>NC_040909.2:132905451-133518630 GCF_004126475.2 Phyllostomus discolor
TGAAGGGAGGGAGGGAGGAAGAAAGGAAGAAAGAAAGGAGAGAAAGAAAGAAAAGAAAGAAAGAGGAGGGAGGGAGGGAGGGAGGAAGGAAGGAAGGAAGGAAGGAAGGAAGGAAGGAAGGAAGGAAGGGAGGGAGGAAGGGAGGGTTTGGGCTTTATGTCAGAGGTAAGAGACTGGGGTTTTGCTGCATTCATATTATATTTCCATACAATATAGCCACATATGAATACAGCAGGTCCTCGGTTAACATCACTTCATTATAACATTAATGAGATGCTGTTGGGACTGAACTCTCTTGTTTATATCAATGAGCCTGTGGTAACACTGGTTTTGTTCTACTTTATTTTGCTCAAAGTCAGAGAACCTAAACGATGTCAAATGAGAACTTACTATATATAAAATTGTCTATGTCAGAAGTATTCCATTCAAGAAATTTTTACACCCGTGTAACCAGCACCCAGCCCAGGAAACAGAACATTCATAGACCCGCCAGGGCCCACCCCATGTCCCTTACGGTCATTAGTCCCTACGTGCCCAGGGGCAAAGCCTGGGTCTCTCCTACACGGCTGTGGCAGCCTGTCCCGCCTGAGTTTGAACTTGTAGGTAAGAGAGAAATACGCTTCTATCTTCATTAAACCAATGTTCTTCTAGATTTTACATCATGCACAGCAAAGCCTCATCCTAAATTATGCACCGAGTTATTGCAGTTATAATCCATATCACCCCAAAAGACACCTGCAAAACTAATGTCATCTCTGTGTTGGATTCTCAGTGTAAAAAAACAAAACCCCATAAAACATGACTGCAGGTAATCCTATAATTGTCAAACTCTGACAATACGCAGGCAAAGTCCTTGTCATCCTGGGAAGTGGTAACAGCCCCGTCACCTCGTGTCTCCTCTGTCTCCTCGTGCCTGGGTCCTATCCAGCCCCTCAGGATGGCCTGCCTCCCTCCAGCCACTCCCCTCTGCCACCCATTCTGGGCACTTTGGCTTGTCTTATTACCCTTGAAAATTGCTGTCAACCTAAAATTTGGGACAATGATAATACCCCGTGTGCCTGCTTTGTAGAAGACACTACAGTGTACACCATTTTTTCCTGATCCGTACAGAAAACCCGAAACATGAAACATCACACTCTCCCCTGCTCCACAGACAAGAAAGCAGAAGACACAGCTGACTGTTAGTGACTTTCCTGAGGTCAGACAAAACGCTGGTGGCAGAGCCAGGATTCGAGCACCCCTCCAGGCCCCACCCTCTTTCCTCCGATAAACTGACATCTGGGAAACGCCGGCCACAGCAGGTCAACCTGGGCCAGGCACCCTGGCGACCCGAGATTCCCTTGGACTCCAGGCATCTCCTCTGCCTCGTTTCCTTGGCCCTTCCTGGCCAGTGTAATTTTTTGTCATCCTCTAACACAACCCTCCACCCACTGAGGTCAGACTCCTTAGGCTCCATCAGGAGCCCCTGTATCAGGCTCCTAGCATTCCCAGCTGCAACACGGGGCGAATCGTACTTTTACCAAGAGGCAACGGGCAGGGGAGTCCAACCCACGGCCCACGGGCCGCATACACTCCAGGACGGCCGTGAGTGAAGCCCAACACAAAATCATCAGTTTACTTAAAACACTATGAGATTGTTTTCCTTGGGTTAGTTTTTGTGTATTTAATGTGCGGCCCAAGACGACTCTTGTTCCAATGTGGCCCAGAGACCCCAAAAGGCTGGGCACCCCTGGGTAGAGGGACAAGGCAGGAGACCTGGAAACACTGAGCTCACATCCAGCTGGGCCAGGGCTTTATCTGGGAAGTGGATGGAGTAATTCATGTCTGGTGGGATTCCTGGGCGGACGGGAGGAAGGAGTGTTTCTGAAAAGCCACACAGCCGGGACGGCGCCCGTGACCGTGGGCAAGGGCCGTGTTACTGCTGTTTCTGACTTCGCTGCGGTCCGGCACCCCTCTCCTTTCCTTCCGCATGAAGGGAACGGGTCGGGGGACAGGAAACACTTTGAGAGGTCCGCAGCTCTATAGGTGCCCCCTAGCAATCTGTTCCCCACGAGCACGCACACGCACGGGAGCTCGGTCACACACTCGTGTGCTCCGGTTTGGTCAAACCGCACATTGCAACGCCCCCACGAGAATCCCTCCACGCTCCCAGGCCAGGCTCTCTGGACATGATGGGTAAGACCACTCACCGATTCCATAGCGAATCTTTCGAAAAACTGGGGAGCCTGCAGCCCGAAGATCTCATGTCTCAGCTGTCACACCAGAAAATTACCTGGATGAGGGGCAGGAAGAAAGTGACAAGAGTCATCCAGTGGGACTGGGCAGGAGATCCTGTCTCAGATCAGTAGGTGATTTCATTTGGAGGCCAGCGCCCCGATCGGGAATGCTCTTACAGCGCAGGGTGGCTGTCCAGGCACATGGAGGAAGGGACACAGCCAGGAAGCCACCACGCCAGCAACCCACATGGGGGCTGACATCGCCATCGCTGCATCGTGCCAGGGCTCAGGAATCACCTCATGTTCAGTTTCTAGCTGTACCCGGGAGAGCGATTCACAAGTCATCAACTTCCAGAGACCTAGGCTCCTGAACGAGGAAGGAGAGTGTGCCGACAGCTGGGACAGACAGACACCTGCAGCTGTGTGCGCATGGAAGGGCAGGGGTGTCCCCCGCAAAGGGGACCGGCTCCAGGAAAGGGGTAGACGGAGATGAAGATACATATTTCAGCCTCTCTGAACCTGAGAGAGGATTTTAATTAATGCATGCATATCGAAGCTTAATTAATCGCTGAGTGCACGGAGCGCTGGAAGTCTGGGATACCGGGTGTTACATAAGGGAACAGTGTCTGTGTCTGCAGAGCGGAGGGACGGGGAGCTAGGGGTGGTGAAAACAAGAAGAACTAAGGGACCCCTGTGGCCCTTCTCCAGTGACCCCTAGCTCAGAGTGGCACTTCCACCTGGGGCCAAAAACTGAGGGACACCCTTGACCCACCATCTCCGTCACTCCTGCATCCCATCCATCCCCAAGTCCTGTGTCCCTTGTCCCTCTCTCAGCCTCCACAGACACAGCTGGGGACCCAGCCTCCACCATTCCCACCTGGGCCGCCCCAACCGCCTCCTAACAGGTCCCCCACATCACCATTTCTTCTTGTGACATCTGGTCCCGCACGTGGCAGCTAGAATTATCTTTTTATTTTTTTATGTTTTATTATGGAGAATTTTGTAAACACCAAAACCAGAAAAGAATATCATGCACCCCAAACACCCACCACCCAGCCCCTACTACCATCAATTCAAAATTAATCCAACTCCACCCACACCCTGATCGTTCCCCTCCTGACATTATTATTTCAAAGCAAATTCCAGACATACTATGTTTTAGTCATACATAGTACAGCCTGTATCTCTAAGATAAGGTCTTTTATAAAATCAGAACTGCAATACTATTGTCATGCCTAAAAAGAGAATTCCTCAGTTCACCCAATATTCAATGTTCGGATTTCTAAGTCTCATAAATGTTAAAAAAAATGAACAACTGTTTTTTGAAAAATCCAGATCCAAATAAGGTCCACGCCTTGTAATGGGCAGACAGGCAGAATGAAAACTTTAAACCTGGCCGTGTCACTCCCCGCCTCTCCACCCCCAGCTCGACATTTTCCGGTGGCCTCTTAGTGCTTTAGGATAAAAACCCAGATCACTGAACACGGTCTGACTCTTGCCCACTTCCCCGGCCTCTTCTTGCTCCCCTGGGCTCACGGCTGCACACACGTGACCTGCTTTCAGACCCCGGAACCCGCCCAGTCCTTGTGCCCCAGGTCCTTTGCCCATGCTGTTCCCTGGGCCTGAGACATGGGACACTCTCTCACTCACCCTCTTTGCTTAGTGAACTCTTGTGCTTCCTTCACTCTTCCTTCAACCGCACAGTCCCCTCCGTAATAGCAATCAATACTTGTCAAATAAACGATCGAAACGTTTCCTTCCAACTCAAACGCTGAAGGCAACTGACCGAGTCTGTCTGAACTTTCAACCACACATTTGAATTAGATGGGGAAGCGACAGTCTCATCCCCAGGTTCTTATGGACATGCCACGGACTCGGGATGGCCAGACGACGTGGAAAGGGAAGGACGTGGCTGGAGGGCTCACATCTCCCCGTCTCCAAACCTACCACAAAGCTGGAGTGACCGAGACCGTGCGTGGTGCTGGCAGGAGCAGAAACACGTGTCTCCCTCCGCATCTTGCACCACGATCTTCCTGTGACGTTGGCCTCCCGGCCGCAACTTTACCCAGCACCCGTCTATAGGAAGTGAAGCCTTGTTGCTGGCGTGAATCCCCAGTGCTCTCCCAGCCACTGCTCAACGTCTTCGCTTGGGCTCTCCTCGCCTCGCCCGGGTGCACGAGCTGAGTCCGTGTCTATAGAAAGGCTGGGCCACCGCTCCTCACTCTCCACGCCTGACCTGAATTTGGGCACACGCGCCTGACCTGAATTTGGGCACACGCCCCTGCCCTTGGCCATGGACTTTGTGGCACTTCCCACGACGGGGGATGGTGGTTAGTTCCCTGTGCCCCTGGATTCTGGACTGGACCACTGACTTGTTTCGCCAATGGACTGGGGACGGAGGTGACAATGTGCAGGTCCCAGGTCCCTCCTCATTGCACTACTATGATGGGCCATGACAGGAGCTAAGTCTCCCTAGGTCCTGTCAGCTGCCACCTTTCCCCCTGGGCCCCAGACTGATGAGCGACATGGTGACACACCTGCACACATCCTAAAGTCCAGCCTGAGCCAGCCAAGACTCACTTAGACCAGCCAGACCACAACGGACCCAGAGACCCATGAGCACGACCATAAATACGCACTGAAGCAAACCACTGCAGCTCTGAGGTTTTCGTTACTTGGTAGACACGGACTAACACACGTGGGAACACTGACTGATGGACACCAATGAGTATCAACACAGGCTGGGGAAAACGGGAAGCCTTGTGCACGGACAGCACAGGGGTGACGCCCCCCACTGTTCCTGCAAGGCGGGCTTCGGGCCAGCTCCACCAACGAGCATCAAGGCTCACAGGCACGCTGTGAGGTGTCCAGGACAGTGCGGGTGTGGGGCAGAAGGGGGACTCCCACCCAGGTTGTCTAACACAGAACATCCCAGCCAGGCTTTCCTCTCTAAAAGGATCTTGCAGACACTCAGAAACGGCTATCACATGAGTCCCTGGTCCACCCCGGCCCGCGTTCCACTCCCTCTGATGCATCTTCATGAGAGGCTCCCAGGACAGGGCGCAGAGGCCAGCGGGCTGCAAGTCGGATGCCCCGAGTCCCGACCCGGCTCCACCCGAGCAAACCCTCGTCCCCGTCAGCGAGCCTCCCAGGTGCTCGGGTCCCTCGGTTTGTGAAAGGAGGCCGCTGATCTTAGCCTGGCCTGCGTCACTCGGCTGGCGTGAACCTCCGGAGAGGTGGTGTGTGAAGCAGCCGTGCGAGCTGTGTGACAGTGGAGTCGGGCCGCATCCCGCTCCTTCACCTGTGAGCCCGCTCCAGTTAGGTCAGCTTCTATGTCTGCATCCGGGTCGCGCCCGCACTGCTTTGGCACCCATTCACGCTTCGGGATGGATGCTTCTTCAGACAGAGATCATTTCTCTCCAGCTATGAACGTGATCCAGGTCCATCACGAAAAACAGTGAGGCACGCAACTGAAAGTTCTCATTATCCCAACACCCAGAGACAAATACTGTTAGGGTTTTAAGGCTGTTTCCTTTCTGGGGACTCTGGAAGGGTAAAATAAGTGATGCATTTCAAGTAACATAATTTTCTTAGAACCAGAGAACTCCTAGTATCTAGGAAAAAAAATTCCATTTTGCTTTCATGGATTCAATCTTCCATGAAGCAAATATTTGTTTTGTACCATCCATTACCAGGGATTCTTCTAGATGCCTGAAGAAGAGCCAAGAACAAAAGAACGTTCCCAATCTCAAGGAAACATCCTCATCTTTGAAACGGGGGTAGTAATTAAAGTACTCCCCTCATCCAGCCCCTGTGAGAATTAGTAACGCCCTATAGCGAAAGCACTGAGCCAACACACCTGCCTCCCAGGATTCGAGGAATGAATGGTCCTAGTGGTGGTGGTGATATTACTGTCTCATTTAATCCGCACAACCCTCCCACAGGAAGCTGGCACTCAGAGGTGAAAGAATTTGTCCAAGGTCTTGCAGGTTAACACTTAGGAGCCTCAGGCACAATCCTCCCTGGGGCCCTCTGAGAGTGGACAACACACCTCAGAGTTAGTTGTGCCCTCTGGGGGTGAGAAAGCTGGGGCATTTATGCACCAGTGCCTGAGCAAGGCCAGGGCGAGGGCTCGGACAGAGATTCTGAAAGCCCTTCCGTGCCTTCCGGGGTGGGCTCGAGTGATGGGCTCGAGTGATGGGCAGGGGTCCATCACTTACGCCCAGAGTCTGTAAGTAAGTGCTCAATAAATACACCAGTGGGCGCGTGATACCAACCCCTGCGCTCTTCTCCACAACCTCTCACTTCCTGCCGCCACCAGCGATGAGAGATTTAAAGTGTCTGCCTGCTAGAGCGAGCCAGAATTCATTATCGGCAAGCCCTGCATTTCTCATCCACCCACAGGCCTGCTTTTCCGCTGAAATGCTATTCTGTGACTTACGGTATGTCAGTCGGGACAGCGGTCCCTGCGTGCCAGGCAGAAATGAGAGACGTAAATCATTCGGTGCACAAACCCTTCGTTCCTGCCAAGTCCCCAAATAGGTGTCGAGTCCTTATTCGACAGGACTTGCGGATGTTGGGGTTCGCGCATCCTTTTCCAGAGGATGTTAGGAACTCTTGAGTCATCTGCAGCTGGCTACAGCCTGGACAAGTCCTTATTTCCTACAACATCACTGCAAACAGTCTCCCTGTTCACTGGTGTGGTTCTTCCCCGTCCTGCAGAAGCGCTACTCAGAAAATCAAGGACCGAAAGAAGGTAGTCCAGCGTGTATTTATGCCGATATTCCTCTCATCTATCCAAAGCCTAACTTGTCTAGCCTCCCTCCCTTGCAATTCCCCTTCTTCCAGGGGAAATAAAAAGCTTCCTCCAACATCCCCAGTCCAGCACGCTATCCATTTCTGAGCTCTTACTAATAGTAATAACAACAATAGCAATAGTGACCCCTTACTGAGCAATTCCTATGTACTAGACCCATTCTGGACATGTTCATTACCTCGTTCAGTCCTCACCATAACCCAGCGAGCAGCTGCGATTGTCCACGTCTTACAGATAAGGAAACTGAGGCTCCCTCCCCGAAGTGATGTAACATTTCCCAAGTCACGTGCCTAGTTGGTGATGGCACATTCAGGACTCAGACTGGGAATGGCTTGAAATTGAGGTTCAAGGCTTTACTCACTACGCTAAACAAGGCAGTGTGGGTTATGATCGAATATAACTCGTTCTGTATTACTTTCTGATTGCTTCAAATAGGTACGTCTAATCTCCTTTCCTGCGCCTATTATTGAATGGTGAATCCACAGATGTCTGAGTCGGTTATCAAGATTTCATATCAATTACTAGGGCTCTCAGTTTCCATAGCCATGAACAAGCAGTAAGTCCTGCCTCTCTACCTGCTCCGAGGAAACCCAAGTTATGCACCTGTGGCCTTTGCCCAGGTAACTCTGGACTCCTATGTCTTCCGACCCTACCTGCCCGCTGCCTATCAGCAAGGGTTCAGGATGGGCAGCTCCTCCTGCCTCTGTCTGCCCAGGATGACCCAGCCAGGGTCTGGAGTAGAAGGAAGCAGACAAGACCCCAGCCAAGCCAAGGAAGGCCCCGTTCCCTTGCCTCCCTCACTGGTTAAAACAACAATCAAAGATGGTCTGGGTCTCTCCTCTCCAAAGGGGGTCACTGGGAAGGACCCATGATTAGAAGCACCAGCCCCGGCTGGTGTGGCTCAGTGGATTGAGTGCCAGCCTATGAACCAGAGAGTCACTAGTTTGATTCCCAGTCCGGACACATGCCTGGGTTGTGGGCCAGGTGCCCAGCTTGGGGGCACGCAAGAGACAACCACACACTGATGTATCTCTTCCTCTCTTTCTCCTCCCCTTCCGCTCTCTCTAAAAATAAAAATAAATAAAGTCTTAAAAAAAAAGAAACAAACAAACAGTGGGGCCACTGCTTTGTTGGATGATGAATCGCAATGACTGTGACCATGTGACTTAACACATCCTGTTCCCCGACTGGACGCACACTGGGCCAGGCGGCGAGGAGGGGAAGTCAAGCAGGTTCTGCTGACAGGCCAGCGTGGGCAGGAGGACAGGTTCAGGAACAACAGACAGGATGAGCACAGTGTCCTGGGACCTGCCTCATAAACACCCAGTAAGTGCCGTATGCATGCTGCTGCCCACTGGCCAGAACATCCCGTAATGAGGATGCTCTGTTAGGGAAATGCATCCGTTCATCCATTCGTTGGTTGAAAAAAAATATTTACTAAGCTAAATATCAAGAATAGAATGATGGTTAGCAAACCAGATGGGCTCTGCTTAGAGCCTGTATTTAAGAGAATCAGACCTTAATCAAATAACCTGGCAGGTGATTAGAAAAACGCAATGTACTGGGTGCTGCAGGGACCTACAGACCAGAGATAATTAGTAAATCCTCAGCATCTTAAAGGTTGCACCTGAGAATTTTATGACTGCTAGCTAAACTCCTTAAACTAAATGATCGCTGGAAAAACAGCGTCAGAGTGACCCAAGGAGAGAACAGCCATGGAACCGGGAGAGCCGGGCCCGGGGAGGCCCGCTAGGCTCCCTCACCAGCACCACGACCCGCTCCCCAAGCCGGCAGGAGCAGGCTCAGCTCAGGCTGTGCCGTATCCACAGAACCACACGATCCCTCCGGGGTTCCCCGGAAGACTGCAAGTGTGGCACGTGAAATCTCCCCAGACCTGCCCAGGGTTTGTGGCGCTACCAGCTGTTCTAACAGTACGACCCAGGGCCTCTCAAACAAACTACAGTGTGTTTCCTCCCAGTGAGCACTCGGAGCACAGAGCCATCTGTGCGGCTGCTCCCCTGGGCTCCCTGCGTGGGAGAGGGCAGCCCGGCGCCGGGGGAGTTTCCTGAGCAATGACAAGAGGAGAGACTCTGGGGCAGGGAGACGTACCTCCCCACACTGGCTCTCCCATGTAACTGCTGTGTGGTCTCGGGCGATGAAGTTCACCTCTCTGGGCCTGTGTCTTCCCCTCTGGAAAAAAGGCATGGGAGCAGCCTAGGATGGTGCCCCCCTACCCACACACACACTGTCTTGATGTTCACAAGTCCGTTCAAGGCCAAGCACACGCTACTGAAGTCACACCGGAAACTTTCCTCCTGAGAGCTTGCTCTTGGCCACCCCGGGGCAGGCTAACACTGCCCACAAACTACGATTCCCAAGTAGGGCCCCCAGCCAGGGGTGGGAGAGATGTCGGCCCAGAGCAGGGCGTGGTGGCCAACTGCCGCCACCGTGACGACCCACAATTAGAAAGGACGTCAGCAGGTCCTGACTCAGCAAGGCGAGCACCCTGGACGTGGTTCCTGTGGCCGGTCATCGTGTTGTTGGCCCCCGGCCACTTCCCCAGGGACAGACAGCCAGGGAGGCTGTAACTGAGGCCTGGGAGTCACCTTGCAGCAGCAGCACGGGGGCCCCTTCCATTGCAGCGACTCTGCCCCCAGCCCCAAGCAGTGAGAAGCACCGCCGTCACTATGAACCCAGCCTTAAAGGAGAACATAGTGCTGGCTGAGCAGACAGTAACTGAGAAAGACACGAGAGCTGGCGTATATTGCATGTCTCCTGTCTGTTATCGGACACTACATAGGCAATAACTTCTGACATCCTTCTCTCAGCCCTAGGAGACAGGTATTGCTAGGGTCCCATTCCACAGAAATGGAAACTGAGGCTACACAGGATGAGCGTCTTGCCCGAGTTTCCCCAGCCAGTGCGTGGAACCTAGACTTGTCGGATTCCAGGAGCCGCCTCTTTCCTCCGAATCCCATCGGCCTCTCAGAACAGCGGCCGCCTCGGGAGACAGGTGTCTGCTGTCTGGATCTCTCCCCTGGCTCCGGGACTAAAGAAAGACCTGTGACAAGCCAGCGAGACCAGCCTCAGCACCCCAGCTCCCTCCCACCCCCCTGGAGTAGGTCCGGTCAGCCGCGCCCACCCAGCCACCCAGCCGTGTTTGCAGCCGCATGACTCCTTCCACTCAGTGACAGGCATATCTTCACATTTTACTGCTGCTGAGAAAAAAAACCACATCTTCCTAGCAATGAAACTTAACGTGGCAGAGCTCCCGATCTCACCTCCAACGCCGTGATGATGTCAAAGATGCGTGCTATGACCATAGGCATCTCAGAATCAAACTGTGCTTGAACAACAATCAGATTTAAAGAAGAAAAAAACACTGTACTTGAACGGTGGTAAAATTTTTAAAAAATAATAATGATAATGGTAATATCGCTTTTTAAAACTGGAGAGAAAAAAGAAGCCAAGGAAAGACAGCGTATCTCAGAAATGCTCAAATCCCATCGGGTGAGAGCCCAGCGAGGTCCTCAGAGGCTGTGCCCCTGCAAAGGGAGGACCCTAAACAGCCCCCTTCAGCCCACCCAAAGGACCCACCAAGGCACCCCAGCCCCCGCCTGAGGCTTCGCCCCGTAGCCTCCGTCTGTCTGCGGCTCCGAAACCCCAGGCTTGGAATTCAATATTGGCACTTCGGATAAGAAAAGGAAGGGAATTCTGCACGCATCACGTCTACAGGTAGCAGGGTCTAATGAATGCCCATTATACCCTACAACTACGAAATAAATATTCGACTCTACAATCCAGATTCATTCATTCGTTCTTGTAACAATTCAGCAGATGCTGTTACGTGTCCATCCAAGTCGAGCATCTCCCCCCAGTGTAAGGGAGAAAGGTGAGTCAGTAGCTGCTGGAACCCATAAAAATGGACTTTGGACAAAGCACAGACACAATACAGAGGCTCGATACAGAGGCTCTGAGGGGTGAATGGGGAAGCCCCAGACAGAAAAGACAGGAAGAGGGACTTCGGAGTGCACAGAGCCGCACGTTCAAAGTCACAACCTAACGAAGAGCTGTCCCCGGGCAAACGTGTGCTGCCCCTCCCCCACCCGCCATGCCCAGGGCACAGCGCCGACACTTCTGTCATCACGATGTCTGGCCCGCTAAACGGTGCTCCCGGGCACCCTGCACCCCCTGTCTGTGCGCCCCACTCCCGCTGGCCCGCCAGGCCAGGCCGGCCTCCGGCTCCAGGTCCCCAGCCCTCCCACCCGGAGGTGGTTTCATCCCGGGGACCCAGCCAAGCAGTTTCACATCTCGGTTTCCACTTCCTCGTCCCCAGG
Organism: Phyllostomus discolor; assembly: GCF_004126475.2. NCBI lineage: Eukaryota > Metazoa > Chordata > Mammalia > Chiroptera > Phyllostomidae > Phyllostomus > Phyllostomus discolor. The sequence continues at coordinate 132,916,821 of NC_040909.2, forward strand.
AGCGGGACAGGGAGCGGCAGCCGCGTGGGACTGCTGTCCAGTTCCTGGCACGTCGTGGGTTCTGCCTACAGGGGACGGTCTGTGCGGCGAGGCCCTGGTCCGGCTTATTCACCAGAGGATTCTCAGTCCTTCGAGTATGTCTGCTTAAAAGGACTGGTTACGCATATATGTATTTTTAAAATTAATTATGGTAAAAAAAACCACGTGGCATAGAATTTACCATTCTAATAAGTGTACAGTTCGGTAAAGTACATTCAGATTATTGTATGATCAATCTCCGGAGCTTTTTCATTATATAAAACTAAAACTCAACATCCATTTAACAACAATTCTGCCCCTAGCAACGCCCTCTCCCAGCCCCTGGCAACCACCATTCTACTTTCTGTTTGTATGAATTTGACTACCCAGGGTATCTCATGTATGAGTATGTGGAATCACACAGTACTTTGTCTGTTTTGTGACTGGCTTAGCACGCACAGGATAATGTCTTGACGGTTCATCTAGTTGTCACACGGGCCAGAATTTCTCTGACCTTGACCCCCAAGGCCATGGCACTGGGGCAGAGTACATGGCACGTACAGCAGGCCCAGAGCAGCATTTGCCGAATGGGTTACAAAAGGGCAGGTTCAACCAAGGAAAGCTTCCTGGAAGAAGAGGGCTTTGAAAGAGGGAGAGGACAGTCTGGCCGAGAAGAAGGAAGAGCCAGTATCTGACTCATCGGTGTCACCTCCTTCCCGGAGGCAGAGGCAGCTTGTGTCTAAGACTCAACACCCTAATAAACTCACCCGAGATGATGATGCCACAGGCTCTACAGGTACAGAATTAGTATCTGTTGAATGAATACATGATCGGAATGAGACATCAGACAGACTTCTGTACGCGTGTTCAAACGAGAAACGAAGGCTCCTTTTAAACTATGGGGAAATAAGTCACGTGACCTCCATGTACCTGCCCCCCCCCCCCAGCTGAACAGAAAGCCCCAGAAGAAACGACCTTTCGCCCGACTCTAGGGAACCTATGACAGGGGACACCATTGCTGAGACAATCCGAACCCTCTAACTTCCTCCAACTTCTTTCTGGAAACCCATCTCTGCTTCCCAGGAATCTTGCTGCCTGTCAACTTACTGGGATCAGCCAATGTCTCTAAGACTTCTTCTGAAAGTCCAATCTCTCCAAAACCAAGACTCGTTCCTCCTGAGGAGGATCAAAGTCGCTTCTGTTTCGCAGTTATTGTCTCCGAGGTGCAGCCAGTGTTACCTGCTCTGAAGACAAAAACCAACTGAGGAAAATTCCGTTGGCTCAGCCTCAGGTGCCACAGCGCCTGAGTTCTGACAGTTGTGTTGCCCGGGAGACGGGGTGACAGAGCAGGCTGCATCACAATCAGGTACCTGCTGCTCTGGTCACATAGGAGGCCGAGCTGACACGGGCCCCCTTTTGCCTTGTTACAAACATGTACAATCTCAAAGGGGACCCCCATGGCAGAGACAAGGGCCACAGCTCCCGAAGGAAACAGAGAGTGGGGGAAGGGTGGGGGAGGGAAGGAAGGAAGGAAGGAAGGAAGGAAGGAAGGAAGGAAGGAAGGAAGGGGAGGAAGGGAAAAGGAAACATGGTATAAGCTACAGATTATCTTCATTACTGGGAAGACAGTAGCAATTAACTTCCACTTTAAATAAAAGCAAACGGAAGCAGACCAAGCTTTTATGTAACTTTTTTCTATGACAACCTTGTCAACATATAATTCATATAGCATCCCATTCACCAATTTAAAGTATACAATTCGATGGCTTTAGTATAGTTCACAGAGTTGGGCAACAATCGCCACAATTGATTTTAGAGTATTTCCGTCGCCCCCAAAAGAAACCTCATACCCATCAGCAGTTACTCCCCAACCTCTACCCAGTCCTGGATAAATACATAAATAAATAACAACAACAATAATGAAACAGTGAACTTTCCGTCTCTATAACTTTACCTGTTCTGGAGATTTCGTACAAATGGCATCGTACAATAGGTGCATTTGTTTCAATTCTGTCTTCTGTGCAACAGCCACAAACAGATCCTGTTTCCTGAACTCCTGGCTGAACTCAGGCCTCTGGCTCTGAGAGTCGGGCCTCCCTCTCTGCAGTGGTCACTGTGGCCCTGAGCCAGAGGGGCGATCACAGGGGCTGGAGACCCTCGAGGAGGCCGGGGAAGGCCTGCTGCCCGCGGGACTCCCCGCAGCCTGGGCCCTGCCGCAACCAGGGCTTGGTGTGCGGTGGAAAGAGTGTGGGCTCTTGTCAAACAGATGCTCCAAGGAAGCCCCAGAGAAGGCCCCTGTGAGGTTCCCCCACCATCCTTCCTCTTTCTCCACTGCCCTTGGGGTTCCCCTTCTCCCAGGAAGTGCAAGTTCCTGCAATTCCCGGGTGTGGGCCCAAGTGACTCAAAACCTTTCCAGGAATTTGCCGGTAAACTAGTTCAGAGGGGCCTGTGGGCCCAGTGGGGTCATTGAGACTTGAAGCTGGAGGTTTCCAGCAAAGCCCTCTGTCCATCCTCCCCAAGTGGTTCTGGAAACGGTCTTTTCTCTCATCCTCCTGGGATGTTGTCATGAATGTGTGAAATTCAAGACGACGGCAGCCAGCCAGTGTCACTACCAGCAAAGGGAAGGCGACAGACCAAGGACAGACGCACGGACTACAGGAAACGGACCCAACTGCACCACACTCCCCTCGCCCCCATCTTCCCCTTCTCTGTGACTCAAAGGGGCCCTTAGAGGCTAACGGTGCAAGGGCCAACGAGGAGAAGACGGAGAGGGGAAATGAGACGTGCATCCCCCTGCCACCCCCCTCACCACACTCCCTCTCTGCGGGCCACAGTGACCCGGCTGCCGTGGTCAACCCCACTCTCAGCTCTGGCTGGGCCCTCGTGCATAGCCCTCGCTGTCTCCAGACTCCAGTGCCTCTTCCCTCCCCACCCAGGTCATCTGCCCCGGCCACTGCACCACTCCTGGAGATCCGCCGCACCTGCCCACACCTTGGCAAAGATGAGAAGGCCCACAAGCACAGGAAAGGATGCTCAAGGGCATTAGTCATGAGGAAAATGCAAATCAAAACCACAACGGCAGACCACTCCATACCACTTCATACGCCACAGGTCAGCTATAATAATAACTCAAAAAACCCACATGAATAACAAGTGTTGGTGAGGATGTGGAGAAAGCAGAACCCTCATACATGGCTGGGGGGGGAATGGAAAATGGTGCGGCCACTTTGGGAAAACGTCTGGCAGGTCCTCAAATAGTTAAACACAGAGTTACCAGCTGACGCGTTGGCTCTGTCTGTAGGCATACACCCCAAAGGCTTGGAAAAGGGCTTCCAGACAAATACTCGTATGTGACTCTTCGCAGCGACGGTGCTTGTTTGTAAGGGCCAGGGGGTGGAGACAGCCCACGTGTCTATCAACAGATGGATGAACAGAATACAACGGAATAGGATTCAGCCACAGGAAAGAACGAAGCACTGATACCTGCTTCAGCCTGGATGAACCTCAAAAAACGATGCTAAGTGAAATGAAAGGAGCCAGACACAAAAGGCCACGCATGGTAGGATTCCACTTACAGGAAACACCCAAAACAGCTAAATCCGCAGAGACAGAAAGCGGACCAGTGGTTGCCAGAGCTCATGGTATCACTATCAAGAACGTCGTAACCAAACATTCAATAGAAGGCGGCATAAATACGGATGATAAGCAGTGTGTTTACCGACTGTAATTTACGGAGGCAATCTCGAGCACCCGATGTCCAGGTACCCTCTGGCTCCTGTCCCCCGTCCCACGTCTCTGTCCACGCAGCATCTCCTCCTGCCTTTTCCCTTGTCTTGGGCTTCTCTGCAGCTCCTCCTAAATTCTCCCCGCCCAGACTCACCCACTGTCCTTAGAAATCCAGACCTTTCCCCTGTCCCCCTGTCACCTCTGCCCTTCCTCCTCCTCTGTGCCCCCAGAACTCTCTCCCACAGATCACCCTCTGGAAGAGGATTTGCAGGAGCATTGAAGGAGCCGGGTGGCGAACCATGGTTGCTGCAGGTCCTGGTTCATTGTCCATCGAGAGGCTTGGAGTCGGGAAAAGAGCTGGGAGGCAGTGAGCCGGGGCTCAGATCTAGAAGTTGCTTGTGAATTCCGGGACCTCAAATGGGTCAGTAGGCAGGCGGAAGCCTGCATTTCCTCAGAGTTGCTTCTTTCCATGGCTCCCCACAAGGAATAATAAAGATGAAGCTGGAGATGGCCCCCCTGTCCACTGCTTCAGCTCCCTTGTCCTAGAGATGCGGAAAGTGAGCGCTCAGAGGTGGGGCAAGTGGCTTCAGGTCACAGCTGTCGGCGAAATCGGATCCAGAACCGAAGTCTGCATAAAAGTGCAGCGTTAGGTCTGTTTGCAACAATCACTATAGCCTGTATTCATGCCGCTTTCTATTTCGTTTATGGCATTCTGATATTTAAAGAGACATGGCGTAAAGGCTAACTCAGTGGTACTAAATAAATACAGGTGGACCCAAAACACCACAATTGTCGTAGAATTGTTGGAGTCTTTTTACTTTGGTATCCTTAGCCAACCCTTTCACTCTACAGGTGAGGACACTGGGATCCTGAGAGGGGGCAGCAGGGCTACCCCTCGGGCCCCGGGCACACGCTGCTGCCCTGGGCTGTGCGAGCCTCTCCCTCCACCCCGAAGTGCCCCTCCTCCCCTGTCCACTCCAGGACCCTCTCCTCCACAGAGTCGTGCAGCAGACTTCTCCTTCAGGGTCCCTCTCCTCCGTTACACCAGGAGCGCTGACTCCTAGTCTAATGCCGAGGAAGTTCTCTCTACAAGGGTCGCCTGGGGGCACGGCCAGAATACACAGTGGGAAGGCAGGTCCACACCAGTGTCGGCTGAGTTCACGCCACAAGCCCACCACAGTCAGTGTGTATGAGCATCTTTCTGTTCAGTGTTTAGGCCAGATGATGAGGTGGATGAGGAGGGTGTTGATGATGATGATTCTTCTCCACCGTTGTTGTCATCATCACCATCATCATCATCATCATCATCATCATCATCTTAGTTTGCTAGGGCTGCCATAAGAAAGTACCAACAACCGTTTGGCTTAAAGCAAGAGAAGTATTCTCCCATAGTTCCAGAGGCTGGGAGTCTGAAACCAAGGTGTCGGCAGGGCCGTGCTCCCGACGATGTCCCTGGGGAGACCCTCCCGGGCCCCTCCCCAGATGGTGGTGGGTGCCAGTGATCCTTGGCGATCTCCCTTGGCTGGGAGATGCATCACTCCAGTCACATGGCTGCCTCCTCCCTCTGTCTTTGCATCACCTTCTCGCTGTGCATATCTGTCTCTATGTCCAAATGTCTCTCTTCCAAGGGCACCAGTCATGTGGATTAGGGCTGCCCACCCTAGTAACATTATCTTAACTTCACCACCTCTGTAGGGGCTTTATTTTTAAATAAGGTTACACCCTGAAGCACTGGGTGGGGGGAGGACTTCAACACAGCCTTATGGAGGACACAATTCAAACTCGAACCATCCTCACCATAAGGACGGCTCCTGTTGCCACCTGTGGCCACCGTGTGCCAGGCACCACCCTCACTGCTGTCCAGGCACCGCCGCCCAGCGTGCTCACCACAGCCCCGAGGGACGGCCGTCTCAGCCTCTCTGTCTGACAACCAGCAAAACTGAGACCCCGAGAGGCTGGGAACTTGCCCAAGGCCAGCAAGTAGCCATGAAAAGGCCAAGTTAGGACTCCACCTAAATCCAGGATCCAAAAATCGTACCCAGCCGTCTACATCACAGAAGGTGTTTTCTCATGATGTGACTACCCTCGGCACATTTTCTATTTCAGCTCCAACACAGTTCCCATCGCATATGTTGCTTCCTTCAGATCAGAAGTCTAAAATATCAGCTCTGAACTCAGCTCACCCCAACCAGCTCCCAACTTGTTCCAGGACGGGAACACCCCACACATACATATGTTACGACCATTAAGATTCGTTCGGGAAAAAGAAAACGCCTGTAGACTTCCCAGACTGATTCACGCGGCCCTGCTTATTATGCAAACGCTTGAACCTGCGGTGGCCGATCCCGGGGTGTGCAAGCCACCCCCCTTCTCAGGACGGTGCTTCCAGGGGCCCCGGCTCCCGGCTGCCCAGGAAGCCACGAGTGGCCAACGCCAAGAGCGTGGGCACGGAGTCAGGAAGCGGCGCTGCAGTCTTGGCTTCCGTTTCCTCCTCCACATGAATCCCCCGTAGCGTCGGGGCCCCGCTCCTTCTGGTCCTGGTAGGACAACTCGAAAGAATTCCTTAAACTCATCAAAAAAAAAAAAAAAAAAGATGGTCAAACTCTCAGCTAAGAGAAGGGAGGAATGATTCATTCATCAAACCCGAAGCACACATCTGGTCTCCGGGGGGGGGGGCGGGCTCTGAGGATTCACCAAGATGAGAAAGACTGCAGAGGAGAGCGAAAACCTGTGTGTGTGTGTGTGTGTGTGTGTGTGTGTGTGTGTGTGTGTCTCAGGCAGGGCCTTCAATGTTATCTTTGCACACACGCATCGCTCATTCCAATCCACGGTTCGGTGACTTGCCCAAGGGCACCCAGCGGGGAAACTGAGAGCCCAGCTGGCCCCAGGTCTGAGCAGCTGGAAAGCCTGGCTGTTTCCTTCCTCCCCTGACCGCCCAGGCACTGGAGGGGGGCCTGAGTTTGCCGAGCAGGGGGTGCCCCTCATCTGAAGCGTCAAGGAGATTCCCCCGACAGCAGCTGGGAGACTCAGGGGCGGGCACAGGAAAGCCTGGCCTGAGGCAGGGCCACACAGAACGGACTGGGGACTGGATCGGAGACGCTGAAAACGGCTTGTTCAGAATCCGTTTGGTTCAGGAGGGGAACGAAAAGAAAAGCCATGAGCAACGGGCATGAAGAGAGCCCTCCCTCTTCTCAAGGCTCAGACGTAGGAGGCGAGGACACCAGGAAAACCCGGTCACAGCTCCACTGCTGTTCCCCGTAAACGGGAACCGAAGAGCCGAAGTCGTGGGAGGAGAAAGGAAAGAGAGGAGGGACAGAGTTGCTTCCTCGTCACCCCCGCCTGCCTTGAATCTGGAACCCAGCCCTCAAGGGGATGCGGAGACACGAAGGACAGGACCCTGAGGAGGTGGCAGTCCTGTGAGACAGACATGACTCAGCCTCGTGAACCAGCCAGAAAGCTCAGGGTCATCCACGGCTCCCCGTCCTCCACGGCCCCACATCCGACGGGTCCCCAGGCAAGGCCGTCCTACTGCCTAGACACGTGCCCCTTCCGTCTCCTGGGCCACTCGCTCCCAGACCCCCACAAGTCCATCCCACGCGGGCCCCTGCTTCCTCTCCTCGCTCTCACCTCCCTACTGCATTCCGCCCAATGTTGCCAGCACCATCTTTCTCAAGGGCAGGCGTTATATCACTGCCCTGCTTAAGCCTTCAGTGGCGCCTCAGTGGCCACACATTAAAGCCAGGATGGGGCTCCCACCTTCTTCGCTGCCCCCACAGCACCCCAGCTCAACCGTGGGGTCCAGCCATGCTGAGTGACTAGGTTCCCAGCACAGAGCGTGCTACTTCTACCATCCACAGCTTTACTCACGAGGTTCCCCACACCTAGAACCCCGCCCCCCTCCCTTCCCTCTGCTCTTCTTCTGGCCGATTCCTAGTCCTTATTTAGGATTCGGCTCAGGGATTATGCCCTGTAGCAAGTTTCTGGCCCGCCCTGCAAGCTGGGCTCAGGCACCCCTTCATAAGCGCCCTGTGACACCTCCTGTTCCGATACGATCTCACAAGACACACTGCTCACGTGGGCTGTGCGTGCCTGCCCCTGCTCATCAAGGAGGGGGTCAGTGTGTAACGCAAGAGCGGGCGCACAGTAGGCACTTAATAAAGAATGGCAGGAGCCCTGGCTGGCGTAGCTCAGTGGATGGAGCGCGGGCTGGGAACCAAAGTGTCCCAGGTTCGATTCCCAGCCAGGGTACATTCCTGGGTTGCAGGCCATGACCCCCAGCAACCGCACATTGATGTTGTTCTCTCTCTCTCTCTCTCTCTCTCTCTCTCTCTCTCCCTCTCCTCTCTCTACCTCTACCTCTACTTCTATCTCCCTCCCTTCCCGCTCTAAAAATAAATAAATAAAATCTTAAAAAAAAAAAAAAGAATGGCAGGGGAGGGAGGCGGGAAGAGGCAGGAGGGAAGGAGGGGGGGCAGCAAACATCACGGATGCTCAAAAATAAATAAATAAATAAATAAATAAATAAATAAATAAATAAATAAATAATTGCAACAGGAAGGACCAAAAGAGGTTTCAAGGAGAAGAGCCATAGTTTAAAGACTAAGTTGGGCTTTTTCGTAGGTGGGGAAGGTAAAGAAAGGGCAATTCAAGTGGAAAAAATATCCAGACTGCAAAAGTACAAAGTGTATGATTTGGTGGTTCATCTGAAACACGGTGGTGTGCAGCAGGGGGAGCGGGGAAGGGTGCAGGGGACCTAGAATCATCTGGGTATCATGTGGCGTGGCCATCCCGCTGTATATTTGTTAAGATGTTCTTGGGCTACAAGTAACAGAAAACTCAACTCAAAGCAGCCTAAAGGTAGAGTGTCCCGTGTCTCACTCCTTCCATCTTCCTGCTCTGACACACTCAACACGTTGTCCCAAGGCAAGGCCCCTCATGGCCCTAAGATGGCTGCAACAGTACCTGGCATCACGTGCCAACCCTACTATGTCCCTAACAGAAGAGACACCTGTGTCTCAAGCAGTCATTGTCAAGGAGGACAGGACAACAGTGGTTCACCCATGGAACCGGGACTGAACTTCTGAAGATCAGGGTTCTGTCAGCAAGGAAGAAGGGGAAAGGGGTGGGGGGGGGTGTTGATCAGCCACCAACAGCATCCACCCACACCTTCTCACCCACTCACTTCCAAAGTGCACTGCTCAAGAGAGGGGAGCAGGCAGAGATCCCACATCCCCACCCTTCTGGCAGTCTATTTTGGGTCTGAGGAAGAAACTGTCCTAAGGAGAGGAAATCGCTAATGGTTATTACGGAAAGACCTGTAAACAATACCACACGCAGTTCGCTCTTGTACATCAGAAGTTCTGGAACAGTGGGGGGTGGGGGGGGTAGGAAATACCAAGGAGGACTGCATTCCAGAGAGAAACCCCAAATGCCACTTCATTTGAACTCAGAGTTTTACCTTTCCCCTTGGACAAATGTTTTCCTTAGACCTCCAAACTAATAATCTGCACATGCCGACCACAAAGACTCTGATGCGGATACTCTGAGCCTTGACAACCCTTTCCCGCTCCGTCCACTTACTGAGACCCTGCTTCCCCAGCTCCAGGAAGAGTCGGCTCCGACGGTGCCTCGTTCCCCCAAACTTTCTCTGACCACCCCCGTGGGACCACTCTCTCCCTCCCCTGTACACTCACGGCTATTCTTTTGTAACTTTCCTATGATGTGGACATCGGTCCAAAATAATGAACGGTTACACATCTTTCTCCTCTAATCAACTGTAAGAAATCTTAGTGCGTGGACCGTGATTTTTCATCTTTGTGTCCTGGGTGCCTGGCCCAGGAGAGGGTCTGCAGGAAGGGTCTGTGGAATGAAGACTCTCGAAGCTGAATTAGTGCTTTCATGCTTCCTCTCCCTGTTGATCATGCAGACGAGAACTCTTATCCATCTGGAACCCACTCACTTTTGTTCGGTACCAAATATGGGCCCGGCACTGAACCACTTACTGAATATATTGCCTTACTTGACACCTTTTTAGGAAACCTGCACGCTTGCACAAAACTTACAGAAGAGGAGACAGAAGCTCAGGAGGTGAAGGGGAAGGCGAAGGGCAGACTCTTCCCATGACCACATGAGGTAGGAGGGCATGGAATTCACTCAAGTTCAAGTCTTTGGAGGCAATGATGCATCATGGTCAAGGACGTGGGCACTGCACACGGATCATCTTCCTTCAACTCTTGCTCCCTATGAGTTATGTGACCTTGGGGAAGTTAGTTAGCTTCTGCATATCTCAATTTCCTCATGGATAAAATACGGATGAAGACAATGTCTATGTCATAGGGTTATGACGAAGATTGAATGAGTTCAAATATAAAAACTGCTTAGAATAGTGTTGGATGCGTATTAATACACAATAAATATTAGCTATCTTTACTGATTCCAAAGTCGACGATTAGCCCATTGCATCGTGACAAAGTCTTTCTGCCCTTCACCCACCAAATTGGTTCAGCAAAGAGTGGCCTGGCCAGAGGACAGCCCACAGAGGGACCACGAGTTCCACCGTCCAGAGGAGCAGCCGCAGGGGACAGAAGGCCAAAGGTCGGCGAGGCAGCGCCATGCCTGAATGCCACCCCACAACGGCCGCCCACTGCAGCTCAGCACTCATTGATGGGGTCCGGGGAGCGGTACTTCTAAAAGGAAGAGCGTCACAGGAGGCAGGAGCCAGCACAGCTCCCCAGCGCCCAGCTGCTGACCACACACCAAGGACAGCCCTCCAGTTAGAACGAGCTTTGAGGACCGGCGACACTGCAGCCCTCCCCAGAAACCCAGCGCCCACGTGGTCATGAGGCGAGGAGAAGGGACTCTCCGTAGCAAAGGTGATCGACCTGGGCCCCGAAGACGAGGAAGAGCCCCAACCCTCCCACGTGCATGATCTCACCGTGACCCGGGGGGAGGGGAGTCGCGTAGGAGCGCCCACCCCCTCTATGCAAGTGAGGAAGCGAGGCTCCGAGAGGCTGAGTGGCTGCCGGTAAAGGTCACATAACTAGGCGGTACCAAGTCCTGCCCTGGGCCTCAGGGCTCCTGAGTCTCAGTTCAGTGCTGGTTCTCATCATCTTATTCCGTCTTCTGCCTCAGTATGTGTCTTCTTCAACCACAGAAATGTCCTCTCCTTCCTTCTACCCTTTCTCCCTGAACATCCGTCCTCTCCGTGCTGGGGGTTACAAACGTGAACAAATCACTTAAGGCCGGGCTCCAACACCCCTCACCCCCCACCCCCGCCCCCTTCTGCAGGGTATGCACACAGGAGGTGCTCGGTGGGAGTGCTTGCTGATGGGAATCAAATCTTTTTATTGCTGCCATTCTGATAAGGATTCTGATTTTCTTTCCTCAACATGGCAATTTTGTCATTTGTGTAAATGGCCTTTCTCTTCCTAGCCTGGAAAGGCAGACTGAACCTATTACTCTGGCTGGTTTCCAGTCAGTGTCTGCCAGAAGGACAGGAGAGCTGAGACCTCCCCACCAAGCCGGGACCCCAGAGGGGTCCCAGCCTCATCAGAGAAAGGACCTGAACGAGGCCTTTCTCCCGTCAGGGCAGAGAAACGGCAAGAAAGCTTTGCCGGCCTCGGGGTCTGGCTGGGGGAAGGAAAAGCTCCCAGGCGAACTTTAAAGCCCGCCATACGGGTGTGCAGCCCAAACATATGCCAACAGTGTGGCGTGGAAAGTCTGGGGCCCAGAAGTTACCGCAAAAACCTATTCAGGACAGGCAAGAGTCTCCGGGGGTTCCAATTGCCGCGCCCCAAGACCGGAAGATGCAGAAAATGAGAGGAGACAAAACGGAGCAATCTGAAAGACGAAGTCAGCCTGTTTAAAATAAAGATATGAAATAAGAATGAGAAACTCTAGGGAAAGAATTCGACCCGAGGATTAAAGGTCAGGATGATCTGAACGAGAACCAGAGAGAATTTCTAGAAGTATGAGAAACAGAGAATCATTAAAAACTCAATGATGAGAAAATCCAACAGGCGTGGCGACACAGCTGAGCAAAGAAGCCAATGCATTTGGCCAGTGCCCGTCATTCCCTTGTGCCATGTGACGGGAACAAGGGGACAGGAGGAAATGACACAGAGCCCCTGCCCCCTCGAGCTCCCTTTAAAAGATGCCCAGTCTGCAGGCAAGGCGAGTCTCTGAGCAGACACATCTCCAGACAAGAACGGGATCCTGGTGCGGGCCAAGGTGAACTTGGGCCAATAATAGGCCAAGTTCACCTATTATTATTCAGATTTTACTCCACTTGCCTTATTTTTCTATTCTCACTCACATATTTATTTATAGAGTGTATCATTTTTTCCAAACCACTGGAGGGCAAGTTGCATTGATCATGGCCTTCTACTAGATCACGTCTGCACTCCTACGCCAAAGGATAATTATTTAGATACAAAACTACGATGAAACCGGCACCCGGGATCGCTACGTGCAGAGAGGGTGTTATAAAGGCAGCATCCTTGATGGGAGGCTCATAATTAGCCCTGAAGAGGGAAATAGATGCAATCTGTTCTGTGGAAGCCATGACTCTCTCCTTCCTGTTTCTGCCCACGGGTGCCCTGCACCCGCTTGGTCCCCAGAACTCCCAGTCACATCTGGGGGGAGTGCCGATGGGCGTTCTTCTTCGTCCCGCATTTCACTGGACGCCCACCGAGATGCCTCCAGTGGAAACGCGCCCCTTGCTAACTTCTGTGTTTTTCAAACTGTGCACTTTCTCATTTCCTGCCTTAGAGCAGGAGAGGAAGAGGAAACGCCAAAAATATTACAAGACAAGCTAGTTCGTGACATTTCCAAGGGATGGGGACGGAAGGGGCTGGCAGGGGGACCTCGGCATCAAGGGACCTCGGTCTCTGTGCAGCCCAGCTCGCTGATGGCCAGCAGGGAGTCACGGGGCTCTCCAAAGTGCTACAGGTCTCCGGGGAGCATCTGAGACAGAAGCCCCTCTTCTCTGAGTAACTGAGAGGATGTTAACAATCGGGTCTTATTTACGCCCTCGCAGCTCCATGGCTACACCACACACATCACGGCGTTTCCCTGACTCGCACAAGACAGGGTCACCTGCCACACACCACGAGGCCGGGCCCTCGAGTGACTTCCCCTCCCGGGGTCAGGGTGGATGCGTCCTGACAGAACCACACACTCTTTCCTGATCTCTCTGGCTCCAGGAACAGGGCTGGCTGCGGGTGAGGACACTAGCGGCGGCTCTGGAACCGAGGTTTCGGCTGCACAAAAGGCACAGGTGCTGGCATTCATGACGCGCAGGAAATGAACCACACAGATTTTTAAAGAGACTACCAACTCATCGCGCTTCCCACTCGGTCCTGGGAGTGGGTCCCAGGTAGGTGGGCTGGGAGAGGGCTTTCATGGGCTGGGGAACTCCATGTTCTCCCGAGTGGGGGTGAGAAGAGTTAGTGTCAGGCCTGCAGCGTGAAGTGTGCAGTGAAGTGAATCCTCCACGCCGACTCCTCTCCCGGACCCAGCATGGAGGAGGGCTGCAATGTAGGAATGAATCCACCTCAACGCAGGAGTGACCTTGGGGAGACCGTTGGGATACAGGTGGAGGTCGACCCCTACGCATGTGTCACTCCCGATGCTGAGGCTGCCCTGGCCTCCTCTCCCAGGGCTCCCGTAACACCTTCCCTTAGCAGCCCCCGAAGACGTCCCCATTCTAAATCCCAAGAACTCTGCGCGTGTGAGGCTCCACGGCCATGGGGGATGAAGGCAGGAGACGGAAGTAAGGCTGCTGATCAGGTGACCGCAGAAGGGGGAGATCATTGGAGATGACACAGGTGGTCTGATGTAACGAAAAGGGGAACAGAAAGATGGCAGCAGGAGGACGGAGGCCAGCGTCAGCGGCTTTGGAAAAGGCGGGAGGGGACTGTGCGCCCCGGATGGCAGGAGGCCTCCAGCAGCTACAAAAGGCAAGGGAGCAGGGTCTCCCCCGCAGCCTCCAGAAGGAACAGAGTCCTGCTAACACCTTGACTGTAGCCCAAGGAGACCCATTTCAGACCTCTGACCTCCAGCCCTGGGAGAGAATCAGTTTGTGTGGGTCGAGCCCCTAAGTTGATGGCAATTTATGACAGCAGCAAGAAGAAACGGATACGCCATGTATCATTGTACTTATGCTAATGTAATGTTTACTATATGCCTAACACTCCCTTCGGTAATGGTGATAATAATAATAATAATAATAATAATTGCAGCTCACACCTGTGGAGCACTCACCACACAGCAGAGCTTTTCTAAGTGTGTCCCCAAGTTTTTCATCAGAGGCAAGACAGTAAGTATGAAAAGGTAGCTTGAACAGCCCACTAAGATGAAGGCACACTCAGGGACCTGAGAGTGCAGGAGGGAACTAGAGGCACCTTCAAGAGAGGATACAGACACAGGTACGGACCTGGCCAGGTGGCGCAGTGGGTTGGAGCGTTGTCCTGTACACCGACAGGTTGCGGGTTTGATCCCCGGTCAGGGCACATACCTAGGCTGCAGGTTCAATCCTCAGTCGTGGTGCGTACTAGTGGTAAATGACTGATATTTCTTTCTCGCATTGGTGTTTCTCTCTCCCCTCCTCTCTCTCTCAAATCATTAAACATGTCCTCGGGTGAAGATTAAAAAAAAAGACAGGTATATTTTAAAAGATGAGTAGGAGTGAGCCTGGAAGAGGGGAAGCAAAGCCCAGGCAGGGGGAAGGACGGAAGAGAGATGAGATGCAGACGTGCGCTGGCAAGCACTTGGGAGGCTCAGCTGCAGGCTGGTGATTCCTGCATTAGTGTCTCCGGCCCATAAGTCTCCTCCGAGGCCCAGAATCCCATGCCCCGGTGTTTGCCTGCAGTCCGCACCTGGACGCCTCGTGGACATTTCGGCTTAGCACGGCCAGTACAGAAACTCACTCCCTGCAGGGACGTGTTCCTCCACCCGTTTTCCGGGTCTCCCAGAGTGACACCCAGCTGCGCGAGCCGGAACCCAGCAGTCATCCTGGAGTCCTTCCCCCTGCCCCACCCCCGTTCGCTCCAGCACCAAATCTCATCAGTCCTATCTCCCAGGTTCAAGAGGTGACTCTCACTGCTCTCCACCTCCACCGCTACCTCCCTGGTCCAGGCTGTCCTCGTGGCTCTGGTTTAGTGCAGTGGTGTCCTAACTGGTGTCTCTGCTTCAGCTTTTTGTCCCCTGTGATCAGTACTTCATAAAGCAGGAAACTCTTAATGTCTATCAAATTCTGCTCCTGAGCCCACACTCACCAACGCTTCCCTTTGTAGTGGTGGGAGAAACCTGCCCAGCGTGGCCTTGAACCTGCTGTGTAATCTGGCCCGTCTCCCTCTAAAACTTCACCTTATGCCACTCTCTCCATCGCTCCCTTACACCTTGCCCACCCCTCCGCCCCGACTTCCCTCACTCCCAGGAACATATCAAGCTCTTTTGTGCAGAGGACTTTGCACATTCTGATCCCCCTGCCTGGAATGCACTCCCCTGCAACCTGTCTGCCTGGCCAGTTCCTTCTAAACTCTTCAGTCTCAGAGAAGCCTTTCTCTAGCAAAATTGGGACTACCCCCACCCCAGTTCACTGGGGGCATGATTTCCATCCCTTATGTGTTTCCTTGATAATACGAATCACCACCTCTCATCCCTTAGACATTACCAGATTCTTTATTTTTGCCTAGCTCCTCCCCTGGAATGCAGGCTCCAAGAGGGCGGAGCCACATCTATCTGGTTCGCTGGGACTTCCCACAGTGCTTAGCGCGGAGCAGCTGTTCAACAGAGGCTTGTGGAATTGACTAATTAAAAGAGAAAGTGTGAGGCTAACACTGAAAGATGAGGCTGGAAATAGAAGACTGGAATATAGGGCCCTCGTCATCTTGCAGACCCGCACTTCCCACGGGGGAGCCGCTCAGCAGATATATACCGGCCAAAGGAAAGCACGGCCAGTCTTTCCACAGGAATCCGAAGTGTCCTTTCTGGGCAAGGCCCCCAAAGGAGTTCCCTCTCCTCCTTGGGGCCTCTTAGGAGGTACCGTGTCTCGCGCTGACAGCATGGGTTCAATCCACGCTAGCTGTCCCTGTCACTGCTGCTCATGTGGGAATGATTCTCGCATCCCACAGCAAAGGCTTCTTCTGGAGCCCATGCCAGATACAGTGGGTGGGAGGCAAGTGGGAGGAAGCAGCACAGGAGGGGAAGATGAGAATGGGATGCAGGATCTGGTCAGAGTCACTTCTTCCCTCCAGACGTCGGCCACCTGGGTGCAGCGTGGAGAGACCAGCTGGGCAGGGGGCCCTCCGGAGGGGTCGGGAAGGGCCCCACCCGAATGCACACGGTTCCCGAGGGGCCCGCGAGGCTCCCAACTGGCTTTGCAGATCTGGCTGACTATGGCTGGTGAGGACTGGGGAGGTGGAGAGAATTGCAGTTTCCTTCACCAAATGGCAAGCTTGCGAAAAAGTCCTTTCTCTCTAACAGGATCACATACTAAAAATGAAAAGCCAGCCATTCGGAGGAAAATAGACGGGCTGCTTAGCTCACGAGATACCAGGGGGCTGAAAATCAAGTCTGGAGAACATTGTGAGGTACATTATGGGCTAAGGCGCTGCCCTTTTTCGGACCTGCAAGTTTCTATTTTGTACAAAAGAATGGGAGCAAGAAAAGTAATGCCCTATATAATAAGCCACTCATTTTATATTTCAAATCCATTTGGTGGCTGAACAGCAGGAGTTAGGAAGTATTTATTAACTCTTTATCTCAAAACATGCAGATTGAAATAACGGCCTACTTCAAAAATAGCGGTCACAGATAAGATGGGACAAGAGACGGCACTGAGCAAGAAAGGTCACAATGCAAAGAAGACATATTTCCGAATGTTTCGTGGCTGACAGATCACCAACTGGCACAGGGAAAGGAGCAGGGGCCTGGGAGTCTGAAAACAGCCGTGTGACCTTGGGTAAGTCACTGCACCTCTCCCAGCCTCACTAGATTGTATAGCAAGAAGGGGCTGAAACAGTTGTTCTCCAAGGTCCTTTTTTCTTTCTCAGCTGTTGAGATGCACTGTTGAAGTGTCCCGAAGACCTACATTTTTTCCTTTACTCTTACCCTCCCCTTGAAACACGGAGAGGCCTTGAAGTAACTAACGGTGGCAATAGATATAAAACTGGCCTCAACACTGAATTACACTTTACAATCTCAAACATTCAGCACCCAGCAGCCCAGCCCTGCCGACCGCCCAGAATCAATGATGCCCAGACGATCTGAGCAGGTCTATGGGAAAAGCGGCAGAAAGTTCTTGTTCTTTCTGATTAGGGCAGGTGAAGCTGAGGTCACGTTAACGACAATCTGCACTTGGCTCTGCATCCCCCTGCCCAGTGGAAAAATAAATTATTAAAGGAAACCGCTTTAGGAATGTCCGAGAACTCTCGGGATGTCTGAAACCGCAGAATGCCAGACGCCAGTGAGTTTCTTTTTTTTCTTTCAAACTTCAAGTCGCTCTCAGAAAATGCAGCAGGTCCCCAAATGGTGTAAGTGTTAAATCACAACCCACTTCCCAGTCTTCCCGATAGCGAACAACAAGCCCCAAGTGGGAATCTTTTTTCCTCTTTGATTCATTTGCTTTAAGCAAGCGTCCTGGGGCCTGCCAGGCAGCACTGCGTTCAGGCAGGGCCGGGGATCCGGGGACCCGAGAGGCAGGGCCAACCCTTCCAGGAACGGCGGGGAACTTTCTTCCGCCGCGCCAGGGAGACAATGCCAGCGCCCGCGCTCCGCGCCGAGAAGGCGCCCCATCAGCCGGGCCCCGCCACCAGGCGCGCTGTCCCGGGCCCTCTCTGGAGGACGTGCCGCAACAGGGCCCCACACGCCCCACCTGGGCGCCTCCTCTGGGGATCAGACCCCCTAGGCCCTGCAGAGCTCAGGGCGGGCCAGAACCCTCCCCGCGGGAAGGGGCACCCCACTGGGAATACAGCTTAGAGTGCACCCAGGGCACTGTCCCAGCGCCTCTCCACGCAGGGTCCGGGCCAGGGGTGCCCACAGCCCCGGACGACCCAGCCGTGCACGACCGGCAGACCTGCAACTCACCGGGACCAGGCGAGCCGCTGGGCATTATTCCATCGCGGGCTCGGCGACGGCTCCGCAGACGCCCGCGCCCCGGCCCCCTCGGCCGAGCGATCGCGGCTCTCGGAGCTGAACGCAGGGTGCGGCGGGGAGCGGCGGGAGCAGCGGGGGGCGCGGGCCGGGCTGCCCGAACGCGGAGTGCCCGCCCGCAGCGGCGGCGGCCAGGCGAGGCACGGGCGGCGAGCGCGGCGCAGGAAGGGGCGGGCGACCATGTGCCGGGGGGAGGAGGCCCTAGCGACGCGCGCGGCTCGGACGATCCCGCTCCGCGGCGAGGGCGCGGGTTTCAGGAAATCCAAACACTTCGACAGGAAATCGGGATCCTGACTAAGCATTCCCGTCCGGCCGCCGCCGCTCCGCGCCGGGGGCTCCCGCCTCGTTTAACCCTTGGCCCGCCAGCACGCAGGCGGGGGACGGGCGGGGTCTCCGACACCCGGAGGCGGGCACCACGGATTCCGGTGAGCGAGCCCGCCTAGGGTCGGGAGTCTTGCCGCTCCTCCCCACTCCCCCTCAAGGCTGTCTCCTCCTTGCTCGGGGGTGGAAGCGATGGGATTTGTCTGCATGAAACCTTGGCCTTGGAAGATGCCTTTCTAAGGCCCCCGACTGCAGAAACGCGCCTTGGCCTCTCTCTCTCTTCCCATGCTACAGAGGACAGACTTGGAATCTCCAAGCTCCTTCCCCTGTTTTCCATGAAAGAAATGACTTTTATATGGCTGCCCCCTTTCACTGCCTCCGCTCTGCTCATTTCCTCAAATGTTGCCCAGTGTCAAGGGGCAGAAACGTTAAGAGTCAGGACAGTAGAGTAACAGTACAACAATAACAGTATGGACTTCGGACTGGGACCCGGGTTGGAATTTGGCTTTGCCTTTTTGCCAGCTGTGTTACCTTAGGTAAGTCACTGAACTTCTCTGAGCCTCCCTATCCTTGAATGTGAAATGAGGCGGTAATGCCCCCCCCCCACTCCCCCACCCCAGGTTTGATTTGGAAACCAAATGTTTAGACGGGGACTGACTGACACATTGCGAATGCTCACATAAAGGATAGCCATCGTTGTCTTATTCTGTCAGAGAGACCTCAGCCAGGAGGGTTTGAACCTGCAGGGCGTGTGCTGTGCACCTCTGGGCCTGCTCACAAAGCCTTAGAACATCATGTTCCTCCTAATCTCCCAGGGATGATGATGATGATGATAATGATGATGATGATGATTGCAGCATTTCAGAAAATGCCCTCCGTTGAAGAAAAGGTTAGTGGCTGTGGCGGACCCTCTTCTGGTGAAACCTGAAACTCAGCAGACCTCACAGAATTGGGGATTTGGCTCTTAACCCGAGAGTCAGGACACTGTCAGGGGTTTGGGAAGAAGGCTGGCGAGGCTTTAGCGAGTTGGAGGAAGCTGAGGTAAATCTCTGTCCAGTCGGGCCTGCACGAGGCGGCCAGTGGCAGTGATTTACTGTGGTTTCCCGTGGAAATGCCACATCTGGGGGGTTTTCTGCATTAGGGTGGAGGCTGCAGCTCGGCGGTTTTGCTGTGAGCGTTTCAGATTCCCTTGAAACCCAGTGAGACTTTGAAGAGGGAACAACATGCCCATGAGTGAAAACCAAAGCTTGAAATGAACCTGCGAGGAACCGAAAGTTGGGCATCAGCTCCTCTGCTCCAGCGAGGGACCGGATACCAGATTTAGGCCCAGATTTCTCTTTTCTGCAGCTCCTCTTCAGTGGTCGGAGGCGGTGGGAGCTCGGGGCTCGGTGCTGAGGGTCCAGGGTCCTGGCCCAGGCCCTTTGCAGCTGCTGTTCCCGCGGCCTGGGAGAGTCTCCACTCAGCTCTCGGCTCAAAAGTCAGCTCCTCAAAGGGGGCTTCCCTCAGCCGTTTGATCTGCTTGTCTTCCCCACCTGTGCTCCCACCCGCACCTCTCCCCGCATCCCACGCCCTGTTTCATTGCCCCACAGCCCTCCTCGCTATCTAATTTTTCCTGTTTATCGTCTGTCTCCCGCTGCACGGGCAAAAGCTGGGTGAGAGCAGGACTGCTGCTCGTCACCATCACTCGGTGCCAAGACCAGTGCTGGCCCCCAGGGGTCCCTCAGCCAAGACACGTCCAGTGAGTGAAGGGGGCAGACGAGATGGGAGCTGCGAGTTCACTCTGCCCCTTGGCTGCCTGTGTCTCCTGCTTTGGCCGACAGGCTTTCAAATGGGAAAGCCCAGTGTAATGGAGGACGTGCCGGTCGGCTCTGTTAGTGGTTCTGGAAAGTGGAAACTCGAAGTAATTGAGACTGGCAGACGACATAAGTGCAGGCTCATTGGTACGGTCCCAGTTAATTGCTCCTCCCACCCTGTACTGTGTTCGTTGAAAGGACATATTTATCATGTTACGTGTTTGCTCGGTGAACGGCCCCCTATGCCAGATGGCACACCCTTTGAGCTGGAGAGAAAGGAAAGGAGCCTGCACTGATTGAGCACTTACTGGGAGCAGGGCTCTGGGCAAGGTGGATTTGAACTCATGAAAAGGCCTTGGGTAAGGGCCTATGATGGGCTCAGAAACCTTCTGGGCACTAAATTAGCACAGATCAACTTGTTGCTCTCTAAGGAAGGCAGACGGGAAAGTTCCATTTAGAAAGCAGAGAGATGGTAAGTCCAAAAGAGGTCTGTCCAGGGTGTAGGGAGCATCTGGGGTGGGGGGCGGGGGGGCAGGCGGGAGTGCACACTCCTGTATCAGCATGGGGGGGAGTTTCAGTCCGTGCAGGCTGCTGTATCAACTCCATAGATGCAGTGACTTCTAAATAACCCAGATTTGTTTCCCACGGTTCTGGAGGCTGGGAAGTCTGACACAGGTGTGGACACATTTGGTGTCCGGTGAGGACCTCCTTCCTAGTTCACGGATGGCCATCTCTTCACTGTATCCTCACACGGTGCAAGGGCCAAGGGCAAGGTTGCTCCCTGGGGTCTGTTTTAGTAGGGCATTGACCCCATTCCTGAGGGCTCCCCCATGAGGGTGGAGACCTAGGAAGGAGACCTAATCCCCTTCCAAGGCCTCACCTCCTAATTCCATCACTTTAAGGGTTAGGATCTCAACCTATAAATTTGGGGAGGGGCAGGGACATAAACATTTAATCCGGAGCAGGAAGTTACAAACCACTTCCCAAAAAATGGGGGCCCAGCAACCAAGTTTCAGGGAAGAAGTGGGGTTTCTCCAGCCAGACGAGGAGGCACAGGCCTGCCGGCCCAAGCAGAAACCGCGGGTGCTGCTGGTGCTCAGCTCTGAGTGCCCTGCGCCCACCTCTGAGCCCACCCGCCACTGCGAGTCCTGCCATCGGCCCAAGGAACTGCCTACCCGAAGCACACACCTCTCCCTCTCTCTGCCCGAGGCCTTTCTCCAGAGCGGTGGGATCTTGGCCAGGCTGCAAGTGCCAACAGCCTCAGGGTAGCTCCCCAGCCAATCAGTGGATGCACATCCCAGACCCCCCAGCCCTAAGGGGAAGACGGCCCTACAGGACTTTCAACGCAGTCCCGCAGATGGCTGCCCCCAAGGAACTCTCCTTAACTTACGCTTCATACTTCATCCCTCTTCCCTGCCTCACTTTCTCACCCCTCCTGTGTTCTTCCTGGAATCTATCGTCTCCCGGCCAACCCAGATGCACCCACCTCTTTGTCTCAAGGTTTGTTTCAGGGGAAACCCCATCCAGGGCAGCATTCATTCATTCATTCTCAGATATTGACCAGGCGCCCGCCGTGGGCCTGAGCAAAGACGGAGAGACTGAGTGTGAGCACATAATACATTTGGGTAACTCTGTACAAGGTTCAGCACGGTCTGAGGGAACGGTGCAAGTCCAGGCATGGAATGCAGTGAAACTAAAAAGTTTTGCATGATTTTACAGTTGAGGAAACCGAGGCACAGGAGTGTGGAGTCACCGGCTCAAGGCCAAACAGTGTGTAGAGGTGCTTTGGAGTCCAGTCTCCTAACCACCACCTGTGCCTCCTCTCCCGGTGGTCAGAGCTGTGGGTGCAGCTGCAGGGGAGCTCACCCACGGGGAAGGTACAGAGCGAGGAGATACTGGGGTCAGGGTTGAAGACCGAGGGACCCCGTAGGTGGCAGAGGCAGAGGTGCCCTCAAACAAGACGGAGGGGGTAGTCAGAGGAAGGGAGTGGAGGAAAACCAGGGGTCAAGGGACGAAATTGCTGCTTAAAGGAAGGCATGGCCAACACGCTCGGTTGCCCCAGAAAATTCCATCAATCGGGGCTGGAAAGCAAGTGCCATTTTATCCAGCAATTAGAAGGCTGGTAACTTTTGGCAGAGCTGCCTCAATGGAGGGGAGGGATTGGAAGCCAGATTGCAGTGGGTTGAGGACTTGAGTGGGAGATAGCAAGTGTAGACACTTCTCTACAGAAACATGGCCATCTAGCTAGTGGGAGGTAAGTGGGCAGGATTCTTTAGAGAGGGTGGGAGAGGGGAGCATCTGTGGTCGCTGGGAAGGTCCCAGGGAGGGGAAGAGGTTGAGGAGGAAGGGCGGGGTCGCCGATGGAACAGGTCCTGAGGGTGAAAAGGGGGTGGGATCTAGAGTCAGGTGGGAGGGGACAAGCACTGGACTTGGGAGGATCACCTGTCCAGGGGAGCAGAGCGCCAGACGGAACAGGTACAGAACTCTCAGGTTCCATCAGGACCTTCCCCTGCATTGACAGACTAGGCGTTGGGTGGGCTCTTAAGGGCCCTCTAGTTTAATTCCTCACGACATGTGTGCTCTGAGTGAAATGCATTCATTCAAATGTAGATGAGTAAAAAGTGACTTCAGCCTCATCACTGGTAATGAAATAGCATAAGAAGCTATTTTGGCCCAAAGTAGGTTAGGGAAGTAGGAAGGAGAGGATGAGCCGGAGAGACCTAGGAGCCAGAACAGATACAGCTTGGTGACTAATGGTGGGGCGGGGCAGGGGGGTGGGGGGGTGAGAACATGCAAGGTGGGGACCATGGCACTCACCTGTGAGCAGGGGAGGAGGAGGGTGATGTTTCACACCCTGATAAAGAGCAAGGGGGGGAAGGTTTTGAGGAGGAAGATCATGAGTTCCTGTTTGTGATTTGTGCTGGGAAGGTGGGAAGGCGGTGTGGGTGGTGGGTACAAGCCTGCAACTTTGCTGGGCAGGGGAGGAGGGGGTGGGAGGTTTGAGGGCGGTAGGAGGGGGGACACAGGGACCTGCACAGTTGGTGAGTGGGGGAGTCAGCACCTAAAAGCCAAAACCCTTTGCTAGCTTCTCAGTTTTGTTTCATAGGCGTTTTTCTAACTCAGTGGTTCTTGACCTTGGCCCTGTCAACATACTAAACAGGATCATTCTTCGTTGCGGGGGCTTCCTAGGCTTGGTAGGATGATCAACAGCATCTCTGGCCTCTACCCACCGGATGCAGTAGCAAGCCCCCAGTTGGGACAACTACAAGGTCTCCAGACACTGCAAAATGTCCCCTGGGGGCACAAAACTGGGCCCAGTCTAGAAGCACTGCTCTACCACATTTTTCTCACATCACTAAAATTGCCGTAAGTGTGCAGGTGTGGACAGCATTTTTTAGCAGAAGCACCTGACCCCAGTTGTGGAGTCAGATGGCCTGGGTTTAAGTCCTGGTCTCTCTGTTGGTTTTATGGTGGTTTTGTTTTGTTTTGTTTTATTTTTTGCCTAGTCTTGTTTCTTCTGTAAAATGAGTTCAGAGGATGAGAAGAAGCCATCCATGTGCAGTGCTCAGCCCGTACGGAGCGCACACAGTCAGCATCCCGCTGCCGCCTATGTCGTTGGTAACCCTGAGCCCCCAGGAACACCTCTGTTTACGAAGCAGCTGGAGGAAGGGAAGTCTGTGATCGGGATCTGGGTGGTCAGAAGTGTGGATAGGGAACTGGGTGTGTGTTTTTCATCTGCCAACATTAAGCAGCACCCCTGACCTGGGGGTGGTGGGAGCTACATCAGCTGATGGCAGCATTGTGGAATGGTGACGATGTTGATGCAGCCATTGAGGGCTCACCTGGCATCAGGTGCTATACAGACGGTAATGCTCATTGGCCCCTATGGGCCCTGCAGCATTATTTACAATAGCCAAGATACAGAAGCAGTCCTGGCTGGCGTAGCTCAGGGGATTGAGTGCAGGCTACAAACCAAAGCATCGCAGGTTTGATTCCCAGTCAGGGCACATGCCTGGGTTGCAGGCCATGGCCCCCAGCAACCGCACATTGATGTTTCTCTCTCTTTCTCTCTCCCTCCCTTTCCTCTCTAAAAATAAATAAAATCTTTAAAAAAAGATACAGAAGCAACCCACGTGCCCATCTGTACACAAGTGGATGAAAACGTGGCAGTACCTATATACAATGGAATATTACTTGGCCATAAAAAAGAATGGGGTCTTACCAATGTATGATAGCATGGGTGGACCTAGTGGGTATTATTCTAAGTGGCAGAAGTCAGAGAGTGAAAGACAAATACCATGTGATTTCACGTATTTGTGAAATCTAAAGAGCAGAATAAACTGACGAACAAAATAGGAACAGACTCAGGGATACGGAGATCAGACTGATGGCTAACAGATGGGAGGTGGGGGGGATGGGTAGATCGGTAAACGGATTAAGTCCAAATCGGTAGTTACGAAAACAATCACAGACATGTAAAGTACAGCATGGGGAATATAGTCAATAATATTGAGATCATCATGTACGGTGCCAGACGGGTACTGGAACTATCAGGAGGACCACTTTGTCAAGTGTGTGATTGTCCAACTACTCTGCTGTACACCTGCAACCAATACAAAATCGTACTGAGTGTCCACTGTGATTGAAAAAGAAAACTTAAAGATACCCCCTGAAGGATCACAACGAGGTTTTGTGTCTTAGGTACCACTCGTTACCTCCAGTTCATGTGCACAGCTGACCCGAGAGAAGCGCCCTGGTGAAGAGGGGGAGCTGGGCAGACGGGTGGGCTGGGCAGAGAGGGGGGGTGGGAGGGGAAAGGGCCCGTCCTCCCACGGAGTACTAACCAGGCCCGACCCTGCTCCTGCTCGGCTCCTGAGACGGGCCGAGACTGGGTGCGTGCAGGGCGGCGTGGCCGCAGACGGAGAGGGATGTCCTTACAGAGAGGGTCATGGGAGGAAAAACAGGGCCCACCCCCGTGCCCTGCCCGCGCCCGTGGGACGAGGACGGGAGGGGCTGTGCCGCGTGGAGCCACGCGGGAACCTGCGGCAAGAGAAAAACTCAGTCACGCTGACCGTATCTTTATATAACACTGTGGTATGTTGTTCATCTTGCAACTTATACATTGATTTTTCTTTCTTTTTTTAAGATTTTATTTATTTATTTTTAGAGAGGGAAGGGAGGGAGAAAGAGAGAGGGAAAGAGAGAACATCAATGTGCAGTTGCTGGGGGTCATGGCCTGCAACCTAGGCATGTGCCCTGACTGGGAATCGAACCTGTGACACTTTGGTTCGCAGCCCGTGCTCAGTCCACTGAGCTACACCAGCCAGGGCTGATTTTTCTTTTCAAAAAAATATTTCAGCCCTGGCCAGTGGCTCAGGTCACTGGAGCAGCGTCCCTGTATGTCCATATCCCAAGGTTTCCGGTTCGATTCCGGTCGGGGCTCATACAAGGGTCAACCAAAGAGTGTGTGAATGGGTGGAACAACAAATTGGTCTCTCTCTCACTCTCTCAAAATCAAGAAATGAAAATACTGCCGTAAAATACTTTTATCTTGATTACTGAATCTGTTGGCTCCTGCTCTGATGGATCAAAGAAAACGCCAAACCCTTCCAGTCTCCTTGACCTCACTGCTTACCATTCAGATTCCAGCCTGCGTCTCTCCGGCCCCGTAGCCGGGAGAAGGCCTGGACCCTGACTTTGGCCCCACAGGACAAGCGCCCCTGGGGAAGAGGCAGTGTCGCAGGAAACCAAGTGCCTCTGGAAGAGGAAGTGGATCCTGGGCACCCAAACCAGAGAAATGTCCACTGTCAGAGGTTCCTCTTTGGGCTCCCCGGAGACCCGTGGTGCGGAGAAGAAAACACGGTGGGGGGTGGCAAGAGCAGGGGCGGGGAGGTGGGATCAGCTCCCGTGAACACGGCTGGGTGGAAATTCTGGCCCACAGACTAACTCTGGATTTTGCCTAGTGCTGTCACTTAAGTGTTAAGCCTCAGCTTCCCGGCTATAAAATGGGGATAAGGTAAGTACCCGTATCATAAAGTGTTTAGGAGGATAACATGCATTCAGCCACAGAACAGTGTTTGACTATCATAAACAGTGTTTTTCTTTTCATTGTGATGTCAGCCTTTTCATTATTATTTTTCAAGTTACAGGATAATGAAGGAGAGAGAGATGGAACAGTGACATGAATCTTTCTGGGGATTCCCAGGAAGCTTCCGGTTGGTCGGTTGGTCGGTCGGGTGGGTGGTTTTCCAGCCGGGAGAGCAGGAGAAGGCAGCGGAAAGGGGCAGACAGAAGCAGTCAGCAAGCCGCTGCGCCACAATTCCCCACTGGAGCTGTGAGGACCTCTTAAACATTCTCAAGTTGCACTCGCCGGTTCACACTAACATTAATGACTGGACAAGGGTCTCACATGCCTGGCCGGCCTGGGCAGGGACGGAATCCAGACTTCCTACTGGCCAGGGAGGTGTTTCCCCGTGAAAGCCTGGCCACAGTACTCTTGTCTGGCCACTGTGGATCGTGCCGCCACGGTGCGGGAGCCCAGGTCACGGGACTGAGGTGTGATGAGTTCTGTCCCCTCACGGTGTTCATTAAACTCCCTCTCTGCAAAAGCTGACCCTGCCAGGACCTGGAAGATACACTCCCAGGGGCATTGTCTCCGGAGATGACCGAACATCGAGAGAAAATGCTTTCTGTCCTTAGGTCACTTATTTTAAAAGCTTCGTTTACAGCTATAATGGAGCTTTGTGATAAAAGGTCAGACAAGCGAGTCATCGCAACGATCGCTAAAGGAAGGAAGGTCGTCTTCCCTTCTGCGCGACATTAATAAGGGCTTTGCCCTCCTCTCCACCTGGCAGTCCCAGGCAGCCCCGAACAAGACGTTCCTGACCTTTTGGGGTGGGGCAGCCCCTCATTTCTGTTCCCGAAGCCTCAGGGGGATCAGTGCTGGTGGAGCGTTCACTGCAGGGCACCCCACCTCTCCGCTGAGACCCTGCAGGGGGTGGGGGGACTCCCTCGTTCACCTGTGCACACGCAGCACAGATCGGAGTGCCAGTGCTGGGCGTGTGCTCCAGCCACGTCTCGTGGATGAGGCCACGTCTCGTGGATGAGTGCGCACTTTATGGAACATCACCGCTCACCAGCTATGAGAGAAAAGCCTCTCGCTTCCTGAGTAAGCAAACCTGGGCGAGGAGGCTCTCAGAGCAGCCTCCTCACGCTGGTTCCTTGTCCAGGGCGGAAGCAGCTGTGGGTGTTAACATCAGTAGCGACAAAGACAATGAGCAATAAGAGCTGAAATGTATTGAGTCCTTACTCTACGCCTAACACTCTTCTGATGATTCTAATAGCACTTTCCAATGATTACCTCATTTGATCTCAAAGTAAATTCAGGAGGTCAGATTATTAACATGTGCATGTTACAGATGAGGAAACTGAGGCACAGAAAAGTCGCACACCGATTCTCCGTGGAGCAATTCACTATCAGCCATGTGCTCTCTTGCTGCAAACTGAGCTCCATGGGTGAAAACAGGGCATGGAGTTGGCAGACTCCAAACCTAAGGAGCTTATGGTGTACCTCAGCCATCATTTGATACTGTAAAAATAACAGGTTCCTCTAGTCAGCACCAACTGTTTCAGAAACAGTGGGAACCCCCCCCCCGGGGTGGTTTTGTGAATCATCCTTAATTGGACTCGGCATTGGTATCATTATCACCAAATTCTGCAATTATCGGACCGTCCTGGAGAGTACTTGCTGGGTTGCAGTGACAGGGATATTTACATAGACACGTTCTAACTCCGGGCAAGACTTTCAGCCGGTAACTTGCTGACCCAGCTGCTGGTAGCTGCTAGGAAATTGCCTGGGGCCATTTCAGGGACCTGTCTCTTTAGACAGGACTCCCCCAAAGCCAGCTGCTGCCACCCCAGAATAATAACACCAACAATTAATAACGAACATTGGTGCAGTCCTTTAGAAATCACACAACATAATTTTGTACAGCGGCTTTGCCTAGTTTACCACGTCCCCGGGTAGTGGGAGGAGAGGACTGGTGTGAGGGGTGTTGTTTTAAAGAGGAACACCAAAGGCTTGCTTCCTCCCGGGCGATCGAATCCTTCTTCATTCCACAAACCTTTGGTGAGCACCTGCTCTGTGCTAGGGACAGGACTAGGTAATGGGATGTGATGGTGAACAAAACAGATGCTGCCCTGACTCATGAAGCTTATGGTCTAGTCGAGGAGGGAGGCCGTAATTAAATAATATGCACAATAAGTGCAGAACTACAGCTACTGGAGTGCTAGGACTAGAGAGGCAGGAAGTGTAAAGTGAGCCAAAAATGGAGGGGTTTACCATAATGAAGAGAAGAAAAACTTTTCTGAGCCAGCATCATGAGTAAGGGTTAATTCGGCAAACAAAGAGGGCAAAGAGTTTTAACCAGAGGAACACCATGCATAAAAGCCCTGGGGTCATAGGGGTGTATCAGTCAGCTTTTGCTGCCTAACAAAACACCCCCGAAACTTAGTGGCTCAAACAGCAACCATTCGGCCCTTAATTCTATATATAGATCGGCCATTTGGCTGGAATGGGTGGGGCAGATTTCCTCTGACCTTATTATACGCTTGGGGTCCTCTCCCAGAGCAGCCGAAATGGCCGAGCTCTCTTCTTCGGTTGCTCGCCCTCCAGCAGGCTTGTCCGCATTTGTCGACACAGCATCAAGGTTCCAAGAGGAACAAGGGAGGGAGCTGCAAAGGCTTTTCAGAGCCTGGGCTCCAAACACCCACCACCTCGTTTCTGCCACGTTGCGTTACTGGTCGAAGCATCTCTCCATGTCGTCGACAGGATGCAGATTCTTAGCAATGGAAGTGGTTTTCAGTGGCGTCTAGTGCAGGTAACACACAGCAGGTGTGTTCTAAATGCTACTTGAATGAATGGAACGATGAACACACCACACAGCCTGTCCTCAGCATCTCCCGTCCGTGAAATATTGCGCTAATGGCCTAGAACTACTTTCTCTACCTTGGGTTTTCTCGGCTCCTTGTCTGTGCCCCCTCCGCAGTGAGGTCAAAGAGGCTTATCTAACCTGACGTGATAACCTCCAATGTTTCCCCGGCGCTTGCCAAGCCTGTGGATACATCAAAATCACCAGGAGGGGCTGCTTAAAATACAGAGCCCTGCCCTCCACCCTAGATTCACTGAGTCTGTGCTTCTCGGCTTGGAAGCCAGGATCCGTATTTTTAAAAAGCTGTCCCAATGAGTTAGATGCAATGGATCCCGCTTTTGGGAGCCACTGGCTGCAGGCTAGTTCAGGTGCAAGTTTTTCGAGAAAGGTTCTCTGGCACTCTTGGTCTCATCAGCTCAGACAGTGCCTCTTAAAGAAGCAGTCCTACCCTGTACCACCTGCAGAACTGATGCCTCCCTTTGCTGTGTGCCTACTCTAATCTGCACAGACTTGTTACCATTTTAATGCTCAAAAGCTGTGAGTAAAGTCTGTTTACGTATGTCATGTTCTCACACCTCTCCCCACCCCTTTTCCACCCCCTCCACTCCCAAAGACCTGGGAGGTCCTTGGAGATCACCAGAGGACCTGGGACAAAATTGATACCATTTTGGATCCGTTGATTCAATACAACTGGTCCAAGTGGCCATCGATAGGAGAACGGGTAACAAGATGTGGTGTATACATATATTATTCAGCCATAAAAATGGGAGACACTTCTGACCTGTGCTACAGTGTGGATTAAACCTGGAGGACATTCATGTGCGAAGTGAAATAAGCCAGTCACAAAAAGACAAGTACTGTGTGATCCGATGACCATACGTGTCCCGAGAATCACATTCAAAAGGACAGGAAGGAGAACGGCGGCTGCCAGGGGCCCGGGTGGGAGGAGCAGGGAGCTAATGTTTCACGGGGGACAGAGTTTCCGCTGTACAAGATCCAAGAGTCCTGGAGGTGGATGGTGGGGACGGTGGCACAACAGTGTGACTCTACTTAGTGCCACTGAAATGGACACGGAAAACAGTGCGGACTGAGGAAACGGAAGATGGTAAGTTTTCCATCACGGGCACTTTCCCACGGTGCAAAACCTCCAGGAGCCCTGGACCACTGTGAGCGTGGATGGTCACCAGGCACTCGCGAGTACCTCCAGGACAGGAGCATTTCCTGACACCGTGACGGCGCCAGGGACCAGCACATGGCCTCCATTATAACTTGGATTCTTTGAGATCATGGCTCCGCACATTTTTCACGGAGCCGCCCGCCGATGGGTGACGGCCAGCTGAGGTCCGGCCAGGGCTGCGCGCTCCCCGGCCGTCCGTCTACCTCCGCCTGGCTCCTGAGGCTTGGCCCGGCTCCCGTCTGCTCCTCCAGTCCCGCCTGCGGTCTTGGCACCGTCCTCTTCTCCCTGGAAGACTGGGCGGGGCCCTGCCCCCGTGGCTGTCTCTGCCCCAGACAAACCCAGAGGACTCAGCGCCCAGCTTGGACAGCCTCCTTGGCAGAAAGAACCGTATCGAAAGTGCTTTCTTAATGACGGCCGAGGCCTCTCTGTCCTTATAACTTCCCTCCCTGCGGTTCAAATTCCACCTTCTGGAACCGCACAGGGCGGGCCCAGCCCCTTTTCCCATCCGGTAGCGACTCAGGCGCTCAAGCACAGCCGGGTTAATGCTCCCCGAGTACTCCCCGCATCTTCAGTTCTCGGGTAACAGGTTTCTGGATCCTTCTGTCCACCCAGTTGCCCTTGTCGGGCCCCATGGCAGTTTATTAGCGTCTTCTTAAAACGGGGCTCTCAGAAGTCACCCTCCCGCCCGGCCAGATGGCATCTGATCAGTGCAGGGAAGATCCATATTACCATTTCCACGGTGTGGACCCCAGTCTGCTGGATCTGGAACTGAATGCAAATGTCCATTATGTTTGTAAACGGAGCCATGAACCCAAAGTCAGCCTGTTGAACCACCCACGCCCTCCGGCAGCCCCCAGCACAACCAATGAAGGCAGCTAAAACTCCAGGCTGCCTGAAATATTTAGGTGCACTGTGTACCCACTGAGTGGCCATGGAGCCATGTCAATCAATGGTTCCCGGCTCTTTTCACCCATTTCTTTGACGCATGAATTAATTCGCACCCAGAACTTCTCTAGTCCTCACCTTGATCACAGGCAGGTATCATGTTTCACAGGCTGTTGTCCTCACTGGCCACATCTCACCTCCTATCCCTCAGAGTCTGACCAGGGCATTTCTGGGATTCCCTACGGGGTCTCATGCGGGCTCTAAAGAGACCTCTCAGGTTCACGGCTCCAGGCCCTTGTGGCTGTCCTCTGCCCCGGAAGCCCCCCACGTCCGCCCCAGGTGCCTGGCCCCGCCTGGAGCTCCCAGCTCCAGGCACCAGAATACCGGGTCCCTGCCTAGTCTGATGTCACCCCACAGCCTCCAAAGCCAGAAACCGGACGCTTGGTTCTGTTCATGCCTTCATCTCACCGAATCCCTGGTGTTCCAGCCCCTTCTGCGGAGTTGGCCATACGGGTTCCTGTCCCTCCACTCTTCACCAGTCACACCCGATCCAAACACAGGATGCCCAGAGGCTGAATGAGTAGAAACCTGTCTTTTTAAATGTATTTTGTTGTTTGTTTGTTTGTTTTAATTTTTAGACAGGGGTGAAGGGAGGGAGAAACAGAGGGAGAGAAACACTAATGTGAGAGAGAAACGTTGATCCACTGCCTCTTGCACGCACCCTGACCAGGGACCCAACCTGCAACCCACGGATGTGCCCTGACGGGGAATCAAACCAGAGATGCTTCACTCCGTGGAATGGCGCCCAACCCACTGAGCCACACTGGTCAGGCTGGGGAGAAGCCTCGTTAGAAGTCTATGCCACTTTGATCTCTAACCCAGACTTGGGCGGCAAAAACAGCCGCCCAAGCACAACTCTGGAACCCTCGAGACCACCTATCGCATTCCCTGCGCCCCACTCCCCTCCCTGTTCAGATGAACAAGCTAAGCCACAACAGAGAGTCATTTAAGCAGAGAGACAGTGTAAAGTGTTAAAACCAGAAATAAGTCTGGTCTCCTGAGATCCGTGCCCACCCTGCTGCCCAGGAAATCATATGCCCCCAAAATTCCTAATAAAGTTAGGCAGCTTCGTGAAATTTGTCTGCAAATGTCAAGATATTTTTAAAGTCATTACAAAATTATGTGTAAATTAAATCCTAATAGTTCACCCAACCCATCACCCCAATCTTTTCATTTCCTTTCCATTACATACTGGCTAGGTTTCAGCTGGGAAAACGAATCCAGCAGTGATATTGCTAGAAAACATGAAATCTTTTTTTTTTTAAACTTCGAGTTGAACAAGTTTTTCCTTGAGGGCAAATGCTAAAAAAAGACGAGCAGGCGAATCCCGTTTTTCTGAGTCTGGGAGCCAGCGTTCCTTTCCTGTCGGACTTGCTGTTGTCTCTGGGCCTCGCCTCTGAGCCAGTCTTCTGCTCGGACTGCGGAAACTCATCACTCCCACCCGTGCCTCACTTTGCTCAGGTGCAGAACGGGCGTTCACGGGGCCTCTAATCACCATCAGGGCTGTCTAACCTGCGGCCCTCGGGCTGCATGTGGCTCGGGGTGGCTGTGAATGGGGCCCAACACAAAATTGTAAATTTACTTGAAACATTGAGATTTTTTTGTGTGTGATTACATGTTGCAATGTATTTTTTAAAGATTTTATTTATTTATTTTTAGAGAGGGAAGGAAGGGAGATAGAGAGAGAGAGACATCAGCGTGCGGTTGCTGGGGGTCATGGCCTGCAACCCAGGCATGTGCCCTGACTGGGAATTGAACCTGCGACACTTTGGTTCGCAGCCCGAGCTCAATCCACTGAACTATGCCAGCCAGGGCTGCAATGTATTTAATGTGTGGCCCACAGACGCCAAAAAGTTGGACACCCCTGCAGGAAAGTGGTACCCAGTAAGCCAAGTGACAGCATCAATTCCATCCACCCATTTCCCCACTGATTCATGTACTCATCAAGGATTTATTGAGCATTGCTGAGGTTCACTCATTCAACAGATATTTTCTGAGCACCAATAAAGGGCCAGACACTGGCCTTGGTTCTTAGAATAGCCCAGTGAACAAAAAACATAAACAGAAGAGAGAAGAGCTCCTGTCCTTGTGGAGCTT
Source organism: Phyllostomus discolor (assembly GCF_004126475.2). Classification (NCBI taxonomy): domain Eukaryota; kingdom Metazoa; phylum Chordata; class Mammalia; order Chiroptera; family Phyllostomidae; genus Phyllostomus; species Phyllostomus discolor. Next base: position 132,949,982 of record NC_040909.2, read on the forward strand.
ACACTCTAGCAGAGGGAAATGAGCGTAGAAAATTAGCACAGGACAGTCTGAGAGGCGACAAGGTCCTTGAAGCCGACAAAGTAGTGGAGCAGGGTAAGGAGAGATTGGGAGGACTGGGGTGAGATGGAGCCAAGCCTGCCTTTTTTCTTTCTATTGTGGTAAAATACACATAGCAAAGCTTACCATCCTAACCATCTTTAAATGTACAGTCCAGTGGCAATAAGTGCATTCACACTGTTGTGTAACTGTCCCCATCATCTATCTCCAGAACATGTTCACCCCCCTGAACTTGAACTCTGTCCCCGTTAAACACTGACTCCCCACTCCTGGCTCCCCCAAGCCTTGGCAACCACCATTCCACTTCCTGTCTCTATGAACTGGGCTCCTCCGGGCACTCATGTAAGTGGAATCATTTTTTACTCCTAGACGAGGAAACTGAAGCTCAGAGCTCAAGCCGCTTGAAGCCACTAGCTCAAGGCCACATCTCTGCCTGATTCTAAAACGGAAGCCCCTTCCATTCAGCAGGGTTCTGAGAAGGTGCCCTAGGAGATGTAGCGGGAAAGGCAAGAAGACAGAGGGGGAGGCTGATTTTCGGGGTCCCGAGCCCCCCTGTCCACTTCAGCCTGAGCTACAGCCCTTTTGATCTGTTTTGTATGATTTGTTGTCTCAAATCTAGAAAACATATCTCCCCTTGTTTGAATGTGCTGTGTCATCAAAAGAGGCTCACCATCTAATTCTTTGTTCCCGACGGAATGTGTTAAATCAATGGTAGATTTTAGAGTTAGTTTCCTGCTCTACAGATAGGAAAACTGAGGTGCAAAAGGGCTTCATTCCCACCGTACAGCACAGGATGGTGAGCCAGGACCAGGGCATAAAGCCAAGACAGGAGGCAAGGGGGGGTCCAGCAGAGGTGGGGCATCAGAGTGGAATGCTGCCCCCCTTGGCCCCAGATTCCCTGTGGGGGGGGGGGGGTCCTGCCGCACATGGGGATTTAGGCCTATTTCGGCTCGTCTCAAAAGACAGGTGACCTCCGCTGACCGTTGGGTTATGGTAAACCACAGCTTGCATTCATTTTTGCTTAATTCTCGTAAGCGCAATGTAATTGTTCACATTTCTAGTTTTCTTTTAAAAATTTAGGATCACCCTCTGAAATACAAATAATCGTGAAATCTTTTGAAAATGAGGAGCACGTAGCGAGGGGAGACACGTGTGTCCGTGTGTTCCAGTCTCCCGCAGCGCTGGTAGGGTTTTCTCCTTCTCTCCTCAGCGCTGTCAACTTCCACTTTATTTATATTCGAGGCACTATCATTAAATGCTTCTAACTGTAGAATTTTTGTGTCTTCCTAATGGGTTTAACTTTTTTATCTCGTTTAAAAATTCGTTGACCTCAAGTCTGTGTTTTCTGATGCAGTACAGCTGGGCCAGCTTTCTCTGGGTAAGTGTTGACGTTATATATCGTTTTTCCTATCTTGTCATTTTCTACTGTTCCGTATCTTTAACGTATGTCTCTTGAAAAGTAGCATATATATATAGCTTGCTTTTTCAAAAGTCCAGTCTGACCATCTTTATCCTTTAATTGGATTATTTAGTTCAGGTACACTTAATATAATCATTGATTTATTTGATTTGTGTGTGTGTGTGTGTGTGTGTGTGTGCGCGCGCGCGCTTAATTTATAATTTATCAAGATAGGACTGGCCTCTCATTACATTTTAAAACCTTGATCATGCCTCTGTTTTCCACAAATAGAAGACAGAGTTGACGCAGTCACATGCAATACAGATTTAAAGAAACATAAATGAGCAACTCTGCCATGACGAACAACTAGAAATAATCCAAATGGCCATAAAAAATAGGATGGACAGAACATTTTGGTAAAATCATACAACCAAGTCTTTGTGTGTGTGTGTGAGCCTGAGTCTCCCCCTTCGTTGGTGATCCAGGCCTTTTGCTAGCGCAGAACCCAGGTCTGGGAAGTAGAACCAAGGAAAACAACGAGTGTGATTGTGTTTTGTCGATTGTAAAGAACGAAGCTACAAGAAAGGCATTGTTATTAGTTTTTTAAAAAGGGCAAAGGAAATTGGTGTATGAAATGCTCAGTTAGTTTAAAACCTTAAAATCATTTAAAACTATGCTTTATGAGGCTGCCTCCTTGCAAAAGCTGTAAACCCTCTTGGGAAAACAACCACGAAAAAACAAAGCATGACATTTCAAAATGGAATACAAGTCAGGGCTGACTAGCTCGTGATGCTTATTGTAGCAGAATTGCTATTTTGATTTAATGGGACACTTTAAAAATACAATTAGATCTTTAGACTCTGGCAGAATAAAAGCACATAATGAAATGAAGATAGCAGGTATATTGGAAGATATGTTACGTAAGGAAATTATTTTGGTGAACTTTGTTTGAATCAGGATGACTCATAATTGTATAATTAGGTACTTCGATTTAAACATGAAATGCAGTAAATTACGCAAGGAGAAAACAAAGCATCTCTCCCTGGTATTTCTCACTGAACTGTATCGATGGGACATTGACTGACAATTCCTCCGCCACCCGACAGCAACTGGTGATTAGTTGATAGCGTGGCGTTTGCACACATTTCCCTTTGGTTTGGAACATGAACATTAAGGTAACCGGTTCTGTATCTGCTTACCCTTCGCTGAGGTCTGAGTCTCCTGGAAACCTCGTGTCCCATCTGGGCCATGGCATCCTTGGTGTTCCCGAGAGGCCACATCAGCAGTGCATTGTGGGAGCTGCTCGTAACTTGCTGGGATTCATGGGAAGGGTCTTTGCCTGCAGTGCTGACGAGCTTCTGGTCAGAATGTCAGACCGATGCTCTGTCTCTGGAACCAGACTGGCTTCCTGCCCCTTCTTCCTGCCATCTCTGTCCCCGTCAGGGCCAACCTCGGGCAGAGGCACATTGGTCACCCAAGGGGTGGCTAATTCATTCACTGGAGATTCAACTTCCAGTGCAGTTTTACAAATTGCACCGATAGTGCCTCATTGGAGACTCCCAACCACACTAGAGCTAGATATTGTTTTCAGGTCTTTTGTTTTTCAAATGAGAAAACCATAGAATGATGGTCACATGTCCCCCCCCCCCCCAAGTATTATTATTGCTACTTCTGATTTGACTATTCCATCTTCCCTCCTCCTGCCTGTCACATTCCTGAAAAATCAACTTGGTCCTTCTTAAAAAGAGTCAAATCCCCGCCCGGTTGCCGTAAGATAAAAACGAAACCCCTTAGCCTTCACAGTCAAGGTGTTTCACAAGTAGTCCACACTGACCTGGCCACTCTGACCTGGGGAGAAGGGGAGGGAAGCCTAGTGGATGGGGAGACCAATTGAGAAAACTCTCAAACTATCCAGATGCTTAAAGACCTACATTAGTAGGTGACCAAGTGCCAAGGAGGTCAGTAGGAGGGGCCCTAATCCAATCTGGCTGGTGCCCTTACAAGAGGACACAGGACACGCCACACAGAGAGGGGCGACCGTGTGAGGACACAGGGAGAAGGTGGCCATCTGCGAGCCAAGGAGCGAGGCCTCAGGAGGAACCGACCCTGCTGACACCTTGACCTCAGACGTCCAGCCTGCAGCACCGAGAGGAAATAGAGGTCTGCTGTTGGGGCCCCTCGCTCAGGTTGTGGTTCTTCGCTGCGGCAGCCCTGGAGGGCTGGTGTATGAACGTCCACCTCTGAGTCGTGAGCTTGGAGAGAGAGAAAGTATGGGAGAGCATTCACTCACTTACTCTGTCCACAGTCAGGTATTGAGTCCTTACTGTATGTCACTGACTGTATCCATCCGACACATAGAAACACAAACACATGTTGGCGAATATTCTAATTGTTAAAAAGAGACAAGCTGGTGGGTGAATTTCGTCCTACCTTTTTATCTCAGAATGGCAACTGCCACATCTCAGCCTTGACCTCATTCATTGGGGAGCAGGAGAATGATACAGTTTCATATATAATTATGACTCTCTCTCTTCCGTTACCTCATAGCCTTCCTCCTCCTCCTCCAGGGGCCATAAATCTCCCTCCTCGTGAGGTCATCCAGCTGGAGTGAAGTCCCCAGAGACCTTACCGAAAACCTGAGGCTAAATAACCAGTGACACGATTGCCAGCGAGGGCCCTGTGATACAAGATCTTGTTCTTTCCAGTTTCCACTGTGAGTCACTCACTGGATTTCTTGACCTTGAGCTTGATGCAGGGGCCAGAGAGGGAGCTCCAAGGCCCCAGAGAAGGGGCCCTTCGTGGCAGACCAATGCGAGGGCTGGGAGTTCCCCTGAAAATCCATCATCAGCCTGGGCCATCTCCCCCCAAGACAGATGCACTGAGCCCCCCTAGAGAGAGACATGGCCACCGGCCCTAATTAGTGCAAAGAACAACCTGGCGATCCCAGGACTGATATGTCGCCCCTACACGAGTCACATGAATTCACCCTCTGTCGAATTCAGTCTAATTGAATGCAGTGTCTCCCAGGCGCTGGGCACAGCGCTGGCGTTGGAGCGTAAGAGTGAATCAGACGGGCTCGGCCCCGGAGGAGCTCGCTGTCCTAGTGGGTGAGACACACACAGGCACACACGGTGCTGATGCTCCCTGACCAGGGCTGTAAGGGAGGCAGACGGAAAGCGCCGTGGGGAAAGGGCTGAGACAAAATAATTCCATCTGGGTGTGTGTGCTGCGCAGTGGCGCCTGCGAGCTGAGGCTACCGAAGTTTCCAAGACACCAAGGACTGATGGTAAGCTGTTCTCTGAGTCAGTGACAGCTTTGGGGTAAACAATCAGATGTACCGTCACGCTGAATGTGCACATCAGCTATCAGATGCATTACAGAAGTGTGAACCCTGGGAACGCAGTGCTGTTCGAACTCCCTTTCCGAGAACGCTGGGACCTCCTACACCTGGCGGGGACTCTGGACGTCTGTCCGCAGCAGAGGGGTGAGCAGAACAGCTTAGGGGCCCAGTTGGGAGCTTAGAGAGGTCAGAAGGCAGAAGGGATCCAGTAGCCAGGCATGGGGACCTAACTAGCCCGTGCTCGAGAGGCAAGAAGACGAGAGAAACAATCATCCCAGTGCTCCTTCCAAGAACAACACAGTATGTGACTGTGAGAAGTATTTTGAGAAGACACTTATGGGGGAGAGCTCCCCAAAGCTGCTGCGGCTGCTAACTGTTCCCCAAGAATATCCATTTGCAGGGGCCGGAGATGATTCATCTGCCCTTGGCCCCACTTGCTTTTACCCAGCTCTGGACAAACGGATGAAACGTCAGCCCTGAGGCGGGGCGTGAGGTGGAGCCTGGGCTGAGGCTGTGAGACAGGAGAGAGGCTGTGATGTGCGGAGCAGGCCGCTTCAGGAGCAGCGAGGGGAGGCAGCCCTGGAGGTGTGCCCCAGGCCTGGAGCCGCCTCCTGCAGGGGCTCCACTGGGCACCGGACTGGGGGGTGGGAAGGAGCTGTTCAGGGTGCTGAGGATACTCAGGACACATCCACGTTCCAGTGCGTGAGCTTTGTGACTTCACCGACTGGTGGGTCATCTTTTCTTCCACCACTACCTACTTCTCTAAGTCGCCGCCTTTACCAGGAGTGTGTGCATGTGTGTGAGCTCAGGAATGGGGAGCAAGAAGTGGAGTAGGAACCCGAACGTGGGCCAGAGCGATCACTCTGGCTCACAGCGTCCGGGAGACCGCCCCCCCGAGCGGTGCTGGGGGTCTGGGACGATGGGAAGGAGTAGACCGTCATGGGCGACAGCACAGTGGTTCGAATCCCGCAGGCCTCTGTTCGAGTCTTCACTCTGGCGCTGACTCTGCGTGGCCACGGCCAGGTTAGTTCATCTCGCTGGAGTTTCACTCTCCTGGTCTGTGATATCTGCCTTGTGGGACAGTTGAAAGAACTAAATGAAATCAGGCATTGTGGAGGGTTTAGCACTGTGCCACGCACAGAGCAGAGGCTGAACAGTAGCTATCACTGTTTGTTGTGGTTATGATAGTTATATTAACGTTATGACTCAGTTTTGGCCTTTTGGCTCACCCAAATCCTAAAATAACCGCACTCAGCAGTTAATGGGCTAAAAGACTCCATCGTGAATTTCCAAGCGAGACAATCTCTTCATTAAGAGCTCAGATAAAGAGCAAAGGCCCAGGATCCTGTGTTTTCCTCCTGGAAGATCTTTGAGTAACTTACTTGACTTCTCTGAGTTCAGTTTCCTAGCTAACAAATGGAGACAGAGGCTATTAGCTCTGAGGTTTTTGCCTAAAACAGAATAACCCACATCCCAGGGGGTTGGGAACACACACTATGGCCCTCTTCCCAGGGAAAGGGAAAACCGATGAGGTACCTTATCACCTAGGATTTCCACCCATTCCCCGCCCCGCCCAGGTACTCTGGAAACAGTGCCTAGCGCCTGTAAGTGGTTTACAGTAGGCACAGTGCAGACACGTGCTGAGTGGATCAATGAGTGGACTGCCCCAGGCATCCATCTCCCCATTCCGTCAGTAAGTGCAGGGGACCAAGACTGGGCTCCTTTGCATGTGGGTGCTTCCTGCCTTGGGCCCCCTGCATGGCCCCTGCAGTCACCTGCTCACGCTGAGTCCTTTTTTCTCCTGTTCAGGGAACATTATGCCAGCTTGTTCCCCAGGCTTGGGGGAGAATCTGACAATGGGAGGATGGGTACAGAGAGGCAGAATACCAAAGACATAGAAGAAAAAAGGAAAGGACTCTTGCTTAAAGTGCAAACAAAACCAGACATTGTGTGTGTGTGTGTGTGTGTGTGTGTGTGCATCTCTGTGTGTGCGTGCATCTCTGTGTGTGCTGGGGGGAAGGGAGATGGGGTCAGCAATCGGGGGCTCCAGAGGAGTTCCAGAAAATGAGAGAAATAGGCAGGAGAGAAAAGGAGTTTCAGAAGTTATGTATTGCAACCCCTTTCATGTTCTTGAAGGAACTTGGGTGAAGAATGCGATTCCCTTTTCATCCCGTTGGTTGCTGGACTGTGGTTCTTTCTATTCAAGAGCACCCAGAAACCAGCCGCATGGGCCTCGGGATTTATTGGTCTTACACGAATAATGAGCATTCACCATGTGTCAGGAACTGGGTGAGGAATCAGGGATACAGAAACAAATTACAAAACTTTCATGCCCTCAAGGAGCTCCCAGTTAGAGAAAGCGCCAGATTTTAAACACACACACACACACACACACACACACACACTCATACACATAAGCATTCAGGCTCAAATGCTATGGTGGAAAGTTGTACCGAGTGTAGGGGCAGGGGAATCAAGGAAGGCTTCATAGAGGAGGTGCCATTTGAGCTGGGCCTTGAAGGGGAAGTTTACCTTAGGGAAAAGGGTACTGAGCCCCTGTGGAGTTCACAGCCTGAAAAGAATCCTAAATATGCATACGTGTGTATAAATGTCCATGTGCACACATGACACGCGGTATGCTCTAACGAGCATGTGAATAAGGCACATGGGGGACACAGACGAAGGGGGGGTGAGCTGCCTCTGAGAGTCAGGGAAAATTCAGGGAAGATGACCCCTGGTTTGGGTTTTGAAGGATGCATAGGGGTTTACCAGGAGAAGATTGTGAGGAAAGGCATGGATCTGGGCCGAGGAACCCGGGCCCTTGGCCCCAGGGACAGGCTGGGTGGCCTCCCTGAAGATCATCCCAGCCTGGCCAGGCCTAAGCAGTTGGTTCGATTTAGAACAGCCCAGACAGGGTTCCTTTGTCACCATAAGCGGTGCTCTCAGGGACGGCCACACCCAGTCCCTTTCTGGGGATGGACAATGTCGAGTGGTGAAGTCACCTTTCCAAGAAAGTAATACCGCCTGAGTTTGTCTCTGCACGTCCAGCCCGATAGAGGACCTATTGTCATTCAAAGAATGAAGGTACTGACGTTGCGAGAAGCTGCAGCTCAGCAGCCTGGACACCTCTTCCAGCCAGTGGGTTTTGGGGGGCGGGGTGCAAACAAGCCGCAGCTCTGGCCCCGACTCTGTGCCAGCACTTACAAGCATTGCCCAATGTGTCCTTACGCTGCTCGGGTTTCGGATGCCTGCCTCCTGATTGCCCAGATTATTGTCGTTATAGGAGCCAGAGGTGGCCAGGCTGGGGAGGCCAGGGAAGGCCTCTTAGGTGATTTGAGCTGGGCCCCGGAGCCTGGGCGCTTTGGGATTCATAGGTCAGGGAGGGACAAGGGACTTCACTTGATTCAGCCGTGCTTTGTTCGCTGTAAAATGGGCACTGTCACATTTTACGGAGTTTGTCTGAGGGTTGAAAGAAACAAAACACTCCTACTCTCTGCCAGGAGGTAGGCAATACTAGCCCCATTTTATAGTTGAGCAGACTGAGGCCTGGCACGTAGTAGGTACCCTGTAAACGGCAGCAGTCATGGAGCCATCATTATCATCACCATCCTCCCAGGCGTGTGCACCGACGAGACAGAAAGCATGGGCGCGGGAGGGCTCTGAGCACCTCATTCGCTGTTTCCCTAGCCCTGGAACAGCGCGTGGAAGGCACTCGATAAAGAATTATTCGCGACCTGGCTGGCGTAGCTCAGTGGATTGAGCGCAGGCTGTGAACCAAAGTGTCGCAGGTTCGATTCCCAGCCAGGGTACATGCCTGGGTTGCAGGCCATAACGCCCAGCAACCGCACATTGATGTCTCTCCCTCCCTCTCTCTCCCTCTCTCTCTCTCTCTCTCCCCCCTCCCTTCCCTCTCTAAAAATAAATAAATAAAATCTTAAAGAAAAAAAAAAGAATTGTTCGTGGAAGGAAATCCCAGCCCCTCCGCCAACCACTCCTCTGACTGCAGGCCAGTTCCTTAGCCTCTCCCTGTCCCACCTTCCGCATCGTGCAGTCGGGGTCATAATGGCATCCATGTCACTGAGTTATTGAGGATACTATAGCAGTGCCTAAGTGCTCAATAAACGTTCCCTGTTTTTATTTTATTTTATTTTTCGGTTACAGTTGACATCCAATGTTCCCTGTTTTTATTACTCATTGGCAGGGATGGAGAACGTCTGATTGGAAACGTACATCTGGTCTGTTACATGTTCAGTGGTTTGCAAGATGTTTTTCCATCCCTCTGTTTTTAGAGCACCCTGCCCTCTGAAGACAAGGGCCCGAGAGCTGTCATGCTGACCTCTTCCCAGGCATGTGGGGACCAGGACTTGGAAAGGCTGGTGGTCAGGGAGGACCATGGGCAGGGTGTGTAATGGTTAGGGACCCTGGTCATGCACACTGCGAATGCTGGCTGAGCTGATTGCTGTGTGACCTTGGGTAGTTACCTGACTTCTCTGGGCCTCAATCCTGCAGCTGCAAAATGGGCCTTACTAAAGCATGAATCTTGTAACCCGAGCACATAGTACCTATGAAACTGGAATGAAAAACTCACCTGGGCTGGGGCAGCAAAGGTCAGGCTCCTGTGCCAAAGTTGCGTTTGAATGACTGGCTTTCCTTCTGCGAGGTCCAGGGGGCCAGCGGTCACCGACAAAGCTGATTTGATTACACTGCTGGCAGCGGAAGGTGGCAGTGACCTGCAGTTGTTGTTACTCTGAATTTCTGGAGACGCGAGTAAGAGGTTGTTGGAGGAGAAACCTTTTGGACTGTCGCTGAACCTCCCTCCAAGTCGCTTTCCATTTGGATTAGCTGTCTGCCAAGATTTTTTTTTGAACTTCACCTCCACGAAGAAGAGGCTGACAAGATCTCCTAACAAGAAGCAAATTACCCTTCTTGCAAACCACACAGGGGTGTGTTCAGACCTTGGACGTGTGACAGGATGCTGTTGGCTTTGGCAGAGAGGGAAGACCCTGACCGGAGGCAGGTGAGGCGGAATCACTGGGCGCCTGAGCTCGGCAGTTGCAATGCATCAGCGGTCCCTCGGCTTCTCTTCCATGTGCTCAGCATCGGGGACGTACAGGCTCACCAAGACACGGTCCCTGTCCTCAGGGACCTCACAGCCCAGCGGGGGCGGGTACAAGTAGATTTTAAAGCCCTGCAGAGCAGAACACATGGAGCAGGAGTTCCTGCTGTGACCGGTGAGGATAAGGAGGCAGGGGAGCTCCCTACGGCTGGGAGGGCACATGCTACCTTTTCCCACCGTCTTCAGAGCTCCAGAGAGCTCCCAGCACCACCTCATTGGTCAGCACATTTCCTCTCTCCGCACTTTCAGACCCCGTCCTCCCTCCAACTCGTCTCTAAGAAATGCCAGCCGTGCCTTTGACTGGTGACGCATTATTTGGGTTTTTAAAGATACCGGGTCATTCATTCAGCGCACAGTTATTAGGTCCATGATTTGGCACAGAAATAGGGCCAATGGACCCTGAGTCGGAAAGACCCCAGGACACAGATTCTGGCAGAGGACACCGCACTGACCCCGGGCAACTGACGAGGACCTGAACCAACTCTGCGCTCCTGGGCAGCAGTCGACCCTTTGACCTATGTCCTATAGCAGGTTCTACAAATGTTTATTGAGCTTCTGCTGCATACCAGGCACTGGGCTAGGCATGAGGGATACAGAGCTAATGAAGACTCAGCCCCTGCCTCTGGGACCTTAGAGTCTGAGTCGGGGGGGGGGGGGGCCGGGGCAAATAGATGCAGACAACTCAACGTGACAGTTGCCACAACGAAGGCAAGAACAAGATGTAGTGGAGTCACGAGGAAGGACAGACTGCTCAGGGAAGGACTTGCAGAGCTCAAGCTCTGGGGCTGGCCTTGCGGGGGTAAGTATGAAGCCGCCTGGTGGAAGACGTGGGAGTGGCGGCGACCACAGGGCACCCCCTGGGGAAGGCGAGGTGATGCGTTTGGGAAGCTGTAATGTGGTCGGGCAGGAGCAGGCTCACGGAGGGCAGGGAAGAGTGGGGAGGGCACGGTGGGTGCCAGAGGGAGTTGCGTTTCTCCTGGTGCAGCAAAACATTCCCCGAACCCATCCACGGGTAGGTGACAGCTGATAAGATCTCCTGGTACCGAGAAAGCACCATGGAATGTGCTGCCGTGCTGCCAACCAGCCACAGCGGCCTCCAGTCGGCTGGTGGAAACCTCCCAGCCGGGAAGCAAAGCCACAGGCCTTAAAACCCCTTCAAGTCAAGTTCCAATCAGCACTGGGAAAAGGTCCCTCTCTTCCCTGCATCCTCTTAGAGACCCTGTGACATTTGTCATTTTCCCATTTCCTTAATAAGATGGTTGCATTTCATTTTCACCTTCCCTGCATTTAATCACCCTCCTCTGCAGAGAGGTGGTGTAAAACAACCCAGGTGCAACCCTCCAATTACGCTGAATGAAGGGATAAATGATCACCGGGACAACCTGCCAGCCAAGCCCTGTGTTCCTATTGTCCTATTGTCCTATTGCTCGATCTTATTGTCCAGCAATATTCAGCTTTGGAAATCCCATTGCCATCAATCCATAGTCCTTTTGAATGGAGTGACAAGCATGGCGCTTGGTATGCACAGACACGGAATCCCAAATTATTCTCATGTGTCCATGACGACAGTCAACACCGCTCACTCAGCATTGATGGAGCAGCGACAGAGTACGAGGCACTTAGCCAAGGGCTGGGAGGAGGCGGGAGGCACAGAGATGAATTAGGCATGAAGTGGGATCGAGGAGCTTGAGGTCTGGGAGCGAAAGAACCCACAAATGAGTGCACAGGCCTCTCAGTGGCAGACGGTGTGGTGCTGAGGACCTCACGAGAGGGAGAGAGCGTGGTTCTGCCATTCAGAGGAAGGAGACGGGTCCGAGGCCAGGGAATCGGCAAAGGCTTCATGGATGGTTCCACCTACACTAAGCCTCTCAGTCATTTTTACTCAGCAAATACCTGCCTGCTATGGGGACGTGAGTTCTGCCAGCGGCTAGAATTCTGCACGGAGGGACGAGCACAGCGCTTGGTATACCAGGTGATGCCGAGGCAGGCGGGAAAGGCTGTCCTCATGGAGTTTATGTTCTCCTCCTGGGGAGCGGGACAGATCAGAGCACAGAGGAACCAGCAATGAACAGGGAAATCTGGATAAAATAGGTGCGATGAAGGAAATGAAACAAGTCAGTGCAATTGTCTGTGCCGAGGGCCGATGGGACCACCCGAGACTTTGGGATCAGGATAGGCCCGGAGGTGGAGAAAGAGCCAGCCATGCTAGGGTTTGCAGGGAAGGAGCTAGGCATGAGGTTTACAAGTGTGAGGAAGTTTCACTTCGGCTCTTGGGTCTTAGGGGCTCTCTCCATACCCTCCCCAGCAGCCTCAGGGATTTCTGCATCCCACCTGGAGGGCAGTGGCCCCGGCCTTGGCGTGGTGGTTACATTCTGAGAGACGGTTGTATCGTGGGTGCAGCTTTGACCCGGCATTTTGGGGGCTATATAATGTGGTGATTATGTGCATAAGCTTGGAGCTAGATGGATGTGGGTTCAAACCCCAGCTCTGGTGATGAAAATATTCTACAATTAACTGTGGTGATGGCTGCACAACTCTGGATATACTAAAAACCCTCGAATGACACATTGAAATGGGCAAACTATATGGTGTTTGAATTGTATCTCAATAAAGCTGTCACCAGAAATGTCAGTTCTGCTTTTCCTTGGTTGTCACCTTGCTGAGCCTCTCTGCATGTTGGTGTTGCCCTCTCTAAAATGAGGGAGCTAATAACTACCTTGCGGGGTGGATATAAGAGCGACAGTATGTGATGCATGTAATGTTTTCAGCATAGGGCATGACACATGGTAATAAAGTTACCAGGTGGTTAACTATAAGGATTATTTCTAGTACCCATTCTGCTGCTTGCTAGCTTTTGGGGACTTTGAAAAGTGTCCTAATTGTCTCTGGGTCTTCATTTTCCAGCTTGTAAAACGAGAGAGCACTATGTCCACCGTGGATGTAGCACAGGATTGCCGTTTAGGCTCATCCGATAAAACAGGTGTGAAAACCCTTCCTAAACCGTGGTACGAGGAAGCGATGCCCCAGGAGGCTCTGCCAGTGTTTAACGCCAAGAAAGCAGACTCCGCAGCGAGAGTGCCCAGGTGCAAACCCTAGATCCACTGCTTACCAGCTGTGACAGCGTGGGCAGATTCTCACGCCGCTTCATGCCTCAGTCTCCCTGCCTGTCAAATGGTAATACAGGTGCCTGTCTCATAAGTTTATTGTGAGAACTCCAACCAGTGGGTGCAAAGCGCTAAGGGACATTCATTAGAACAGAATAAACATTAAATAAATGTTTGTTATTGTTATTATTGTTATAATTATGCAAAACAGGCAGATTTTGATAGTGATAGTGAGGGAAAGACTCATTTTCCACAAGGCAGAAGCGGTAATCTGTGGGCACTTTGGGAAGAATCCAAAAGGAGACAATCTCACACTAGCCATCTGTAAGTGAAACTGCTCAATTCACAGGACTGTGCCCTAAAGACACCATGTAGAATGCACAGTGGGACCTTTCCCAGGGGCATCATTCATCCAGAAGCTTCTGTCTTCCATTGGCCAAAGTGCCACTAAACGGGACATTCAATCCCTGCGCCCGTGGGCTACGCAGGTGTGGATGGGGACCCCAGGTGAGTGGATCCCAGGCAGGAGGCACTGTTCCTGGGTCGTCAGCACGGAGCCTCAGAAAGAGGCGAGAGTCCTGCCTTGCCCAGGTGGGTGTGAGGTGCTCGCAGTCTGAGCTCTGTGGAGAGAAGAGACCATTCTCTTCCAGGCCTTTTTATGAGGTTTTGTCTTCTGGAGCTTGAGGGCTTGGCTCCCGGAGCAGGGATCATGGAGAATCCCTCCTGCATCCTAAGGACAAGCGCGTACTTGCAGGAGAGGATGGATCTGGCGCCAACCCGAAGGAAGCTGCCCGGGTGTAGGCAGAGCCACCCTTGAGTTAGTCTGGCTCTCCAGGGCGTCACCTCAAAGGGCCACCTGGCCCTGTTTCCTTGCTTCAGAATGCCCCAGAGGCCTCTGGGATGGGAAAGCCCTTTGGTTTCAGTGGATCCAGGAAACTGAGTCACTGGGATGCGGGCTCCCTGGGGAGGGGAGGAGCCTTTTCCTGCAGGACTTTCAGTACCCTGCTCTTCCCCTCATCTCCATGGAAATGGCAGAGAGGCCCAAACAGAAAGCAGGCCGACAGGGGTGGCCTAAGAACAAGATTCGGAATGTCTGAGTTGGAAGAGGCTTCAGGGACCCAGGAGTGACAGGGCTCGCCCAAGCCACACAGGATAAATCCAGCAGCTAGGACTAAAATCCCGAGAGAAGGTGCTCTTTCTGACCCCAGAAGGAGCCCTCTTCAACCAGAGGAGCCATGCAAACTGAAGCTTACACTTACTGAAGGCTTACCACGTGTCAGGCACAGGGCTGAGTCCTTCTACAGTCACAGCATCCCAGTGACTTCTCACAACGACCCTGAAAGGTATGCAGCGCTGCCCCCAGTTTACAGACAAGTGGCAACTCTCAGCCAGCCTGAGTGTGCCGGTCAAGGTCACACAGCTGCTAAGCAGCCGGGCTGGTACAAACGCAGAGACATCTGACAATGGATCCCAGGCCATGGCACCTTTTCTTTTCCTTCCTAGTCTGTGTCTTCTGCCTCCTCCTGTGCCCTGACTCACGGCCCTCCCCCCCTTCCCGAAGCCCAGGGTGGCTCCTCGTCCCCGTGCCAAGTATCTGTCAGCTCCTGATACTTCAGCGCACACTGGGTGCTGTTTTGCTGTGAACGGACAGCAAGGAAGGCGCCTTGGGCCTTTTTTGAATAGCTGTCTAGATTAATGCAATAATTCTTCTCTGATTGCCAAAGTAATATCAGTGCTCTTTGCAGAACACCGAGCAACCGTGAATAAATTAAAAAAAGGCTGTGCCTTCTGGAAACTGTGCATGGCCTTGTCTATTTATCCCTTGACGGTCTCACCGATTCCCTTACCCATTTGCTTTATACTCGTAATTGTGGGGGACGTCTCCTACTCCCCACTTGCTGTTTGTTACTGCGTTTTGAGAAATGCTTTTGGAAGTTGGGAGTGGCTGCCTGGAGCGGTCCTTGGCCCTGCAGACACCCTGCCCCTCCGTGGTGCGGGAGCAGCCCAGCTGCAGTGGCAGGCAGACAAGCCGGGGCATCAGCTGCAGCCAGTGTTTGCGCATTGGCTGTCAAGGTTCCTCTCCACCCGGGGAAAGGCAGCCCGGCCCTCAGAGGCCCCAGGGCACCAGTCAGAAAAGCTGTCGCCGCTTATTTTCCTTTCCTGGGAAGTGCAGAGTTCTGCTGCATGGGCCAAGCCCCACAGGCCTGGAGGCTCATCCTGGCCTGGGCCTCGGAGCCCGCGTGTAAGTCTGGATGCCACTGGAAGGCGGAGTCCTACTGCGTGGCTGGCCACGCACCTGACTCCAGTCACGTCCCGCTGGTTGGAGAGACGGAGCAGCATTTCAAGTGCAGTTTGTGCAGCCCAGCTCGGCTCAGGGGGCCATCAGCTGCCTAATCCCCTGCTTGCACTGTTGTTTACAGAATGTGGTTTTCACACCCACACCGGGAGGTAGGCAGATAAGAAAGCCCAGGCTCAGGACAGTGGCAGGGCTGGGGCTAGAATCGGAGCTCCAGGGAGCCTTAGCGACGAGGGATGAGGTCCTGGGCATGGGTGGCCACAGTCGGAGGGAGAGCTCGGGAGACGAGGAGAAAGGAGAAGGAGGCATCTCTGTGGGTCCCTGGGCTGCAGCCACAGACGTCTTCTATGTTGCTCATTTTCTGAGTCAGTTCTGCTCTCCGCCCGTCCCCTCGGGCTGCCCTCCCCCCCAGCCCCAGCTGTGAAAACAACAGGGCATGCACGCTCCGGCAATGTGGGTGGAGGGGAGAGCGGGGGACACATGCACATTTACCCACGTGCTTAACCGTGAACCCCAACGTTCCCCTTCCAGTCGGGAACATGACACGTCCACGATGCCTGCCTGTCACTGCTGGACGATGGTCACCATCATAGCCAATGTGACCAGAAAGCAGGAAGAAGAAGAAGTAAGCATTAAAAGGATGCCAACTTATGGCACAGAGATGTGACTTTATACTCACAACACCCTGTATGTTCGCTCAGAAAACATTAGCAACAGCAGAATTCAGTGAGGTGTCTGGGTAACAAAGTCAGTATCTTCCAATAGAATAGACCGAAAAATACAATAAAAGAAAACAGCCCATTTATAATAGCTACAGATTACATACCTGGACATACTAAGTTATGTGTAAGAAGCGTATGTGTGAAATTTGCAGATGCTACTAAGGAACACATACAAACACCGGAATGAATGGAAACATGCCCAGAGAGAGGAAGCTGCATTCTATCCATCAGCCACCCAGCTCTAAACTAATATTTAATTCAACATAATCCTGATTTTTTAAAAAATATGACTTCTTCTGGAATTAAATGTGCTAAAGTTTACATGAAAAAGAAACAGATGGGAATAATCAACATCAGAAAAATAAAAGATAGTCTAGGCCTGAAAGAAATTAAAATATAAAGCTAAAACAAATTAAGCTGTTCGGTAATGGCACATGAATAGACAGGCAGGGCCAATAAAACGTTGTGGGAAAGTCCAGAAAGAGATCCAAATAGCCACAGAAACTTAATTTATGATTAAGAGGTCATTTCCAATCAGTGGGAGAAAGGAGATTATTTAATAAACGGTGTGATATTTAGACAAATGGTGGCCATCTAAAACAAACTTTAGAATTCCTTCTTAAAGTTCTTATACCAAAATAAACTCCAGATGGGGCAAGATTTAAATTTTTTTAAAAAACCCATAAAAGTATTAAAAGAAAACATGGGAGATTTTATTTAAATAATACCCAAATGGGGAAGGACTTTGTCTTTTTAAACATGACACGAAATCCAGGCTCCATAAAAGGAAACATTGGCACATATGTTATCATAAAATTAAAATTTTCTGCTCTCCTAAGGCAGAGAAAGACAAATGCTATATGATTTCACTTACATGTGGAATCTAAAGAACAGAATGAGCCAACAAAATAGAAACAGGCTTACAGACACAGAGAACAGACTGATGGAGGCCAGAGGGGAAAGAGGTTGGCGGGGGGGGGGGGGGGGGTTGGTAAAAAAGGTGAAGGGATTAGAAGTGCTGATGGGGAGCTACGAAACAGTCACGGGGCCCTGGCAGGTATGGCTCAGTTATTTGGGCGTAGTCCTATGAACCCAAAGGTCGCAGTTCGATTCCCAGTCAGGGCAGATACCTAGGTTGTGGGTTTGGTCCTCTGGGTACACACGAGAGGCAACCGATCGATGGTTCTCTCGCATCGATGTTTTTCTTCCTCCCTTTGCCTCTCTCTCTCTTAAAAAGTAATCACAGGGATTAAAGTACAGCATAGGAAATAATATTGTACAATATTGTACAATAATAATTATGCGTGGTGCTGCTTGGGTACTAGACTCACAGGAGGGATACTTTGTCAAGTAGATGATTGTCTAACCACTATGCTATCAACCTGAAACTAATACAAAATAATTCTGAATGTAAACCATAAGTGAAAAACAAAAAAATCCAATTTATTATAAAGTCAAAAGATAAGCAACAAACTTTGTCAGAAGAAAAGGTTTTCAACCCGTGAGATATAGACAAAGAGCTAATTTCCTCAATAGCTAAGTAAACTCCTGCAGATGAAGGAGAAAAGGCATCAGCTGCAAGTTCCAGGTTCACAGGAAAATAGATCCCAGTGGCCTTTAGACACATGAAACATGCTCACCCTCACTTGTGAAAAGGTGCACACGAAAGCTCCTGCGAGACACCACGTTCACCTGCTGACCCTCAGAGACAAAGACGTTTGCTCACGCAGGGCTCGGGGCGGAAGGCAGCCCTTTCCAGCGCTGCTGGGGCGTGCTCTTCCCTCTAACCTCCTGGCAGGGCCATTCCGGAGTCTTGATTATGTGCAAAGCACAGCGTGTCCCAGGCGAGGGGTTTGCCAGGACTTGATTGCAAAATGCGAAACGCCGAGATGTGATGGAGAGCAGAAACGGACAGCTCCCAGTCAGGCGTGTCCTGGACCTCAGAGCAGCTCTCTCCAAACCGGCCTTCAGACCCGGTAGGTGGTCTACCTGGACCAAGTCGTGGGCCAGCGAAACCCACCGTCCCTGAAAACCTGCCAAGTGAGAAATAAAGAAGCTCTTGTCTCGTTTAAGTCACTGATGTTTACTTGGTCTCTCTTTGAGAGTATTATAGTCGTTATCCTAATTAGTATTTAAGGACACGTGCCCCAGGAATCCCTGCAGGGAAAGGGTGACCGCCAGTGGAGGATGTCCCTCATTCCGTCGCATGGGAGGGAAGCTCAGTTTTGTGACTGTTCATGGAATTTGCTTCAACTCAGGTTTGTGTTCTGCCTGTAATCCCTCCCCCTGCCCTGCCTCCCGTTCCAGACGTGCCGATGCACATGCAAGAGGCCGGAGAGAGGGTCACACTGCCTGGGAAGGAAACCTTGGCCATCTGCAGGTAGAAATAAAAGCACGCCTTCCATGAAGCTTTATTTTGCTTTCGCAAGACTGGAAGGTGTTGGCCGGTCTGGGGAGAAGGGCTGTCTCTCAAACGCTGAGCTGCTGCTACCAGGGCTGGGACAATGGGTGCTATGACAACACACCCAGAGGGGGTCTCTGTGGCCTGGCAAGGTGATGCCTAAGATGTTTTTTTTTTATTTGGGGGCAGGTTAGTTTTGCTTAATTTAATGTTATAATATGGGGAAGTTCTAACATATGCAAAAGCAGACAGCGTGGTCTCTTGAACCTGATTGAACCCACCCGTGCCCCTGGCCATGAACTCATGGCCAACCCTGTCTCATTCCCATCCATCTCCCCTCCCTTACTGTTTTAAGGCAAATGTCATCATCTTACACCATCCATAAATATTTCCCTAGGGATGTCTTTAAAATAAAAACTTTAATAAACACAACTACAAGACCATAATCACACTAAAAAGGGGTTAATCATAGTCCTTAATATCATCAATTATACAGGTAGTGTCCAACTTTTAATTGTTTAGTCAATGTCATATTTTTATTTATAATTCTTTTGTTCGAATCAAATCTAGACAAGACCCAACATTGTGGCTGGTTTACAAGTCTTTTAACTATCCTTTAAGCTAAAGGTCCCCCTCTGCCTCTTTTTTATTTTTTAAATATATTTTATTGATTATGCTATTACAGTTGTCCCATTTCCCCCTTCACTGCCCTCCACCCTGCACACCCCCTCCCACCCACATTTTCCCCCTTTAGTTCATGTCCATGTGTCATAAGTTCTTTAGCTTCTACATTTCCCATGCTATTCTTACCTTCCCCCTGTCTATTTTCTACCTACCATCTATGCAACTTATTCTCTGTACCTTTTCCCCCTCTCTCCTCCTCAATTGCCCTGCTCCTAACCCTCCACATGATCTCCATTTCTGTGGGTCTGTTCCTGTTCTAGTTGATTGCTTAGTTTGTTTTTGTTTTTGTTTTAGGTGTGGTTGTTAATAATTTTGAGTTTGTTGTCATTTTACTGTTCATATTTTGTATCTTCTTTTTCTTAGATAAGTCCCTTTAACATTTCATAAAATAAGGGTTTGGTGATGATGAACTCCTTTAACTTGACCTTATCTGGGAAGCACTTTATCTGCCCTTCCATTCTAAATGAAAGTTTTGCTGGATAGAGCAATCTGGGATGTAGGTCCTTGCCTTTCATGACTTGGAATACTTCTTTCCAGCCCTTTCTTGCCTGCAAGGTCTCTTTTGAGAAATCAGCTGACAGTCTGATGGGAACTCCTTTGTAGGTTACTGTCCCCTTATCTCTTGCTATTTCTAGGATTCTGTCCTTCATTTTTACCTTGGCTAATGTAATTATGATGTATGTGTCTTGGTGTGCTCCTCCTTGGGTCCAACTTCTTTGGGACTCTCTGAGCTTCCTGGACTTCCTGGAAGTCCATTTCCTTTGCCAGAATGGGGAAGTTCTCCTTTATTATTTGTTCAAATAACTTTTCCACTTGTTGTTCTTCTCTTTCCCTTCTGGTACCCCTATAATTCGAATGTTGGAACATTTAAAGATGTCCTAAGCCCCTCCTCATTTTTTTGAATTCTTATTTCTCTATTCTTTTCTGTTTGGTTGTTTCTTTCTTCCTTCTGGTCCACTCTATTGATTTGAGTCCGAGTTTCTGTCCCATCACTATTGGTTCCCTGTGCATTTTCCTTCATTTCACTTATCATAGCCTACATTTGTTCATCTAATTTGCGACCAAATTCAACCAGTACTGTGAGCATCCTGATCACCAGTGCTTTGAACTGTGCATCTGATAGGTTGGCTATCTTGTGGTTGCTTAGTTGTATTTGCTGTGGAGCTTTGATCTGACCTTCTGTTTGGGCCATTTTTGGGGGGGGTCTGATCACACCTGTTACTTATGAGGGGCGGAGTCTTAGGTGTTCACCAGGGCGGGGCAGCCTAGTCGCTGGGTTGTGACGCTATATGTGGGGGCAGGGTCTGAGAGGGAACAATGGCATTTGTTCCTCTCTCCCTTGGATCTCAGTCCCTTCCTCCAGTCCCCCCAAGCAAACTGGGTCTTTCTGGTGCTGATTCCCATGTGGGTGGGCCTGTGCACGTTCTAGAACCCCATGGGTCTCTCCGATGCACTCTCCTGTGAGGCTGGGAGTCTCTCCCTGCACCTCAACCCCCACAGGTGTTTTCAATCAGTGCCCCGAGGCTCTATTTGCCGGTGCTGGGACCCTGGGTTGCATGGTTTGTCTCACTGCCCAATTTCGCCTGGTTTATCCGTGCTCAAATTTGGTACCGCCCGGACAGCCAGGCACCATGTGCACAGTGCCTTGCTTCACAGTCACTGCCTTGCTGGGTATGCCGGTAGCCTGCACGTCCAGGGTCTACCCACTGCCATCTTGCACCCGGGATGCCTTACACACCCAGTGCCATAGCTCTTTGTGCTGCGACCCCTCTCCGCCTGGCTGCCCAACTCCACCCTTCCTACCGGTCTGGATGAATGTGTATATTTTAACTCCTTGGTTGTCTGACTTCCATACTGTTCCATTTCCTGTCAGATCTGGTTGTTATCTTGTTTCTAAATTGCTGCTGACCTTATTTTGGTTGTGTGAGGAGGCACAGTGTGTCTACCTACACCTGCATCTTGGCCAGAAGTCTGCCTCTCTCCTTTTTAACCATGGCAATTTACTGGTAGAAGAAACTGGTTTTTGCTTTGTTCTCCTGCCTGGACTTTGCTGGTGGTGTGCCCATGGTATAGTTTGTCTTCTCCACATTCCTGTAGATCAGTACTTTGATCTAGAGTGGCCCTGTCCAATCTGGTAGCCAGTAGCCACAAAATGATTACATTAAGTTGCAGGTGCCCAGGAGCCCCATATGGTACTGCTGCCATATCGGGTGCTGGGCAGTGCAGACCACAGAACGTGTCCGTCATTGCAAAAGCAGTTACTGCACATTTAAAGGTCAAGAGGCTTATCCAAATTTAAATCCAATTTTTGAGGGGAAGACTACTTCACAGGCAGCTGTAGGGTTGCGGCTCCCAGACTCCAGCTCAGGGAGTGCAGAGCTTGGCATTTCGGGCTCCCCAGCATTCAGCCTGTGGGAGGAGCCAGCTGTCAGGGGCCCAGAAGGAGGGGGGCGAGGCTGTGGGTGGGGACCCAGCCACTTAATTAGCATACTCTGCTCCTCGCTGGGAAGCGTTCTCCCAAGTGCCTCTGCACCGTTCCTCTGGGAGACAGGAGGCCAGTTTGCAGACGAAACTTAGTCCCTAAAGTAGCACCCAGCCAGCCAGGGTGCGGGCAAGGGATCACGGGCGAGGTGAGGGCATCATCACCTGTGCAGCGGGGAGAAACAGGTGTTCCCAAGGGAAACAGAAACAGATGCAGCAGGGAAAACAAAGGACCTCCCCCCCTCCACCCCCCGCCCCACCGTAGGAGCCATGGGCAGTGTGTGAGGCGCTCACCCAAACACCTACAGAGAAAGCTACTCGTGCACACACATCATAGGCATGGTTATGTGCTGCCGCGTGTGAGTCGGGCCCTCCCCACCTGTGCTCAGTTTCAGGGAGGGTTGGTTTGCTTTCACACACGCGGCACACATGTGCGATGCACCATCTTTAGGCCTCAGAGTTGCCTCTGGAGAGGCTTTCTGCATTCTCCTCTTTGGAAGTTTTGAGTGAGATTCCCAGAGCCAGAGTTCCCTGAGCAGCCCCTGTGAAGGGAAGCCACTCGAAACACGTGCCCATGGTGCGGAGTGGCTGAGCGTGCTCCGAGGAGCAGCGATGTGTGTGCTCACACACGTGTGCATCTCAACGACGAGTCCTGGGCCGCAGAATTCCTCGCCGTGTCTGCAATCCAAGTCTGGAGCTCATGACTTCAAAATCTCTTCAAGAAACCTCCTTACTGGGGCTTTGGGAAGTTTGGGGGGTTGCTGTACCTTCCCCACATACCACACCCGGTGGGCAGAGGACAGTTGAGCGGGAATGTGTGGAGGGGTGTGGAGGAAAAACCCCTGGGGAGGGGGGAGTCTGGGAGAGACACGAGCAGAGTTGGTGCTTTTCTTTACGGGTGATCACTTATTTAAATTGCCAACTGCCTTAGGGGAATTGGGTGGATCCCGGTCTCACCAGGAGCTCATGTTCTTTCTTGTCCGGGTAAGCTTCACATCTATTAATCAAGTGCCTTCTCTGTTCCAGGCACAGGGCTGAGTGCTGGGGACACACTGGGGAGCAGAAGCACAAGCCCCCCCAGTTGCAGCAGGGCCCCTAGCCTGATGAAAGAGGTGCCATGAACCCCTTACTCACAGCACAGCCCCAGACTGCTGAGGGAGGTGCCATGAACCCCTTACTCACAGCACAGCCCCAGACTGCTGAGGGAGGTGCCATGAACCCCTTACTCACTGCAGGGCCCCAGACTGCTGGAGGAGGTGCACGTGGCTCTATTACACATCCAGGTGAAGTGTGGTTGGGTTGCTGTGGTGGGTGAGACGTGGAGAGAGATTCAGGGCAATTCAGGAAGGCTTCTGGGAGGCAGTGGTACTGCCTCTGAGACCCAGAAGATGCACAGGAGTTTATGAAATAAAGAGCATTTTAAGCAGAGGAAAATGTATGTACAAAGGCCTGTGATAAGCGAGTTGTAAGCTGAATAGTACCTGCCCCCCATTCATATCATGAAGCTCTAACCTCCAATGTGATTGTATTTGGAGACTGGGCCTTCAGCAGGTGACTAAGGTTAAATGAGTCATGGCATAAGGGTGGAGTCTTGGTCACGTGGGGTGGTGTCCTTATAAGAAGAAGAGACATCAGGGATGCATGTGCATATTGCAAAGACCACGTGAGGACTCAGAGAAAAGACAGCAATTCACAAGCCAAGGAGATGGGCCCTGGGAAAAACCAAGCCCGCTGACACCTTGATCTTGGACCTCCAGCCTTCAGAACTGGGAAAATACGTGTCTGTTACAGCAGCACTCGCAGGTCTAGAGAGACCCAGAGAGGACAGAATATGCAGGGGGTATGGAGGAGTCAGGCCCCACAGGCCAATTTAGGGATTTTGATCCTTACTTTAGGAGCTACTGAAATATTATTAGCTATGCAGGAGCTAATGGACAGGTGTATAGAAATGAACATACAGGTAGAAATTGGTGATTACTTCGAGAGAGCAAGGGGATTTTGAATCTCCCATTTTTGCATGCAGTTTGTGTTTTGTGTCTCCCTCATGCTGGACTGTCAGCTCCCAAAGAGCAGGGACCCAGCCTGTCCTGTTTGCTGCTTTTGCCGCTACGGCTGCAAGTGAAGAGCCGCCCCTGCTGGATCTCCATGGCCTAGAACGGTGCCTGGCTCCCTACCTGGTTCTCGTGAACTCTTCCTGGACTGGAAACCGAAGAGATTTACCAGGACTCGGAGTGCCGTGAGGGTCCAGAGGAAGGGGGGATCACTCTGTCTCGTGGGCTGCAGAGGGCTGGAGTCAGGCCCAGCTACATAACATTTGAGGTCCAGTGCAAAATGGATTAAGAATTTCGAGATGGAGGCAGCAAAGCATTAACCCAAGTGGAGATCCTTCTGAATTCAGGGGCCTGTGTGACTGCACAGGTCAGACGTCCATGAGATGGCTCTGGTTGGAGTGGATCCTGGAAAGCTTCCTGGAGGAGGTGGCATTTGAGCTGGATTAAGCTGGGCCTGGGGAGGGAGCTTCTCAGAGAAAGGCACAGAATGGCATAGGCAGGGAAGTGGGCAGGCATGCCAAGTGGAAGTGGATAGAGACTTTCTTTTATTGTTTAAAAAAAAGAGGGGGAACTAAGCCTCCTTCCTCTGAGCTTGATTTGGGGCTGGGTTTCATGAATCACAGGTGAACTCGGCACTGCCGACATCAGAGGCAATTTTGGGGTGTCATTAGGGCTTGATGGGATAGGTGCACCACACGGAAGCTCGGCCCTAACTGGGACGGGCTGTTTTCCACTTCCCTCCTATGCCATTGAACAAGGGCCCCAGCGAGGAAGGCCTTGCACACGCACAACCCCTGGCACGGGGCCCAGCGATGTCAGCAGCCGTGCCGCCAGGCATCTGCTGTGCTGAGGTCCGGGTGCACCAGGCTGTCTTGTGTTTGTCACGCCAGCCACAGTGCGACAGACACGGCACTGAGGGGAAGGAAAATATGACCCGAGTGGGCTGGTGGTGGAGAGTGGTGGGGGGCTGGTTATGATGGGGAACCCGGCCGGGAGGTGGTCTCGTCAGAGTAAACAGCGTGTCTGCCACCATGTGCCCTGGGGGCTTC
This sequence comes from Phyllostomus discolor, assembly GCF_004126475.2. Taxonomy (NCBI): domain Eukaryota; kingdom Metazoa; phylum Chordata; class Mammalia; order Chiroptera; family Phyllostomidae; genus Phyllostomus; species Phyllostomus discolor. The sequence continues at coordinate 132,974,682 of NC_040909.2, forward strand.
CCTGGTACCAGCTCCCTCGCACCGTGCACTGCTCTGCAGTGCTGTCGTGACAAAAAACCACAAACTGGGGGGCTGACGACAACAGAAATTTACTCGCACGTGCTAGAAGCAGAAGTCTGACATCGCAGGGCTGTGCTCCCTCTGAGGGCTCCAAGGGAGAGTTCTTCCTCATGTCTTGCCAGTTTGTGTTGGTTGCTGGCATTCCTCAGTGTTCTTTGGCTTATAGCTGCATCCCTCCAGCCTCTGCCTCCCCTGGCATATGGCATTCCTGTGTCCCTGTGTCCACATTTCCCTCTTCGTATAAGGACACCAGTCAATGCATTAGGAGCCAGCTTAAACCTGTGTGAGTTCAGCTTTAACTTGATTATATCCACGAAGACCCACTTTCCAAATAAGGCCACACTCATATGGGGGCTTAGGACTTGAACGTGTCTCTTTGAGGAGACATTCTTCAACTCAGACCATGAGTTTCGTTGCTCCCAAGGTAGGAAGAGTCAGAGGTAACACCCGCATAGGGCATTTCCAAATGCATTCTCCACCCTCCCCTTGGTCCCATGGGCTCAGCATTTCTGTCAAGCAGATTCAGGGAAAATATGATGCCCACTCTACAGTCAGGAAAATTGAATTGCAAGACGTTTTAAGTGCAAGTCAAGGGCACGTGTGAAGCTGCTAATACTAAGGGAAAAGACAGGCATTGGATGGCAGGAGGGAAGAAGGGCGGCGAAGCGGCCAGTAGAGCCGGAGAAATGACTCAGGTGCGTACCCCAGGAATGTCTCTGAACAAGGCTTTGGGTCACGGTCTTGTTCACTCAGCCCATCAGCGACTTCCCACGTACTGAGCGTTTACCAAGGGATGGGTGCTGGGGTAGGCTCGGTACCTGGATCCTTTCACGTCATCCTCACATCAGCCTGGTGCTGCGGGCACTGCCAGTCCCCGGCCACAGGGAGAGAGCTGAAGGAGGGCCAGGGAGATCCTTCTGAATTCAGGGGCCTGTGTGACTGCACAGGTCAGACGTCCATGAGATGGCTCTGGTTGGAGTGGATACTGGAATGCTTCATGGAGGAGGTGGCATTTGAGCTGGATTAATCTGGGCCTGGGGAGGGAGCTTCTCAGAGAAAGGCACAGAATGGCATAGGCAGGGAAGTGGGCAGGCATGCCAAGGGGAAGTGGATGGAGACTGGATCCGTACCCAGGCAGCCTAAGTGCTGAGCTCGCCACACTCCCTGGCTGGGCCCTTCCCACTGCTGGCAGGGATCGGGCAGAGGTCTGGGTCCATCAGCGTCCTGTTAGGATGCCGTGCCCCGTGGCGGGGCTGAACTCAGATCCCACAGGTACCTGTCAGGTGGGGTGGAGAAGTGGGTGAGGAAGGAAGGTGTCGAATGGAGTTCAGAGTTGCTGTAAGAGGTAAGTCATGTGGTATAAACCAGGGGCCAACGAGGGTCCGGACGGCAGAGAGCTCAGGCATTGCAGGCTATGTGGTCTCTGTCACAGCTGCTCCGCGTACAAGACGCAAATGAATGAGCGTGGTCATGTTCCAATAAAACTTTATCAACATGCCCTTGAATTGCAGATAGTTTCCATGTGTTACAAATGACTATTTGTCTTCTGATTCCCTTCCCACCCCCCAGCCAATCACTGGAAAATACAGACACCATCCTTCGACCAATGGCTGCTCAAAACAAAACGGCAAGCCGAGTGGGACCCACAGGCCGTGGGGTGAGGCCTGCGATAGACTCAGGCTGGTGCTTGTTGCGGAAACATGCAAGGACTCGGCCCCGTAGGGAGGGCAGGAGAGAACACGGTGAGGGCACCGTGCGAACGGCGGCGAGAACAGAAGGGCGCAGCGTGGTTTCTGAGGACCGCACTTCACCTAGCAAACCCCCAAGGCGTCTAGCACCGACGATGGCACTGCGAACACAAGAAAGACAGGAACTCTGAGCCAGGCGGCCGACAAATGCCTCTTCTCAGAGCTCCGGCTGCCAGCAGCGTCCACGTCCCTGGGTTTCCAGGGAGTCCACCAGCAGCGCATGGGGAAGGCAGGAGGGGGCCGTCCCTGAGCCCAGAGTGGGGCGCCCTCTTCACACTGTGGGCTCTCAGAAGATGCCCCAGGATGCTGGGGGATGCTGTGGTGCTGGACCCAGGGCCAAGGAGGGAAGTGTTGGCAGCAGCCGTGGCTGGTGGCTGTTGAGAAACTGAGGATGCACTGCCCCCAGTGCAGCAGGGGCAGAGCGGCGAGGCCTGCAGTGCAGCGTGTGAGTGGCAGCTTGTGGAGGGTGTTGACTGCAGAGCCTCCCAGCTCCTACACAGGGAACAGGGGAGGGGGAGCCCATTCTCTGGAGTGGCTACTGGGCTCTGGGGTACTGTGCTAGGCCTTTTGGGTAGAGGAGCCAGGGGGGTGGAGGAAGCTAGCTCCTGCCCTCACTTTCCAGCTCTAGCAGAGACTAGCTGGGTGACCTGAGGCAAGTGGCTGAACCTCTCTGAGCCTCATAAAGGTGGACAGCGACCCTCTGCAGGTAGGATTGTTGGGAGGATCTGGATGGGATGTCACGTGCCTCACACATACATGGTGTGTGTTCCGTGAATGGTGGTGAATGCAACGACATGCCACACGGCTGCCAAAGCCCAGGGACAGCTTTTGTTGAAGGTCACTGAGAATCTGGCCCCCCGGGGAAAATCCTTTGCCACCAAACCTTGGAATGAAATCTCTTCCTCCTTGGCTGTGAGCAGCTGGGGAAGGTTTGCTCTGTGACTTCTCTCTGAGGTGAAAAATCCAGCCAGCTGTCCTTGCCTCTCCCTCCCCCAACCCCATCCCTTCCTGCGGGGAGACACGAGGAACTCATCAGACATCCCAAGGTGGAACTACACGTTTGCAACAACTGAGACGCATATTAAAGAAAACCAAAGACGAAATTAAATTGAGCAATTACGTTCTATTGCACAATTACCTCACTTTGTGGCTCTGGGCCAGGGTGGGGAGTCTCGCTCCCACAAGTGGTGTTTTTGCGCGAACTTGGGGAGGGGGAGGCAAGGGCGAGGGGACTGAGGAGGTGCTACACGTGGGGACAGGAAAACAAAGGCATTTATAAATGAAGGCGTCTTGCCAACAGCCTGATGCCAAAGTTCTGCCGGGCAGGGGGTGGGGTGGGGTGGGCTGGGGACCTGGGGGGCCTTTTCAGAACGCAAATTGTTGAACACACTGAGCACTGGGCTTTCTTGAAGCAATGCCCACTTTACGCAAGTCTGTGGTCTCGTGAGAACACCTCTTTGCAGGCCTAGGGAGGGGCCCTTCTCTGTCCACACCTGGGGTGTGGCCGCTCTGCAGACCTCAGGTAGGGGCCCCTGATTAGGTCTGAGGTACGGACCTCCTCTGCAGAGATGTGGGTGGGCTGCCCCTCTGTTTAGACCTGAGTGGGGATCCTTCTGTTTCGACATAGGGTGGGGGACCCTCTCTCCATGCCAAGAGTTCCAGGGTCTTGGGCTGGAACCTTGGCAAGGAACCTTGGCAGTGCCCAGGCTGGGCTGCCCTGCAGGCTGCTTGTAGGGAGCTGGAAGGGGCTCGAAGGGGGTGCCCACCGTGTGGTTCCATATCTGTGCCTGGAGAAGATCCGGAGGGAGGAGAACCTGAGGCTTGAATGGGTGGACTCCTTGGGCTGCCGCTCCGCCTCTCCATTCGCTCACTCGTTCATTCACTCCCTTGTACTTTCCCCCCACTCGCTCATTTCCAACTAACATTTACAGGGCCTCTAACTTGCACAAGGCACTCTACCTGACATCGTGGGGAACAAAGAAGATTCACGGTGGATCCTGCCCTCGAGGGGAACTGAGAGAAGTGGGTGTAAGATGACCTTCGAGGTCCTTTGTTTCGTTTTGTTTCCTGGGGCTGTGAGTGGACTCTGTCCCATGACCTTGGGGTCAATTAGAGGTTGTCTCCAAAAGTTATAAACATAACATGGGTATTCACCAAGAAGAGCTTATTTTAAAATAAAGTTTCTATTTTTGTGAATGGAAGACAGATAAAAACTTCTGTCTCTAGCCCTGAAGCTATAGCCATGTACTGAATCACTCAACACAGTAAATGTTTGTTGTTGCTGGTACGAGCTTATCTTGTTTTAACCTGTGCAGTTTTGGAAGTGGGTATTTTCCTCCTTCTCCAGATGAATCTGAGGCCCGAAGGGGTTCAGGAACTTGTCCACCATCACACAGTGAGCCAGAATTGCACCCCAAGCCACAGCCTTCTCCAAAATCCAGGGCCTCAGAGAGTCTCTCTGGTCCCCCTTTGGAGGGGCCCAGCTCGCCAGGTCTGTCCTCCAGGGCTGCCCTCCAGACAGCCCAAGGACATCACTGACTGACTGCCGGCAGCCGCAGCTGCACGGTGCAGATGTGAGTCTGGTGGTCCACCTGCTGCTCATTCTCTGGCAGCTGCGGGGGTTCCTGGGTCGGCTCTTCAGGTCGCCCACGGACGCCTACCACTGCAGGGCCGTGTAGCCACTGGATCTGGTTCTTGGACTTCCTGGCGAAGAGGTGGATGCTCTTTAGGACACTGATGTCGTAGATTGTGCCAGTTCTGCACCTGCAGCCCCTCGGCTGCCCAATGAGCTGGTGGTTGCTGAGTGTCTGTGGTCTTGGCTGGGGTTGTCCTAATGAAACACCACACGGAAAGGCCTAACCCACAGCCGCTTTGGTTCTCGCTCAGTGCTGTCTTCCTGCTTTGAGGGGAGAGAGAGAGAGAGGTCTAGTGTTCCTCCTTCTAAGGGCACTAATCACACTGGACCAGGGCTCCGCCTTCATGCCCCCATCTAACTCTAATCACCTCCCACAGCTCCATCTCTGAGCACCATCAGAACGGGGGCTGAGGGCTTCATTACAAGAAGCTGGAGGAGATGCAAACATACAGTTCATACCGCCTACTATGTGGTGTCGCCCCTGATGCTTTACACAGTTATCGTTAAACCTCAGAACAGCCCTCAGATGTACATACCGCAATCACTGTTATCTTGCAGATGAGGAAACTGGTGCTTAGGGGAGGTTAGGATATTCCCGCCCCAAGGTCCTACAACAAGTCAGTCTACAAGATCTGGCACTGGGACCCAACTGAGTTTTGATTCAGAAGCCGGTGACGTCTTCATGACCTCAAGGGAGAAGGGGACGTGTGTTCCAACAGAGGTGCAAGCACACTAGGAGTGGTGGAAACAGACTCAGCTGAAAACACGCTGTCCCGCTTTTCCCCTCCTTTTCCCTCCTCTCAACGGAGGAGAACAAAAGCAAAGTGGAGAAAATGAAGAGGATACAGTACTGATGCCACCAGCAGGGCAGGCCCGGCCCTCCGGCAGGACCCCGGTGCCTCGGCTGAGCAGCTGGCAGGGCAGCCACGGGGAGTCCTGGGTGTGCACCAGCTGAGCCCCCCCAACGTCCCTCAGCATGCCAAACTCACGCTCCAGTTGGCTGCCAAAGAGGAAGAATTGCTGGGGAGGGAAATTCCATATTATATGTTGCAGCCACCACAAAGGCTCCGGAACTCCAGCTATAAAATAAATCAAACCCAGGCATAAGATCCGCCTACACTGTTCAGAGGAACCTTCCAGACCAGAGAGCCACAGAAGGGAAGTAGAGAAGAGAGGATGAGCCTCTGTCTCCCACAAGATCATCTGACCTCCCCCTCCCCCTCCCCCCACATTTCCAGCCTTCCCTGCTGCTCTCTGGTTGCAGCTGATGCTCAGGCACATGCCACTGAGCCCCATTGAGCCCCACTCCCCCACCCCTCCCAGATGCCCCTTCTCTGCATGTCCAGCTCTCATGCTCAAGAATCACCTCCCCTGGAAAGCCTTCCTCAGCCACCTCCTTCCCCAGAACATTTCATTGCTTTTTTTCCTATGAGCAGCCCTAGGGCACAGCGGTCAAGGTCATGGGCTGAGCCGGACCTGGAGCAATGCCCAGCTCTGCTACTTGCTCTGGGACCTTGGACTAGACACCTCACTTCTCTGAGCCTCAGTGTGTTTATCTGTGTGCTGGAGACAATAGAGACCCATCTCATGGGGCTGTTTTTCTCCAGAGAAGACTTCGCAAGTGCCACCATATTTTAGCAGAGTATTCCGAGTATTCCAGCAGAGTATTCTTTGATGCAGTCACTTGTATAAAGGGCTTAGCACCAGTCCTCGAACTTAGTAAGAGTTCAATCGGTTGTTACGATTCTTGTCCTGCAGGATTTTGTATGGACCTCTGCTGGAAGAGTTACCGCACTGTACTGGAATTCTCTGTGTACACATATTCTCCTGTACAGGCTCTGAGCTCCCCCGTGTAGGCACTCTGGCTTATTTGTCCCTGTTTGCCCTGTGCCTGCCCAGTTCCTGAGTTGCAGTAAGCTTATCGTCATGTTTTGTTGCCAGGAGGTAAGATTGAAGATGGCAACCCAGCAGCTACCAGGCCTCTGGCTACAGCGGTGGCCCGCAAAATGACGTGGGTGGAGGAAAAATCATCATGAGACAAGGGTTGCTAAATTTTCCTGGGGGCGTTGTCCTGGCACCAAAGGGGATTTTTCTTTTTTTAAAGAAAAATTGGAACTGGAGTGAATGACTGTGTTCCTCTATTTTCTTTCTGTCCTGCTCCATCTTCCTGAGATGTTGCACATCTGGATCAAACCACAGCTGGGTTTTCCAGTCCCTGGCTCTAAGCAAAGGTCCAGCAGAGAGGAGAAAGGGTAGAGGATAGAGTGGGGAGAGGTGGGGCGAGAAGACACCGGGAGGTGACAGAGAAGGGGAGAGAGGAAGAAGGACCGGGGCACAGGAAGTGTACGTGCCTTCACAGCAGCTCGGCTCACCTGGGAGGATGCCCGTATGGCTCCACCCCCTCTCGCTGCTGCCCTGGTGCAGCCTTCCTCAGTTTTCCCAGGGCTCTGGTGCCATCTCCTCACTGGGCTCCTGGCCAGCAGGCCAGCCTCTGCCCTGCCTTCTGTAGAACTTTCTGATAGACATGATAGATGGTTGTCCTTTTCACGCTAACCCAATGCCATCATCGCTCTCCTGAAGAGCCCTCAACGGCTGGACAGTCCCCTGGAATGAAATTCTGAGCTCCTGGGAATCCGGAATTTCATTTAAGATGATTAAGCTGATCTTGTATGGCTCCTGCCAGCGTCCGCCTCTGGCCCATCTCGTACCCTGCTTCGGCGCTGCTAACCACCCTACACGTTACGTTCCTGTCATTCTGATCTCCCTGAACACGTTACTCGGTTCTCCCTTCTCTTCTTGGCAGACATCTGCTCACATTTCAAGACTCTGTCCAGACATCACGGCCTCTTTGAAGCTTTCCTGATGCCCACATCCCCGGCCCCTCTGTGGAATTACCCCACTAAAACCAGCACAAAATCCCTGCACGGCACCAGCAACAGCTTACACATTGTCATAGCAGCTAACTTTTGCTGCGTGCCTGCTGGGCGTTAGCACTGAACTAAGGGTTTCACGTATGATTTACTAGAAGCCTCAAAAACACTCAAGACACAGGTGCTGTTACTACCATCTCCATTTTGAGAGGGGGAACCAAGGATCAGCGAAGTTGACTAACGTCCCCAAGATCACACAGCTGAGTGAATTCAGAGTACATAATTGAACCCAGGTTTGTCTCATTCCAAAGGCTCAAGCTCTTTTTTAAAAGAAATTGTTTATTTTTTCTTTTTACATAGAGAGGAAGGGAAGCAGAGAAACATCAATTTGTTGTTCTGCTTATTCATGCATTCATTGGTCGATTCTTGTATGTGCCCTGACCGGGGATTGAACCTGCAACCTTGACATATCGGGCTGACACTCCAACCAACTGAACTACCCAGGCAGGGCCCAAAGCTCATGCTCTTAACCACTGTTCTCCGGTGCAGAGAACTCCAGACGGTGCTCTCTTTCAAGTTAGGGATGAACTTTCTCCGCCCTGGTATCCTCAACATTTAGCACAGTACCTAACACCCAAGAAAGCCTAATACAAATCAGTTCAATGAACTGGTGATGATTGTGCCTGTCTTACAGATAAGGAAACTGAAACTCAGAATTATTAACTCATTTGCCCAAGGCCACCCCACTCGCAAGCGGCTGATCCAGAATGAGGGCCCAGGTCTGTCTGCATTCAGGTGGTACTCGTTTCCCTACCCGACGCCGTCCACAACGTGCTTCTCCCTCACAGAGGAAAGCAAAGTGTTCATAGTTAAAAAAAAAAAAAAAACAACATCAACGGTAAGAATAACCACCAAAAAAGTCCCTTTTCCGTGATTAACCCCAGTGCTGTGAAGGCACTATGGCAGCAGATGCACGGCTAGGGGATGAGTGACAGGAGCCAGCACCCACATCATCACAGTCATCACCATCACAGCAGCAGTATCATCTCCAGCACGGACTGATTGGTACTCGATTGTCTGGTACTCGAGAGGCACTGTGCTCGGTGCTCTATTAGCACGGGCTTGCTGAGCCTTCATAACCAGAGGGATCATCACCAGAAGAAAGGTAACCGAGGCTTCGAGAGGTGCAGTAACTTGTCTGCAGTTGGCAGAAACCCAGGTGTATCTCGTTGGCCCTAGAGCCTGTGTTCCTATGCCAGGTAAAGAGTCTTCCTTCCCGTCTCTCGGCTCTGCTGATCAACAAGGGTGATTAGCTTGCCTCAGATCACACGGCTAGGGAATCCAGAGTACATAGTTGAAGCCAGCTTTGTCTAATTCCAGAGCTATCCACTGGACAGACCCAAAGTGGCTGAGTGTTGCCACTGGCATGTAATGAGGGCCCCCTGTTGAAAGCAGAAACGGGGTGCCCGTTGCTGTCTCGGTGACCAGCCTGGATTCTCCCTCGGCACCAAGAAGAGCGATAATTCATGTGGACACTGCTGGTGTTTTGAATATACCAAAAACACCTTATGGAGACAAGAATTGGTTGTCCCTGGGGACAGCGTGTGGGTCTTTTGTGGGCAGAGAGATACTTAGACAGTAAGGAAAAGGGAAATCAGGAAAAAATAATCAGACATCTCTCACTGTGTATCACTCCCAAATTCTGTAATGACTAACAGAACAGAGAAGAGAACAAAAATGTGGCCACAGATGTCCATCCAGTTAGAAAGACTTTCCAGGGACAACCTTGTGGGTAGGTGAAATAGCTCAGGGCTGAGGAATCCCTGGTCCAGACTCCAGTCCTACCCTGACACCTGACACCTTGTGTGTGCCCCTCCCCACTCCCGCCCCATTCAACAAAAGCAAAGTAAACAAATCCACCCTTGCAACTACTCAGGGGTTCCTGAAATTCCCTTCCCCTGGGACACAGTCTACCTTTTCAGTCAGAGATAGTTTATTTTTTAAATTAGTGTTGTCAGTGTTAAAAAAACACACACAACAAATGTGTGTATCCTGTAAAAGAAACATAAGCACCCCACAGAGGCATACAAGGCATACAATAAATTCTTCCTCATACCTCGGATCCCATTTCTTAAGCCGGACATCCTTCCCTGGAACCTTTGGAGGGACATGGACCTGGGGAAGCCTCGACTTCAAACCTCTAGCCTCCAGACCTGTGAGAGAATGAACTTCTCTTGTTTTATGACATCCAGTTTGTGGTGATTTGTTACAGCAGCCACAAGAAACTAATACAAGGACTGAATATGTTAACATTGGTGACCATGGTAAGTCACCTATGTATTTGTCAAATAAATTCGTTTTAAGAATCTCATGGCCACGCCCTGGGGTAGGTGTTATTTTTATTTCCCTCTCACAAAGAAGGAGACTGGAGGGTCAAGCACTTAAACGAATGAAGTCGCCCCTCTGTTTTGTAACTCGTTTTCCCATCTACTTGGACTATATAACTTTAACATTCAACAGCGGGTCATGACATCCTGTAAACATGATAGGAGGCCTCTGTTTTGTTCAGGACGGGCCAGGCTTACTCATGCTGCAGGGGCAAATCCACCAGGCACCTGTCTCTGACGTGCGCAAAGCCTGGTGACTCTCCAGGGCAGCTGTCCTGCCTGCAGTGATTCCCTGATCTAGGCTGCCCCATTTCGATGCACCGCCTTCTCAAACCCGGGCTTTCAAAATAAACGGAAAAAAAGAGCGTCGTATTTACATATCATCTGCTCTCACAGCCCATTGGCCTGAACTGGTCACATGGCATCAGCTTAACCACAAAGGTTGCTGGGATATGTAGTCTTTCCACGTGCTCCGGAAGTGGAAAGTGAAATAGAGTACGGGAAACCTTTGGCCTTGGCTGAGATACAGCCTCCATTAAGGCTGGGTTTTCGAAGGTGATTTTGCTGGACAAGTCTCCGTTGTGGAATTGCTTTTTTCTTTACACGAGTCTCTTCCTCTTGAACAATGTGGGGGGTAGTGGAAAATCCTGTATAGCTTTTGACTCCCCCCAAACTCAACTACAATCAGTCCTCGGTAGCTGGGGATTGCCTCCAGGATCCCCCACTAGCCCTTACATAAAATGGCCCAGAACAAGGCACCCAGTTGGCCCTCCGCACCCGCGGACTCCCAACCGCTGATGGAGAATACTGTCTTCAAGCCGCTGTTGGTTGAATTTGCAGATGCGAAACTCTGGAATTTGGAGGGCCAATTGTATCTTTACTGAAAAAAAAAGTCTGTGCGTAAGTGGATCTCAACAGTTCAAACCTGTGTTGTTCAAGGTCAGCTGTCCTTCTGTACCCCTTACTGCTGAGCAGACTCGGAATCACTTGTTTACCCTTGGGTTCCACCGGCTTCCAGAAATGGAAGGTGCCGCCTCTCTGTGAAACCTGAGGAATTGCTTTACTTAATCACACCTGGAAGGTCAGCCTTGCAGGAGAGGAATGGTGTAAACACGAGCAAGAGGGTGGATAATTAAGGGCCCTGATGAGGGGTGGAAACTGTAGTGCCTCACTTAAGGAGATGAGTTGTAACATCCAAGGAGACATGCCATACAAGTAGCAGCTTCGTTTTTTTATGCCTATGAGCATATACAGAAGTTGGGAGTGTAGGCATTCCCCCAGGGGCCAGCGCTTTGTGGGGGCTGGGGTGCTTTGCCGTTCTGGATCCTTTTCGTGAATGCTTGGAAGGTGTTAGCAAGCATTTATGAGCACTTGCTGTGTGCACAAAGAAATGCAGGAGATGCTACAGAGCAGAGAGAACTACATTTACTGAGCACTTTTTATGGGCCGTGAATAAACACCCCAAGGTTTCCTGCTCCCATTGGGGACCATCATCCCAAGGAGCAGACTAATTTACTTGCTGGGGAGACTCATGTTCCAGTTCTCAACCTCAGGTTCAGAAAAGACTGTTGCCATGACATCCTGGGGAAGGTTGAGGTGTTTGATGTATTTCTAAGAAGCAAGAAGAACAATTTCTGGTTGGAAACACTATTGAAATTTGAGGCCAGGAATTCTAAGTTGGTAGTCAAAGAGAAAATAGGGACAAAGAACTGTCATTTATTAAGCATTTATATACTGAGTTCATAGCAGTTACTTGATACATGTTTTTTGGAAGGCAGATATTTTTATTTATCTTTTCCCGAATTATTTATTGAGAATCTACTATGTTCCAGGCCCTGTTCTAGCCTTTGGGGATGAAAAGCCAAACAGGAAAATTTCTCCTGGTGCATGCATCATGTCCCTTGGTCCACCCCTGAGGTCAGCTGTAGATGTGGTGGACAGTCAGACTGCCGATGTCCCCACCTACGGCTCAAACTGTGGGGTTTTCTATCCTTTGTCCTGTGAACAAGTGCAGCCCAGAAGTGTGGAAGAGTGACACCCTGGGAGCAGCCCTCAGTGGTGGGGGACTGTTGGGAGATGGTGGATAAAGGCTCCCTGTGTCTCAGCAGACAATTCTGGGAGGCATTTTCCGTCACTTTTCAGTGAGTGCCCATGGAATGGACCCCCTGTTACCGACAGTGACCTTGACAACGGACACTTATATGGATTTCCTTTTCTCTCTCACTATCACCAGTCCCTCACTCCTGCTTCTGGTATCACATTCTAGAATAGACTATAGGCTCCCAAGTCTGGTGGTAGCTGTGCCATCGGGGAAATCAAGCCCTGAAGGAAGCTGTGTTTTAGCTCAGCACTGTCCAATAGAAGCACCATGGGAGCCCTGTGGGCAACTAGATAATTTCTTATAGCCACATTAATAAAAGTACAGAGAAAGAGTGATGTTAGTTCTAATGGAGTTACACCTAATCCAATGTACACTCAGAATTATCACTTCAACATCAGTATGAAAACTTATTAATGAGATACTTTCATTCTTCTGTACTAAGTCTTCAAAATTCAACGTGTGGTTTGCACTAGCAGCACACCTCAATTGGAATGCTATGTATAGTTGGAAAAGTATATTCCCTGATGCCAATTGTTCTAAACACACTTTAAAGTTTTCTAACAACTGAATGGGGCATGCATTTTAAAATTGAAACGAATTGAAACAAAATATTCAGTTCCTCAGTAGGGCAAGCCTTATTTCAAACACTCAGTAGCCACACTTGGCTAGTGGCTACTTCATCAGACAGCCCAGTTCTGGTGAGTGTAGACAGACAATAAATAAATAACACATGAGATATGTTATACGGTGATATGCTAAGGAGAAAAATAAAAGCAGGGAAGGGGGTTTGCCAGTATTGGGGTGATGGTTACAATTTTAGTTAGGGCTGCCAGACTTAGCAAATAAAAACTACAGGACACCTGGTGAGACTGGCTCAACAGATAATGTTCAATTATAAGTCTGCCCTATGCAAAAATGTCTGAAATATTACAATGGACATACTTATGCTAAAAGTTACTTCTGTTTTTTTTTTTTTTTCTACCCGAAACACAAATGTAACTGGGTGTGATCTCACTCACATTGGAACAGGATCTCCTGGACTGCTGTGCTGGGAACAGATTGAAGGGGGCCCGTTGCAGAAGCAGGGAGAACCAGGAGGCAGTAATCCAGGTGAGAGGTTATGGTGACTTGGACCAGAAGCGGTGGGGTGCTGGCTAATATTTTGAAGGCAGAGTCGGCTGCATTTACTGACTGGATAGAGGTGATACAGAGGTAAGTCAAGGACCCCTAGATATTTGGCCTGAGTCTGGAAGGATGACGTTTTGTTTACAGAGAAGATGAGGAGCGAGGTTTAATGTGAGGGGAGGGAAAGAGATCAGTGGTTTGTTTTGGACCAATGCACTTGGTGACACCTCTCAGAAACTCGGGTAGAGATGCTCCGTTGGCCAGCGGGGGCTCAGGGGAGACATCTGGCTGGAGATAAGTTGGGAAGTGAAGTTTAAAGCCATGAGACTGCATGATGTCTCCAAAGGAGTGCGTCTGAGTTGGAGAAGAGGAAAGGTCTGAGGACTGAGCCCTGGGGCATGTATGCCAGACACGAAAAACACAGTCTGCATGCATGAGTCCATTTATATGAAAGATCCACAATAGGCAAGTCCACGGAAACAGAGAGTGAAATAGTGTTTTCCAGGGTCTGGGGGGAGGGGGCGGGGAGCGGCCACTTCATGGGGTTGCCGGGTTTCCTTCTGAGGGCGATGAAAATGTTCTGGAACTGGATAGTGATGATGGTCGCATGGTGCTGTGAATGTGCTAAATGTCACTAAACCGCACCGCTTAAAATTATTGAAAGGGTGAAGTTTATCCCAATTTAAGAATAATAGAAACCAAAAAGCTCCCTCTGGCTTCCATGTGCAGAGAGAAGGGACTGGAAAGAACAGAGATGGGGAGGAAAGTTCCTCCAGGCTGTGCCTTGAGGTTTGGCACTTGCCTTCCCTTCTCCAAGCCTCAAATCCTTCATTCATAAAAGGGAATTCTCACAGGCCCAATGTCTCTCCAGCTTGATGAGAGGGCTGGAATGCTTTTGACGCAACTCAGAGCTCAGTCCAGGCAGCTGCCTGATTCACTGATTTGAGTACCATCTGAGCCAATGAAAAGGCTTGTTGGGGGAATCCTCTTCCCCCACCCAAGGAAGAGAGCATCTGATTGGCTTAGCTTGGGCTCAGTGCCCACCTCCTGGGTAGGAAGGTCACCTTGATTGACAGGTCCACCAAAAGTATGAGAGGGGTGGTTCCTCAAATGGAAACTGATGGATTTTTTTTTACCTGGAAAAGGAGCAATTGGTGCTGGGCAAGGAAAACAAGATATATTGATTGAGATAAGCTAAGAATAGTGTTTCCTGTGTACCTGGCTCCATGCAAGGCTCTGTGGGGACCTGAAGCAAAGGAAGTCTTGATGTTGAGTGTTTTTGATTTTTATTGCAAAATAAATTTTAAAAATTAATAAGAGTTGGAGCAGCCTGATGAAGGAGCTGGATTGGGGGTTTCTATGCTTGGGTAGTATTTAATTCTGCCTGTTTGCTTCGAGCTCCCTCTTTGCAATTAATATGATTCATTAGGTGGGTCTGGCTTCATGTGGTTCAGGGTGGGGATGGGCTGCGAGCTCTCCCCTGCCGGCTTCCCTGTGCCCCTCATTCCGTTCGGGAGGGAGCATTCTCTGCAGAGCTGGCCAGCTCTTTCCTGGCTCCTGAGCTGCCTGGTGTCAGAAGCCACTTCTGAGTCATCCCTCTGTGACTTCACCTGGGGACAATGGTGAATAGCTGGTGTTTTCTCATTTCTCAGGGCATGTCCTGAGATGAACACAAAGGAGAGAAGACGTGGGTGCATTCCTGTTTCCTTTGGGCGTGCAGATCCTTTTCCAAGATATTACTTTAAAAATAACTTTGATGCTTGCTTTTATGAGTACAAAATAGATACGGTCTCATTATGGAGACTAAGAAAACAAAGCAAAAAGCACGTGAGAACAACACAAAGCAGAAAAGGAATAAAGTATCCCCTTAATCCCATCGTGGCCCTACCATGCCGTGCCATCATTTTGGAGTCTATCTTTGTCATCTTATTTCAGTGCACTTATATACCTGGCAATTTTTCTAATTAATAGATATTAACAGATTATTATTATTGTTGTTGTTGTTGTTGATTTCTGGTATCTATACAGTCCATTGCCATTGGTGAACCCTCAACCTTGCAGTCTTAGTTTGGCTGCACAGAGGAAGAAACACATCGTTAATTTGCGTTGTCAACATGGGAAATTAAAGCTGAGGCCGCAGTATCATGACGATTAAGAGCTTGACCTCGGCAGTAATAACAGCTAACCTTTATGACACGTTTCCTGTCTGCCAGTACTCTGCTAAGCACTCTTGGTACATGAACTCATTTACTCTTCTCAGCAAATGATGAGGAAGGGAGGTGATGATTGTTTCCATCTGCAGGAGGTAACTGAGGTCAAATGAGGTCAGGAGGATGAGGCCCTAGTCTGATAGGACTGGTGCCGAAATGATGGGAGACACTACAGACGCCTCTGTCCGCCATGTAAAGACACAGAGAGAAGGCATTTATCTCCTAGGCAGGAAGAGGGCTCTCAGCAGAAATCAAATCTTGATCTGTTGTTTAAAGCCATCTAATGTGGGGTATTTTGTTATGGCAGCCTGAGCTGACCAATGCACACAGGTATGTCCAGGTGGCTTATTTGTGGCTGGAGTGTGTTCTGTATGGTTGAGCATCCATTGTGATTGGTCGCCTTCCATGTGCTTCCAGTTGTAACATATTTTAAGTATTACCCCTCCATGTAATTGTAGGCCAACTCACCTCACCCGTCCCACCCTGAGGCAGTAATCTGTTTGAAGGCAAGAACGAATTTGAGGCCCAAGTCTTACTCTTGGCCTCAGTAAATGCTCATTGAGTGACTGAATCCATCGTATTCTTCCTCCCAAAACAAAAACGTCATCGTCTCTAAGGACATAAAGTCCTGGCATTCTGTGCAATGACGTGTTTCTGTAACAGTATTGGGTGGAATACTTTCTGTGCCCTAAAAATTCTCTGTTCCTCACCTATTCATCCCTACCCCTCCCCAAGTCCCTGACAACCACTGATCTTTGTGCTTATACTTTAAAGGCACAGTGTCCCTGCCAACTAACAAACACTCCATTCCCAGAGCCCGAGATCCACCTATCCCTCTCTGATTCCCGCCCTGGGTGGGAGGGAGCAATGAGGGCTGGAGAGCGAGTCCAGTGGGCCCCTCTCCTAAAAGTTTCATCGCTTTGCTTCCACGCAGAGGCCCATGGTACAAATAATAATAATGTCTGCCCCTCCATGTTGTTATAAGGATTATATATATGACAAATAAAACTTCTATAAATATTAACTATCACTGGAATCTCTAATTTTGATCTTGGGTAACTCCGTCAGAGACATTAGTATTTGCTTTAATATGAAAAGAGTTTGCTAAGCAAATCCAGGGACTGCAGGGGAATGTTTCGCTTAAGAGAATGAGCTTTTTAAAGGCAATTAGCTGCTGCCTTTTGTGAAACAGTGTGCCACCCAACTGGGCTGCTCCCCAAGGCTTCGTCCTCACCTTCTGCTCTGTCCCCTTCACTATCATCAGTGAACCCATTTATCTTTTGTGGCTTCTCTCAGTTCTTGTTGGATAAATTCCAGATCTGCCAGCAGTCCCACCCTGTCCCCTGAGTCATGGTCAGTGTCTCCAGCTGTCTTCTGGGAAGTGTCACTCAGACGTCCTGCCTTCGTGTCAAGTTCAGAAGGGCCCACGCCTAGCTCCTCCGCGGGTCTGGAGAGATGGGGAGGCTTGTGCACTGGCGGTGGGCATGTAAAATGCAGCTGCTTTGGAAAGCACTATGGTGAGCCCTCGAAAGATTGAAAGTGCGATGCAGCAACTTCACTTCTGTGTAAATATCCAAAAGGACTGAAGGAGGGTCTTGAAAAGATCCTTGCATGTCCACACTCACAGCAGTGTTGTTTACAATAGCCAAAAGGTGCGTGCCACCCAAGCGTCCACTGGCTGATGAATGGATAATCAAACTAGTCTCTGCGTACACACAATGTAATATTACTCAACCTTAAAAAGGAAGGACATTCTGACACCTGCCACAACATGGATAAAACTTGACAACATCAGGCTAAGTGGGGAAAAACAAGTGGACACAAAAAGATAAATACCGCGTGATGCCCCTTGGATGAGATAGCCAGAGTAGTCAAACTCTTAGAACCAGAAATCTGGAGAGTGGCTGCCAGGGGCTTCCTGGAGGAGGGGAAAACGGGGAGTTGTTTTTTCATAGGCGCAGAGCTTCAGTTTTGCAAGATAAAAATTTCCGAGATTGGTTACATAACAATGTGACTATAATGAACACTACTGAACTGTATACTTAAAAATGGCTAAGATGACAAATTTATGTTGTATGTATTTCACCATAATTAAAGGAAAACTAAAAACCTAGCTCCTCAGCTCAGCTCAAAAGAGACAGGACTTGGCCTAGGGAATAGTGTAGGAAATAGTGGTCGCCAGGGCAGGGCCTGCTATGGGACTGTTCAGTTTAAATCCCAGCTTCATGGGATCTTGGACAAGTTCTTTAAACTTCCTCAGGTCTTAGTTTCCTTGAACGCAAAATGTAAATAATAGTATATGCTTCATAGGGTTATGATGAGGATGAGATGAGTCAGTCCACATACAAGCTTTAGAAGGACGGTTGGCGTGTCGTATGTACTCACTAAATGTCAGCAATTATTGTGTGGCCCCTCTCCTCCTGGAAGCACCTTCCCTGTCTTCCCCATCTGTTTGCGTCTCCCACATCTTGCAAGTCCCAGGTGAGATCTCCCCTCCTTCATATAACCTCTTCTGACCATGAGCACCTTAGAAATTGTCTTCTTTTCCAAACAGAATAGTTAGAGATGGTAGCACTCACTTGTAGAATATTGCTTTTTATTATATACCATTCATAATTATTTTATATTCGTGTAACCAAAGTGCTTTGGAAAGCCGTTGGAGAGAGGTGTGAAATGGTGAAAGCATGAGATCTGTGAGGAGCTGGCGACTGGGACAGTGACCAACAGTGTTCCACCTGGTGTACGCTTGGGCCGCATCCTCACCTGGAGGCTTGGATGGGGAAGAATCTGCTTCCGAGCTCATTCAGGTTGTTGGCAGGACTCAAGTGAGGGCCCCAACATTTTGTCGGCTCTTGGCTGGAGACACTGCCTCCAGTCCGAGACACTGCCCACAGTTCCCCGCCATGCAGGTGTTCAGAGAAGCTGTTCAACATGGCAGTGTGTTTGTTCAAGACCGTAGGAGTGCTTCTCTTTGGTTACAGAGTCTTAAATAACAAAATATAACCACAAGAGTGTTGCCTAACCGTCTCTACCATATGCAAGGTAGTGACATCCCATCACCTTGGCCATATTCTAAACGAGTCAAAGGTGGGGGTCTTGTACAAGGACATGAGTCATTGCGGGTGTGGGTCACTTTAGGGTGTGTATGTAACACTGGGTTATGAGACAGATGACCCAAATTTTGCCAATTGCATCATTTACTGAATGTGTGTCTTCCAGTGTGTCCTTCCTTTCTCTCAATGTGTAGTTTGATCTCTAAATTGGAGCTAATAATTTGCTTCCTGCCCACGTCACAATTTCTGGGAGGATTAAATGAGATAATGCACATGCAAAAGCTACAGAGCTATGAGATTACAAAGTCCTAATGAACATAAACTGATTACCCAGATCGAGCCTTTATTACTTGTCTTCCTTGGAATTGAATAAATGTTAGTTTGCATAAATTTTCAATCTATCTGTCATCAGGAGCGTAAATGTACTTGGAGAACATAAGACTATGTTTTGTCTTATAGGGACATTTATGGCTTAATCAATTATGCTAATGAAAGTGTATATGCAAAAATCTCGACAACTAAGAGACTCTTGAGGGTACTTTTTCCGAATGATTTAAAGCATCACAAATATAATTATATGACTTACGCATAATATTCTGCTAGCCATAGATGTCTGCCAAATAGATGCAGGGCTGGAGTCATGCGCTGAATTATGAGTCAAAAGAGCAAGCTTGTGAGTCTGGCACTGCGATGTTAGGAAAATGAATTTACTGCATTCTGAGCCTCAGTCTGCTCATTTGTAAAAGTGAGGAGGGTGAGTTCCAGAACCTCTAAGGTGCCATTCAGCTCAAAGATCCTAAGAAACACACTGACATGGCCATTTGCTGATTCAGCATAGTTAGGATTTTTGGTTCTAGTGAGCAGATCTATCAGCTACCTCTCTTGTGAGAATCTGCCTGTTTACATAGCAACCTCAGTGGAGGTTGAGTGTATGTGGTGGGTGCTCTGGGGTGTGGCCTCATCTCCCTTCAGGACCGATACATTCATTCCCCTCCAGTGGCTGCCCGTGTTGTGTGTGGCTGGCTCACAGCCGAGTTCCTGCCCCCGAAGAGTCACTCTCAGTTGAAGAAGGCTGTGTTGCTCAAGGCCACGCCCCGCTCTCCCCCAGCAACTCACACCCAATGACCGGTCAATGCAGAAGCCGTCAAGTAGCAGTACAGAGCAGGCCTGGCGCCCTGCATCCGGGAGGGGTGACGGCCCATGGCTGTATTTAGTAAGATGGTAAGTTAAAACCCAAACGTATCAGTGATCGCATTAAATGGCAATAGGGTAAGCGTCCTTTAAAAAAGCAAAGGTTGTCAGCATGGATTGTAAGAAACAAACCCAGTCCCGTGATCTTCACGAGAGTCACATCTGAAACGTAAGCCTGGGCAGAGAGAAATGACAGCAAGGAGGGAAATGAAAAGAAAGGTGCTGTCATCACATTCATAACAAACCAAACAGGCTTCGAGGCAAAGAGGTGCAAGATATGAAACAGGAGATTGTGTAATAAACACAGGTTCGCGTTGCCAGGAAGATGTAGTAGTTTTAAATTCGTGTACACTTAATAACACAGTCTTAAATATATGTAAAGTTGCATTGGGCGGAACCACAAGTAAAAATACACAAGTTTGCTACTGGAGTGAGAGACTTGTCTCAGTCACTAATAGGAGAAGCAGAACATTTATAATATTTTAATAATGAAAATATGAAGACAACTGAGTTATTTTCTCTAGTATGGTTGATTAAAATTTGCTTCTTAAAATTTGATGGTATTTCCGGAAAGTTCCCTTTGGCTTCACAATCCGCTATTGGTGATGTCTACGTTGGGAAGATGTCTATCACATTTCTTTCCTACGTGAGCCATAAAATGAGGGAGGATTTTCCACAGACCTGCCTTAATACCTCAGCTTTTCTCTGTTAGCCCATATTTTTGATGCCAGGTCCCATGGAAACCCTTTATATCTCCATAAACCATTTCTGGCCCCGGACATTGTTTGTGTCGTGACTCTGGGTGGGTTGGCGTAGTGGCAGTGAGAGTATTTCTGAAAGTCATTCCTTTCTGACAGCTAACAGTAATGTGACCATACATGGAAGTGGCTGCCACCACATAAATCCATCCTACTGCAGTCACACTGAATGAGTCCACGTCTCAGCTTACACTGAATTTTCCCAATGACACATCAGCCAGCATGCGGGGAAGTAGGAAGGAGGCAAGGCCATAGTGCAGACAGTGGTCTTAACCCATATGGATAAAATATCTTTCTTGGTGGTATACTTTATACATACCTGCGCTCCTGTGAGTCCTCAGAACGGGGCCGAGTGAGAGGCCCTGACAGTTACAACTGGTCACCTTCATAGCAAATCTGTGCTTGGCTGGCACATACAACGTCAGTAAATGTTTGTTTAATGAATGAGCAAAACCCCCGTGACTCAGGGTCTTACTAACTGGAACAGGCGTTAGCCATAAGCAACCAGTGCAGCTACCCTGGTGAGCACCCGGTGACCAGTGGCATGGTTTCCATAGCACCTTGCTCTGGATTACTTTGGCCCAAGAAGCTATTTCTTGAAATATGTTCATGTAAGCCCACCAACGTTCTTCTGCTTAAGATTATCTTGGCTCTTCTAGGGTCTTTCCATTTCCATCTATATTTCAGAACCAGCTTATTAATATTTACCGAAAAGACCTTTTGAGATTTTGACTGGGACACCATTGAATCTACAGGTCAACTTGGGAAGAATTTACATCTTCAAATAAAATAGTTGAGTACATTAATCTAGTATGTCTTTCTTTTTATATCTCTTTAAATCTTTGATTTATTCCAGTGATGTTTCAGTGTAGAGGTCTTCACATCTGTTGTTCATTTATTCCTAGACATGTGTGACAGGTTTTAGTTTATCAGTGCTTCCTTATTGTTACAGCTAGTGCAATGGTCTGGATGACTTTTTATATCCTAAACATAAACGGAAGCCAGCCATAGTATGGTTTTAATACCCATTTTAAAATTCATTTTTGGTACATTTCAGAATTTACTTGAAGAGTCCTTTATTGTTGGAGGTTTGGGTTATTTAAATTCTTTTTTGAAAATATTTTATTTATGTATTTTTAGAGAAGGGAAGGGAAGGAGAAAAAGAGGGAGAGAAACATCAACGTGTGGTTGCCTCTCACACCCCCCTCGCTAGAGATCTGGTCCCCAACCCAGGCATGTGCCCCTGACTGGGTATCGAACTGGCGAACCTTTGGTTTGCAGACCAGTGCTCAATCCACTGAGCCACACCAGCTAGGGCTGGGTTATTTAAATTCTTTTCATTTATAAGTAAAACTGAACTAAGCGTTTAAATGAAATACATTGATCTAGATACTGTTCTTAGCACTTTGTTTGTATTAGTTTGCTTAATCCTCAGAAAAACCATTTTGCTAATCTCCGATCCCTTCCCAAGGATAACCCCCTAGACGTGGAATTGCTGGAGAAAATTCTGTGCCTGTTCTCAAAGCCTTGGCAGAGCAGTAGAAACCTCATGCCAGGTGACTTCAGTGCAGCCAGGCTCACAGTGTTGTACAGTCTGCACCGCGGTGACCAGTGCTTTAACTTAAAAAACCCAGCCCACATGAAGCACTACAATACATCTTCATCTCATGGGTAAGAGGGTGAAGGGATGCCTACGTGAGCCCTGTGTTTATTCACCTGTACTCATGAATTTCAAACGAAAAACACAGACATCAAGAGAATCCACGGTGGTTAATGGCTTATACCTGGCAGTTAATTAACATTCATTATTAGAGACACACTGACTTTCATCCTTAGAGAAATATGTTAGGACATCGCTAGACAAATCATGCCAGTGTCTCCTCTCACCTGTCTTAGAGCTCTTACTCGTTTCCCTGCTCATTTCAAAACCCTGAATCACATTTCACCTTTCCTTGGGAAGCCAGACACATGACCTGTGTCCATACCAGCTTGCAGCCCAAGGCCTAGTAACCCCCAAATCTCCTGGGTTTTGACTTCATAATGTTGCTGTGAAGAGCCCAGGAAGGCCATGGCTATGGAGTGCCCCAGGACCTATGTCCCAAATACCTGGATAGACACAGAGGTGGGGGGACAGGGCATTGGGAGTCAGTTTTCCCTGGGTCTTTCAAGTTTCTGCACAGTGTGTCGCCACCTATCTTTCCAAGGATTTTGAATAACAAATAGCCCTGGAACACAGCGACAGTGTCTCCCTCTGGGCCAGAGGGCCGCCAATTTGTTTGCTGACCAGTAATGCCTTTCTCCAGGGCAAAGGTTGGGCAGTTTTGCTTACAGCTCCTTTAGAAGATTGGAGTTTCTTAAGCTCTGGATTCCTAGCCTGTAACAAAACCTGCTTTGTGTGCAGGAGTTTCTGGCCCTCATTGCTTCGCCCTGTGGGAACTGAGGTTCAGGGAACCCGCATCAGTGATGGTGCCTGGCTACTAATGTTACTGCGAGTAATAAGCTGTCTTTTGTTTCTGACCCAGGAGTTTCGCGTCTTCTGCCAGCATTCGTGAATTGCATTAGGTTGACTTGTTAGATCTCAGGTCAGGTGAAATCACGGTTCTTAATGCAGAGTGGGATTCCAGGGCTGAGAGCTGGGCTGGGGCCAAGGTCGGTAGTGAAGGTCAGAACTATGAAGAAACATACAGGGCTGAGTCACTTCCTGCTGTGTTCATAATTAGCTCCGGCATCGGGCTAAGCCTCGGTCTCAAACTAAAGGCCATTGCTGGGTCTCCTATGCGGGGTTGAGGGAGGCAAAGGACGAGTGAAGCGGAGGTAGAAGCTGTCAGACCGAAGTTAAAACTCAACTCAGTCGCTCCTTATTGCTGGTCATGAATCTACATTAAAATCCAAACAGGATGGTGGGAGGGGGAAAGTGGTGATGGACTCATGGACAAATTCCGGTACGCCTCTTTCATTCATCCACGTCTTCGTTGCGTCCTCATTGCAGGAAGGCCAATGAGCACCTGCTGTGCTCCCTTCTCCAGGGAGGTGTGAGGCTCTGATGAGAGGTGTATGAGAAAGCTCTAAAGCAAGAGGTAAAAAAGTGAGGTCATTCTTGCACACTGCCTGGTGCTTTGTTAATGGAGATAATTAAATCTAGGGCTAGGCCGAGAGTGACCATCGCCCCACCATCTGTGGGGCACTTACTGTGCTAAGCATTTTACAGCCATCATGTGGTTTAATTCTCATCACAAGCCCACGAGGTCAGTGATACTGTTATCCTCGTGTTAGGAATGAGGGCTACGAGCACGTGGGGCTCAGAACACAGAGACAAGACAGAACGAGTTTTGGTAACGAGGAAATGAGACAGAACTGTGGCAGGGTCTTGAAGTGCCCCTGCCTATCCCACCTCCTTGTTTTTGGATGTGCCCTTTGCAGCTCCCAATTTCCAATTCCTTCCCAGGTGCAGCCATGGCACAGAGGCCAGCCACCTGACCAGCCACTCTTGAAAGAGACCTCCTGGCTTACTAGGCTAGTTGGTTTCCCACCTTAGAAGCCCCAGGTGGGAGCTCTGAGCATTCCTCGTCCACCTGTTTCTTGCTCTCTCCCTCTCTGAGCCGATCAAGAAGCCGGGGGCTGAGTCTCCATAAATGAATGTTCAGGGAAGTCAGGAAGGAACCCCAGGGTAAGACGGGAAGGTGAGAAAAAGCGGCCAAGCAAGCTGGGAGCTTGATTCCAAAAAGCCGTATCGTAGAAGAAGGGGTTCAGTGCCAGGCTGGCCTGCCTGGAAGAAGAAGACGTCTGCTCCCCAGGCCCTCCACCTGAGGATGGAGTGAAAGAAAGTCGGGGGCAGGCTGTGAAGTAAGGGGGCTCCTCCTGCTTCCATGACTTCCTGCAAGGGAAGGAGAGAAGCCGGTGGGTCACCAGGGTGAAGTCCTGCTGTCCCCAGAGCCCGTCTGGAGCATGGCATTCAGTTTTAGACGATGTGGGTGACAGGGGTAACCTGGAGCAAGGTCAGATGAAGGGTCTCCCAACTGTGTCATGTGAGGAACTGTTGACTGATGTGGGAAGAGGTGACAAGGAGGACATGATCCTTAGAAGACCTATCTCAAGGAGGGATGAGAAGATTGGTTTGTGTGTCTTCAAGGGGGACAAGATACAGAAAAGAAAGTTTAGGCCAAGACCCAGAATCCTTCCCCTCACGGCGCTCCCGGAGTCATCTTCAGAGCGACCCATCCCTGGTGGTGCTGAAGAGTGCAGGACAGTCGGCATCGGCTGGGGAGGCAATCTGGTATGGGATTTGGATGCAGAGCGATATAGGTTCAAATCCAGGCTCCGACACTTCCAAACGGCGTGAGTTTGGGCTAGTAGCTTGAGTTCTCTGAGCCTCTATTTCCTTGTGTTTGAAAGAAGATAGCACCTGTCTTGCAAAGCAGTGTTTTTAAGGATTAGAGATTATGTAAGAAAACTCTGTGCTTCCCAGATGGTCTCTGTAAATGGTAGCTGTAATGAATCCTCATGATGCAAAATGGATGTTAGCGGCAGGTGAGGACCCGATCATCTTTAACGTCTCGTCCAGCGTTCCAAGGAGACGAGCTGGACCTGCAGCGAGACCCCGGACTATTTGTACTGCCATCCACACCTCATCATTGTCATCCGACACATGATTACTTTCTATATATTTATGTCCCTTGTCATTCCACAACGTGTTCAGTTGGCTGAGAAGGGCAAACTAGATACGCCAAAGGGAGGCGAAAACATAAATAAATGATTAGGGCCATGAAGCGATGGCCCTAAGGGTGACAGGTGCTGTAAAAACACTGATCTGAGAGGCATCTCAGGCCCGGCCAGGCGTCCACTTGGCAGGGACTGTCTCCTCCCCCACGGCAGTGCCTGGTGCCAGTTGGCTGCCACGCTGGTGACATAGAAGGCTCCATTTGGCTCCCTTTCAGACGAGCTGAATGAGCACCATTAGACACATGTACAAGGGGTGATAGCCGACTTGGATGAAGTCACAGAAAGAGCACGGATCAAATTTGCATTGGACTCAAAGCTGGGAGGGAGAGCTGAAACGCCGGGTGACATAGGACTCTGAAAGATCGAGTGGCCGGCAACTACGAGTTGAAATTATCTGGGTCAGATTTAATAGGGGTAAAATCAAGGTCCTGCATTTAGAAAATAAAATGAATCGAGTATTGAGCAACTGTAATGACAAGGACAGACGCCAAGATGGCAAAGATTGATGAATTGGCTCTTACAAACTATAAAACATGTGCACGTCAAAGACACTATAAACACGATGAAAAGGCAAACAGTAAACTGGGAAAAATAATGGCAACATAGATGACAGGGAGAGTGCGTGGATACGTTGAAGAGGCCTTTCCAATCAATAAGGAGGAGAAAAAAAATGCTCCATTGGAAAAATAAAGAGTGTGTGTAAACAAGCTGTTCAGAAAACAAGAAATCAAAATGGTCAAACAGCATGTGAGAAAATGTTTCCTCAAAGTCTTTAAAAAGTGAGAATAAAAACAAAAGCGGAGTACTTTTCTCCCCCCAGCCGGCTGACAGTGACTTCAAGGGGTCATGGTTCTCAGGGTCAGCAGGCCTCGGGGGCGGGGAGCACCCAGGCGCAGCAGCCGCTGCAGGGGAGCGTGAATCGGCACAGCCTTAAGTGGAGGCCAGTTTGGTAGCAGGCATCAAAAGCCTGAGAAATACCCAAACACCTCGCCCAGAATTCCACTTTTAGGAATGTGTCCTAGGGAGAAAAATCGGGGACGAGTACAAAAATGTAATCTACCAGGGCAGTCATGCTAGCATGACTCAGAACAGAAGGTTCATAATAGCGTCACGCTCAATCATGGGGCGATCATCAATTAGGGTAATGAGAGCAGGGAAATGCCATGCACCCATTCGGAGCCATGTGTATTGCTGGGGAAGACACGGACGTGTACCGGTCAGGTCCAAGTCCAAGGGAGCACTTGCTTGCATGTCTGTTAGCTCCGGCAGGGTTCGCGTGCACGGAGGAAAGCGGTCTGGGCCAAAGGCGCATCCTTCTGAGCAGCGCATGCCCGGAGCTGCTCGAGGCAGCGAGTGAGAGCCCGGCCATCTGCACCAGGGCTGGACATTCCGGCACACCGCCGATGCCCCGGAGCTCCCGTGAGGCTGGCCCAGGCTGTGGCAAGGCTGCTCTTGGAAGAGAATTCTCCAGGAACGGTTCCATCCTTTCTGCATGGTCTGGGCGCTTCCAGCAAAGCGCA
The DNA here is from genome assembly GCF_004126475.2 of Phyllostomus discolor. Classification (NCBI taxonomy): domain Eukaryota; kingdom Metazoa; phylum Chordata; class Mammalia; order Chiroptera; family Phyllostomidae; genus Phyllostomus; species Phyllostomus discolor. Next base: position 133,001,059 of record NC_040909.2, read on the forward strand.
CTGGCAGACTGGGTTTAGAAGATGACTCTTAACCAAGAATGGCTCGCATGCCTTGGAAGTTAGAAATGGCATATTTTTTCCAAAGGGATTTAGAGACTTAGCTCCTTCCCCAAACCATGTGCTCACATTCTAGGGTAAAACGCCTGCTGGTGGCCAACCTCCTCCTGGGGGAAGAGATATTTACATTCCAGAGTAAAGATCTCTCTTTTTCAAGAAGACAGGGTGGGCAGATGCACCAGCCACCCTCTGCGTTTCCTAATTTTGGGGTAGCAACCTATGGTGCAACCCCATGAGTGCACAGGGTAACGTCTGTCCCCCATTTGGTTGTCCTACAGGTTTGGGGTGCAGGGAACCAGTGGTAATATGCCCTGTGAGTAAAAAGCAGTCTGTTCCCTCAACCAGAGATTTCACGTTTCCTGTCAGAAATTCCCTCTTTCTTTATATCTCTATCTCTATATCTCTCTGCCTGCCTGTATCTATCTATCTACAAATGTATGTTATGTATAGTTCATATATATATATATATATATATATATATATATATATATATACACTTAACACTTGCCTTGATGCTGAACTTCTTCCGAGCCCAATCCTGCCTCCTCTCCCCACCCCCCTCGCCCCATGACAGGTGTTGGTCCCTAACAGACACCCTGCCCACCTCCCAAACCGCTCCATGTTTGCTGCTGGAGAACCCCGCCGGCTCCACTTGCCAGGCTGAAGAGCAGTCCGTAACAGAACCGCATCCAAACGTGGCAAACCCTTTGTGCTTCACAGGAGGCAGCACTGAGACAGAGACACGTCCAGCCCACTGAGTATGAGGGATGGTTTTCTTTGGGTGGTGTAAACATGAATAATTGTTTTTCTTTTCCTTGCGCCTTTCTGGGATGCCGAGCTTCCTGTGTTGAGCACTTATTAACTTTTCACGACAGAGTGTGCCAAGAATGCTGTTTGCTACCAGCCACATTTAGCAGGAAGTGCGGGTGGGGACAGGCGCGGAAGAGCTAACATTTACAGGCTGCTAGCTCCGTGGCTGGCGCTGCTTTAAGACTTTGCATTTAATTTCGCCTCACATCCTCCGCGCAGTCTCATGGGGAGGTATTATTATCTCTGCCTCATGCATGAGGGATGGAGAACTTGCCCACGGTAGGGGAGTCGGGGTGTGCACCCAGGCCGCCTGTCCTTGTCCTCGGGGGGCTGGGCTCTAGCCCTCTCAGCGTTCGTCCCTCTGCCTTGCCCTCAGGCACAAATGAGGTCTGCTCCTACCTTCCTGGGTAAGTCAGTCTCAGGTGGCTCCTCTTTGTCCGAACCCCAAGCCCCTCATGTCACTTACAAAGCTCTGTGTGACCTGCCCCTGTCTCCAGGCACAATGCCCCCTCATGCCACTTTTGCCACCCGCTGTGCTCCTGTCACTCTGCCCTGCTACCATTTTCCATCCTTGGAGCCCTGCTCCTGCTTTGTCCCATCACTGAGGAAGCTTCTTCTGCAGCTCAGCGTATGGCTGACTCCATCCCCTGTGGGGTTCCAGTGTCTCTGTCCCCTCTTGGTGATGTCCTTCCAGCCGCTGTCAGTGTCGCTGTTCTCTTCCTTGCTCCCCGGCCACAGGCAGCCTCTGACGCCCAGTTTTGTGGGGCGGTGCCTCTCGGCAGTGGGCAGAGACTCCCCTGCGTTTGCCTGAGCGGAGATGCACCGTCGTGGACACGGATGCTGTCACCCAGCTCTTCTTCTCTTGGACCTGTGCCTCTTGGCAAGTGACACGGAAAAGCTCAGTCTTCCACCTTCTGCATCCTTCCTCCCTGTGTGTCCCCTTCATGGCACACACCCGGCACTTACTGAGGACACTTCGGGTCACCACATAGGTGGAGGCTCTCCCCCACGCCAAGCAAGTCTCTGTGACACCCACTCAACTTGGACACTCGGTACCTGAGATAGCATTGAACCCCACAGGTTAAGGGCTCGGTCCCACAAGACAGCCTGCCCACCCCACTCTGGATGCCCGCGGCAAGCTCAGGGTATCTCCTGTGCTTCTGACCCACCTCCATACATGGGAGCTTCCAAGGGCCACCTCCTTGGGGTGGGTTCAGTTGCTAGAGTGGCTCACAGAATGTGGTGAAACACATTAACCATGTTACAAAAGGATGTGACAAAGGGTACAGATGAAGAGATACACAGGGTGAGGTCTTGGGGGGTCCCGAGCTCAGGAGCTTCTGTCCTTGTGGAGTTGGGGTGGACCACCCTCCTATCCTGTGGATGTGCTGGACAAGCTGGAAGCTCTGTGAACCCTGCACTCTTGGGATTTTATGGAGGCTTTATCACGGAGGCATGAGCAACGATTAACTCCATTTGCAGCCCCCTTTTCCGGAGGATGGGGATGTGTGGCTGAGAATTCCAAGCTTTAGACTATGGCTTGGTTTTCTTGGTGGCCAGCCCCCAACCTGGGGCCGTTCAGGAGCCCACCCAAGGCGCCTCCACAGGAAAAAAGATACTCTTGGTGCTCTCATCACTGGGGAGGTCACAGGGGTTTCCAGAGCTCTGTGCCAGGAACCAGGGACGGAGACCGATGTCCGTTCCCTGTTATCGCACAGCAAGTTCGTTCACTTCTCTGTGCCTCAGTTTCCACATCCGTACATGGCTTATCAGAACACTGAAAGCCCAGTCTGTCCATGGAGTCTAAGACAGCAGGAACTACATCTCAGCTGCACACTGAGCTCCCAGTACAGTACCTGCTGCTCGCAGGTGCTCGGTAAATATCTTTTGAATGAAAGAGGAAGGCAGAGGCTGGAGTCTTGTAAGGGCTTCCTGAGATTTAACACATTGCACTTGCATCTGTCCGGCCGTGTCCATGTTGAGGGAATGCTGTTCTACGCTTTGTGTCTTCCCGGAGGGGAGAGCCGATGCAAGGAGCCTTGCAAGCCTTCGCCTTCATGAACCTCGAGGGTCTCAGCAAGTTCTTTATGGAGCGTTGAGTCTTGCGTATAAACTCAAGCTCTGGCTCACAGACTGCCGTCCAAGTCCAAGTGCATCATCCCCCCATTAGACCTGAACCTTTGAAGTGAAATGAATTTGGAAAACCCTTGCACAGGGTTTAAGGCCTCGTCATTCCAGGAGGACCACCCACTCTACCTTCTTGCCAAAGCCAAGACCTAACACTGAAAGCTTTACAAACTTTGATTTTAATTCCTTTCTTCATTTTTCACGGGTGGCACAATCTTTTCAGTGAGAGGTGCCTCACTCCCTGTAGTTGTTCCTCTGTCCATCACCCCTTTTTAATTGTGATCTGCTTGATTCAGAAACTGCTCCTCATTCACAGTGCCTGGTAGCTCAAAGTGCACACTTAGTTCTCATTGGCTGAGTGAATGACTCAAGGGACGAACCGATTCATAGATTAAAGTTCACTAAGGACGGGGCCATGTTTTTCTCATCCTGAATCTTCAGCAGCCATAGCTTAGTAGATGCTCAGAGAATTCATGGAGTCAGACATTTGTCAGTCATTCCTGAGGGCATATGAGGAGGGATCCCCAAAAGACCCAGAATTATCATCTAGAGGACGGACCCCTGGTAGGACAGGCTTCTCTTGCCAGGTGAGTGTTCTAGGAACCCATCTGGATCAGTGTGCCAGCTGGTGTTGTTGTGAGAGGCTGTGTCCGGCTTCAGTGATTTTTTTCGAAGACTCTTTCAATGAATTTGATCACTTCATGATGAGTGATTTACAAGCACACCCGCCCACACCATGATGAGTGTTCAGCAGTTTTGGGCCAAAAACCGCATGACCCCCATGCCCTACCCTCCTTATTCACCTGATCTCACCCTGAGCGACTTTTTTTGTTTGCCTGGATGAAAAAAGTCCTCAGAGGGAAATGTTTTGCCGATATGGAAGAGGTGAAACAAAAAATGGTGGAAGCATTAAAAGGCATCAAAACCGACAAGCTCAAAACTGTTTTGAACAGTGGAAAAACATCTTGATAGGTGTACCGCACGAAATGGAGAGGACTTTGAAGGTGACTGAAGTTTAAACATGTCAGAATAAATACATATTTTTTAAATAAATGAATTTCATTTTTGGGGGTCCCCCCCTCATAACAGGCTCCAGGCAAGAGTGTAGAGCTCTGGAAACACCGGTGAACCCCAGATACCTTCACTGTGCCCCCAGCAGGGAGCCTGGAGTAAGTGAATGGACAGCTTTGCTACATTGGCCATCTTGGTTTGCAAAGCAGCGAACCCCACACTCCACCCTGTGGTCTCCCTGCAGAAAACACCGGGGGACCCGCAAGGGGTGCGGCTCATGCGTTGAGACGAGTGGTTGTGCGGAAGCAACTGCAAGCCACAGAGGGTAAAACGAAGCTGGGAAGGTCTGGTGTTTGCAGAGAATGCAAAGCCAAGCCGGAAGAATTGAGAAGAATCAAAATCATGAGCAGAATGGACTTATCCACCAAGAACACGGTCAGGGTCAGGACTACGGGAAGGGCGTTAAGAACCTCAGGAGTGGGAGTTGTCGGGATGAACCCAAGACAAAGTCCGTTGGGCCACAGCGAGTGGTTCTGGGCGTTCTCACCAGCTCTGGTTGTGATCAGTTCACAGAGAGACCGCATGCCTTTTCAAGCGCCAGTGTCCCCGTTCGTCTGTGTGACACATCCTCCTCCAAAGTCATCACGGTCTCCCCAGGAGTTCCGGGATTCCAGCTGTTCAGACCATGAACATGTGAGCGTTCTTGCCTTGGTTACTAGCTCACGAGTGAAGTGCACGGAACGTGCTGAGTCCCCAGGCTCCGCTTGGCTTTAACCCTCACCCAGCTGGCGTCTGCTGCAGAAGGTCCCAGGATGCCCTCACCAGTGGCTGAAATATTGAAATAAGGCCATGCAATCGGGTCATGAGCCTCTGCCCACACCACCAGTGACCCTCCTGTGAATGCCCCCTTCCTGCCAGCCAGTAGCCCGGCCCTTCGCTTGCTCCCGTGGGGATGAGGCCGGGCCCAGCAGAGTGTCTGCAGGGCTTTCCTCAGCAGCTTCCCAGTCCGTGGCTCATGGCCACTGGACACGAATTGTTGAGCCTTCTGAACGTGTTCTCACCTTTGTCACATCAGTTGCCCTACTTGTAACTTTCTGTGTCCCCCTCACCCTGAATCCTTTTTCCAAAATGCAGCCAAGTAATCTAAGATGTAAATCCTGCTCCGCTGCTTAAATTACTCTGAAGGCTTCACAAGGGCCTCGTGGAGAGACGTTCAGACACCCGAACCTGACTTGCGAGGCTCTCCATGGCCGTCCCTGCTTCTTCAGCCTCCCCGGAGCCCGCTGCCGCCGCCCACCCGCTACTCCAGCTCACTGAACGTCAGTTCTCCAAAGGCTCCCGGGCGTCTCCCTTTCAGACCGCTCTCAGAGCCCCCTCCCTCCCTGTCCAGCTCGGCTCCTCGCGGAAGCCTCATCGTTACTGGGGTGTTGCTTCCTCGGTGGGTCCCCGTGTTGCAGGAGTCTCCCTGCTAGAGCACCGAGCACATTTACTTTTAATGCACGTAGAGCGTCTGTCCCCAAACCTCTGCCCTCCGTGAGGACAAAGCCACGCCTGTCATGCCCACCACTGTACTTCCTCCATCTCCCATATTTCCAAAAATACAGTGTGGGCGAATTGTCATTTACTTGGCAAACATGTAGGATGGGAGGGAGTCCCTTGGGATGCTGGGTCTTCTAGAAGCACTGTGTTTTCTCCCAGTGCCTGGGCATAATGAAGTGCTCAGTGAATATTTATTGTACCTCTGAGCAGAAATAGACTCGGATGCAAGAGATCCAGGTTAAGTCCATGCCCGCCCAACCACCATCCTCTGAGCCAGTTCCGTGCCAGGTGCTGGGCTGACAACTGTCCTCACGGCACCCCTCTGATGCGCTGCAACCGTAGCTCCAGCGCTGGAGACAGGGCGAGCTTCCTGGCTGGGGATGGAGAAACGAAACCCAGAGAACTCAAATGACTTGCTCCAAGTCCCTTGGCTTGTAAAGGGTGAAGCCCAGCTCGGGACCCAGTTCTGACTGCTTCAGAGCCCTTTCTGCTTTGTCATGAGGGCAGGCAGCCTTGGACCCAGGGGACGTTGGGGAGTGGGGATGTGAAAACACTGTGCTTTTCCTTTAAGGACCCCCCCCCCCGACTAAGTTTGGACCATAAAAGGGAGGGGCTAACGAAAAGCAGATGAACGAATTTAATGCTCGGGCATCCCTGTCATTTCCCCACAGAGTCCCGCAGTAGCAATGTTTTTATCTGCGGTCGGACACTTGGCGTTTCATCCCCAGCCCTGCCGTCACTGGCTGCGTGACCCTGGGCAGGGCACCCCATCTCTCTGAGCCTCCGCCTCCCCCTGCTGATAGGGAGTAAGTGAGATGATGAGAAGCTGTGCTTGGACCGCAGCGAACAATCGGTAATTGATATAAATCAGGTCAACAAATCTAGGCTTGGGATCCTGGCATCCGCTGTCAAAGGGACTAAGTCGTTCCTTGGGGTTTTTCCTACATCCAACTGCTGCTGTTTTGCCCCAGAAGAAAAACCACAAGCGAAGACAAGGAGCCGAGAAGCAAAGCGGACGTCAGCCCTCCCTGCAGGAATGCCGTCCAGGGACTATTAGCTCGGCCATTTTCCATGAACAAAAATAAATCGCTCAGAAACACCTGGGCCACACGCGCCACGGTTCCGCTCTGCCCTGGCATTTCACCGTCACACCCAAGGTCAAGGTCACGTGGACTCCTGTGCCGCCCTTGAGGAAACACGAGGGTTCCAGAGACTGATCGCCAGGGCCCCCTGGACCCCACCTCTTTTTTCACTTTGGGAAAGCTCAGGGGCGACAGTGGCCAAACAACGTTTGGGTGCCCTTGTAAAAAAAAAAAACAAAACCCAAAACAGAAATTCACTCCTGGCAGCAGATGCCACCTTTTCTTTTTTCTTTTTTTAAGATTTTATTTATTTATCTTTAGAGAGGGAAGGGAGGGAGAAAGGGAGAGAGAAACATCAATGTGCGGTTGCTCGGGGCCATGGCCTGCAACCCAGGCATGTACCCTGACTGGGAATCGAACCTGCGACACTTTGGTTTGCAGCCCGCGCTCAATCCACTGAGCTACGCCAGCCAGGGCTTAGATGCCACCTTTTCTTCCAGCCCTCAGGCCTGTGCCTGGGGCCGCAAGCTCCTGCCGCTAGAGATGGGGACAGGCAGCAAAACTATTGATATATTTTTAGCTCCAAAGGCAGGGTGGGGGTGGGGGAAGCCCTCCACCACGTGAAGTTCCTCACAGTTTACCAGCCCTCCCAGCCCCACCACTCCCAGATCCCATGTAGTTCTCAGGGTTCATTACAGTACCCATCAGCTGAGACAGTGACTCGGCTGGGCTGATCTCGGCAGGTCCCCGGGGGCTTGGTGGAGTCAGGAAATGCACTGGCGGGTGCTGTGGGAGGCTGCTGGGAGCGGGAAGGATGCTGTCATTGCCCATTGGCCTGCATCCGCCACATGACTCAACCCCCCCACCCCCATACAGGGGAAGGCTTTAAGATGTAGAGAAAAGGTTGTCAGAAAAGGAAGATGCCCCTGAAGTCATCTTAAATGACATTCTACTTTGCAGAGCAGGGCACTGAGGCCCAGAGAGTGGAAGTGCTTTTCCCAAGGCCACGAGTCTGTGGCTCCAAACCGGTTCTCACAACTCTTGGCACATCGACATCAGAGCTCCCGCGAGAGGACGGGACTGGTTCCTGTGCTGACGCTACCACGGGCTCCACTCAGGTGCTCGAAGGTGCTCACTCCTTCTGCTTGTGTTTGGTCAGATTCCGTATCTGATCAGTCTGATCAATCTGATCAATGAGGGAGGAACCAGAGAAGCTAAGGAGGTGTTAGAATGCAGGTCTGTGCATCGGGGATCACAGCCAACTGATAACGACTGACCATGGGCTGTTTTCCCTAAGAGGGGAAAGTCAGGGGAGGGGAGGGGTGGGGCAGGGCGTGGTTCAAGGGCAGCCGTGCCAGGGGTGGAGGCAAATGTTGCAGCTCAGGGATGAACTAGATACATACATTCTATTTTGGTTTCTCTATGAATTGACCGATTTTACCTTTATCCCGCGAAGCTGCACCAGGCCTGCCAGGTGCCACCGTCCCAAGGGCAGGGTAAGAATGCAGCGAGCAGCCAAACAGAGTGAATTACTTCCCCCGAAGACACTCTCAGCCGTTTGTTGTTCTCGGCCTCAAGCCCTTCTGTCCTCCACGTGGTCTTCCTGTCTCTGCCTGCTGACGGCGCACCTGCTGCGAGAGGCACCTCTCCAGGAAGTGCACTCGCCGTCCCGCCACTTCCGAGCAACGGTGCCCAGAGCCCAGGGCGTCCAGTCTGGGGAAATCGTCTTTCCGGCCTCTGTAGGTCATGGTTCCCGGCTTTCTGCCCACGGCCTCCTGGTGGGAGATGGAGTCCCTGTCACAGGTCTGTCTGGATGGCTGAGCAAGTGGAAGCACAGAGAGGCGGAGTGCTCAGCACCTAAGGGCCACCCAGCCACCTGCCTCTGATGATTCCCAGGCCCTGCCCACCTGTGCCCCCCATGTTCTCCAGGAAGACACAGGCTTCATCAAGTTCAAAGGCTGACTGTGCCGCCTGTCCCAGTCCCTCTCCCACCTTCCGACCGACCCTTCTCTTCCAACATGAGCCTTACCTGACCTGAAGCCCTCGACTGCCACCCACACTCCCACTCCTCCCCCTCCCAGTCCTCACTGGCTCCCGGGGTCCAAGGTTATGACTTGTCAGGCTAGGTAACTTGTCCAAATTGAAGAAATCCAGTACCAGCTTTGACTCAGTTATTCAGTCATGACATTGAGCTGAAAACATCGTGCCAGGCAGAAGGGAGGGTGCAGCCACTGGAAGGATGGTATGGTGGGTCGTGTCCAGGGGAGACGGGACCTTGCATTACCCCTCAAGTAAGAAACTGATGAATCCCCAACCTTTGCTGCCCAGTCTTGCTTGACAGATGCGATAGGGCTATAGCGGGGAAAGCACTAAACTGAGAGTTGATCGACTTGTATTGTAGCCTTGGCTCTGTCATTGACCCAGCTGTGACCTTGGACAAGTCATTGGTCTCCTTTCTGCCTTAAAGGAGAGGTGGCCATCTTCAAGGAGAGATGGCCAAGATGTTCCCTAGAGTTCCCGCTGGGTGTGACTTTCTGTGACTTTGGCAGACCCAGGCTTGGCAAATCAACACCATCTGTGAGCCGAGATTCCATGCCAAGGGAGGTCCTGGATGGTCCTCCAGCCTCCCTGCTGTACAACCCTCTCCAGGGCCCGCAGCTGCCCCCTGCTCCCCAGGAAAGAGCTCAGCCACCGATCCTTCATCCTGGCAGCCTCACTGGGTGAATTCTCCTCCAGAGATAAGGGCCAAAAATAAACCGTGCCTTGCTCCCTGGATGAGCCTGTACCTGCTGTTCCTCATAAAACTCAGCAAGGTCAAGTGAAGATAGGGCTGCAGAGGCTCCTGGGTCCCGATGCTGGGGTGGGGGCCCCTGCCGGCATGTGGCCAGCAGGTTGGCCGCACTCAGTGTGTTGTGTTCAAAACTGAAATGGAACCTGCTTCAGGCCGGGGCATGCTAGGTGGTCCTGGTTCTCAGATCATAAATCACTGGAGGTAACTATTTTTCCTGGCCCCTCTTGTGACCCGGTGTAATGTTATTGTGATTGGAAGGATGACAGAGAAAGGATTTTTTCCCCCCTTTTCTCATTCCTAGGAACCCTGAGATGATTGGATATGTAAACCTTAGTGCTTTCAGGGTCCCAGGGATCACATGTGATTTTGTAGAGAACAGAGGATGAGCCCTCTGGGTCCTGGTGTAAGTTCTTTGCGACCTTGGGCTAATCCTGTATATTTTCGGAGCCAGGCTTTTCTCATCTGTGACAGGAGGAATTTGAACTGGTGGTTCTCTGTGGCCCACCCCAGATTGAACATTCAGGGTCTTGATGATTTCACGGTAAGAAGTGTCCATGGAGCCAACTCAGGGGATCAAGTGTACTAACACCATCGACTTGCATTTCGATCTCCATTTGTCTCTCCACCTTCATCCTCAACCATCCCTTCGCCCACGCCTCATCCCACCCACCTCTCTACAACACAACTTACTCTTTCACGCAGTTAGGCTGTGGCCCAAGCACTTATATCTACTTAGAATTCCACCGAATTCTTCTCCAACTTGTGAAACCTTCTTATCCTTGAAGCCCAGTTGCTGTGTACTTGCTCTGTGAAGTCTTCTTAATCGCCCTCTGGCTGATGGATAAGTGACTGTTTTTCGGGGGCTCCCATGACTGTAGGAAAACCCTTCTCCTATAGCACTCATGTGATGCCCCTGAACAAATCAGACCCTGCTCTGGGCTGAATGGTGCCTCCTTACCCAGGTTTGCATGTTGAAGTCCTGACCCTCCGTACACTAGACTGTAACTGTATTTGGAAATAGGGTCTTTCAAGAGGGAATTAAATGAGAATGAGGTCACTGGAGGGAACCCTAAGTTCGTATGCCAACTGTGGAAACCATCTTGGACACAGACATGCAGGGAGGGAAGAGCGTGGGCAGAGCTGGGGAGGGGAGGACAGCCCTCGGCACACCAAGGAGGGAGGGAGACCTGGAACGGGTCCTTCTCTCACAGCCCTGGGAAGGAACCAGCCCTGCCACTTACGTGTTTATATGCAAGTCTCAGATGTTTTCTAGCCCCAACGCAGCCTCCCCCTCCCAAGTCCCAGAAGCACTGCCCGCTCCTCTATTTCAAACCTGAGGCCCTGGAAACCGACCCTCTTTGGCTCTGCCCGCCTGGCTCCGTCTACATTCTCAACCACGGAGCTTCCCTTCCCTTTCAGCCCTGGAGAGGAACTTGGATATAACCCTGTAGTCGAGGGCTGCAACACCTCCTGGCGCCCTTGGGGTGTTAACGTTATGCCTTCCCAGCAACAGCCCTCCCTGGCTGAGTTGAAAATTGATCGCCCCTTTGAAAATTATACCTAGAAACCATGCCAGCCCCCTGCCGACCCCAGGAGGCATGCGAGCAATGAGATGACCAAGCATTCTTTTTGGTTCCCACACCATAAATTGTAACTCGCTTGGGCCAAGGGGTGGGAGGTGAGTCTGTAGGCGGATTTACAGAGTAGTGTTCAGGCAGGGGCTGCTGGCTCATTGCTGCGGCCAGGAAAGGACCCAATGCCCCGATGCCTTTTCCATCCTTCTTTCAGCATTGGCTCCTGTCCCCATATCACAGCCTGGCTTCCTCTGTGGGGTCGGCAAAATCTTATCTGTGCCTCTCCAGGCCTGAGTCATTGGACCTTTTATCACTGCCCTCGGGGTCTGTTTGGGGAACTTGGAAATTACCAAGTTGGAGATCATGGTTGAGATCAGGGGTGCTCACTTGAGCCATCTGGTCCCCACGACGTTCCTAGGTTACCTTTGTACCCAGCAGGCCTTTGCCATTGCCTTGTGGGTTCACCTGAGCATCCCACAGACTGCCTGCTCACTGCCCTTTCTGTGGCTTTGACTTTTTCTCTCTCATTATCTCCTGGGCTAGGCTGTTCTGCCTCATGGCGTTGATGTCATTGCATTAGGCAAGATCCCAGAAGCAACGGTCATCAATATTTTTGGAGGAAGCCATGTGGTGTTGTGGAAATAGCATGCAGTGTTCAGTATTCTAGACCTGGGGTTCAGGCCCTTGTTCTGCCATTTACTAGCTGGGCGAGTGCCCTCACTCTACAGTGCCTCTGTTTCCCCACGAGCCCAATGAGCATAATTGTGCTACCCTCGGAGTTATCGTGATTAAATGGAATGACCTATGCAATGTGCTTAGAGTAATTCACGGCACTTAGTAGATCCCTCAAAAATAATTTGTTAACTTCCCACTTCCCCTGAGCTTTTATTAGAGCATCTTGTTTGGAGGGAATTAAAGTGCAGCTGAGATTGCTTTCATGGGGAGTTGTTGTCTCTGAAGGGGGGTCGACCTGGGAAGGAGGACATGTCACATATTCCAGGTGACATGGCCTCTGGGGTCATGTGTCACTGTTACTGTTCCTGTGTCCATGGTGTGGGCTGTGGGGTGGCAGACAGGCCTGCTCTCAGCCGCCGCATGCCCTTCTGCCTCTGTGTGGTTCCTGCCTTCGTGGGACATCTGACGCTCTGTGGGTACCTGTCTGTCCCTTCCCAGTAGTGTCTGACCAGGTGCTGGCGGGGAGGGTGGGGTTGAAGACCTTCAGTCACACAGTTCTGGGTGGGAAGTCAGTACTGACTATGGAGCCACCCAGGCCTGGGTTCGATCTTCCATGATGCCCTGTGTTAGTGATAATGCCTTTGGCAAGAGATATTACCTATCTCTCTGAGCCTGTTTCCTCGCCTACAAACTGAGGATGATTATATCAACTCCTTTCAAAGAGAACTTAGGTGACAAGAAGAGAAGCTCCAACTCCAAATGACTTAATAGTAAAGGAGACGTAAGGAGGTGTTGTGTTACATCACTGGAAGGTCCAGAGCTAGGACTTCAGGCACAGCTTGATCAGGGATCCGGCTCTACTTCTCTGCTATGACCTTAGCTCCACCTCCATCGGATTCTGTGTGTCGGCTTTATCCCCAGGCTGGCTTTCTACCTGTAGTACGACACCTGTATGCAGTTCCCTTCCCATACTCAGCAGAGCCTCAGCTTGGAAGGGACCGTCTTAGGCCACCTGACCACTAATGAGCAACCACCAGGGCACTCGGGACATCTTCAGCCTTGTTAGGTTAGTAAGCAGATTTAATTAGGTGAAGAGAAAACAGTGCTCATATCTCTTAACAGTGCCTGGCAGAGAAAAAGTGCTAAAAATTAGTCATTATTTTATACAGATCTGCTTAAACATAATATATAGTTATATATCAGTGTATTTACATATATTCAAATTATGTTTATGTATATATAGTTATACATCAGTCTTTCCATATGTATATGTATATGTATATATACACACTAATTTCCTGCCTATCCACGTCACTCACAAATGACTGGAAAATTTTTCATTAAATTTGTAGAGTTGGAGAAGGCTTGACTTGAATACTGGCTGCATAACATCCTTGGAATTCAGTTTTGGGGCCTCTGAGAATGAGCACCCCAAAGAATGAGCAGAAACCAACCGTGGCACAGTAAGAGGCCGACGTGGCCGCGGGTGAGGAATAGGACAGCATACATGTTGTACGGGCTTGGACAACAAAGGACATGTCAGATAGGAGAGAGATTTCCAACACGAGCCCCCAGTCCAGGGCTTGGAGGCAGGTCCGCAAACCGCAGGCACCGATGTGACTTCTGATGCTTCCGGTGACTCCGCATCCCAGGACAAGGGGCCGCAGAGGAGAGTGTAAACACATAATAACCATGTGCCCTAGGGAGAGCCTGGTGCCTGGGTTGTGGGCCACACAGACCAGGCGAGGAGACTGGGAGAGGTCTCCCTGCAGTTCGGTATGGGCTGGGGAAGGTCTTGTGGAGAAGCTGGGTGACCCTTTGCCCTTCAGGTTTCATCGCGGCACTGAGAGATAGTGTTGAGTGGAGTCGAGAAGTCAGTCCCTGGTGTTGGGGTTCGGGGGTGCAGTTAGAGCAGATCCTGGGCTGGCAAGTGGGGAGTCCACAGACGGGGAGGCAGGGATTCAGAACAAGTCAGAGGTAAGGATACCGTGAGCCCCGCCACACCTGGCCGCTCACCGCGTGGGAGCAGCCTTGTTCACATTTTGCTGAGAAAACCGTGGATCCCTTCTTGCAGACAGGACCTGGCAGGTGCTGGGTGTGGACCTGCTTAACGCGTTCAAATTCTGAGTTTCCTCCGAGGCTTCGACACGGTGCTGCCCAAGCAGAAAGTGCTTGAAATTCATTAGGTGTTGGCTTAATGCCAGTGTTTTCCCCACCAAAGACACCTACACGTATTTTCCCACAGGAAACTGAAGACTTCAAGAAGGTCTTCCAATACAATGAATTCATTAAATTACCATTTTTTTTTTGTTTTTGTATCACATAACTAGCTTGCTAAGTAGAGCACATATAAATCCAGGCCAAAGCAAAAAAAAAAAAAAAAAAAAAGACCATTTTAACAGTAAACAGAGGGTATTCTTGACAGTCTTTCTGAAGTGTTAAAGGTAGCTCAAGAAGCTTATTTCTTTATTTATGGCCCCCAGACTGGCAAACACCGATGGAGTAAAGAAGAACAAACAGACGCCGGGTTCCATTGCTCTTTATTCTGTGTCTAATGATACAAAAGGACACATCTCGTGGCTCTAAAGAAATGGAGAAAGAAGTCTGTGATGGTTAGACGTGTCCACCTCGCTAGGGGGTAGGGTCTGGTTATTTAACCAAACCTAATCTAGATGTTTCTGTGAAGGTATTTTGGAGATGGGTTAGCACCTCCAAGTAGGTGGCTTTAAGTAAGGGGGTTACCCTTGATAATGTGGGTGAGGTTTGGGCTCTCAGAGTCCTGATGTTTCCACCACAGCACCCAGCAAACCCTGCTCTGGCCCTCCATGGGGTCGTTGGTGTTTGACGCTAACTCAGCTGAGGGCCACTCAATGCGGAAGTCTATTCCCTTTGCTCGAGTTGGCTCCGTCTTGCAGACAGAACGGAGGGCTCTCTGGGGGTCCGTAACCTGTAAGTCACCGTGTCATGGCCAAGGTCGGATGAAATGAGCCCACGTCCTGATACTCACTGAGGTGCAGGGCCTTCCTTCCCTCGTTCTGCTTTGCAAACACATTGTCTGTCCTACTCAGACGCCGCTGAGACTGCCTGCACCCACCTAGAGACAAGATTGACTGCCGAGGAGACTTCCAGAAGGGCTGATTGGGGCTGCGCTGTTTTTAAAATAAACATAAATCAGTGGCTGATTGAAAATGTAGCACTCAGAATAATGGAACAGCTAGAAGTCTGACCGAGCATGCACAAGCCAAAGGCTCCTAATGCGCTGGGAATTAATCGTCAATGTGTGTATCGGTAGAAGACAGCATCAGCACGTACATACATCAAGGGATGTATGAACAGTCTCAAAAAGCCTTAGCTCATCAGAGTAGGCAAATCCTTTCCAAGGCGACATTCGCTTTATGGGGGAAAAATCAAATTCTCCTAGGTGCTGGGGAGCCCAGGGTATTTCCAGCTCAGCACCTGCAGAAAGGGGGCATGCACGCCAGCTCACTGTTTACTAACTGGAATGGAACCTCCAGTTAACGTTGTATACACGGCCGTGAAGCCTTACTTCTCGGTGCTGGACTCTTTTCCAGACAGGGAAAATCATCCTTCCAAGGAGTCCATGACGGGCAAAGACCAAGGGACACATTCCAGAAAGGTCGAAGGGTGCTGTGATCTCGGCCCCTTGAATTGAGGGTCAGGGCAGTGAGGTTAGGGCTGATGACGTCCCGGTAACCAGAAGTCAGCAGTATCATTTTTATCAGTAACAGGAACTTCTTCCTGAGGCTGGGCTTTTATGTATGTTTAGAAATATGTTGCAGGGAAGGCTGAGAATAGAATAGACACATGGTGGATTTTTGTAAAAAGGAATTAAGCCCTTTAGACCAGTAATCTTCCTTTATAAATCTCTCCTCTGCTCTTCTCTCCTTCCTTCCCCCGCCCTTTCCGCCCCCACATGCAAAGCTAATGCAGTAGAGGAGGGAAATACTGATCGTATTAGTAGATACTGAAAGTGGCATTTTATACACGAGATGATTTATTAACATTCCATGCATCGTGCTTGACACACAGTAGGTGCACAAGCAATGGTAGCTGCAATGGCCTACTGAAGAACCGTGGTTAATCAGCGCCAGACAGCTTACAGATAGGCATTGACTGGTACAAAGGTAGTAGTGATTTCTTGGAGTATTTCCTGAGCTGGATTTCAGATAGGAGCCAACCTACTCGAGCACGTGGGGGAAATACACCTGCTGATTTTACCAGGTGCATCTGACCCCCATCCCACCTATCCCTCCAGACAAAAGGTATTTTTCACCTCTCCAGGCCAATAGTCCCCCCATCTACAAAGTGGAAATGAGGCTGTATCTCCATCACAGGCTTGTGAGGGTCCAAGGAGACCATCGGGCCTGAGTGCTCTGCAGATTGCCTCCACATGGGCAGTCATTTACAGGTGCGTGTCTGGGAGTGGCCTTAGTTCCTGCCTCATTTCTCTAAGGAGCAGTAGGAATGTCTGATGGCAGCTCTCTGGCTCATGAAAATGAAGGCGCAGGCAGGCTGCTTTGGTGGGAGCTGGTGTGGTCCACATCACCTGTAGATGGTGTCTGATCTCATAAGTCTATCAGGCAAGTCAAGCCCAAGGTGAAAGGCATCTATGGGCATCTTGCAAAATGGGGCTTGACCACCTAAGGCAGAGGAAATACTAAACACCGATATGTTGAAAGTTTCAGGGGAATAGCAAGAACAAAGACTTTAGCTTGGACTAAATAGAGTGGGAAGGACTTAAGGAGACATTCGTAAATTGTCATCTCTCCTCCAGAGTGTATGATCTCAGTGCTTTTTCAAAGGAATAGTTTATTTTTTGTTTAAAAATATTGAAATACTCCTGGCTGGTGTAGCTCAGTGGATTGAGCATGAGCTGCCAACCAAAGTATCGCAGGTTTGATTCTCAGTCAGAGTACATGCCTGGGTTGCAGGCCATGACCCCCAGGAACCGCACACTGATGTTTCTCTCTCTCTCTCTCTATCTCCCTCCCTTCCCTCTCTAAAAATAAATAAATAAAATCTTAAAAAAATAAAAAATAAAAGTATCGAAATACTTTCAAACGTACAGAACAGTAGCAAGAACAGCATAAAGAACTCTCACCATTCCCTCCTCCTGGGAATCCATCCAGGTTTTGGTAAATGTCCCCATAGCACCCTGGGTAGCAAAAAAGAATCCGGTTCAGAGTCACCGTCACCTTTAGATGTCACGTCACTTCAGTCTTCTTCCAGGTGGAACAGTTCCTCAGGTTGCCATGACATTCATGACTTCAGCATCTGTTTTTTTTTTTCTCATTAAGTATGACGTTCTTTTATTTCAGTTCACAGCAGTGGTTATTCTAATGGTAGTGAAGGTTGTTAGTAATAGGGATGGATGCTGGCCAAGTTCAAGGTTTATTGTCAAGTTTTGACAGTGGTGTTTTCTTATGATTCATGGGTGCTTTCTGGCTGATAAAATTTAGAAAACAAAGCACTTTCAAAGCACCGTAGGAGAACTCATTTTGTAGATGTCCTTCAGTTTGAGTTTTTGGCAGTAATTTCACAGAAGTGACCCTATGATCTTGTCATTGGATCTCATCAAGTCTCACCTGATGCAGCTCTTAACTTTTACGGACATTGTTAACTCTGATCCCTCCATCAAGGTGCCAGGCTCCTCCACTGTGATGCTACTCTGTGTCCCCTTGTATTTAATAAGTATTTTTGTGGGGAGCTACTTTGGATTTATGTAAATATCCTCTTAATCATTCAATTTCACCTCCCCTAGTGTTAACCTATTGATGGTTTTTGCCTGAAATAATTTTTATGATAACAGTTGACAAATAGCCATCTTTTAAAATAATATAATTCCTTCTGTGTTTAATAGTTGACATCCTATTGAGAAGAGTTTTCCTTCCTTCCTTCCTCCCCCCCCCCCCCTTCTATCAACATAGGGGAGTAGATTCTTAATTTAGCCTGTGGGACCTGATCCATTATTATCCTTACTTATTCTGATACTTAAATTGTCTTAGATTTGGCCAGCGGGTGCCCCTTCCATCTGGATCCTGTGTCCTTTTAATGTGTCCCTATCACTCTTGGAGCACTTTGAGTATTTTTTGTACAGTAAGATACTCCAGGCTCACTGTGTATTTTTCCCGACCCAGTCCTGGAATAGACCGTGTCTCTAAGGAGCCTTAGCTCCATTTAAGGGACTGTTATTTGGGAGCCAAGATCTGACACTAGGTGTGCACATGCTTCTTAGGTGTCCCTGCTTCTAGGTTCTCTTGGCCTTTAATTCAATACTGCACATGGTTTCTTCTAGCTTCCCCCTTTTCTATACTAGTAATTCCCTCTGTCACACTGAGAGGCCTGGCTCCCATCATCCTCCAAAATTTACATTTGTTCACCTGCTCCCACGTCCAGCCAATCACTCCCCATCCCGCTGGGCCGATGCCCTGCTCAGTTCCTTTCTTCACGTGAAGAAAGGACTGATGAGTTCTTCAGTTCTTCCTCCCCTTTCCCTATAAGCCCCCTTCCTGCCAAGTGGACTTTGGGCTGAGTCATTCAGGAAGGGAGGAAGGGAGAAGGGAAGACAATGAAATATGAATATTTTTAATAATGTCCAGTTTAGTTCTGGATATGGGGTGTGGGCAAGCTCATATGTAGGCAGAAGAATATATTTGTACCATGTTTCTGTCTTAAATACAATGCTCAGTTTTTTCATGTAAAATATAGCTGATAAGATGCACACACATATATAATCATGCTCTTAGACCTAGAGATTTTACTTCCAAGAAATAATTCTAGATAAATAGATAATTAGACAAGTGTCATAAACATCAGTATGTGTTATGGCATTATGCATAACAGCAAAAACTGAACATAAAATGTTTAATAAATGTGGTTCATCAACATAATGCAGTAGATGAAACATGCATGGATTTATGCTTTTTGTGGCAGAACATGTCCATAATTTATGGTTAAATGAGAACTCAAGTTAGAAAGAGTACATCCCATGCATTCCCTTCAAAAACGCATGCACATATTTATAATTATTTATGGGGACGAATCTCAAAGGCTATTCAAACATTGTGTTTTCCCTAGGCTGTGGACTTTTAGACTATTGTGCTATATTCTCTCATTTTTCCTCTCGCTTACTCTCAATTCAATGATGAACATCCATTGTGTAATTTTTTAAAGAGACCAAAAACAATTCCAAGACTGAAAACCCAATATCTTGTCTGGAAGCTGGAAGCTGGCACTGACCCATCCATACACTTGTGCCGAATCCCCGCACCTCGCGACCGGCTGCGGGGTCATGATTATTCAGCGAGAGTGAAAGCAGTGACAGCTCGGCGTCCACTGTTTTCTCTGAGGCACTGTGAGAAGGCTGAATGTCACCCGGATCGCCGCTGATGGTGTCGTTCTCACTATGATACCCAGCATCATCGATTTTCATTCCTTCCACTGGTCCCTGTTCTCCAAATCCCCGGGAGAAAACGCTGGCCTCTGTTTGGCTGTTTGGAAGCCAGGGAGAAGCAGGTGGGAAGGCACGCTCTCTGGGGGAACTGAAAATCTAGTTGGGAGGATAATATCCCAAGGCTTTCACATCTCTCAACGAAGCAGACCAGGCCTCGGGCCAGGGCGAGGTCCCAGGCAGGGTGGGCGGGGCAAGGGGTCGGGGGCTGCTCAGGGGAAGGGGTCAGGGGCCGCAGGGCACATCCTTGTCAGGTGCGGATGGCACCTTGTTAATTGCTTTTCCGATGCTGCGACTGGATTTGTTCACACCCCGTGATGAGTATGAAGTGCGATTTTAGAGGCCAATTAGAAGGATGAAAACGATGCTGAGAACAAAATCCACTTTACTCGTATTTTTAGAGATCCTGCATCGTTTAACAGGCTCTAAGACCCATTTTTATCCGAGACAATAATATCCCAAAGACAAATATGTGGAAGGGTGGGTGGGTGGGTGTTATCCTCGCCGGTTCCTGTCCTGGCATCGCGGGAAGAAAAAATCCATCTCATGAATATCGGCTCAGCGGAAAGGCTGGGGTTTAGGCGGCTTTGCTCGCGGGTGTAGTCCCAGTGTTCAGAACAGTGCTAGGCCCGCAGAAGGAGCTTAATAAATACTGAATGAGTGAGGGCCCCCTCATTTTCATTTTTAATGTGCAAAGTAGTTCGTTTTCTCTTTCAAGCGTATTGTGGATATTAATGACTGAAGTGCACTGGACTTGCACCTTCACACGTGAGGGTTGCACGGGACTCGACAGCCATCCTCAGCCCCCGGGCTCTGCCCGCGCTTGCCCGAGAAACCACCGAGATCACAGTGGAAAGCCTCAGAGAAGCAGGGGACAGCTGGCCTCCGTCTTTCAGGAATCGGATTTCCAGAGTCCTTGGTTTCCTGAAGGTTCTCCCCCTTCAGGAGGGCTAATTGACATGCACTTGGTGCTTCCAAAACCATGGAAATGCCCCAAAGGGCCGGGCCCATGTCACTGCTACAAAATTTCAATCTGTTTTTGTCCTAAAAAATAAGTGATATTTTTCCTCTTCTATATTATATCTATGTTTGTTTAAGTATAAAGATGAAGAGGCTTCTACCTGAAATAGTCATCTAAAATTAACTTTTCAAAGGCCTCTTATTACCCTGAGAATGTGATCCAAATCCCACCAGGGACCTTCCACAGCTGGCTGGTCCCTGCCTGCCTTTCGGGGCCACCCCGTTCCACCGCTGTCCACCAGCCACAGGTGATGGCTGGGGTTCGTCAGAGTGCCCTTCTCTGCCCCCACGGTCTCGGGCTCTTGGTGCTCAGCCTTCCTCGTGCTGTTCCCGCTGCCAGACACACCGATCCCCTCCTTCCCCCTTGGCCAACTCTTACTCACGTGAAGGATGTTCCCCACGACCCTTCCCTTTAGACACAGAAAGATGTCCCAGCAACATCTTTTATTTCATGCAAAGTGCAATGCATTTTATTGTTACTACTTACTTAGTCAGCTCTCCCCTTCATGGGCTCGGTGCTGTGGTGTGGCATTCTTGTCAAGGTTTTCTCTCCATTGGTTCCCACTGGCCTCACTCAGGGCGTGGGTGCTTGTCTGTGCTTTTCTAATCCTCCGCCTCTGCCCGGACACAAGGCCTCCTGAAGCGCTGGCTACAGTAATGCATTTACTCCCTGTGTGTTCGGGTCGAGATTA
Organism: Phyllostomus discolor; assembly: GCF_004126475.2. Lineage (NCBI taxonomy): Eukaryota > Metazoa > Chordata > Mammalia > Chiroptera > Phyllostomidae > Phyllostomus > Phyllostomus discolor. Next base: position 133,021,908 of record NC_040909.2, read on the forward strand.
GCCGTCAGGAATAAGTTCTGTAGAAGGGAACTTACCCGATGTATTTCTAGACGAATAGTGTTTCCGGAGTTTAGGTGTCTTTGCTTCGAAAGCTTAATATTAGACACCAAAGTTGGCCAAACAGATAAACAGATAATGACTGAAAAGGATGCCAGGAACCATCATCAGAGAGACCAGTTGGTGTTACATCCGTGATCGCATGTTTCCATCCTCCCCGCAGTCCTCCAGTTGGTCCCATCCGCTTCTGGGGATGCCCCACCCTTTGCAGCCCGGTGTCATGCACTGTAGCAAATTGTTCTTTAATGACCCCAGTAGCATGACGTTTAAAACAGATGACAAATGAGGAATTCTATACAGACTAGCTACATCATTCGGATTCCTCTTGAATGTGAACTCCCAGATAAACTCTCTTCTCCTGCGTTAGACATCGTATTGCTTTGACTCTGTTTCCAACTCTGGAAAGGACGCTCCCTTCTTAGCTCAAGCTTGGTGCTTGCAGAATGACTCTGATTCTGAGACAATAGTGACTAAGATTAGGAAGGTGATACCTGGGGGTTCAACCAGGTGTCAATGGCCTCCTAACAGGTGGTGATGACTGCAGGAGGCGGTGGAGAGCTCAGGTGAAGCAAACAGATGAACTCTGTTGTGGCAGAAGGTGTCTGTGACATACGGAAGCCTGGGGTAACCGGTGCCATCAGCCAGCTCCTGTGTCTCTTTGTTCACGAGGTGGCTTCCAGCTGCTGGAGTCTCCTTGTCTTGTTCCCTGCAAAGACGAGAGTGCCTGGGAATTTATGTAACCTGGGAGCAACTTTTGAGCAGTGCTGAAGAGTGAAGGATTGTAGCTACTCCAGCTCCCTTGTCCTCTGATTGGGATAACTCAGGTGCAACCTACGCTGTCTCCAAAGCTTCCCCATGGAATTGGCCCCAAGTTCCCCTCTATGAGACTTCTTGGTATTGAGTCCTGTTTAGCTTCCTTGTCTTCTCTTTCCACACTCCCAACGTCCTAAAGTTTTTTCCTGGAAATGCTTCTCAATAAATCACTTTCACATGAACCTTTGTGTTAGGCTCTGCTTCTAGGGAGTCCAACCTAGTACAACACACATAGAACTGGAATCATGGTCCTTAAAAACTTGTTGTTACTTCGCCACCATGAGCATTGACCCAGGTGGGCCTTGAGTGGGACCTTGTAAGATTTGTATAGCTGACCCAGCAAATCTGCAGATGCGACTCAAGCTACTGCCATCCCAAATGCTCTCCCCTCCTCATCCCCTGTCATCCCTTCCTCGGGCTCATCTTCCCTGACCGCCAGGTCAAAAACAGACCCCAGTTGCTCCATTATCTCCATTGTAGCACCTTGTTGCTTTCCTCTGGGGCACAGACTAACCATGGCCTCTAGTTATTGCATGGATTTGCGCCTTCCTTTGGCTTTGATCTTCGCCCCAGGACTGTAAGCTCTGTCAGGTCAAGGGCCTCCTCTTGTCTTGCTTCCTTGTACTCTGTGTCAAGGCCAGTGCTCAGGGAAAGTTCGTGGAAGGAATGACCACATTCCCCCTCCTCTATTGCGTCCATCAAGCCTGCGTTCTGCTGAAGTTGCAAAAATGGTCTTGTATGTCCAGGGCCGATGAGACATTAATAGAGGTCTGCTATGTAGAAATATTGGAAAACCCATGTGGCCCGAATAAGGAAAACAGATGAAGCACATATATTTACAGGGACTGTTTAGCCTGGGATGTAGCAGCCAGTAAACAGATTGTGCCGGACAAAATCCCCTCTTTTCCCTGCGTCCTTCTGCATGACTGTGCCTTGTGCCTCTGAGTCGGATTCTCTCAAGGCAACAGTTACACCATGAGAGGGATTTTTGTTTTGTTTTGTTTTGTTGGTTGTACATTAACCCTTTGGGGCAATTAGGACCTCTCTGAAGTTGTGAAAATAAGATGAGTTCTGAAGTCTTCTACCCACTTAGGGGGACCAGAGCAGAAATTCCCAAAGTGGGTCCCACAAAACACCACTATTATAGGACGTTAAAATAGGCTTCCACAGAAAGAAAAACATGTATGGGTTGAAAAATATATTTAAGAAGCACCCTTAATATGTTAATATATATATTTTTAAGATTTTTAAAAGATCTTATTTATTTAGTTTTAGAGAGGGAAGGGAGGGAGAAAGAGAGAGAGTGAGAAACATCAATGTGCGGTTGCTGGGGGCTGTGGCCTACAACCCAGGCTTGTACCCTGACTGGGAATTGAACCTGCGACGCTTTGGTTTGCAGCCCACACTCAATCCACTGAGCTACGCCAGCTAGGGCTACAATGTTAATATATTTAGTTCGTGACTGTGGAACTTATGTGATCATAGACTGTCCTCTTCATGGACTCTCACATGGGCAGTACTTCCCTCGAGGTCATCTGCAATGGCTACTTCACACTCGGTCCTCATAGCTGTGCACCCTTGTGCTTCCAACCTGCAAAAAATCCTCATCGTCTTCTGCATAGAATAGCTCAAGAGCCTATTCCACCACTCTCTGCTTTGTATCTTATGATCTGTCCAAAAGCAAAGTCTCCACCAGTCCGTAAACGTTCTGCCAACTTTCTCAGTTCCGGTTTTATATCGCTGTGCAACAGACCATTGCAAAACCTGATGGTTTAAAAAGCAACCAACATTTATTTCGTCCTTGGATCTGCCCCTCGGGCCAGGCTCAGCAGGGAAGACTCCTTTCTGTTACCTGCAGCCTCTACAGGGGCTGCTCACCTGGGTCTGGAGGATCTGCTTCCAGGGTGACTCACGCACATGGCTGGAGGTCGGTGCTGCCTGGTGGCCGAGCTGTCTGTTGGTACACTCAAACATGACCTCGCCCTGTGGTTGCCTGGTTTCTTCCCAGCATGGCGGGCGGGTTCCAAAACACAGGAAGTGGAAGGCTGGGTTTCTCAAGGCCTGGGTTTGGAAACAGCTCAGTTTCGCTCCCACTGCATTCTATTGCTCAAGCAATCACAGGACGCAGATTCCAGGGCAGATGACACGGACCCTGTCTCTAGACGAGAAGTGCAGCAAAGAATTTGGGGGTCATGTTTAAAGAATGGCTGTAACAAGCTCTGTGAATTTGCTCTTAAAATTCCTCCTGTCTTTAAAATGTTCCCTCACCCCTGCCCCTCCCTTGCCACCTGGAAAACTGCTGATTCTTCAAGTGCAGCTCCAGTATCACTTGCCCTGTAGAAATGTTCTTGTTTCCACTTACTTAGCATGTTGTTTTTATTGCTAGTCATATATTTAACGCAGCATACTAATGTCGGTTGTCTGAGAGGGCAATAAGACGTCCCCTCCTCCGGTTCCTAGCACTGGCCCTGTGCTGAATTAATTGACTGATTTTCCAGACCAACTGTTATTGTTATAACAGCTACCCTTTCATAAATGTTTATTGTTTAATAGGCCCTAACATATGCATCTTACAAATATTATCTTATTGAAGCCACACAAGTAGGAAGCTGTTATTGTTTCCATTATACAAATGTAGAAACTAAGGTCACGGTAAGTTTTCCAGGGCCACACAGCCTGTGAATGGCAGAACCAGAATTCAAACCTAAGTTCAAAGTCTATGTTCATACCCAATATGTTCTGATTTGAAGAGTGAGTTAGTAAAAATAGCCACTTATATCTTTTTGACATCGAAGTAACCAAAGAACTCTTTCAAATAGTTGATCCATGGACTCTGCTACAGAGTTTTCGGAGGCTTAACTTAATTTCATTCCTACAAACCATTATCTGCCATTTTAAGTGACCCAAATATTTGAAGAACTATTATGCAGACAGAAGATTTGGACTTGGGTTTAAGATGGCAAATAAGAAGTAATAGGACGAAGCAATGAGGCAGAGGCACATTCTGGTTCAACATAAGGAAGAACTTTTCACGCATTAAGACTGACCATAGACGGAATAGGTTGCCATTAGAAGTGCTGAGTTCCCTGTCAGTGCAGGAATCCAAGAAGATTCTGGATGACCATTGGGTTATTCCTGAGACGTGAGCCAGACATATGTAATGAATATGCTGCCTTTGGTCCCCAAAGCCCTTTCCCTGTCTCCTGATAATTCTACAGACATTTTCCTCTGGGACGTACTCTCTCCCTCACTCTCAGGTTGTGTGTTTCAGGTGAAGTTTAGGTGGAGTTGAAGCTATCCAAGCCCCTGCAGTGGTCACGTGACTTAGGCCTACCCCCATCAAAGCTTTGCATTTCCCTTGCCACACTGATTACTTCAGTGATGAGTAATGATCCAGTCATAGCCATTCACTCATTCATTCATTCATTCATTCAACAATATATATGCTGATGTTTTCTTTCAAATCATAAAGGATTGATGTGTATAGGAATTTTCCTCTCGCTGTAAACCACTAGGAAATAAGTTAAAATATATACAACAGCTGTTTTCAGAGATTGCATTTAGGCAGCACAGGAATGTGATCTCCGAGAGACAGAAAGCAATCAGAGCGAGCCCTAGGATTGGCCAGGTAACCGGCTAGAGACAGTGTCCAGGACGCGGTACAGGGCAGGGGACTCCGCAGACAGGCTGCCAGTCTTGAGGAGCCGGGAAGACCCAGGCTGGCCTTGGAGGATGCTGAGTCAGCTAGAATGTGTGGGATGGATCTCTGGAGAGGAGAAGCCTGGGCAAAGAGAGAGTTCCAGAAACTTGCCCAAGAGTTTCCTTCCATCTTGGCTGAGTGTCAATCTATTATGCATAAGATGAAACCCCACAGGGCTTAGCCTGTCTTGCAAATTAGATTCTGGCTTTGACTGTACTGAGAAGGTTTTGTCTATCCGTGTTTAAGTGCCGTTGGCCAGGGCTTTGTTTCAGCCTCCCCTGCTGCCTGTTCCAACATTTCCTTGCCACAGCTTTCGCAGGGGTCAATCCCAGTAAGGACTGCAGTGGCTCGATAGCCTTGCAGTTGGTATATTGTTCAAAGTTCAATAGTACTAGTATTATTTATTATTATATTAAAATCATGCTACTTATATATTCAATCATATTAAGAAATTTAACACAGGGAAGGCTGACAATGAAAAAAAAATGATGCCCACTCCTTTTCTTCTCAAGTATCACCCAATGAATATATGGTGATGTGACAAGGACTGCCTGCCCTTGGAGCCCAGCCCATTTCTTGTCTGCGCAGGTGGTGACAGAGGGCAGGGCCAGACGCAGCCTCTGGCAGGCAGCCACTGAAGCTATACCCCACAGGTGTGCCTGGAGCCCCACCTAAACTGGCTGCCCAGGTAGAGAGAACCTGTGTGCGGGGAAGGCCTCCCGGGTGGTGGCTCCCCAGATCCCCTCCTGTGCGCTCTCCCTCCCCACACACCGCCTGGGAGCCCCAGTCACAGACTCATGAGTCCCCCACTGGGAGCACCACTCGGGAGAACAGAACTCTGGCATGGAGATTTCAGCCTCTGGACGTTAAGAACAGGGCCTGACATATAGTAGGCTCTCAATGAGGGGTGGGGGGAGAAACCTCAGGTTGTGGAATCATAGAGTGTTAGAATGGATGAAATTCAGAGAGACTCTGTATCAACTTCTTGCTAAGCTCCTTCTGAGCTGCCTGTATTTTAGAATTGTCTCTCTGTTAAATGAGTCTGTAGACTGAAGCCTGAAGAACAACAGGAATTCCTCCTCCTCCCCTCTCTCTCGTTTTCTTCTTCCCAGTCAGGAAGCCACCCATATAATGATGGACTGGTTAATATTTAACTACTGTGTCTTTAGAAGAAAAGAAGCCTCGACTGACAGTGCTCTGCCAGTTCCTGTGGTGTAAATATTTCCACCATGGCCCTTTTCAAACTACCAATGTGACGTCACTGAACGTGGAGTTGGGGCACGATGTATATGATCAGCCCTCTCGAGCCCGAATGAGCTGGCTCAAGCCGTCACTGCACCGTGTGGGCTGTGGGCCCGGGCTTGGAAGACATGCAGATCTGACACAGGTTCTGAACCTGGCCAACCTTGGGCAACTCGCTTCATCTTCATGTACTACTGTTTCTTTGTCTGCAAGATGGAGATGATCAGATTATGCATTTCATGGGGCTGTTCTGAAAAGCCGTTGGCCCAATGTATTCAAAGGACAACACTCGAAGGCTTGTCTGGCTCATCTGAGCACTCCATGCAAGGCAGCTACCATTAGTTATTGTTGTAGTAGTAAAATCACGGCATACAATAACTTCTTTCTCTCTGTGCCAAACATTGCAACAGCCCGGCAATAAAAATATAAGCTCCCCAGCCCTGGGAAATGTCTGGCTCGTTCCTTCGACACAGTCACAAGTTGGGAACAAAGGCACGTGATGATGTAGCATTGGCGGTCCAGACTTCGGGGAATCTGATGGCTGGAAAGAAACAATTATGGCAAACCTGCTTCTCTTTTTCACTCAAAAATAGATTTTTGGCTAGGAGGCATTCTTCAATAGTCCTGTAAGAACCTTCAGGAAGATGGATTGTTTAGGCCACAAAGCAGAGTGTATTCTGATCCACGACATGGCTTACACATGAGAGGATGACTGTCCCGCCCTGCCAAGCAGGAATGAGAGAGAGTGGTGTTTCCTGCACAGAGGCCAGGGGGAGGCCGCCGAGTGCCCCTCGCTCCTGGGGACCTCCATGTCTTTGCATCCACAAGGCCTTGTCCAGGAGTTGGCACATAGTAGGGACTAGAGAAATAGTTGCAGAGGTCACACAAACATACATCGAATGCCTGTTTTGTGCCAGGCATTGTGCTCAGCATAGGGACTCAAAGACACAAAGATGACACACTATACGGCTTCAGAATTCATTGTCTTCTGCACAAGAAAGACAGGCGAATAAACAGCTGTCACTTCAGAACAGCGGTGTGGAGAAGGTCCTGGGGGCAGAGCTGAGGCTGCGATGAACTCTCTGGGGTGTCATGGAAAGATTTACACAGGAGGTGGCATGCAAACTTGGTCTTGAACCCTGAAGGACTGGACCAGCTGAGGAAAGCAGTAGCAGCCGTCCAGGTAGAGGAAGCAGATTTGTGTAGCAGGTAACGTTTCAGGGTTAACTGGTGACTTGTTCCCCACCCCAGGCCTGAGCTGTCCGGCATGCGCTGCACCCAGAGGTGAAGCCAGATTGCCGTATGCCCCCAGAGCTCTCTTCTCCTGCCTCCCACAGTGGCAATGTTTCAGCTGGGCACATGACTGCCAAAAAGGTCAACATTTCCCAGCTTCCCTTGCAGCAAAGTGAAGCCATGCAACTTACTTCTGGCCCATGAGACGTGATCCCAAGTGGTATGTCCTTCAAAAGACTATGTGTAGATTGGTCTGGTCCTCTGGGCCTTGGCTGTGGCTGGAGTTGGTGGTGCCCAGAGGGGAGACTTTGGAAGTGGAGATGGAAATTACTTTGGAGGATGGCAAAGCTGCCCTGTGTGCTGGACTTCCTACCTTTGAAGTGGCATATGGGAGTGGCATGGATCTCATCTAAGTCCCTGTGTTTTGTAGCTTCTATTATTGTATCAGCTTAGCCTGCATGCTCACTGCCCAGCTCATGGTGTCTTTGTATTTAAACTCTTCCAATAGAAAACTTGCCTAAATACTCGAGTCTTTTCCTTTCATGTGGAAAAGGAAAGGACTGGGTTTCATGTGGACCTGTATTTCTGAGAGCAAAAGGCTGGGTTTGCACTTTTGCTTCTCGTTCCAGATTTGGTAGACAATATCTAGCCGGTGGTGGCGGCAGTTGGGGAGCGGGCACAGTAGTCTGTCACACGAGGAAGGCCCGGGCGAATTCAGACCGAGAACACGAGATTGAGAAGTCAACAAGTCTCTACCCAAGCAAGCCACACTGACCCCAGAGTCAGGGTCTGTGGAAGCTGGACAGGGGGAGCTGTCCCGTGAGGATCCCCACAGGTAATGATCATCCCTCTGCCAGCGTGCAGCAACGTTCTCCTGGGCCCTGCAACACAGCTCAGCCTCCTTCCAGCAACTCAGCCCCCCAGTCCATGAGTTCCCTTATCCCCTCCAACATCCCTGGACATACAAAACACCACCCCAAACCCAGCAGGGGGTACGTGGTCACCTTGAGCAAAGATGCTGACGTGAGGGTAATGTGGTCAAGGCGACTCGCTGAGGCAGGGCTGTGGTACCCAGCTCACTTCTGTCACCCGAGAGCAGATGCCAGAGAATGAGTCCAATGCTGTGTCAGGGCAGCTTCCGGGGGTTCCTGGCGGTGGAGCCCCGGTAGGCATGCAGCTGGGGCGGAGGGGTAATCGGAGACAACAGGAGAGTCGAGCTGAACTCAGTCTGCGAAGGGCCTTGAGAAGTAAAGAGAAGGGATTTACGTGGAGGAAGTGGGCTCAAGCTGTCAGACTGCATTAGGCACAGGTGCTCTGGAGGCAGTGGGAGGGGGTTTGGAAGAGGAGAGACCGAGGAGTCCAGTAAGGAGGTTTAGCATGAGTCCAGGCAGGTGTCATAACAGGGAACCGGGTGGTAGCAGCAAGGACCGCATGGTGAAGGATGAATTTTTGCATCAGTTAGCATGTAAAATGGCTGAACCTGTGGCTGAAGGAAACCGAGGCATCCAGGATGATTGCCTGGATGCGAGAGAAGGCAACTGGGTAAATGGTGCCTTTAATGAAACCAAGATCCTGAGGAAGGGGCGTGGGAAGATCATGAGTTAGTGGCAGGGCCTCCCGCAGGGCAAGGCCCTGGGCCAGGTGGGCTGGGGAGGATGCAGGCTAAGTAGGGGTGCGCCCTGCTGCCCAAGCACCTAGCAAAGGGGCCTGGCCTGTGACTGGCCTGTAGCACGTGGTTGTGGAATTTAATTGAATTAAAACTCAGTGTGAACACAAGGCCCTGACTTCAAGCAGTGAGGGAAAACAATTCCATGGCCTGGCAATGACATTGGCCTCTCAGCTCCAGGCCCGAAAGATGGCAAATCTCTCTCTGAAAGGGGGAAATACAAAGAAGGGAAGTGGCCCCAGCCCCATTTCGGAGGGACAAGGTTAGCCCCTGTCTGGGGAAAGTGTGTGCGGCCAGGACAGAGGCGGCTCTGAGACGGAGCCACCCTCCAGCTGGGACGGCTGTTGGTTGCGGATGCACGGGGCCCTGCTCCCCAGGAACCCCCTCCCCTGCTTTGTCTGACCCTGCGCTGACAGCAGCTCTTCTGAAACAAACCCAGTCCTGGTGAAGATAAGTGTCTCCCTGGAAGGGAGAGCTCAGAGAGAAACGGCATGCAGGAGTGAGATCTGCCTGTGCCTCTGGGCGGCTGCCGTGCGAAAGCGTAAGTCCACGAAGAGATGCTTGGGGACTTTCCTGCTCCGGCCGGGGGGTTCTTCCCGTTATCCTTTCCACTCCTGGAGTGGGGCCACTCTGGCTAGGAAGGCCGCAAAGCCTGGCTGGACGGCAGGGCCCGGATCACGGGTCACCGTCGGGTGAAGGAGATGCAGGCGTGGGGCTGGGGGAGCTTTCCTGCCCCCTGTCGGTGCTCAGCTCTGTCCCAGGTACGGCCTCGCCGAGTCGCTGCACCGTTGCTGAAAGGTCTCAGGCTGCAGTGCACTCTCCGGAACTCCCAGATCACTGAGTTGGTAATGCCGAGAGGTGTGAGTGTGGCCGTGTGTTGTGTGTGTCGGGGAGAGGTATGCACGTGTGACCAGCAGGACGCTACAGCACAAGGTGACGACAGATCACAGATGGAGAGGAGACCCGGCGGCTCGAAGTCCCTGTTCTACATTTCGTGTGTTCAGCCAGCATGCTGGGAGGGCTTGCCTTGTGCTACGTTCCGGAAACGTGGAACTCCTGTGTGGCCGGGCTGGGTGGGAGGAATGGCAAAAAAGCCAACACGTGTCTAACATCCACAGTGTTTGGGGCACTCCATTGATATTATCTTGAATCTCGAGAATTATCTAGAGTACCTAGAATATCTAGAATTATCTCGAATGTCTGGATGTTGTCGCTTTGTAATAATCACAATTGATGTGCCAGAGTCTATGCTAAGCAGTGAAATGTGCATTGCCTTTGACCTTCCTAAACAAACCCAGGTAAACGGACCCGGGAGAGAACGGGTCATTTTCCGTTGTACAGATGAAGAAACCGAGGCTCGGGTTAACAACTTGCCGAAGTCTCCCGGAGGCTCCACCCCGAAGCTCACCCTTTGCCACTGGCAGGACCGCCTCCTGGTCTCCAAGTGAGGGGTGATGGCGCCTCCTGTGCAGGGCCGAGATGATCTGACCGTGTCTGGGATGCGTCCGGCGCAGGACAACACACAGCAGGCCCTCACTGCGGGCGTTCTCCCGGAATGCTGCTCCGAGTTTAGCTGGACCAGGCTCCGGGCCTCAGGCGGGGAGGCCCCGTGGGGTCTGGCTCCTTTGGCCCCAGCCCCCCCACCATGGTGCTCATTCTCCCCTTGCATCCCAGTGCCTTCCCCGTCGTGGTCCTTCCAAGTTGAAAGAAAAGGAAAACCAGGCCTCATGTCAGGGCTGTGGCCGCTGGGGCTGTCTCTTTTCCATCTGTTTCTCCAGAAGGTTCTGGAATGGTGCATCTGTTCCATATAAATAGCTGTGGAACTAAATCGTGCGCCCTTTTCGCCCCGTGAGCCCCAAAGCCGTCCCCCTCCCCCCACCTCTCCCTTCACCGCCATGAGCACTTAAACAGGACACTGTGCTATCCTCACCTCAGACCCTCAGGTGGACTTCTTCACCCCTGCTGTTCCGTCTGAGTAAGCAGAGGCTCGGCGAGAGGAGTGACGGGCAGTTGGTCGTGCAGCACGAGAACAAGGCTCTGGGCAAAGCACCGTGGCTGGGCCAGAAGCCCCTTTTCATCTGGTGGGTGGCAGGAGGCATTCACCGGGGGCGGGAGTGTGGCGCTCACCTCCAAGTCCACTCCAGGCCTCGCCGCTTTACCCGCCCCTGTGGTCTCCCAGTAAATTGCTGCAGCATGTGCCTCCTGGCACCGGCCCTGAAGACCACCCAGGCATTGAGGCAAATATCCAGTGTGGCACCGACCTCAGCCCAGAGTGGGTGCCTCTTGGAGCCAAGCACTGCCTGTGGTCTCTGGTGCCGGGTTCCCTCCCAGGTGTGCTCTGAGCAAGTAGAACTGAGAACACGTGGGCCAGGGAGGGAACTTCGGGGGTTGGGGGCTCCCCACCACTGTCCCGGCACTGCCCGGGGTATCCAGGTTCCCAGCATGCAATGAGCACCTTTCTGCAGAACTGGGTGAGAAGGTGCATTCTTGCGAGTCAAAAACAAAATTAATTATTAGGAGAGTTCATGCTTTTTCAGTTCACCCAAAAATTCTTTTGTAAAGAAAATCGGGCCCTAACAGGCCCTCTTTAGAAATCCTGATGTCTGCGTTGTGGGTTTGCTTTGTGCACCCCTTTCTTGCTGTGCCCTCACGGCCCCCAGAGTAGGAGGCAGAAGACCTCTGGGTGTAGCTCATTCACTGTTTGCTCTTGACCTTGGGAAAGCCAGTTAACGGTTCAGACTTACCATTAAATGATCTATACAGTGCATTTCAAGGACAGTGCATTTCAAGGACAGTGCTGAGCACTGAGGAGGCACTAAATCCTCGGGAGTTTGGGACTAAGGGGGGCTTATAGTTTTCTTTTCAACAAAGTGAAAAATGGCCGCCACTCTTGTCTTCTGGGGGTTGTTGAGAGTTGCTGCAGATCACTGGGGAAATTCAGATATTATTTATTTATTCGTTCAACACATATTTTTGAGTGTTTACCCGAAATGTTCTATCTGGAAGCGAATGGCCGTTGTGCACTTCGGTCCCTGTTTGAACGGAGGTAAGCACACAGCAGAGTGGGCCTGGAAAGTGTGCCGTCTTCTCCTCGGGGAAGCTAGGCCGTCTTTGAAGGGCAGGTGCACGTCATGGCTAATGTTCATTGAGTTCTGACCGTGCACAGGACCCTGAGCGGGCCAGGCACGTGAGCCCTAGAAGAGAGCGTGTCCGAGGAAGACACGGCACAGATGAAGGCACAGAGGCATGGAGGAGCGCGCCGTCAGGGAAGAATCTGAGGTCGGTACTAGGTTGTTAATAACGGAGCATTGCCGCAGGGTCGTGGGGATGACTCTTACCCAGGTGGGCCTTGGGGTGCCTCTTATGCTTACTCCTGCCATTAGTCTCGCGGCTCTCCAGCAAGCTGGTAGCACTCCTCCAGGTTACACTTGCAAATGTGGGGGAGCATTTAACACCAAGAGCACAAGGGTGTGAAACACCCTGCAGGGAGTGCCCAGGATGGTCCCACACAACAAGAGGAAGACTTGGCCTGCCTGCAATGCCGGGGCGCCTTCTCTGGGCCTCACTTTTGTAGTGTTGCAAATCCAAAGGCTCTCTTCTGACCACCCAAACCACTGACATGTTCTAAAACAGTGGCCTTCTCCCTGCACTCCTCCACCACCCCCACGGATTATTCTTGGCTTCAGAATATAACGTTCCTATTCTTGGTTTCAGGGAGCAGCGTTGGTGAAAAAATAACCTTATTGGGTTTCAGGGCTCAGACCCGGGTGAAGCCACTTCATTGCGTGGGTGCCAAAGAGGTGGGTTCCACGGTGTAAACACCGGAGGAGCTGGGCACCGCCACCTGCTCACGGCGCTGCTGGCTCGGGCCTTCTCCGTGCCTTCTGGCTCCCTAACCGCCTCCCTCGCTCTTAGCTCTTCTAATCCTTTCGCTTCTCCTCTCCATTGCCAGAGAAGTAGTCTTTGCCCAGAGCAAATGCAACTGTTTCCTTTCCTTTCTTTCTTTTGAAGTATGTTTTATTGGTTATGCTATTACAGTTGTCCCAATTCTTCCCCCTTTGCCCCTCTCTGTCTGGTATCCCCATTCCTTCCAGCAATCCCCACCCCTCTTAACTCGTGTCCATGGGTCGTGGGTGTAAGTTCTTTGGCTTTTCCATTTCTTGAACTATTCTTAACCTCCCCCTGTCTACTCTGTGCCTACTAATGATGCCTCTTAATCCTTGCACCTCTCCCCTCATTCTTCCCCTTCCCTCTCCCAGCTGATAATCCTCCAAGCCCTCTACATACCTATGATTTTTATTCCTGGTCTGGTGGTTCGCTTAGTTGTTGTTGTTGTTTTTTTAGATTCAGTTGTAATAGTGGATTTGTTGCCTTTTTCATGTTTGCAGTTTTGATCTTCTTTTTCTTGAATAAGTTCCTTTAACATTTCATGTAATAATGGCTCGGTGATGATGAACTTCTTTAGCTTTACCTGGCCTGGGCAGCCTTTATCTGTCCTTTCATTCTAAGTGATGGCTTTGCTGGCTAGAGTAATCTAGGCTGTAGGTCAGGGGTGCCAAACTCATTTTCACCGGGGGCCACATCAGCCTCACGGTCGCCTTCAAAGGGACGAATGTAATTTTAGGACTGTATAAATGTAACTACTCCTTAACTAGGGGCAAGGATCTCGGCGCTGCCACTAGGAGAAACAAGGTGCTGGGCCGGATAAAACAAGGTGGTGGGCTGGATGCGGCCTGCGGGATTTGTGTTTGCTACCTGTGTTGTATGTCCTTGCTTTTCATCCCTTTGAATACTTCTTGCTAGTACCTTCTTGCCTGCAAAGTTTCTTTTGAGAGATGAGCTGATATCTTATGGGAACTCCTTTGTAGGTAACTCTCTGCTTTTCTCTTGCTGCTTTTAAGATTCTGTCTTTACCTTTGGCATTTTAACTATGATATGTCTTGGTGTGGTCCTCTTGGGGTTCAACTTGTTTGGGACTCTCTGTGCTTCCTAGACTTGGATGTCTATTTCCTTTGTCAAATTGGGAAAGTTTTCTTTCACCGTTTTTTCAAATAAGTTTTCAGTTTCTTGCTCTTCCTTTTCTCCTTCTGGCATCCCTATGATTCGGATGTTGGCACATTTGGAGATGCCCCAGAGTCTTCTTATACTATCCTCATATTTTTTGAATTCTTGTTTCTTATTTCCGTTCTGGTTGAATGTGTATTTCTTCCTTATGTTCCAAATCTTTATTTGAATCCCAGCTCCCTTCCCTTCACTGTTGGTTCTCTATAGACTTTTATTTTACTTAGTGTAACCTTCATTTCTTCCTTTATTGTTTTTGCCATACTCAGTAAGTTCTTTGAGTATCCTGATCACCAGTGTTTTAAACTCTGCACCTGATAGGTTGGTTATCTCCATTTCGTTTAGTTCTTTTCCTGGGGTTTTGTTCTGTTCTTTCATTTGGGCCATATTTCTTTGTCTCCTCAATTTGGCAGCCTCCCTGTGTTTGTTTCTGTGCATTAGGTAGAGCTTCTTTGACTCCCGGTCTTAGTAGTGTGGCCTATTGTAGAAAAGGCACCTGTTAATTGTGTGGGGCTGAGCCTTCGGTATTCACCAGGGTGGGGCAACCTGCCTCACTGCTTTGTGGCTCTGTGTCGGGGGGGGGGGGGGGCTTGGAGAGGGGACTGTGCCACTGCCTGGCTTCCGGGGTTTGCCTTGCACTTGCCCCGTTTCTAGTCACTTCACCCCCTCCCTATAAGTGACTGGAGACCTCCCAGCTGTTGCTCTGGTGCTGAATCCCAGAGTGGGTGGGTTTGCATACATTCTAAGACCATGTGGGTCTTTTAAGCAGAGTTTCCTGAAAATCTGGCCGTTTCTTTCACTGCCCCAACCCCCACTTGTTTTTACAGCCAGAAGTTATGGGGATTTATCATGGGGTGTTGGAACCCTGGGCTCTGCAGCATGGCCCGGGGCTGGGATTGCCCGCACCCAAGGTGTCCTTCCTGGTTTCTATCTACCACCTGTGAAGGTGGGACTGCCCGCATCCTCTCCATGCCCCCCTGCATCTCCTCGCCTCTCTGCCCATCTCCAAGCCTTTGCCCCTCCTGCTTGTGTGGATGAATGTGGCTTCTTTCAACCCTTGGTTGTTGGACTTCCATACAGTTCATTTTTCTGACGGCTTTTGGTGTTATTTGTTTTGAGATTTAGTCATAATTCTTGTTGTGGTTGCACAAGGAGGCAAAGCATGTCTACCCACACCTCCCTCTTGACCAGAAGTCCTCTATTTCCTTTTCTGCTGAACACCCTCGTGTGGTTTCTCATCACCCCCAGAGCCAAATGGACGCCCTGGGATTCTGGCCCCACAGCACCACCCAGTCTCTTCTGGATGCAGGACAGCCAGGTGCTTGAGCCATGGCCTCAGGACCCAGGCTGTTCAGATGCCCCTTCCGCCCCCACGCTGCCGTTACTGTGTGGCATTCAGTAGTTCACTTACTCTTTCTATGCTGTAAAAGCCACATCATTAATTAAGTTAGTGTGCACAAAAATGGTATGTGCTAATTTGTGTTTATAAGCACATGGAACTGTGCCTAAGTAGGGGATTATTAAGATTTTGTGTGTGTGTGTGTGTGTGTGTGTGTGTGTGATTGACCCCTTCTTGGAGTATTGGATGAAGTGCATAAAATGAAGCATTCAGGATTATAAATGGAACAATTTCTATTGAATAGGATGATCAAATGTAAAAACAAACATTTATGATGTGTGGAAGGTACGTGCTTTTTGAGGTGTTAGGCAATAATATCCAGCGGCAGGTCTCATGTGTACAGCACTTCCCAAGCAGCAGTGAATGCGCTCACATCGCGACCCTCTGCAGCGACCCTCCTGTGAGATGGAAACAGCAGTTGCTCCTGTCGGCGACGAGGCCGCCGGAGCAGGGACTGCTGACACTGATGCCGGTTGTCGCCTCCACCGATGACTGAAGGAAGGGGCGAATTTCAGTCGGAGGATAGTCAGAAAAGAAGTACATTTTGTTCCCTTTCAAGTTCATGGATCCTCTGGAATTCTTGAATCCCTTAAGGAGACTGTGGATCCAGATTTAAGAATTTCTGGATGAGGCAGAGCGAATGGCATCGACCAGCTAAGAAGCAAGGTGGCCAAGGCAGTACCAACAGGGCCAGGAAGGCAACAGGACGAGGACAGCGGGCGGCTTTAAGGACAATGACAGCCACAGAGGCTGAGTGGACCCCAGCCCTGCAGGGCAGGTACTCCTCAACCTGGCAGATCGCTTCCTAGAGAAACGCACATGCATTTTGCCTGTGTCTTCTAGGGGAAGTCAGAAGTTTAAAAATGTTGGCAAGAGCCCACCTCTCCTCTCTGTAAGTCTGAACTGTTGCCAGGGGGTGTAACGTGGAGTTCAAGGCCTACACGGTGGGCTCAGCCCACTTGTTTTGCATCAGCTCCATTCCTGGGCCACCTCAGGGATGCACAGCTCCCCTGGGGTGCTGCTGTTTGAACGCCATGTGGTTTCCCCTCTTGCGGCCCGGGTACCTGGGTGTCTTCTGCCCAGGGCTCTGGCTCTCCCAACAGCCGTGGGCTGCCCTCAGAGCGCACATCACACCCTGCTTGCGCCTGCATGTTGACCTATGTGCTTTTCTTATCGGAGTGTGAATGCTCTTGCAGGATGCCCCCTCCCTCGTCTCTTTTCACATCTTCATCTCTGCTGGACACGTGCTTAGCGGAGGCTTTTTGAAGGAAGGCATGCCCTGAAGGGAGGAAGGGAGCGATTTAGGTAACACGGCTGCTAAGGCTTCAACGACCAATGTTCATTTCTCACAGTTCTTCATCTCCCAGTCCAGAGAAGATGCTAGGGGTGGGTTTCCTGGTACTTTGACAGGCTAAGCCCCAGCTCACGGGCCTGGCTGGTACCACAGGCCATGGCGGTCTGATGAGCGTGAAACATGACTGTAAACTAATGACACTGCTCTCAGGTCCCACGGCAGGTCCCCTGGCTTGTCTCCCAGAGGCAGACCCTCCTGCTCTGCAGGTGGATTTGATCTTTTAATAGGCCTAAGTCACTCAGAACTTCTTCTTAGGAATACGATGGGCATAGTGCTCAGAAACACTCTTTTGGGCTCCCCGAATCAAATGGAGGCCTGTGAGTTAGTAAAACTGATTCTCTCCTTTGGCTTGTAAAGCAGCTGTAGAGGTAATTTCCAAAGGAACATTCCAAGCAGGCTTGGAGCAAAACCGGCATCGTTAGACTCAGCCTGCGGCTCGGTACGTGAGGAGGGGAATGCGTCGGAAAGGGCCAGCTCTCACCTGCAGGGCAAGGTCCCGCTTGTCGCCTTCACGGATCAGCCTCATTGGCTTAAGGACCAAATACAGCCTTCCTAGCAGATTTGCAGAGGACTGGACATGCCAAAGGCCTTTTACACCTGTTATCATTCTAGGCTTCACAGTGCTTCTGTGAAATTATCAGGGGCCAATATTTTCAGCCCCATCCCACAGCAGGGGGAGCCTGACGATCTCTCGAAGGTCCCAAAGGTAGTGGCAGGCAGAGCCGCCCACACTCGCCGCCGGTACGTAGGTGTCACCGAGGACACACACAAAACCCTCAAGGCACGCTCCCGAGGGTCTAAGCCTTACCGTCTCCGGCAGTGCTCGTCAAGGTGGAGGACAGGAAACGCGTACTTCCCAAGAATCTGCGGTGTGTTGGACATTATATACTCACCTCGTT
Organism: Phyllostomus discolor; assembly: GCF_004126475.2. Lineage (NCBI taxonomy): Eukaryota > Metazoa > Chordata > Mammalia > Chiroptera > Phyllostomidae > Phyllostomus > Phyllostomus discolor. Next base: position 133,039,332 of record NC_040909.2, read on the forward strand.
CGAGAGGCATGATAGTGCAGAGCGTGGCTCGGTCAGTGTGGGTTGCTCTGCCGAAATACCATGGGGTGGGGAGCTTCAACAACTTGACAGCATACATGTATTTCTCATAGTTTGGGGGGCTGGGAAATCGAAGATCAAGGTGCCAGCAGGTTCGATGTCTGGTGAGGACCCTCTTCCTGGGTCACAATGTCCTCTTCCTCCCTGCGTCCTCACATGAAGGCAAGGGCAGGACTGGACTTCCTCTTACCACCGTGAGGAAAGCACGCACCAGGGAGCCTTTGTCCCATCAGCCTGGGAGTGAAGACAAATGAAGACCTGAGTGTAATCGGAAGTCCGGGGTCCTGGCCTGGCTGATCCCAGAGTATCGTGTAAACATGAGTTGTGGTGAGTTACTGAAATCTGAGGGTTGTTTGTTATGCATTTTTATAATAGTAATAATAATGACAACAAAAACTTGACTAACGTCCTCTTCAAACCAGCCTAAGAGAAAAACATGTATTGGTTCATGTAACAAGCCTGCTTTAGGTCAGAGACTCAGGTTATGTTGCCCCTCTCCATCCGTCCATCCATCCATCCATCCATCCATCCATCCATCCTTCAATACATCCATCCATCCATCCATCCACCATCCATCCATCCATCCATCATCCATCATCCATCCATCCATTTATTCATGTATCCACCCTCCCTTACCCCACCTGTTTCAGCTTCTCTTTGTGTTGGACCTAATTCCCTTCCTACGGGGGCAGGTCCATGTGGTGCATTCGTTAAAGTGGAATTTGCAGAACACGGTTCCTAGAGATGCCCTGGGAGAAAGAAAGGTTCTACGGCCCAACAGATTTGAGAAAGACCATGTACTACACTGCAGCTTTAGACATTCACGGAGCATCCCTGGCAAACAAACAAACAAATAAACATAGAAAACAGAACCAAAAACGATGAAAATTTCCTCTAGTTTAGAAAGATCTTTAACACGACTTACTTAATGCAGCACTTCCTAAGTTGATTTGACCATCAAAAACTGTCCTGGCTAATAAACTCCACAGATATTTTCTCGGTATATACTTACGGGTCATGGTGGCACACTGGGGGGACCCCTGGCTTGGGAGGTAGGGGACTTGTATTTCAGTCTTAGCTCTTCCACACACTTGCTCTACACTGCTTCAGGGAATTGCTTTCTTTCCCCAGACCTTGGATCCACATCCACAAAATAGAGGGGTGGGATTACTGGGCCTTTTAAGACTATATTGGGGCCAACAATACAAAAACCCAGCCCTATACTGTATTTCACGGAAGAAATGGTGATACGACCTTCAAAAGAATGGCGAACTGTTGGCCAGGGAAACGCCACATGGGACTATGGAAAATGTTCCGTCAGTTCTTTCAGGGTCAAACACTGTGGTCCAGCACATTCAGAGTAAAGAGGATGGTGGCGATTCAGGGGTGATGCTCTCGTGTATTCCACCTGCCCATGGATATGGAGCCTTCGTCCCAGACCCCTCTTGTATTCCATCACCTGCCCGCCCTGCCAGGTCCTGCCTCCTCTGTGTGCTGCCCCCTGGAATGGGTGGTTGGTGACTCTCAGTGGCATTCAGTTCAGCTGCAGGGTGGGGGAGGAGGGGGAGGAGAGTCTGCTTTGAATCCCGTATTAGTCAGGATGCTTTTGGTGGCAGAAACAAAAACCCTGACTCAAGCTGGTTAAACAATAGGGAATTTATTATCTCACATATCAGGAATTCCAGGAGCCGGGTGGATCCACAGTGGCTGAATCGCCCATTCAACAATGGCATTTAGGAGCTGATTCCATCTCTCTGCTCTGCCATCATCAGCTGGCTCCTTTCTGGGGCTGGGGACAAGATGGGGGCAGCAGTTCTGAGCATCAGTCCATACGTGACAAGACTTGGAGGAAGAAGGGGCCCATTTCTTTCTGAGGCTCTTTCTTGGACACAAAGACATTTCTCCCAGAGGCCGGCAGGCTCCCACTCACCCCAGAAGACTTCCTCTCATGTTTCCTTGGCTAGAACTGGGGGACAGCCCTTCCTAAAGCAGTTGCTGGCACAGAGGACAGGGCTCCCCTGGGGCCAAGCAAGCCCGTCCCCGGAGCTGCGAGTGAGGCCCACTACCATTCAGTCAGACGAAGCCTGGGCTAGGTAGGAAGGAAGGATGGAGGGATGACTGTGGGGTGGACAATCTGTAGCAAGATCTTACAGGTAGAAAGGAGAAGGGAAGAGGCCCTTGGAATTATCTGGCTTCAATGAGCCCTTTAAAAAATAGCTTTAAATCCTGGCTGGTGTAGCTCAGTGGATTGAGTGCAGGCTGCAAACCAAAGTGTGGCAAGTTTGATTCCCAGTCAGGGTACATTCCTGGGTTGCAGGCCATGACCCCCAGCAACCGCACATCAATGTTTCTCTCTCTCTCTCTTTCTGCCTCCCTTCCCTCTCTAAAAATAAATAAATTAAAAAATCTTTAAAAAAATAGCTTTAAAATGTATTTTTCATTAAAGTTGACATACAAAATTAATTAGTTTCAGGCATACAACATAGTGATCAGACATTTATATACCTTATGAAGGGATCCCTCTGATAAGTGTAGGACCCCCTGGCACCACACATAGTTATACAGTCTTAGTGACTGTATTTTCCATGCTGTACTTTACATCCCTGGGACTATTTTTATAACAGGCTACTCGCACTTCTTCATCCCGTCACCCTTTTCACCCACTCCCGCCGATTCTTTGTTCTCTGTGTCTATGAGTTCGTTCCTGTTACTGTATTTTCTTTTTTAGATTCCACCTATAAGTGAAATCATGTGGCATCCCTCTTTCTCCGACTGATTTCACTTGGCATAAATACCCTCTGGGTACCGATGTGGTCACGGATGGGAAGATTCACTCTTTTTTATGGCTGAGTCATATTCCATTGTACACGTGCCACATTTTCTTTATTCATTGCTTCTCACTGACACCTGGGTTGCTTCCATATCCTGGCTGTTGTAAATAATGCCCGCGGTGAACTGTTGGTAGGATTCATAAAGGGGTGTGGCCACAATGAAGCTTTTTAAGCAGCAAATATTAACCTACTGCTAACGTTTCTTTTGCACCGTGCTCTGTTCAAGGACTGTCAGTCTCCCTCCGTAATTTCAGTGCAGCTCCCTGAGCTACATGACACAAGGCTTTCTCTGACTTGAGCATCTGTGCTTGCCAGGCTCTGGGGAAAGAGGTGGGAGCAGGAGACAACGCAGCCTGCCGTGTTTAATGATCCTGTTAGCCACGTACATTTCCCACATTTTAGCCGTCTTACCCACACACGGCCTATCTGGAATGGCCAGTCCGAGGGAGTGCGCCCCGCATGCAGGGGGGCGCGCCCTGTGGGAGGGAGGGCGCTGTGGTCCTTCGTGCAGCCAAGGGCAGGACGGGAGGAGGTGACGAGGCTGCGGTGCACTCCCGGCTCCGGCTTTCCAGACGGGCAGGTGAGAACGGGCTGGTGCCTCTACCGCTTCCTGGAGATGGGATCTCCGGCAAAGGGTTTGGCTTCCTCCTTCCTCAATTTGCTGCTCTGTGACAGAGAGATGATTGTAACAATCCCCACCTCCTACAATTATTGTGGAGATTAAAAAATGGGTTGCACACGAACGTCTCACGCAGGGGTGCACCTCATACTCCTGATTGTTGTTGTTACTTTTATGACGAGAGGAAGAGAGCTGTTATTATGATGTCATCCGGAAACATCCTGAAGCAGCCAATACAGTCAAGCTGATGCTCCCCCCCACCCCCGCCCTGCGGGAAGCAGGCTTCGCTCCCCCTGGTGGCTCTCAGTTGGCGCGCCCCGCCCTGAGTGACACAGCATCACATGGCAGGAAGAGGGAAGCCAAGAACCAGACTGGCACTGGATTCGGCAGAGGGCCTCTGGCTGCCAAGTAGGCTCTTGGAAAATGTCTTGCTCCCCCTCCTGGAGCATATTTCGGACGCCTACTTGTCATATTGCAAAGTGTATGTGACAAAACAATCTGGGATCTCGCTGACAATTATTCCCTTCATGCCGCGGCGTGGAATCTCTGGGCTCCGCGGTGGAGTGTGCTGCCGGCCTCCCAGGCCCTGGCACAAAGACCCCCCAGCGATGGAGGGAGCCTCCCCCAGCAGGAGGGAGGGGCAGCGGCCGGGCAGGAGCGGGGCCTCCGTTCCTCCAGATGGCCTTTTCCTTGGGGCGCAGCCTGGGCACCCCGTGGAAGCCTGCCCTCCTTAGAGAGCTTTCCCGTTCTCCCGGGGGGGGGGGGGGGTCGGGGGCAAAGAAGAGCAGCAGATGATAGGAGTAGTGTGCATTTATTAAGCCCTGTATTACTTCCCTAAGGATGTTGTAACAAGTTACCCCAAACACGGTGGCTTAAAACAACAGAGAGTTATTCCCACCGCTCTGGAGGTGTCGGCAGGGTCCCGCTCCCCGTGAAGGTCCCCGGGGAGGCACCCGCCCGGCCCCCTGCAGCTTCCAGTGGCTCCGGGCGTGCTGTGGCTTGAGGCTACCTAATTCCAGTCTGTGCTTCTGCCTTCACAAGGCCTTCTGCTCTGGGTGGCCTGCTAAATCACTTGCTCGCTTGGCCTCTGTCTGCTTGCGGGGGACTGGTCTTCGCAGCCACCGAGTTCTTCCCACATCCTCTGCCGACCCTGTAACAGCTCCAGAGGGCAGTGCCTGCTGGTCTCCAGCTCCATCCCTCCGACGGAGTGTTAGAAGCGGTCAAATAAAGGCGATAATCAGATGAAATAATAGGATCTAGCACTTGCCGTGGGCTGCAGACAGTTCTAAGGCTGTATGTACTCTGTCATAAGGATACTGTTGTTATTGCTCTTCCCCATGGGCGAGGAAAATGAGGCGTGTGGAAGTTAAACAAGCAGGCCGAGACCATACAGCTTACAGGCCAGCCGGAGCGGACCGGAGTCTGTGTTCTTGACCACGCGCTGTATCCCCTGCGTCATCTGTTAAGTGTGGGCTGCTGCACCCGGATCCTTGCAGGCATCCAGTTATTTAATTTGTGTTCTGTGTTTCTTTTCGCTCAGTTTTATGTTGTGTCGGGGCCCAAGAACGCTACTTTGTCGTCATCGGAACAAACCGCCAACTCGAACAAGGTGGGCTGTGTCTTCCGTGCCCTGGGCAGCCAGCTGGAAGCCCGGCCCGCCATTCTGGGCTGTCAGTCCCATTCATAAGCAAGGTATGCGTTCCTCAGGCCCCTGTAATTAGCTATGTTCTATAATTTTCAACAGCAATAACGATCATTAGTTTATCTCCAAACTATGTGGGATGATTAGTGTTTTCTCTGCGATGCTTCGTGGATTTGCTCCAAAGTCACAGTGGAGACCTACCTGCAGGTCGACGCTAAATTTAAACTTCCTCTTCAGGAGGAGTCAGACCCGGGACAGTAATGAGTACTTTCAGTTCCCCGCTGAGAATGAGTCAGCAGACCACCTCGGTCGTTAGCCGGGGCCGTGGCAGGATCATCCGAAACTCTGCTTGGAACAGAAACCAGCACCGGCTCTGGCGTCTGGGGGAGGTTGGCAGGGGTGCTCCGCTTCTTGTGGTCCCCAGGGTCTCGAAGGGGCCTCGGGGATAGTGGATTTTTGGGGGGGGGAACAGTGTGTATCCCTGTGTAGTGTCTGGACACGTGGCAGCCAGCTTGGACTGTGAGGTACAAGGATGACCAGCAGAGGGTGACAGAAAAGAAAGATGGGGACATTCTATTCCTTGCTGATGCGGTCGGACTGTGGAGGGGCCTGACTTCCAGAAGTCTTCGTCTCTGAGAAAGCAAGCCCCGGGTGTCCGACCTGCAGCCCGCGGAGCGCACGCAGCCTGGGACGGCTGTGCGTGCCGCCCAAGCAAAATCATAAGTTTACTTAAAACATCATGAGAGTTTGTTGTGGTTATGTGTCGCAATGTATTTAATGCGTGGCCCAAGACAACTCTTCTTCTAGTGTGGCACCGAGACACCAGAAGGTCGGACACCCCTGGAGGCTGTTTGAGTTGGGGGTTCTGTTTCCTAAAGCTGAAGGTATGTTAACTGATGTGCTAGATACTTCTGAAGGGCAAAGGATACAGTGTCTACAAAATCTGTTGCGTACTGTCCAAGATTAAGTTACCACTTTATCTTCCTAACGATTAAGATACAGGGAGGGGTCCTGAAAGTCAGAGTCTGGAAGAGGTGGGAGAAGGGAGTGTGGAAAGGGCAAAGGTATTAACAGTCATGCAGGACCGGGCAATACGTGGCTAAGGGCTGTTGTGGTCCTCCCCGCCACCCCATCCAAGGCCAGACATCACTAATCAAGCACAGAACCCTTCACATGGCCCTGTCAATATCCTGGGGCAATTGTGGGGCTCACCTCATTGCTTCTCATCTGTAAGGGGTCACTCTCTTCCCTTGACTGATGTCCAATGCTTCATATATTCTACCCATTAAAAAGTTAATTATTATTAAATTATTATATCGAAATTATGATGTATTATAATTAGGCAACATAATATAACTTTTTAATATATAATATACAGAAATATATAATTCTACCATGAATTATATGATTAGTGTTATAGTTAAAATAAATTAACAATAATTAAAATGCTGGTGGTTATATTTTAAAAGAGATTTCTCACTGTGAAAGAAATGACTTGGTCCCTTTTAAAAGAATAGCTCATCAACAATATCCCACTAAAGGAATATATAATTCTTACATACAGAAATACATAATTCCATAATGCGCTATGTAATTGGCATTACTATGCTAATGATCATATTTAATTCTAAGTAAAAATTAAGCATATTTATTATACTCATTATAACAAATTAACAATAATTCAAGCCCTGATGGTTTATATTTTCACACAGATTTCTTACTGTGAAGGAATGGCTTGGTCTCCCATTAAACGGACATAGATATTATATAGAAGTGCATAATTCTATACTGTGTCGTATAATTGTTACAATAATAATTAACGTGCTTTCACACATTCCTCGCTGTGAAAGGAATGGCTTGGTGTTCCGTTCGGGGGATATCAAGCAAGCAGGGTTTGTGGGGTGCGGGGGCTGCCTCCTGACGCCCCTCCTCAGAGATCTCCAGTGGTCGTGAGCACAGCTGAGCTGGCCGGAGGGTCCGTGGGCCCTGGGCACACACCCAGGCTGTCGGTGCTGCCCCAGAGCCTGGCTCAGAGCAGGTGAGACAGCCCTGAACCGGGGCAGGGGAAAACGGACGGGGCGCAGCCTCTGCTCTCATTTTGCCCCTCCCCAGCCCTTGCAGCATATTTCTGAACCGTGCAGTGCGGTTTAGGAGTGAATGCGTTGTGGCTCCTCCAGCGTTCTCCGTTCTCTGTGCTGACCACACACAGCAGGGGAGGCTTAGGGGATGGCTGGAGCTACCAGCTTCTCTGTCAGGGAAGCTTCCTTGGGGCTCATCTTCCCACTGCAGATTGGGGGTGGGAGCCCTTGCCCAAGGTGCCCGAAGTGCTGGTCACACAAGATGTTAGCCAAGGTAACCCTTGACATATTATACATCTCTGACACAGTATGCGGATTGTCGGGGGTAAAGAATCTTCAAGTTCCAATTAAACGTAATGAAGTCCACCCACCCAGTAGACTGATTCTCTTCACCATTCAGGGAAACAGGCATTACAAAATGGCTAAACTCTTCGTTTCTTCCTCTTCTGCACCCATGTCCCGTGCAGTGGGGCTTTGCCACTCCTTTGCCTAAGAGATGCAGAGCCCTGTTCCCTGGGCCCTGGAATCTGGGCTTGGGACCTGGTTTGGCTGATGGAAGGCAGTGGGGAAGTGGTGTGCTGGCTCCGGGCGGAGGCTTGCACTCACTGTTTCCCGGGGCCTTTCCAGGGGGAAGCAGGGGTGGGCCAGACTGCAGGGTCAGGGGTGGGGGTGAGACGAGCCATCCACCATCAGCCAGCCTCCAGCCGAGCCAGGAGCTGCCTGGATAACTTGAGGAAGCTTGGGTCCCGACCAGCTGCACTGCCCAGCTGAGCCCAGACTAAACATTATGAGCTCGCAGAGCTGTAAACAAGGGATGGGCTGCTTTTCTAAGTTACGAAGTGTTGAGGTGGTTTGTTGCACAGCAATGGAGACCGACTGATATAAACATTTTGCAGAAAGCTCATTGCTGTCTGTTATTAGTCAAAGACTGCCTCGACATGTGTACTTTGGCCAAAAGCGCAGACAAGCTAGGAGGGATGCATATTGAATGAGAAGTCAGAAACTTGGGTTCTGTCAGCGTTTTTAGGTTTTGAAATTTCCAGAATAGCCCAGAAATTTCTAGAAAGACCATGAAAGACGTGTTTAGGAATTCGTCCTTTAGATCCGCCACTTCCCATCTCCCTGGTCTCGGTACATTCAGTTATAAGGAGGATGTAATGAAATAGGCATTCCCATGCTGATGGGAATGTGAACAGGCACAACCACTTTTATTCATTCAATAAATATGTAGTGAAATGTGCCCTGCAGTCAGGCCCTGTCCCAGGGAACGAGATTACAGGATGAAAACACATGGCTTCTGTCCTCAGGCGGCCCACAATTTATAAGGAGTAACAGGTCAAAACCTAATGGTAAAACCAGCTCATATATAAAAATGAAACATTGGAAAGGAATTTGGCAATAGGTATCGAAGACTTTAAATTATTTTTACTCTCTGGAGCAATGATTTCTCTTCTGAAAGTGTACCCTCAAGGAATGGTCCAAAATGAAAAAGAGCCCTAATTCACCAAGTGCTCTTCTCTCTGTGTAAATACAGGTGAACGTGTTACTTACCACCAGTAAATTGGTTCTGACAAGTTCGCTTGCTAGAACATTCACAGCAATGAAAACTGTGTTACCAAGAGCCTGGCGTAGCCCTGGCTGGTGTGGCTCCGTGGACTGAACGCCAGCTTGCGAACCAGAGCGTCGCTGGTGGCACACACCTGGGGTGCACGAGGGGCAACCACATTGATGTTTCTCTCCCTCTCTTTCTCTCTCTCTTCCCCTCTCTCTAAAAATAAATAAATACAATCTTCTAAAAAAAAGTTTGTTATAACACAATAATTAAGACATGTGGCGAAGGCTCTGTTTTGACTAAAACCCCGCAGCTTCAGAACAAAGTCTCATACCTGAGCCTTTTCTGCCTCAGCGCCCTGTCCTCCCTGTGCTGCGCTCTGCTGGGGTGCAAAGATGGGCAAGGTCGTTCTCGTCGCCCTGGACCTCACTGTCCAGCTGGGACCCGAGCCGGGGCCTCTGCCTCTTGGCACAGCCTCTCCTGTCCTTCCCTTTGCAGTGGCTCCGGGGACTTCTCGCCCCTAACCCCCGAGCCTGCCGTCCTCCAGGCCCCCCTCCCCTAATCTGGGTCCCTGGCCCTGTCCCTGGTTCACCACGTGGCCCCGGGATGAGGTACTTCTTCCAGGTTTATTCCCGTCATTCGTGTGGGGGCACTGGTGTCTACCTGACGGGGATGGAGGGTGCAGGCTGTAGTTTTCAAAGATGGCGACACCAGTGCCTGTCTCATCCCTCGTGCTCTTCCTGCGAGGGGGGCTTGGCATTCCTCCATCCAGAGGTGGGGTCTGGGTTTCCTTCCCTCGAACCTCGCTGGACCTTTGGGAGACTGCCTTGACCAACAGACTGTGGCAGAACTGACTCCTCACGGCGTCCAGGGCCAGGTCATGAAAGGTGATACAACTTCTGCCCGGTATTCTGTCCTGGGACGTGTACCTTACAAGCCCTGAGATAACCTGTAGGAGGCACTGGAGTTTGCATTAGAGAGACCAGGGAAGGAGGGAGCGAGGGAGGGAGGGAGGGAGGGAGAGAGAGAGAGAGAGAGGATGAATGTGCAAATAGCCCTAGTCTTCCATTCCCCCCTGTTCAAGTCCGCCCAGCTCGGCAGTGAACTTGAGGACCTGAGGAAGCCAGACTCTCTTCTGAGCCACAGGCAGCCTCCTTGCTACTGCTCTCTGTAAAGCTGCCTTTGCAAATCTCCAAGGAAGGCTTTGAGTAGGAAACAATGGAAGGAGGGCTAAGGGAAAGGAGGGCTGAGGGGTGAAGGAGCTTGGAGCCGATTCCAGCCTCAGCCTTCAGGTTGTGCCCCAGATGCCGCCGGATGGAGCAGTGATGAACGTTTCTGTGGAACTGTGCTCTGTACGGCACAGTCTGCAGCAAATTAAGGGTTTCGTTCGAGGCCAGTACTTTCGGATGGGCTGGTGATGCAGCCGTGGCTCCTGGCGGGGAGAGAGCGTTGATAAGGCGGGAGACGTGGGGAGAAGTGCTCAGCCCTGTGCTGGGGAAGCCGGGTGTGCCTGCCCTCACTGCACGGAGTCAGGGTGCGACCACCTCAGGACCTTGAGCCCCGGCTTCTGGTTCGAAGAAATACACGTGAGCATCAGAGGGGTGTTTTGTTGTTGTTGTTGTTGTTGTTGTTGTTACTCAACTCCTCTGGAGGTAGCTCTTAACCAATTTCAAGAGCAACAAGCCCACAGGAATGTAGAACTCTGCTCAGAACACACCATAAACTGACTCATTTTCACGAGACTATTAAGAAAAAGTTGAGCATATGCTTCATGTTCTTAGGGCTTCCAAAAACAATAGGGAACTCTTTCGCATGGAGCCACGTGTGTGCAGATCCGTCTGGAATCCAAATTCTTCCCCGGCTCAGTTGGCCCGCGGAACGTTTTTTTGTTTCATTGAACCCGGAGGCAGAGCAAATTGCTGGGCTAGAGAACCGAGCTCTGGTCCCACGGTTGGAAAAGCAATACCAGACCGAGGTTATCGGATCAACGAGGGCCATTTCCCCCCCAGATCTTGCCCGTCTTCCCGTCCGGGTCTTGATTGTATGAGGCGTCCACGTGACTTCATATTTCATGACTCCCAAGGGGCGCCATGGAGGGGCAAGGCAACGGTGCAAGCAAAGAAACTGGGTGTTTGTTGTGCTCAGATTGTAAAGGAATCGTCAGACCTGGAAGAGCTTTTCGGGGTCCTGTAGTTGGAGCCCTTCGGTCCCACGGGGGACACTTGGGAAGGAAGCTGGGCATGAATGTGGTTTAGGGAGCCTGGGCAGAGCTGGGGAGGGAACGGGGAAGCCGGGCCCTTTTCTGAGCCACAGGCAGCCCCCTTGCTATTGCTCTCTGAAGAGCTAGCTGCCTTCACAAGAACTTAGGTCGCCCAGGAAGGCTCTGAGCAAGAAACAATGGAAGGAGGGCTCGGGGAAGGAGAGACCCGGCAGATGGAAGAGGATCTGTGGGAGTTTTCTAAAATCCAGGTTACTTTGCAGCCTGCTGGGCTGGAAGGCAGGGGTGGGGTTGGGTGGAGTGTGTGTGTGTGTGTGTGTGTGTGAGGGGCCCCTGAGTGGAGGGGAGACCGGGTGGTCAGATAGGACATGTCTGATGATCAAGCAAAGAACCAAGAAGAGTTATTTGCCCATCCAGGAAATGGAATGCAGGGGTCTTTTGTTTGATTTGCTCAGAAGACAGTGTGCGAGTGTGAAAGGACCTGGGGGAAGAGCATTCTGGGCTGAGGGGACAGCGAGGCCTTGCTTGAGGCAGGCGCAGATCGGGAGCGTTGGAGAGCAGTGAGAGTGGGGCCTGGGGGAGCCGAATGAACCGAGAGACATCACAAGTGCGAGCTTGGAGCAAGGCCCGGGGTCAGGTCCCATGGCAGGTGCCGTGGACCATGCGGGAGTTTGGAACCTGCTCAGAGTCCAGTGGGAAGCATGTGTGGAGGGTACTGTGCTGGGGAGTCGGGAAATGGAGGGTTCTTTTAGGGCAGGGGCTGTGCTTACTACACCCTCCCCCGCCCGGGATTAGCAAACAGCCCTATTCCGAGACCCACCCTGGAAGGTGTGGCCGGAGAGGCTGGGGAGGAGGAGGGGTGGGGACCGCCTGCGGAACTGCGCCCTGGTCCTGATTTCAGTTCTCGGTTCCCGACCTCATTTCCTCCTCGCTGCGCTCCTGTGACTAAGCAGTGAGGACACCATCGCCTCTATTTTTGGGGGCGGGAATCTGAAGCGAAGAGAGGTTGACTTGCTTGCCCAAGGTCACTGCTGACCAGGCCGAGCTGGGACGGGAGCCCCAGGCACTCTGACCTCGAGTCCGGGCTCTTCTGAAACCCCCAGGGTCCTCCTCCGGGTGCTGTCTCCATCCCTTCTGTGAATGCCACCCTCACAGGTGGGGCCTGGGGCCGCTCCCAGATGTCCCACCAGAGCCCTCTGTCCCTGCAGTCTGGGGGACTTTGGAGGGAGCAGACGTGGACACGGCCGGGGGCCTGGCGCACTAAATAAAGTGCGTTACCCGCGGTATCACCCCCAGGGAAACCGCCCGCTTTGAGCTGCTGGGAAGGAGTTTCACGTGGCACCGTGCGGGGCCCTGACCACGCGTGTGCCGAACCCACTGCTCGTGTGTGTCTGTGTGTCCGCACTGCAGCAGCGGGAGCGGATCCAGGTTCCGGACCTCGGGTCTGCGGGGAAGGTACTTCCGTTGATTTTCTCCGGTGAAATCCAGTTTTGGTTTCAAGCGTGGTGCTGTGTGAGCGCGGGCCGGCTGGCTGACCTCCAGGCCGCTGAGTGCAGGGAGCGCGGTGTCGTCACGTGACACCACGTCTGGGCCCCCGCAGGTGGCCGTCAGGCCCGCTCAGCCCCGACTCCAGGCCTCCTTTCCGCCCCCAGGCGCTCTGTAAAGGGAGAACATTCTACGGCCTTCTACAACCGGGTTGCCCTGTTCTGCCCTCGAGGGCAGTGGAGTGACCACCTCGCATCCCCCTTGGCGTTAGCTCGGTGGCGTTATCACGTAATACCTGGCTATAAGGCAAATAGAACACTCCCGGGAGGTTCTCCTTTATGAGAAAATGGTTAGCGTGTTGCAGGTCTGGGAGCCCGTTGTCCCAGGTGTCGTTCACCAGCTGCGTTTTAACACTGCGCCGTTTTCCCATTGCTGCTGCCTTTGCTGCGGGAAGGCAGTTCCAGCGGTCTCCGATACTGCCACCTGGTGGTGAACTGGAGTGATGGCCAGTTCTTGAGGGAAAGTAGGTTATTATTTATGAGAAGGAGAGATCTCCCTCCCCGTGCGCACAGAGGAAAGGCCATCTGAGGGTGCATCGAAAGGTGGCCTCCTGCAAGCCGGGAAGAGAGACCTCACCAGAAACCGACCATGCCGGCAGCCTGACCTTGGACTTCCAGACTGGAGCACTGGGATGAATAAACTTCTGTCGTTTATCAGTTACCCAGTCTTTGTAGGGCAGCCCGAGGAGGCCACTACAGTGGTGTATTCTCATCTGATCTGATCCTGTGATTCACAAATACTCAGTGGATTTAAGTAACGTTCGTTGTAGGTGTTTAAAGATCAGTGATATTTCCTGGGATTTAAATAAACTTACGAATGTCTGCTGGGAGCTGGTGTCTCATAGAAGGAAACCGGATGGGGGCTGAGTCTGAGTGACAGGGGTCAGGAGGGTGACGTGGAGTGTGGACATAGACAGCGACTAGAGTTGCTCACAGAGAAAGCTCTGGAGCGTCACCGAAATCACGCAGAGGGCTCTGGGCTTCTGCAAACCGTAGCGAGGGGGCCCGAGTTAAGAGTCCAGGCGTCTGTGAGTGCCCAACCATTACCTGGGTTACTAGTAGCATCTTAAGTTACAGATCCCCTCCAACTTACGACAGGGTATACACCCTCTTGGAAAATTCCAGTTCAGATGAGAAAAATTATAACAGCGTCTTCTAGAATGTTGTTTTTAATGCAGCTTTTTCCCTTCGGGGCATGATGTAGCTTCTGTAGTGCTTTAGAAGAATAACAGTGTCAGGCGTCCGAGTGACTACTTCCGAGTGGAATAATAATCAATACGAATAAGGGGAGTGCCAGCCTGAGCCCGAGCTGTGTCTGCTCTGGGAAATTCCAGCACACTCGGGCAGCTCAGGCTGATGAGGGTGGGGCAGGGGGGTTGCATGAGATGCCGAGGAGCCTCCTGTAAGAGAACACATCCCAAAGGAAGCAGAAACAGAATGGAGGAGGAAACTGTAGTCTTGGATCTGTCACCAAGCTCCAGATAGCAAAAGGGAGGGCTGACCTGGGAGCCAATAGGGCGCCCGCATCTCGGCCTCAGTCTCAGGCTCGCCATGGTGGCCTCTGTCTGAGGACTCTCGGGGAAGGATGGAGGGGAGACACGCCGGCTTTAAGTTAAAAATTGGGAGAGTTATGCTCATTAAAACCCAGAGACGCTCTGGCTCGTATAGCTCAGTGGATTGAGCGCGGGCTGCGAACCAAAGTGTCGCAGGTTCGATCCCCAGTCAGGGCACATGCCTGGGTTGCAAGCCACGGCCCCCAGCAACAGCACATTGATGTTTCTCTCTCCCTCTCTTTCTCCCTCCCTTCCCTCTCTAAAAATAAATAAGTAAAATCTTTAAAAAAAACGCAGAGACATTGAAGCCCTAGGGAACACCGTGTTTGTTGTTCAATTCCCAGAGAAATGCAGAAGGAGGGTTTGCTTTTCTGCGCCCTGCATCCAAGAGCCATGGCCCTGGGAGGGTGGATGGAAATCAGGAGCAAGAGCCTGAGTTCGGTCAGCTTGGCTTCAAATCCATGTGCTCCCATTTTTTAGCGCGTGATCCTGGGTAATTCACTTCACCTCTCACGGCCTCTGTTTTCTCTCCTATAAACTGTTGGTATGCAGGGTTTCTGGTCATACTGTTACAGTAGTTAACACGTGGTCACAGTACCAGGAACATCAGGAGGAAGACATTTGTGTCAGGCGCGTGGAGGAGCTCCGGCACCTCGAGGGGGGTGGGGCTTTAGTGTGGTGGCCCAGGATGCCTATTGTGTAAGTTGGTGCCCCCGCTGATAGAGGAGAGGTGCCTGGTGGTGGCAAAAGCCCTCAAGAAGCGACTGGAGTTCACTGCTGTGAGGCCGAGTGTGTTGGCACAGCATCCTTGTTCTCACAAGATCTCTAGTGGCAGCTGTGGTGTGGGGAGTGGCAGACACTGATGCTTCCTTAGCCCCCGCAATGGCCCTTCCTCCTGTGTAGCAGAAGCCCGGCTGGGTCTGGGTATTGGCAGCGTGTTGGGAAAGGAGGGTCTGACTTGAGTGTCCAGCCCAGGAAATGAGCCATGATTAGTCTAAGCCAATTCTGTTCATTCCATTCCCCTTGGTGGATGACTGGTTAAGTGACAGCTGTGTGATTTCTCTCTCTCTCTCTCTCTCTCTCTCATTCATGCTTCATGCCCTCTCTCTCGTCTCCAGCCTGGCTGCCACTGCATGGTCCATGT
Source organism: Phyllostomus discolor (assembly GCF_004126475.2). NCBI lineage: Eukaryota > Metazoa > Chordata > Mammalia > Chiroptera > Phyllostomidae > Phyllostomus > Phyllostomus discolor. Next base: position 133,054,570 of record NC_040909.2, read on the forward strand.
GGCTCTGCCCCTTCACCTCGACATTGGGGGGCCAGCTGGGATTCTCAGTGCCGTTGCCATCCAACTTCCTCGCCAGGGATGCAGAGACTTCTGGGTCCTTTCCGTGCTGGGGGTGGGGTGGGGCTAAGGGAGGCTCAGTGCAGGCTGTTTCTCTACCTAACCAATCTGTGTGGCTGTCTCATGCTGGGGGTAGCCAGGACCCTTGGGATGTCTGGAGAATTTTTTTATCTATCTCATTCTCCGTTTTGAAGTTCTAGAGGTAGCACTGCACCTGTGTCAGATTGCTTGCACTGCACCTGTGTCGGATTGCTTGCTCCCCACCTCATTGTCCTTTCTCTGCTGGGCTGGAAAGGCTACCGATTTTGCTGCCTTTCGGGTGGGACCGCCACCACGTCATGTCCTACACACTCTCCATGCCCTGCTTAGAAAAAACTCGGTGTTCACGTCAGGCAGCTCTGGTTTTTGATAGGTTGATTGGCACGTAAGGAATAGCCACGATATATCTTCATAAAGTATGACTTTCAAAATACTGTCTTGAAAATTCTATTTTAGTAGTCAGAAGCTGACTACCAAATGTGCTTTCTTCCTCTTTGCATTTCTGCTGGAGGAGCCCTAACCATACACACTCTTCTGCCCCAGTGAGCACTGCACACTTCCTTGCCAAGGCAGATGGATGCCTTTGGGTGGTGAAAGTCGTATGCACAGGAACGCAAAGAGGAAGGTACATTAGCCTTAAAAATACCGCTGGCATTCTGGTGATGTTTTTTTTAAAAGAAGGGTCACGTTTCCCTTTCTGTGCTTCCTCGCAGTGCCCAGCACACAGCAGGTGCTCACACAGGGTGACCGGAGCATCCCACTTCCCTGGGACTTTGAGTTTTAGCACCGAAAGTTCATGTGCGGGGACTCTCTCAGTCCTTGGAAACCGGGACAGGGGCTCACCTCTATGTGCACTATCCATATTTATTGCCAAAGGTAAGGTGGCAATTTCCTTGGTGTGAAACGATTATCCCCATAGTAATCATTAGGCTCTGGAGTAAATGATAGTATGTTTCAGCTGTCGCTTCTGAATTTCCTAACGGTGGTTTTGCTCAGCCGACACATGATTGATTGTCTTCTAAGGTCTCATTTCAATGAACCCATGATCACCCCTCACAAAAGAAAGGTAAACAGAGCCCAGGCTCCGGCATCTGACGGTTTGCTCTGGCCCTTTGGTCTTTGGCTGCAACAAGGACGGGATTCCGAAGGACTAGAGGCACGGTAGGCTGTGGTGTGAAAGTGAAAGAAAGATCTGCTCTCCAAGAAAATCTACAAAGGCTTTGTACGCTTTCCACCACTGCAGGTCATTGCATTGTGTGAGAAACACCAGGCCGCAGGACCGAGGGGGGATGGTCGTGAGTAGTTCGCAATAGGTGGGCTCCACGTGGCGGAGGGCGAGGAGCTGGGGTTCAGGAGACCTGGGACTCCATCCAGGTGGGGCCGCTGACGTGCTGGGGGACCGTGATGAAAGCCTCTCGTCTCCGAAGGGTGAGGGCATGGGTCATTTCCAGAGTGCGCTCATCTGTGGGGAGGCATCATGGGCCAAGGCTAACATCGGGCCCCTTACCAGGCTCGTCGTGTAACCGAGGGATGCTCGGCCAGGCCCAGGCACACTTTGCTCCTCCTCCTCGGCTCTGTCCTGTTGCCCCGCCCCTCGCCCCCCAACCCCTGGCCAGATCATGTTCTTCATGCTTGGCTAGCTGTTGGCACATACACATCAGTGAATCGTTATGATCCATACACTCTTTTCGGCTAATTTGAGTACAGATCAACTTTCCTGGTGATAAGGAGTTCCACTATTACTGGATTTCACTATTGACGGAACTAACCCTTCACCCCTTGTCATTAGTCCGTGACAGACAGCCGTTGTGCCCTCCTCCTCCGGCCGGAAGGGCGGTCGGGGGGTGCAGCACAGCTTTCGTTACCGGGCGGACCGGAGCCGTGTTCCGGTTCCTCCGGATCTTGTCTGTTAGACCCCAGCACTGTCCCCGCCTCCCCTGCCCTTCCCCGTGTGACTGCAGGGGTTGGAGACGGGGGACTGGAGAACCCCCGGCCTTCTTCACGTGGTTTACAGAGGTGGTTGCAGTTTATCCGGTGAGATGCACGTGCGTGAGACGGAGGGAAGGAGGGAAAGAGAAGCCTAGAAGCCCTATTTGTTTGTTTGTTTGTTTGTTTGTTTTTGCCAGGACCAGTTTGGGTAGGTGTGACCTTCTTGGCAGCAGCTTCTGTATTTCCATAACAATTGTTTCCAGTCTGGGGCTTTGGAGGAGGCCAGACCCATCCTGCAAATCCTCACCTTTGGGCAGCGGTCCTGGCGTCCTGGCTGCAGGGGCAAGCCGGAATGCAGGTGCGGGGCAGGCCCCTCTCCTCCCCCCACCCCTTACTGTTACTTCCTGGGTTTCTCCAGGGGTTCTGTAAGCTCCCCATGCCTAGCTAGGATTAACACACCTAGTCCTTTCCAGGTTAGAACAGCTGGACAGTTTTTCGCTTGCCTGACCAACCCTTCACTGATATCACGCTGACCCACTTCGACATCTCAGGCGAGACGCTGCACCTTCAAACCTCAGTTTTCTCACCTGTGAAATGGGGATAATGACGCACAGAACCCCTGTGAGGGTGAACAAATAATGCCTGCAAGGTTTCCAACCCCAACTAGGGGCTCAGTCATGTTCGAATTTTGTTTTCTCAGTCTCTGCCACCCCTCCTGCACGTAGGGACTTCCCGACGGCCCTCTTGTAGGTCCAGCGTTCTCCCCTTCTCTCCGGCCTCCCCCCCCCCAAGGGATCAGAAATCTGGAACGCTTGTCAGCGCCTTGGGGTGGGCGCCGCTGCCCGCCGGTCCTGATGGGATTTGGCGCCGCCTCCGGCCCCAATGCTCTACTTTTTTGGCCCAGATTCATCACCTGTCTTTTACGCCCAGGATAATTGGTTCTTGCCAGAATTTTTATGATCATTAGCTGGTGAGGCTGTCCTGTGAGAGTCCATCGGCTGTTTCCTTCTGCCTCTCTCTCAGAGTCATTTTTAACTCTCTGATAAATCTGTCTTGTCCCCAAATGTAGCAAGTAATCTCCTGGCCAAAGGGAAAGTCTTCCAAGAGGAAAGTGGTCTATTTATAACTCCTAGTCTGCTTACAGGAACCCACCTGCTGTGATTCTTGCCTTTGAATTGGAAGAGCCGGCAACCAGCTCTCTTGGCTGGGGGACCGGAGTGGGTGGGCCTTGTGGTGGGTGGGCCCTGCCACTGCCCAAGAGGCCTTAGGCCAGGAACTGCCCCTCTGGGGCCTCAACTTCCTCCCCCCTAAAACTGGTAGGTCAGGTCTGCCCAGCTCCCAGCGCCCAGCTCCCTCTGCGGCTGACATCCTGGAGCAGCTTGTTGCTCAGACATTGCTCTTTCCGGCTCTCTGCCTGTCCTCACGCAGACCCTCCCGATGCGGATGGGACGGGTCCTCCGAAGACTGCTCCCCAAACACCCAAGGCTGGATGAACCCACCTGTTGTACTTGCTATGCGGCCATGGGCAAATTTCAGTGGACTCACTTCTGTAAACATTTATTAGGTGCCCAGTGTGTACCAGATGCAGGGCTCTTGGTGAGGATGCGAGAGTGTGCAGTGGGAGAGACAGACGTGCAGTGTGCCGTCAGCACCGTTGAATGATTCGGGGCCTGGCCCGCCAGCACCGCAGTTTCATCCCATTGGGGAAGTGGCTGGCTGGGACCCGAACCGGTGGGTGCTGATCTACCACCAGCTCTGTGAAGGGAGATGAAATGTCACGTGGCAAACGCTCCCTTAGAGGGAAGTTCACATGTTTAAACATGATGCAGTGACGAGCATCGGCCTGCAGCTCCCTGAAAGCCGTACAGAGATGTGGTCCCTCGGCAACAGATGCTGGACGTGGGCCCCAGTCGAAAGGGCCATTAGCAGATCAGCATCCTGCAGCTAAACCTGGGACCAGGGATTACGTAACTTACTTTACGGAGGGGCCCAGGGAGGCTATGCTAACCCACTGACCCCAGGATCTTTTTTTTTAAAGATTTACTGCTATTTTTAAAAAAGATTTTTATTTATTTATTTTTTAGAGAGGGAAGGGAGGGAGAAAGAGAGAGAGAGAAACATCAATGTGCAGTTGCTGGGGGCCATGGCCTGCAACCCAGGTATGTACCCTGACTGGGGATTGAACCTGCGACACTTTGGTTCGCATCCCGTACTCAATCCACTGAGCTACGCCAGCCGGGGCTGACCCCAGGATCTTAAGTGAACTAAGGTCCGTCTGGACAGGCAGCCTCTTAACACCTGAGGGGGCACGGGGTGGATTCTAGTCAGCTCGGATTCCGCTACATCCTGCTGGGTGGTCTGTGCCCAGCCCCTCCAGCCCTCTGAGCGTCAGTCTCCCCGCTTAATCCACGGGGTCAGCACGCTGGTTTGCAAGGGCTGCTGGGAGTGCAGGGCTCAGTAACAAACGGAGTCTGCCCGGCAAACTGGCTGACGGGCACGAACAGCCCGTGCGCGTCCATTATCTTCTGCTTTTCATTTTATTTTTTTTCCTCCCCTACCTAGACTTACACTGGATGTGGAACAGAAGAATCTAGAATATATTCAGAACTCCTACACGTCAATAATAAAAAGGCAAACATTCCAGTTAAAAAATGGGCAACAGTCTTGGACAGGCGTTTTATAAAGGATGGTATCTGAACGGGCAATAGCTTTAGGAGAAGATCCTGACTGTCCATCATAATGAGATACCACCGTGCACCATCCAAAGGGCTGAAATTACCCCTGTCTGGCATAGCTCAGTGGATTGAGCGCAGGCTGCGAACCAAAGTGTCGCAGGTTGGATTCCCAGCCAGGGCACATGCTTGGGTTGCAGGCCACAGCCCCCTGCAACCGCACATTGATGTTTCTCTCTCTCTCTCCCCCCTCCCTCCCTTCCCTCTCTAAAAATAAATAAATAAATAAATAAATAAAATCTTTAAAAGAAAGAAGGGCTGACATTACAAAGTGTGGCAATGGCAGGTGTTGGTGAGGAAGTACGGTGAGTGGGACTCTCAATACGTGGGTGGTGGGAGTTAAAAATGGTACAAATATACTGGGAAAAATTGTGTGGCAGCTTCTCATAGACTTAAACTTACATTTAGCAGAGGACAGCAAATCCAGGTCGGAAATTAGGATCACATCCTCCTCTTCTATGGCACCAAGGTCCACGGAGTGATGGATCGAAATGCAGTCAATGGTTATTAAAGTGGATCATCACACACACCAGCTTAAAAAATCATGTGTCTCGTAGGATACCTGAGCAGGATTATGTACAGAGGCGCCCGACGCCTGTGGCCTGCCCAGCTCCCCGCTGCGGTTCCCCTTCTCTGTGCGCCTTGTTCCCGAGCTCTGAGGAAGTGTAGGCTGTGCCCTGGAGCTCTCCCGTGCAAGCACCCCTGTCTGTGCACCTCTTCCCCGTGCTGGCCGTGTTCTGTCCCCCTCCCATGCACACCCGTCCTGGCCCAGCCTGGCGAACGCTTCGTAATGCTTTAAAACCTGTATCAGATGTCCTGTCCTTGGTGGAACCTCCCGGGGTTCCTCCAGGCACAGATAGCTAGTTACTCCCTCCCCGGAGCTTCTGTAGACCCCGGTCAGCACCACACCATAGTTACCTTTCCAGATGTCTCCACCCCTGGATGGGGACCCTCGGAGCGGGGGACTGTGTTGCTGGCAGCGACACGGCGTCTGACTCATAACACAGATCCCGTCACGGCTGTTCCCTGGAGCTGCACTGTGTTCTGTGTACTCCGTGACCGAAGCCGAGCTCCTTCCCATGGTATTTGTAGCCAGCGGTAGCTAGCTAGCCCTTCGCTCCGACCTCAGCTCCTTCCCTGGCTCAGGGGGCTCCAGACACCCAGACCCCCTAATTGCTGGTGCACATCAAACAGATGCGTCTCACATCCAGCCTCCCCCGAGCAGCTGGCAGATGCTCCTCCCAGCTCTCGGCAAACCCTTGGTTTGCATCTCAACCTTCGAGCCTTCGTTTGTGCACGCTCTCCTTGGAGTGGCGGTCCACGCAGCTTCCTGCCCACCCTCTGACTTTCTCACAGTCTCCCACATTTTTATTTTGTCGCCTTGTTGCAACCTGCTTATATGCTTTACTGGTTTAGCATCTGTTCTACCTTGTAGGTCAGGAGTTCCATGAAGGCAGCGTCTGGGGCTGCTTTGTTTCCCGCTGTACCCTGGAAGGCAGCACAGTGCCTGGTGCAAGCTAGGCGTCACCAAATATAGATTGACTGGATGCATTGCCCAAGGGGTGAACTAGTGAAGGAATAAACTGGTGGTTTATCTCAATTTAGGAATCACGGTGTTCAAAAGAAAAAAATGTACCTATGTATGGTAATGGATGTTAACTAGATTTACTGTGGTGATCATTTTGCAATATATATAGTATCAGATCATTAAGTTGTACACCTGAAACTGATATGTTAAATGCCGATTATATCTCCATTTAAAGCAAAAGTATGGTGGTGTTGATAGTATTATCTGAGCTATTGATAGTACAGGATCAGAATATTTTGCACTCAATTAAAATTTTTATTATATTCTTCACATTATAACAATAACGTGTACTCACTGCAGAAAGTCAGACGAAACAAGAAGATACAGAAACAATTAATTTTCCTTATCTTCTCCACAGTCCCTCTCCCTCCCCTCACCAGTGCTGAAAGTCTGTGTGTGAGTGGGTAGCATTTTAGAATCTCACATATATACATCTGTGCTTTTGTATGTGTGTGCGTGTGTAGATGTTTATACCTGAATATGCAGTTTTACTTCTTTAACTGAAAAATGGGATGATATTTTCTGCATTACTCTGTAGCTTTCTTTTATCCACTTACTACTTTTTTCTACTTAATGACATGTCATGGACCTTCCTCCAGTTGAACACACGCACACACACACACACACACACACGTCTCTTTATTTCTAAGAGCTTCATAGTAGTTCATAGTACAGACACCATAGGTCCTCAGCTAATTTCCTGTTGATGGATATTGAATATGGAAGTTGTTCCCAGGGTTTTGCCCTCGCAAATAACGGTGCAGTGAATGTCCTTGTATCCATTGTACTTGTGTGCTGATTCTCTCAAAATAACGCAAACGCTGGGGGAAAGCCTATTTCAGTAGGTACTGCCAGACTTTTTCTAGAAAGAGAATTTATACCACCGTCAGCAGTGCCTGACTGTGTTCATTTGCCTCTGTCTCAGCTAAGAATGGATGTCCTATTCTAGTTGGTAAAAATGTTTTCCAACCTCCCGTTATTTGTTGATGAGGCTTACAGGACCGTTGTCCTCCTTCTGGAGTCCTGAGGCCTGAGGACTGGAAGGCAGATTCCCCCTCCTTTCTGACTTTACAGACGAAAAATAAGCCCAAGAGAGTGGAGCTTCCACTCAGCATTGACCCTGGATAATTTTCTGAGCATTAGTGACTTCCGCCCTAACACGTGCAGCCTGGGAATGGGAGCACATGGGCATTTGACAGGAAATGCGTGAAACTGAGTGTTGAGTTTAGCACCATGCTCTGGGGTAGATCAGTATTCAGTTTGCACTGACTGCTCCATGTAATGGCATTCAGAGGGGGGACGTGTGAGTTGCACCTGAACTGTCTGCTCACCGGGAGCACAGATGGGAGGGCGAGGAAGGGAGTTCTAGAAATCCAGATCGGCGGAGCAATGGTCAAACTGTCCCTGGGGATTCTCTTCTTAGGGACTAAAAGACATCTCAGATGTTTCTTCATGCCTCAACAACCAACTATTTCTGGTTTCTTCCTTCCAAAATGAACGCTGCATTTACTGCTTTTCTAAACTGAAAGTGATAAAGGTAGCACTTTTGCAAAGTGTCAGGGAATTCTAGCAAAGACTGTAGAAAGAGAAGTTCTAAATTTTATGTTTTAGTGATCTGTCATTTAGAGACCACCCAGCTTATCCATGGGACTTTGTAGGGGCAGTTGGCTGCTGTGGGCCTGGGACTGGGGAAGGGAATTTAGGATGGCTGAGGAGGTATTTCTCATACTTCAATTTTTCTAGTTACATATACATAATAATGACCTTATTAATTATTTTCCTTTAATCAATTATTTTAAATCAATTCAGTATTACATTTACCTTTTCCATAAAAATAAAACCCCAGCATTTTACAAATTTAAAAGCAAATACTGGAAAATAAGTTTTGGATTCAGAGAACATGCTAGTTACTAAAGGCTGGGTAAGCCCTCTTGGGGTTAGAAACAAAATAAGAGATGATGGTGGTCTAATGTAATAAAACAAGTGTTTCTTCCTCATGCCCATTTCAACTTTTGGCTCAGACCTATGCCATCCCTTCTAGATCTGCTCCAGTAAAAATATGCCTTGCCCATCGACTTCTCTCTTCCAGGTTAACCCAGTTCTGAACTCATGTATTGACTGAATAAGACCAGTAGGGAACCCTGAAACACATTCAGAACTCTAGCTGCAAGGGAGTCAGGAAAATGTGGTTTTTCAGATTTGCAGTCTCTGCAACACCAGAAGAGACCTTAGAAAAAGGTTGGGACAGACATTGAGCCAGTTAGAGTTCCTGTATTGGCCACACAAATCTGACCTGATGACACCTCCCTTCTAACTCCCTGCTTTGTGGTTTTGGTCAGACAGTGTTCTTGCTTAAAGCCATCCCTGCCTGCCACCAGGTGCTTCCCCTCCATGTACAGAGGAAGGGAACATCCTCTTTCAGGAGCCACATCAGTGACCTGATCAACACTGTTAGAGCCCCCTGGTTTGTTGACTCAACTGTTTTTACAATTGCAATTATACAATTATTATTATTTTTTAACAAATGTTGATTTACTATCTCTCTGCTAGACCAGAGGTCTATGGGGGCAGGGACCATGTCCCTGACCTGGTCACCTGCTATATGATTGTCACTGATATGGAGGCACTCAGTACAAATTATTTGAATGCATGAATGGACAAACAATGAGTACTAGGGGTTATGCTTTCTTTACCTTTATGTGGCTGTTTCATCAGGATATAAGGAATAAAGCAACCTACATTCAACATTACTTTTGAAAATCAGGACAGTAAAAGAAGGGTCTGGTCTGAAGTGACTAAATTATTCCACTGAGGGAATGTGATATTTTGGGCTCCTGCTGTTAACTAAGGGCTGCTATTTCTAGTCCCGGGCTGGAACAGTCACAGGTGAGCCAGTCAGGTGGTCACAGACAGTATTTGAGGATAAACAGCAGCGTGGTAATTTCCCAGTCCGATCAATCTGGGGAATCTAAAATCTATGTTTTGTGATACAAGAAAGTGTCAGGAAAGGAGAAATGCTCTTGCCTATGAGATCTTATTGAAGGATAATTTCAAAATAATTTAAAGGATCAAATGCAACATTTGCAATTGGGAAGTTTATTGTACTAGACTTCCCGTAAGGTCTACTCAAGTTTTAACTTAGAGCTGACTCTGAACAGCTACAAACCTTCTTAAACGTTAGAATGGAGGACACTGTTATGTAATACTAGCTAACAGTAGTTGAGCTATCTCGTGCTCCAAGAAACATTTTAGATATATTCTCTCTTCTAATCCTAGGAATAAGTCTATGAGGTAGGTATCATTATTATCCTCTTTTTTAGAGAAGAACACTGAGAAAGCTTGGAGAAGGTAATAACCTGCCCAAGGTCATAGAGCTAACAAGGGAGGCTTTCTAATTCAGGCCTGCTGACTCTAGAAAGTGGGCTCTTAATCACTGCATGGTGGGAGGTGAGGAGGAGAGGCTCCCCAAGCTGCAGGGTCAGCAGACTTGGGTTCAAATACACTGGGGTCCCACAGACTTTGATGTCAGTTTCCCACTCAGTTGCTGGGTCCAGATGGATAACCGTGCAACCTCTGTGGGTGTCACTCCCCAGACCGGCCCCAGAATTAGCCTCCTCCAAGGTGGTGGGGCCACGGTGTTGGGAACCACCCTGCCTGGTTTCAGAAGCTGTAATCCCCCACGGCTAAGGCTGAGTGAGCAACTTTCAGACCATAAGCCACTAAGAAGACAAAGCTTATCTCCCTGCCAGGAGCACCGCTTCTGCTCCTTTCACTTCACCCTGCCTGCCCCCAATGCTTGGTTGGTTAACCAGTGACGGGTAAGATTCCTCAAGGGAGGATCGACCTAAGAGAGGCACGATCACAGGGGGCCCCCAGGGAAGGACTTGGGGGGCTATAGAAAAAAGGGGGTGATGGGTCTTTGCTCTTCAGCTTTGACACAGCCTGAGTCCTCATTCTGTCTGCAAGAAGTCTCCTAATCTCTTGGCTGCCTTACTTCCCCTGCCTGATTTAAGCCTGAAACAATGACAGAGGGTGGTGCAGCCCTGGGCTGGGAAGGGCGGGTTCCCCAGGGCAATCAGGCCTAAGAAAGAATGCATAAAATCCTATGAAACCTACTTTGCTAATACCCCCAATTTAAATGATAAGGGACCAAGCAGGAAGTGAGTTTGTTTCCCAAAGTCTTATGGCCCTTTAATTATCTGACCTTGACTCAGAAGAAGCCCTCAGAGTTCTCTGAATGTTATCTATTGCTTAATCATTTCTGCCTGACAAAGATTGATGAACTTTATTCCTGTGCAAATTTAACCCAACAAAAGCTTGTCAAGGCAAGGGTCGGGGTGCTCTCCCCTTGAGAGAGTGGCTGAGCCATCCCTTTTCCTCCATAAGACTCGGTAGTCCATGTGAATTTCTCTAGTCTCATCCACAACGTCTTGGACCCCACAAGCCACAGTCCGTGTCACCACAGTGCTGGCCGAGTCCTGCCCGGGCTCTGGACCCTGGCTGAGCTTGTAAACCTTGGATGACTTTCTGGATTTCTGGCTTTTCTCAACCCTACCCCTCATGGGACATTGTCTTCTTTTTTTAGTGAAGGTCCAAGTTCTGACACTCAACGCAGAATGCATATGCCGAGTGTACATGGGCCAGGAGATGGAGCTGGGCTGACCTGGGCAGTCCCTTGGCAGGGACAGCCTTTGTATTTTCATTTAAGGGACTTGGAAGAGGTCCCTTGTACACAGATACATACCAAAGGTGAGCGTGTATCACCAGTGGAAGGCTGTTTCTTGGGGCTAAATGCTTTCTTCCATTCTGTTCAATAGGTGTCTGTGAGCACCGGCTAGGGGCAGTGGGGCACGCTGCTTGAAGGGATGGGTTGTCAGGCAAAAGGTCTGACTTTGGCTCCAGACTCTGCCACTTACCAGCAGTGTGACCTTGGGCAACTTCCTTAACTTCCCTTGGTGTCCTCTTCTTCACCCGATACTGTCAGTCATAATGCATGTCCTGCATGCCCCACAGGGCTATTGTGAGAATTCCCAAGAAACCAATGGCAGTGGCTCCCTGCAGGGTAGGAGGGGGTGGAGTGAACAGGGAGAGTGGGTAGCAAGAGTCAGCAATGCACACCTTGTTGAATTGTTTTGTCGTTTAATATTTATTTTATTGAGGTATAATTATCATAATACATTGTGTATGTACATTTAGGATGTACAGTGTGTTGATTTGATACACATACATGTGATTACCACCTCCATGTTGGCTAACACCCCTGTCACATAATTACCATTTTTTTTTTGTAATGAGAACATGTAAGATCTAGTCTCTTAGCACCTTTTGAGTATATAACACAGTATTGTTGGCTACAGTCACTACGTGCTGCATTAGACACTCAGAACGTATTGGCCTTCCAGCTGTGAGCGTGTGCCCTTCGACCAGCACCTCTCCGCTCCCCTGACCCGCAGCCCCCGGTAACCACCCGCCCGCTCTCTGGCTCTGCAAGTTTGCCTCCTTCCAATTCCACGTGTAAGTGACACCACAGAGTACTTGCATTTCTCTGCCTGACTTAACTCGTCTAGCATAATGCCCTCAAGGTCCATCCGTGTTGTCACAAGTGGCAGGATTTTCTTCTTTTTCATGGCTAAGTAATATTCCTCTGTGTGTGTGTGTGTGTGTGTGTGTGTGTGTGTGTTCATGTAGGTTTTCATATTTTGACTACTGTGTGAAATGCTGCAATAAACATGGGGGTCAGACATTTTTTTCACTATCCTATTACCATTTCCTTTGGATATATACCCAGAAGTGGGATTGCTGAATCATATAATAGTTGTTTTAAATTTTTTGAGGAAGCCACATACTATCTTCCATGGTGGCTGAACGAATTTACAATGCCACCAACAGTGTATGATGGTTTCTTTTTCTCCGCATCCTCGCCCAAACTTCTCTTGTCTTTTTGATGAGGGCAATTCTAACAGCTATGGTGGTAATCTCATTGTGGTTTTGATTTGCATTGCCCTGACAATTAGTGATGTTGAGCATCTTTTCACATGAATTGTTTTGATTTTTGAATCAAGTGCATATCAAACTCCAAAGCTCTCTCTACTAATTAGGTGTACTGTCAGGCAGCGAACACAAAAGATGTTACAGAATCGTCACTACTGAATCTTGGTCGCTTTGAAAGGCCCCCTGCACCGCTGCTCTCTGAAGCCCAGTTCAAAGCACCCGTCACAGCCCCTGGCGCACCGTAGGTGCTCAGCGGTGTTTGATGGACTAGTATGAAAGGACGCAGGTAGACTCCTTCACACTGCAGACGGGAGGGGGGCCCAGAAAGAGACTTCTTCATTCCTCTTGGGCATTGGTGTTTTTCTGAATTCCACTCACGTCCAGAGACCTCCGTCAGGGGACTTGGATGAGGCCCTTCGAGTGCTCAGTGGGGAGGTGAGGACGGGCGAGAAATGGCAGAAGCCGTTTTTCTTGGCCCTCCAGGCTCAGCGCGGCATCTTTATAGGCCTGGGAACCGGATCCTGCCTGTTCCCCTGCCTGAGTGGAATCACAGCCTGATGGGTGGGCCCGCAGGCCACACGCATGGTTTCCTCTGAGACATGTACACGGCCGAGCACCGCGGCAGTGAGCGCCCACAGAACGCTCCCTCTGGGGAGACACGTTGTGCACAGAGGTGAGGTTTGGGGGGCACAAAACTGAACACAGATATTTATAAAGGTGTGCATCGGGGCACTGGAAAATATGTCTTCCTTCTGCTCTGGAGATATTTCCATCCATTTATTTATTCCTTCCGTATCTCTTGAACCTGCCCTGTGCTGCGAACTGGGAATACCCTCATGAAGATGTTTTCGTCTCTGTTCTTAAGAAGGTCTCAGGTTAGTGGAGAAAATGGGCAAAGAAAAAAAAATAGTGCATTTGGATCCCCTCGATCCTCAGATGGTCTCGAACTTCAGGTGCACTGTTTGCCTAACTGGAGTTTATGACGGCTAAAGAGACACCACAGTGAATGTGCGTGGGCTTTTAGGAGGGATCACAGTTTCAGGAGCATTTCCACGTGGAAGAGAAGGCGCATCTCAGAATGAGGACATGAGGTTCCTGCCACACACAGCACGTGACGCGGGCTGAGATGGAAGCACGAACCCCATAAAAGACGACAGAAGGGGATCCCACCCCAGGAGAGGACCCCTGTTTCCACTAGGGGCCATTCCACAGGGCCACCATTGACACTTGTGCTTTGGTGACTCTGTCTAGAGGCCAGGGAGCTCTGGAAGTAGAGAGCTCCTTCCTCCCGGACCGTGTGGGGACGGAGACACACGTCCTCTCCATGGCCTCTCTGAACGTCCAGCCGTAACTTCAGAAACGAGCCTGGGTGCTTCGGCGTGCTGCAGGGTGGCCCGGGCAGCCCCCTCTGGGTGAGCATCCTCTGAGTGTCCCTCCCTGGACAGCAGCTCTGGGAGTTGAGGACCCCAGGGGCCCACTGTGAGGAAGGGTGGGAGGAGCAGGCCGTGGGTCGTCTGGTTGGAGTGCCAGTGAATGTTTCTCTCACGACCTCCCTGTGCGCTGTGCTCCTTGCTGCCCTGGGTCCTCTCCGGTGGGCCAGAGATTCCAGTCTCACTGCGTGGCGGCCCTTGCAGTGGGTGGGAGGCGGGTCGTGATCCCAGTGGAATATCCCCACACTGGAAACCCTCTGTTCTCTCTAGTCCTCGACAGATGCCTCACATCTCTCAGCCGCATCGACTCACCAGAAAGAGAAGCTGGGTTGTTTCCCTGACTCGGTGCCGAAGTCCAGGCCGGTGGGGACAGTGTTTGAAAGTCTCTTTCTTTGATGCTCTTGGAAGCGCAGTGCTATGCTGTCCAAAAAGGTAGAAATCCAAGAATCGTAGACTCCTGGGGGTGAATGGGACTTGAAGGGGCTCTGGGTGCAGACCCCCATGTCATGAAGGAAGCAGGCCAGGGAGTTGCCGGCTGATTGGAAGCTTCCAGAGATGGAGAGCTTATCCCGCTCATTCCGCAGCCTAACCAGGCCGTCTGATTGGGCTGTCTCGAGGCTGCATCCGCGTCAGCCTGGCTGCCTTCCTTTCTGGAGCCTGGGCTTTGTTTTGGTCTGTCCAGCTGCTGGAACAAGGCACCCTGGACTGGGTCGCCTGCAAACAACGGAAGTTTAGTTCTTGCAGTTCCAGAGGCTGGAGAGTCCAAGATCAAGGTGTCGCAGATTCAGTGTCTGGTGAGGCCTTTCTTCCTGGTTCATAGACGGCTGTCTTCCCGCTGTGTCCTCACCTGGCAGGAGGGCAAGGGAGCTCACTGGGGTCACTTTTATAAGGGCACCAAGCTTATTTATGAGGGCCCCATCCTCATAACCTAATTACCACCTAAAAGCTTCATCTCCAGCTACTATACCGTTGGAGATTAACATTCCAGCGTGGGAGTCCTGCAGGACACAGACGTTCAGTCTGTTGCGGAGGCCCCTTGGAAGGTCATGTGGTTGCTGGCTGAACACAGTTCCTTGTGGATGTGGCACGGAGGTCTCTGCTTTCCTGCGGGCTGCCAGCCTGGAGCTGATACCAGGTCCTAGAAGCCCCCCCCACGACCCCCTCACACTTGGCAGCTCAATCCTTCAAGGCCAGCAGGAGGAGCTCTCGCTCTGGTCTGCTAAGATGCAGTCCTACATAACAAAGTGTAACCATAGGAGTGGCTGTCCCACCAATGTAGGAGACCGTTCTGCGAGGCATGGGCCCAGCTCCCACTGGGAGATGCACAGGACCCACGCCCACGGATAGGTTCTCCCGTGGGGAATCAGACTTGCAATGTGCCTAGGCCGCTGTGAGTCTTGCTCTTGCTAAAAAAAACCCTCCCTCACCCTGAATTGAGGACATTTACTGCAGAGTAACTTCCTAAAATCCATGTTAAACCTTCCAAGGATGAGTGTAACCGGTTCAACCACTTTTCCCTTTTCATTTGCAAATATCCCTCTTCTGTGATGTGATTAGCGGCATAGGCTCCTTTGTCTTCTGTAAAAGGTAATCACCTAAAGCCAACCTGTGCATAGGAAATGAGGACCATCATGTAATGTGTTGAGAAACCCAATAAAGGCTGGTCACGGCAAGGGCAAAGGCTTTTGCTCCTCTTGAGAGAAAAGCCACACTGTCCCTTTTCCTCCACCTGACTCGGTAGTCCATGTGAATGTCTCATTTCATCCATAATGACGTGGACACTGTGGGCCGGTGTCTGCATCACACCACCTGTGCCAGATTCACCCGCACTCGAGGAGAGGGGCTTATACAAGGACACAGCGACAGGAAGGCCACCTCCATGTGTCTCCACCACATGGATACGTGATTCAGATTTTAACTTTTCAACAGGAAAGACTTTGTATATTATATCCCCAAACAGAGTCTGTTGGGTGGAGCCAGATTTCAAACACCAGAGTTAACACCTGTTTTCATTCCCGAGGGGCCGGGTAGCTCTCCAGGTAGAAGTGACGGATAGGGGAGTTCAGAAAGAGTGAGATCCGAGCTGGGTGGCAGGCAGAAGAGGATGGCGATCTGGACAGTTTTCTCCCGTGCCTGTTCGGGTCCCTGAGTTCCCGAGGTGTCCATCGACACGAAACAGCTCCCTGAGCTGCTCGTGCATCTTGGATTCAGCTCGATGGCTCTTCCCGTTTCTGCAGGCTTCCTCCTTGTCCATCTGCGATCAGCCGAAGGACACGGCGGCCGCTGGTGCTCCAGGCAGCTGCTTTGGGAGTGGGCTGCAGGGACCCCGGGATATACAGGGTCCCACAGGATTCATCAATGCCCGCGCAGGTGTGGTTGGTAGGGTAGTAACATGGGTGTGATACTTTATAGTTGTAATTAGAACATTTTACCTGCCATGTCATATAGGGTGTGCTGGAGTGTGATATTGTTACGTTCCAGAATTGCATGCCTATGATTTTGTAGTAAAAGATTTTGTGATAAAAAAGGAGCGTTATTTGTGCCGGACCCTGTACGAGTGGTCGAGGCAGATTGAGTGTAAGGATCCTGGGACAGGAAAGAAAGTTAGATACCTGACAAACAAATTAAGGTTATGTAACACCTCATGATGTACAGGTTCATTTGCTGAAGTGCTGTCATACTTCCCCAACCATTTCCTCTGAGGCCCTGGGACCAACCGGGGAAGGGCCGTGAGGACAGGGGCGGGCTCCACCCGCCCCTGCTGGCAGGACGGTCCATACAGAAACCTGCTCCGAGGGGAGTGACCTCCAGGACGTGGGTGCCTATCAGGGTCCCAGAGCTAGTGCCGGCGGCAGGGCGGTGAGAAGGCCTTTCCGGTGGTCGGCAAGTTGGAACAGCCGAGCAGGAGACCACGGGGACATCACACGTGGGGGTGGGACGTGGGAGGTTAGGGAAGACGACATTCACGGAGGTCGGAGTCTGGATCTCTGTAAATGCCAAGCAGCCGCCACCTTGTTTTTCATCTCTGTGGCTTCTTGTAGCACTTTGCTGTGCTGGCGACCCCGGCTATGGTCCAGTGTGTCCGGGGCAGTCATTTGGCAAGGAATTGCTGAGACATTTCAGTTGTTTTAAAAGGCATAGTAAGCTCTTAACACAGTGTCTGATGCATCGTAAGCTCTTAACAAACGAGAGCCATTATGTTACTGTCACTCTTTGGAGTTCAGCCACCCTTCCGTGCACTGGATGGTCTGGGTCCCATCCCTCTCCTCCCCAAGGTGCCCCAGCCCCAGGAGAGCTTGGGTGGCAGTCAGGTGAGCGAGTCCCAGCTTTGGGAAACAGCTGGGAGGGGGCGGCGTGGAGGTGGTGGTGGCGTGAGAAGCAATCCGCGTGCTTCCTAAAAATGCCTCTCACGGGAGAGAATTACTAATCGCCGCCTTTCTTTTGCATCTGGCGTTAATTATATCAGGTAAAGGATACTATACACGGAGTGTTACGTTCTTAATTTAGAGCGTTTGGTGGGGGCTGTTCATTTTATGAGTCACTGCTCAAGGAATTGGGAAGAGCGAAAGTTTTTTTTTTTAACAATTTTTGTAACTATTTATTTTTTTATTCACAAGGTTTTTAAAATTTTAATTGTTGTGGCAGTACAATTTTTCTGTCTTTTACTCCCATCCCAACCCACCCACCAGAGCGAAAGTTTTCACGTTAAAGGCAGTGGCTAACTGAGGAGGGTTATGGGAGTTTTCTTTTAAAGGCCTTTCCTTGTGCATGAAACAGCTGGGCCCCTGCAGGCTGTGTAGGAGTTGGGTGTGCTCTAAGGCGAGGGAGGAGCCAGGGTAAGGAACGAGGGTGAAGTTCATAGTCTCGGGGACCACTGCAGCAGCCTCCTGGTGGTCTGGGGCTTCCACCTCTTCTGCCTCCAATCCGTTGTCCACCTGGTTGCCTGAGTGACCTTTCTATGGTCAGATGTTGACACTTTCCCACCAGAAGCAAATTTCTATTACACTTTCCCGTTGTGTCCTTAGGACTTCAGAGCACAGCCTGTTTGCGTCTGCAGAGCCCTGCTTGCCTCTCTCGTCCCCTCTGTGTTTACCAAGCTCCAGCCACGCCGGTCCCCTTTGAGCTTGTTTCTGTACCTGTAGCGCCCCCTCTCGGTGCTTCATCGGGCTAAGTTTGAGGTTGTTGTGGCCAGAATCGGCACTCACATTGGACTATGGTTCTTGAGCCCATCCTAGAGCATCAGGGGACATTAGGGTTAGAAGAGAGTGTCATGGCCACAGCTGCTCCTAATTTTACACATAAGCAACTTGAAGCCCCAAAAGATTAGCTGGTGGCCCACATCTTATGGGTGGGCTAGCCAAGGAACCGGGACTCAAAATGGGACTCGGGCTTCATCTCGTCGTCAGTGAAACGGACCTCCTCTCTGCCCTTCCCAGCACCTGGAGCAGGACTGGCAGAGTCGAGCTAGCAGGAAGGGGTGATGGCCCAGCCTCCGCCCTGCCTACCACGTCCCTGCTCTTCCCGCACTCGCACCGCGTGGCTGATGCGCCGCAGCTTCCTTTCCGTGGCTGCGAGCCATGGTCTGTTGGCATGTCCTCATGAAGGTCGCTTGACAGCTGCTATTTTGGGAGAGCTGATTATGAGCCAGCTGTCTGGCAGCTGTACCCTTGGCTCCTTTGTCACAGTCGTAGGAGCTGGGCTCTGCGACGATCCCGTCGACAGGTGAGAAGCCGAGGCCCACAGTCACTCCCCGGTTAAATACGGCAGCCGGGAGGTGAGTTCTGCCCTGTCGTCGCCGGGGTCCCACCTGGGCTGCAGCATCACTACTCGTGTCCAATCAGGGGCTGGAGGGAAGAGCGAGCAACCCTGGCCCCGGTCCCTCCTGTAAGATGGTCACCCCAGATACATGGGTAAACCAAACCTACGCCCCAGAAACTCAGTGTGGTGTTTAGGGACATGTCTCCTGCTCTGGCCTCTCCTGCTTTCTTTCCTATTTTTTAAATATCATTAACTGTTTTTTTTATTGTTGTTCTGTTACAGTTGTCCCATTTTTCCCCTGTTGCTTCCCCTGCCCTGCCCCACCTACCCCCACAGTCTCTTTCCTATGTTTGATGATAAAAAAGCACGTACTTTTAAAAACAACAAAATGCAAGGAGCAGTAATGGACTTAAATGTTAGATTTCAAAAAGCAAAAACAAAACAAAAGAGAAAACCACAGTTTTAAGGCATCACTGAGACAGTCGGGGAAATGTAAGTCTCACTGCCGTGTTCAGTGTCCTGAGCGTGCTAGGTGTGCGTGGCCATGGATGCGACCCTGGGGGGTCAGAGGATCGTACGGTTCAAGGGCTGTGATACCAGATGGGACCGAGTGTTAGTTGGTGAGCCTGGCCGAAGGGTGGGGAGGCATTCGCTGCGTTGTTCTTTCAATTTTCCTGTACGACTGAAATGTTTGTCACATTGGAAAGACCTCCATTTTTACCTTTATCACAAAAGTAACAGCACTGTATTGCAGTGTTCAGAAATGTGAAGAAACATGAGGAATAGAAACAAATAATCCAGCCGCCCAAAGCGCTGGTTCTCAACATTTTAAACTGCTCTTCGCAGGTAGAAACGGATGATCCACCGTGGCCCGGTGGTACTCACACTGAGTATGTGCGACTCAACTGAACATTTCAGGGAGTCACACCTGTCCTTCCCATGTGCACTGCCTGCCGTATTTTCATTCAATTTCTTTAAAACTGGCTACTTGATTCACCAGTGCATCAGACCACGTAGTTTAAATCCCATGACCTAGTGGGGTCGCTGTTAGGTGGGAGAGTCCTGGACCTCAGAGTTCCTTTCCACAGCCTTCCCGTCCCTGCTGTCCTTCTTACCTGGGCTCCCCAGGGTCACTCAGGACAGAAACCAGCCTGCCTTCCAGCGTCTCGGGAGGTCCTCCTGACTGCACGATGCCCAGAGGCAGCGCATCTCCGGGCGGGCTCCACTGCGAACTGACATTCACAAAAGCACTCAGAGACTGAGTCCCCCTTCAGATGGTGGAATCTTCCCTCTTCCCCGCCTTTCCTGCTGACCTCACCAACACAACCCCCTCCCACTGCAGGGCGAAGAGCCCCTCCCAGGAGAGACCAGGGAAACAAACCAGCACAATCTACTCCAAGATCCAGAGGAATTTGCCCCCAGGGTTTCCGATGACCTTGAACTGTCAGCACTGGACAGCTGGACCGGACTGCTTCTCATCGCTTAGTGCCCTGGCAGATGTGGGGAGAGGGACTAGTCTCAGCTCTGTCTAACAGTGGCCCCAGCATGGAGGAGGCTAGTTTGCTGCTCAAAACAAAACAAAACAACTTAGCATCTTGAACTTCTGTTCCTGTGGTTGTCATCCCACTTTATGATAATTACTTGGTTTTTCTGATAATGTGTAGGGGTTTGCAGAGGGTAAATGCTGTGTGGATGTTTTTTTCTTCCCTCTGTATTCTTAGACCTTAGCACAGAGTCCGTAGGTATGTGTCCAGCGGCACCTTTGCCCAGTGACCCAGCTCCAGCACCGCAGGAAGAAGCACAGGGAGCATCGGAGCCGCAGCCAGTGGAGCAGCGGGGACAGGAGAGCAAACTAAACGCTCAGGGACTGAAGGCCCTCGGGCAGAGTGCTCGGGACTGTCCTTCCCACCCCGTGTGTGGGCCCCTCTGATGCTTGCTCAACAGTAACACTTGCGTGGACACCAGACTTTCAAAAAATAAACCTCGGCCGTGGCCCCAGCTTTTCTGACGCAGGACGCGCCGGGCTGTGCAGTGTGAAGCAGGAGCATCAACAGAGCTTGCGGCTGGGAGGGGCAGGCGAGCACGAGTCAGGCTGCAGGGCCGGCACTGAGCCGATGAGGGTGCACAGCTCCTGCTAGAGGCGTATCTGAGTGAGGAAGGATGCAGAGGTCTGGCTTAAGGGGACAGTGGCAACAGGGGTGGAGAAAGGACAGACTTGAGATAGAGTTAGTAGTAGGTAGCAGGAGGACCTGGGGCGTTTGGAAAAGGAGGGGTTCTCCTTGTCAGCCGGGTGTTGTGGCTGGTAAATACCTGGTTCAGGTGGGGGAAGTAGGAGTCCTTATACAGACGGTGGTGGAGACCCTGGAAGTGCAAGGACGTGAGGAAGGAGGAGACGGCCGGAGGGGCCAGCGGCCATAAGGAGCAGAGACAAGGGGCAGTTTAGAGAGTTGGGAAGCCTGAAGCTGTCTCAATGCAGAAAGGGGACTGGGAGGGCTCAGCCAGTGTGGCTCAGTGGGTTGGACATCCTTCCTTAAACTGAAGGGCCGCTGGTTCAATTCCCGGTCAGAGCACATGCCTGGGTTGCAGGTTCCGTCCCCAGTTGGGGCACACACATAAGGCAGCCAATCGATGTTTCTCACTCTCTTTTTCTCTCTCCTTTCCCTTCTCTAAAATAAAAAATAAAAATTAAAAAAAAAAGAAAAGAGAAAGGGGAGTGGCGGGAATAGACTCCACCAGCTTCTGGCCAGCTCTGAGCACAGTGTCTACCCACGCGAGAGGTTCAGGAAGAGTTGGTGGTGGAATGAGCAAGCCGTAGATGGGCTAGTTAGATCTTGTTACTCCTGTTTTGCAGATGATCAGAGACACTTCGTGTTTTGCGAAAGGCTGCACAGCCAGAAAGTGGTGGAGCCAAGGCTCACACTCGAGTCTCCAGGGTGCTGGCCTGGGCCCTTTTCCTTGAAGCACACGGCTGCTCTCTGAGGCATTGCCCCCGTCTGGCCCCTCACTCAGAGCCAGCCTCGCCGTCTCCTGCCTGACCCCTGCGAAAGCGAGAGGGTGCTGCACGAGGGGTTCTCTGCTCAGCTTTTTCCCTTCGCGTGCTGGGGGCTCTGGGTATTTACTTCATTATCTCTTGCAACTGCGCCATCTCCTCGGTCAAATGGGAACGATTCAGCCTTTACATGGCTGTATGTGATGCAGCCAGCGACAGCCTAAGCTCCGTGAGGGCAGGGACCTTCGCTGGCCGTGTCCACTGCTCTCCGTCCAGCACCAGCGCCCAGGACAGCGCCTGGTTACCAGGAGTCACCAACTGTTGTGGACTGTAGGAAGCAGCGTCCCACACTTCAGGCTGTTGTCCCCAAACTTGACCACGAGATGGCAGCAAAAGACAGCGAGTTCCAATGACAAGACCTTGGTGGTTCCGAGGGCTTCCCGAGGGCTGGCCTCCCTGCGTTAGGAAATGGAGGCTTCCTCTACTCTCCGAGTTTCCCCGGCCAGTGGGCCCCCCTGGAGACTGATTCCTGGTCCTCTCTGAAGTGGCCAGTGCTGCTCCACGTGGAGGGACAGCATCTTCCGCGGGTGTTTTGTGGCCTCGGTCTAGCGGAGCTGTGTCAGCTCGCCCAAGGAAGAGCCTAGGTCCTGTGTCTAACGCCCCCCACCGGGGCAGTGGGGGTGGATGGGGCAGTCAGGGTTGGGGGCAGGTTAGTGCTGGGATAAGGAGTGTCTAAAGGTATCGTCATGTATTTATGTCAACCAGCCATCTGGACACGCATCACCACATTTCGAGACAGGCGTGATTTTGGCTGCCGGCTCCTTCAGGGCTCAGCCCAAATATTTCCTCCTCAGCAACGACTCCCCATCCTGAACCAGCCCCCGCTTTCTATCACGCTCCTTCGAAGCACTTACCGGACGGGAGGTAATGTTACGTCTTTGTTTTGTAGGCTGCGTTTGCGTGCCTGTGTTTCTCCGCTGGCTTGGATGTTCCGGGCAGGGCCGGTCGTGATCCTCGTGGTACCGGCTAGGCATCCAGGTTCGCGTTTGGACAAGGACGGACAGAGGTGGACCCAGCTGTCCCCACCGTGTAGCTGTTACTCTCCCTGCTCACGACACCCTGAACTTCCCCTGCGACGCACGGGTCACACAGATGCTAGGGGTTCCTCTGTGAGGGGTTCTGCCCGCCACGGGTCAGCAAGCTCAGGGCAGCATGGAACAGGCCTGTCTCCTCTGGAGCCCTGTCCCAGGTTCCTTCCTGAGAGTCCCTGGTGCCTGAGGTGACCGAAAGAGGGTTGGGGACCGAATGCGACATGGATGTTAAGGCACAGACCATGACAGTCAGGGTGTGACCAGCCTACCCTTTTCTTTCTGTCCAGGGCTGTTCCCACACCCATGGCAGAGTGCCAGGGACCGGAGGCGCACCTACCCACCCCCCGCTTTCGGGGACCTGAACAAGCCTGCTCTCACCCCGTGGCTTTCTACACAGGGCCACGTTCAGGCGACACGCCCGCCTCAGGAGGGAGGGGTGGCTAGTCCCTTTCTACCTAGTGGCCACGGAGGCTCCGTGAGATTCAATCAGTGCCCTGGGGACTGCAGTTTAGAGGACGGGGAGGCAGCCCTTGAACCGGGGGCTCCACAGCCTCTGAAGGCAGATGCAACCCGAGATGAAGGAGATAGACAGGGGAATTCTGCCTTCAGCGCTGCCTCCTTTCTTGGTTCACTTGACTGTGCCTCTTAACCCCACTCAGTCCTGCGATCTGCCATATCAGCCTGTGGAGATGACTCCAATCATCTCGTCTCTCGGGCGTTTTTGCGGCGGGCTCCTGGCGCTCCCCGTAATTGGTAGGTGGTTACATGGTGCTCGAGATGGCCTTCTCCGGCCGCCACTTTCTCGGCCTCTGTCCTCTGTGCTCTGAGCCCTGTGCCAGCGCCTCGCCAGTGCCAGCTCTCAGCCGTCCTCAGCACTCGGCTCTGCTCTAAGAAGGCCAGGCTCCGCCCAGGCTTTCCTGTTCCCTGCTGTCCGTCCCCCCGCCCCCCGCCCATCCTTCCCTCCAGAAGCGTGGCCACAGGTGAAACACCGGCCCCCT
Organism: Phyllostomus discolor; assembly: GCF_004126475.2. Classification (NCBI taxonomy): domain Eukaryota; kingdom Metazoa; phylum Chordata; class Mammalia; order Chiroptera; family Phyllostomidae; genus Phyllostomus; species Phyllostomus discolor. Next base: position 133,078,172 of record NC_040909.2, read on the forward strand.
TCCCCGCACCACGGGCACGAAGCTAATGGCATCTCCTCTGCCGGTGCTGGAGCTGCGTCAGGCCCCGCACTGCTCCCGGCAGCCTCCCTGCCCAGCCCTCACCGCAGCAGACGGAGGAAATAAATGAAAACGAGGCAAGCAGAGAGGGAATCTAATGAACAGGAGGAAGGCTGGAATCTGAGACTGAGGCTGGAGCTAAACGGGGCCGTGGGACCTGGGAGCAGTGAAGCACAGAGGAGCGGCATCCGGAGGCCCTGGGCTGGCCAGGCGCCCTGGGAAATCTGGGTTTTCTCTGGAGGGGCTGTCGGCTGTGGGTTCTGGGGGAGAACATGCGGTGAGGACTCTGAGCCCAGGGTGGGGGTGTAGGTTCCCGTGCCCTTCAGAGCCGTCCTTCCCTCTTGCCCAGGACGCCCCCTCGGAAGACTGCTCGGATCCACCTGTCCTCCTTATCCCTGGACGACTGTGGTGGGTGGCGTGGAAGACGGCTCTGCCCCTCCTGCCTGCCCTTCGGCAGCGCTCCAGGCCCCGAGGTCAGAGTTCAGGATGGCCGCTGGGCGACGGGCGGCTGAGTGCGCAGTCGCCGTACCACAGGGCAGGGGCCCATCCTCTGCTCCCGCCTTAGACTTGCTATTCCGTCCCTGCGGTGGAATCAGTCCACGGAGTCAGGACCCTCCCTACCCTCCTCCTTCCAGCTTGAGATCTCAGCGAGCCGCGGGGAAACGAGGAAGACACAGCTGGGCTGTTGGTTGGTGGTTGTCAACCGGCCCCACTGCCCTCCTCTTCTTGGGTCCCTGAACTGCGTCACAGGATCCTCTTCCCCATGGAGCTCTGGGCTACAGAACATTTCCAGGGTGCAGGGTGTTAAAGGGATCTGGGGCCTGATCAAGGAAAAATGCGGCCACGACACAGCAGGAGCATGCACAGACCTTGTTTAGGCAACACGATAGGTTTGCAGTCCAGATCACGGGCTCCAAAGCCCACACAGTTCACCACGAGATGGCACAGGCTTGTTGGATTGCAGCCGGGGGGGTGCTTAGAGTCAGAGAGTGGTTACGGGAGGGAAAGGGGTCTGTTCCCTGCAGGGCCTTCAGGGGGGCAACCCTGTGTGTGTGTGCAGTGTGGTGGAGAGCAGCGGGAGGGAGGAGAAGGGGAAGCGGTGGTGGGAGATGCAGCTGCATGGACCCCGGCCAAGCTGGGAGTGAAGGCGTTGCTCTCTCTCTCTCTCTCTCTCTGATGGGGACAATGACATGCCAGAGGAAAAAGAGGGGAGCTCCTTGACAGAGTGTTGTAGACGCCAATGGGACAGCCAGGTGGTGTTGCCTCGGAACCAGTTAGACAGTTGATGTGCCCGTTTAGGAGAAAGGTCTGAGCTCACTGTGCAGATTTGAGGACCATCTGCCAAGGGGGAATGAATATCTCGGGAGGAAGTGAAATGGATCAGGGGTGTCAGAGAAGGAAGGCAGCCTAGGCTGGGGGAGTCAGGACACTGCACCAAGACACCCGACTGAGGTCCCAGGGGTCCCAGAGGGGGGCAAGCACCCCATGAAGGAGCACACAGTGGGCTGGCTGCACACCCCAGCATGGGCAGGCATTGTGACTGCGTCTCCAGCTCGGTGGGTCTTGGTCCTGAACTCTGGACACACACCCAGGTGTGCAGCGGACGCCCCTTTACCTGTCCTGTGCTCACCCCAGTCCTGCTCCTGCTGTTGTCCTCTGTATCTCAGGTCCTCAGGCTCACACCTGGGAGCCGTCCCAGTCTCTTCTCATCCACATCTTGCATCCGATCCATCACCAAAATATTATGAGCTCAGTGTTTACAGACCCAGATATATCCAGAATCTGGCCACTGCTCACCACCCCCACGGCCACCAGCCAGGGCCAAGCACATTCATCTGTCACTGGGTCACATGCAGACAGGCGGTTGCTGCAAAAAAAAAGGTAAATAAAACACATGGCTCCTCAGTCCCCCTCTCATTTAGGGGACGCCCACAGAGCTGAGGGGGCAGCCGACGGCCAATGGGTGCGCTGGGGGGAGCCAGTCTCCTTGCATGCGGCCTGGCTGCTGAGGAATTTCTTTCACACCCCGGTCGGTGCCTGCCCAGCTCACTCCCCGTACCCAGGCCTTCCTGGAAAACAATTTAATGAACCCCGATACAGGTCATCGGAACAAAAGGAGGCTTATTACTTTTAACCAAGATGGTTATTTCAGCAAAAAATTGATACATGTCAGGGGGGACAAGTCCCAGCTTTCCATGTCTTCTATAGGCAGTTGGGGGGGCCCTTGCTATGTCCAGATTCATCAAAGGCTGTCCCGCAGCCCTCAGGCGTCCGCTGCACACCTGGGTGTGTGCCACCAACCAAGGGCACTGCCCTCAGAGGCTGCTGCCCAGGGGTCCATACTTGGGCAACTTCAACGGTTTCTTTGTTTTGGGTTAGTTTGCTTTCTGAGGTTCTTTTTTAAAAAAAGATCCTCTGTGCAAAAAAAGATAGGCATGTTCTTAACACAATAGCTTGTGAGTTCACAGTTCTTTGGATACTAAGGGAGTCTAGGATAGAGTGCAATGTGTTGACTATTTTATCATGCTTCTAGCTGGGATCAGCATTTGTGCCTTGAGGGAACCTGTCTTTGTTTGGGCAAATACCTTGTCAAGAACCTTGGAGCTGAAGGTGAGATATTGGCTGGAGCTCCAGCAAAGAGACAGAAGAATGTGTCACCAGGGCTGGCTCTGGGCCACCTCTCTGAGCTCATCGCCACCACGCTCACTCCTCCTCATTCTGCTCCGGTTGCAGGCCGCGCATGCTCACCATAGGCTTTAGCTCCTGCTGTCTGCCTCATCTAGAAGGCCCTTCAATAGGATGTCCCCTCCCTCCCTCCCTCCCTCCCTCCCTCCCTTCCTTCCTTCCTTCCTTCCTTCCTTCCTTCCTTCCTTCCTTCCTTCCGGTTTTCACCTAAACATCACCTTCTCGGGAGATGCTCCCTAACTTGCCTAGAGAAAATAGCACAGCCCTACCACAAGGGAGGTTTTGGTGGACTAGACAGTGATTGTTTGTTGAATAAATGAAGAAAAGTTTATGCTGCTTGGCATGAGAAAAGGCGAAGAATTTGATTTTGCTCTTGAAAGGGAGAGGGGAGAGAAGCATGAGGGGGAGCAGAGAGGGGAGCAGGTGGAACAAGTGGGGTGATGCAGTGAGGGTGGGGGTGATGGGCATGTACTGGGAGGGTTGAGTGGCCCTTTAAGAGGTGGCATACCTATCATTTAATCTGAAGGTGTTTTATTATGTCCATTTAACCACTGTTGGGAACAGCCCTGCCTGGCTTCAGGAACTGTAACCCCCCCATGGCCAAGGCTGAGTGAGAGACCTCCAGACCAGAAGCCACTAAGGAGATGAAGCTTATCTCTCTGGGAGGAGCACTGCTTCTGCTCCTTGCCTGGCCCCTATTGCTTGGTCAGTTAGCCAATGACGGGTAAGATCCCTCATGGGAGGGGCCACCTAAGACAGGCACGATCACGTGGGAAGGCCCTCAGGGAAAGACTTGGGGGGCTATGGAAAAAGGGGGTGATAGCCCCTCGCCCCTCAGCTTTGACAAAGCCTGAGTCCTCATTCTGCCTTTGAGAAGTCTCCAACCTCTCGGCTGCCTTGTCTCCTCTGCCCGACTCAAGCCTGTAACAATGACAAGGGGCGGTGCAGCCCTATGCTGAAAAAGGCGGGAAAATGGCGGGCTTCCTGGGTAATGAGGCCTGAGAAAGAATATGTAAAATCCTGTGAAGCCTGCTTTGCTAAGGATGCTCTTAATTAGATTATGAAGGCCCATGCAGGAAATGAATTTAGTTCCTTAGGTTCTGTAGTTTTTTAGGCTATAGACCCCAACTCAGTGTGAGCCCCATTAGCTCTTTGAGCATTATCTATTGTTGGATCCTCACTGCCAGACAATGGTTAATAAGCTGTATCCGTATTCCTACCCAAAACTACCTAATAAAAGCCTGTTCAGCCAGCAGCGAGGTGCACTCTCCTCTTGAGAGAGTGGCCAGGCCACTCCGAGGCGCCCTCCCCTTGCGAGGGTAGCCGCGCCGTCCCTTTTGCTCCACAGGACTCGCTGGTCCGTGTGAATTTCTCTCATGTCTTGTCCATCCACAGCACCACAGATACTGCTAGCCGGTGCCTGCATCCAACCACTGCTTCATCTCCTCTGTCTAATATTTCAGTAGAGCCTACTGTACGCGTGGATGCTCTGTACAAAGTGCGTGTGGGTTTGGAGGTGGGAGGATCCGTGCGCTTGAGTGTGTGTGTTTGTGCGAATGAGGAAGAGGCTGAGTTTTGTGTTGGGTCCAGAAGCAGGGGTCTGGGGTTGGTGGGCATCATGGAGCTTCCATGGGGGTTCCGGCCACACTCATGAAGGCTCGTGGGACCAGGAGGACCTAGGTGACCCTCTGGTTGTATGGTGGCCTGTGTACAGTGAGCAAAGGTCAGAGCACCTGGATGGAGAACAAGGGCACAGGAGGAGAGGTCGGGGTCTCTCTGCCCGGATCCAGCTCTCCTGTTGGTTGGTGATTCATGGTCAAATGTTTCCCCCTATTTGGGCCTCAGTTTTCTTATATACAAAACCAAGATTTTGGGCCACATAGAATTTTTTTAGCTCTTTGCAGCTTTAACACTCTATCTTCAGATGGAGTTTTTCAAACATTTACTTTTATTAATTTTTCTGAGCCTCCATGTGCTGGAGAATTGGGAGGATGATACCTCCCCCGAGAGCTGTCAAGAAGTCCAGCTGAAACCGGGTTTGGAAGTGGACGCTGCAGTCTGCACAGCACTCCGAAAAAGTCAGCTCTTATTGCCATTGTTGTTACGACAATGTCAACTTAGGGGCCAGTGTGCTGTGAAAGACTGTATTCGAAATTATTTCCCAACAGAAACTGACGGCACTTGAGTCACACCGTCTGTTTTCTAAAAGGTAAAGACAGGTGCATGGAGTCCACTCCAAATGCTTTGAAAGTCCTCTCAAAAAAATGGCACCATGACATTCCCAGGGTGGGAGGGCCAGGATGGTGGCGGGAAGTGTGTGGCCGATAGGCAATGAATAATTCAAACAGGCACAGGGCACCCAGCCCGCTGGGAGCTCATCCATAAAAGATCGGGTTCAGCTGTTCAGAGCTCACCGCTGATCGGGGAGCAACACGCTCCCCTGGAGGCGCCATTTGGCCCGGGCGCCAGAGTGTCCGAGGACCCCGTGGTTCCGGAATACAGATGCTACAGATGCCAGGGACAGGGAATGAGTTTCTAAAGACCAATGAAACCATCCTTGTTTTAAAAAAAATTAAACATTTTTTATTAGTATATTTATTTTATATATAAAAGAAATACAAAAAAAAGGAACACAAAGAAAGCGCGTTTATGGCAAATCGGACTTGTCGGCGCCCTCGGCTTGGGTTCCGGGCTCCGACCCGCCGGGGGTCAGCAAAGTCCGCCGGTTGTAGTGGCCCTTGATGATGCCCGTGTTGTTGTTCTCGTTGAGGAGCTGCTTCTGCCTTTGCCTGTTGAGGGACTGCACGAGGCCCAGCACGACGGCGGCCAGGGAGTACTGCCCCGGCAGCCTCCTCGGGGGCAAGATGAACGGGTTGGGTTGCACCCTGCCCAGGAGAAAGTACGTTTTGATTTTCCCTTCCTGCTCGCTGATGCCCTTCACGTAGATCTCCCCTCGGTAGTCAAAGGCGAAGCCCTGGTCCTTCAGGATGAGATAGGTCTCCTCTGGGACTTGGATCCTGCCGCTGACGCCGGTGCTGTCCATGCGACTGGCCAGGTTCACGGTTTTGCCCCAGATGTCGTACTGCGGTTTCTTAGCGCCGATGACGCCGGCCACCACGGAACCGTGGCTGATGCCTGGGGGGGAACCAAAGAAACCAGAGGTGAGGGGAGGGGGGACAGCTCCAAAGTGGCTGCACCCTTGCCTGGGGCAGTGATCGTGAAGGGTGTGATTTCTGGGCAGAAAACCCAGGATCCTGGTCCTGCCTCCGTTGCTTGTTAGATACGTGACCCAGTCACTTATTTCACTGATTTGGGCCTTACCTCTGCATCGGTAAAGTCGAAATGGTAAAAGGAAGAGGAAATGAGATAATATAGGCAAAGCCATGGGTGTGATGCCTGACTGTAGGAGACCGTTCTGCGTGGCGTGGGCCCAGCTCCCACTCGGAGATGCACAGGACCCAGGCCCACAGATAGGTTCTCCCGTGGGGAATCAGGCCTGCAATGTACCTAGGCCGCTTTGAGTCTTGCTTTTGTGGAAACTCCCTCACTGTGAATTGAGGGCATTTACTGCAAAGTAACTTCCTAAAATCCCAGCTAAAACTCCCCAGTATGGAGTGCAATCGGTTCAACCACTTTTGCCTTTTCATTTGCAAATATCCTTCTTCTGGGATGTGATTAGCGGCATTGGCTCCTTTGTTTTTCTGCAAAAGGTAACCACCTAAAGCGAACCTGTGCATAGTAAGTGAGGTCCATCCTGTAATGGGTGAGAGATAGAAATAAAGGCCTGTCATGGTGGAGGCCGTGGCTCCTGAGAGCGAAGCTGCCACCCTTTTCCTCCACAGGCACGACAGTCCGTGTGAATGTCTCTCTCCCATCCACACTGTGGCAGACCCCATGAGCCGGTGTCCGCATCACCCAACCACCAGTGGGTGCCCAAGAGAAAAGAGTGAGTATTCCCACGCGGATGCTGACGCAGCTCAGCTCATGGGACGCCGGGGCCTCCTCCTGCCTCTGCTGGGACCCAGCTGAGAGTTGGGGCAGCCCTCTTCCTCCTCTGCTTAGTCCAGGTCCTGGGGGTCACGCCCTTGAGCCACGGTGACAAGCCTCCTAACGGGCCTCCCTGCCTGCTCCTTGACCTCCTGTGATCGTCACCTCCACACCGCTGCTGGAGCAGGTGGCCGTGGGTCGGGGGGGGGGGACTCTTTGATGCCCATCTGATCAAGGTACCACCCACTCCAACACCTGCCACGGCGCCTCTTGCCCATGGGATAACGCATGGTCCTCAGCCTCGAAGCGGAGGGCTTCTCAGACCCAGCCATCGCAGCCAGCCTTACCCTCCAGCACCCTCATCCTGACCTTCACTCTGCATCCACGCTGAGCTGTGAGAGCCCCCTAGCTGCTCGCCGTTCCCCCCCGCCTTGTGCCTTTGTCCCCTCCTCTCTCTCTCTTCTTTTCTCCCAATCCCATAGTCTATGTGGCACGTGCTTTTTAAGACTGTATCAGTGCCTCCTGCTCAAGGAAACACAAGCTTCTCTTCCAGGAATGATTGCATTTCACTCAACATATCAGTGGGCATGTAGGTCTCCTTCAAATAGGACATCTGGCTCATTCGGCAGACAGTGACTAGGCCCCTGCTGTGTATCGAGCTGTTCCGGACGCCGGGGGTCTGATGGGGAAGAAAAAGACGGCCCTGGCTCTCCTGGAGCTTACCTTCTGTGGGGGAGAGACGAGAAGTAATAACAAATACTATACTATCGATGAATGTTAAAGTCTCTAAAGAGAACCCCATCAGGTTAAAGGGGTAGAGAAATATGGGGCGCATTCTGCAGGGCGGTGGTGAGGAAAGGCCTTTCTGAGCAGGGATCTGTGGAGACCGACAGCACAGGCCTCGCAGCTGTCTGGGTCCGATCTTTCCAGGCAGAATGAAGAGCAAGACACCTCCTCCCCCAGACATGTGTGCAGCACGTGTAAGCTGCAGTCGGCTGTGCAGTTGGAGAGGCAGACCTTGCAGGATGCATGGGGATCCCCCGTTTGCAGAGCGCTTTTATAGCCATTGTCCACCTGCTCGTCACGTGACTGCGATGAAGCTGATGATAATGCCCGGTTTCCATGCAGGACACCGACACGCAGTGTGTCGACGATTCACCCAGACGCACAGGGCAGGCCACGGCCGACCCACAGCATCAGCCGAGATGCCCGGTCCAGCTGGGAAAGGAATTTTCTAACCCCGAACGATGCCCGCGGCAATGGGACAGATCCCACTGAGGGGTGGCCCTGGCCCTGGCAATGCGTCCTGGGTTTATGCAGAACATCCTCTTGTCCGGGGCTAGGGCTCTGCTCTGCATCCCTACTTCCCCTTGGTCATCAGTGACTTCAAAAAGGACACGCAAAGTCAGTGGCCGGTGTAGGGATGAGTCTGGAATATCCCATCCATCGATCAAAACTTCAGATATTTCTCTTAGTCCAATGAACAAAGGCACACGGCATTCCTTAGATCTGACAAGTCGGATATTGGTATTTTTTGACCTGTTTTTTTTTTTTCTTGAGAGCTGATAAGGGAGAACCAAACACAGTAAAACGGCCACCCGCCAGAGGGCGCCGAACAGGAGGACGCAGCAAAGCCTGCGCTGGATTGCGCCCTGGCAGCCAGAGGGTCGCGAGTCTCAGGGAATCCAGGAGCTTCCGCCGGGGCTACTTCCTGGCCGCGTGACGTTCAGCCAGGTCCGCCCCTTCTACGGGGCTGAGTCTGCGCACTTGGAAAACGAGAATGTGGACTGGAGCAGGGGCCTCCTAGCACCTCAGGGGGCCCTCGAGGCTCCGCAGAGATGCCGAAGAAATTGGCTCGTTCTACAAGTTATGAAGGGTGGTTATTCACGTTGCTCCGACGACCGCTGTGTTGCCCCTTTGCACACGGGCGTCTCCAAATGCAAGGGGAGGGCGAGCTGCGTGGCCCCGAGAAGTGCCGCAGGCTCTCCGCCCGCCCCTGTCCGACTGCCAGCCTGGGGGACGCAGGAGCCAGAGTGGAACGACTGGTGAGTCAGCCACCTCTCTCAGCAGGGCCTGGTGTGGGTGGGTGCTGGGCGCGGAGGTGGGAGGAGAGGTCGCTGCGGTCAAGCGTTTGCTTCGTATTTCTGCACACAGGCCAGTGCCTTTCCCTGGCCTTCCGAGCGAGGCAGCCAGGGAGGCCTGAGCTGACCCTGGCCCTGTCCTTGGCGAGGTCACACGCGGCCTGCCGCATTCTGCAGGAAAGAGCTCCCCAGGCTCGATGCCCAGGGCTAGGGGGGCCTGGCGGTACAAGGCTGGGCAGCCCCCGGGGGGGCCTCTGCCTGCCTCCCCTCCCGCCACTACTCACCGATCCGGAGCTCGAAGTTGTTGAACGAGTGCTTGTTGATCTCCTGGATGCTCTCGGTCAGGGCGAGGGAGAAGTCGGCCAGCGCGCACAGGTGTCCCCACTTGTCTTCGCATTGCTGCGGCAGACGTGGGAGAGGAGCTCAGGCTCTGCGGCACACGGCGACACGTGGGTAGCAGGGCCCGCTCTGTGTCCTGAGCCCACCCGCCCATCCCTTAGAAGGAACTAGCCAGGTGTGTGGCTCCCTGTACATTGGAGCCATCAGTGTGCAGAAACACTGATGGGAGATGGGAGGTTGGTTTCAGAGGGTCAGACACGCGTGGATCATCACGATCCTTTCCCACACCTACCCTGTCTGTCCAGGCGATGGGTCCTGAATTCCTGACCGTGTTCACTGGTGTGTGTGCGTCCGTGTGTGTACACGTGCTCCTGTGCACACATTTGTAGCATGTGTAGGCATGTCCACGTGCATGCATGTGCTCCAGTGCACAGTGTTGATATGTATACACATGCCCCCGTGTATACATGTAGTGTGTACTTGTGCTATCTGCATGTGTGCACTGTGCATACATACCCATATGTACATGTGTATATGGTGCATGCACATGCACTCCTGTGTACATACATGTGCTGGTGCACGTGTGCACTCCTGTGTACACATGTGTAGTGTTGGTGCGTGTACACATGATCCTATGTGCATGCGTGTAGTGTTTCCAATCTAGGAACCGTGTATTTTCCTTTGAAGCGCTTTGCTCAGCAGGCTCCTTTTTGGGAAGGAAGGGCAGAGCAGCCTCCGTGAACCTCAGCTTTCTCGTCTATAAAGTGGGGACGAGCCCCTTGCCCCGCCTACAGGGAGGGGACGGGATCGTGTGTGAAAGACGCCGCCCTCGCACGGTGGAGGCTGGCAAACAGGTGCGGTCAAGGACCAGGGAGCACCTATTTTAGACGTTGTGGGCCACATTTCAGGCATGCTGCTCAACGCCGCCTTTGTATTGGGGCTGGAAAGGAGCCGGTGACAAAGTACACGCAACGAGTGCGGCTGTGTCCCAATAACATTTGATTTACGAAACCAGGTGGCTGGGTGGTTTGGCCTGCAGGTGACATGTCCCTTGGGGACCCCTGCCACAGGGGCTTGTGCGTAGGCACCCAGTTCCTAGCATGGGTTTCTCGCCAGACAGTGACTCTTACAATATGTCCAGGCTTTCAGTTGGAAAGAAAGTAAAAGGAGGGGTGAGAAGAAGGGATCGGGATCCCTTCTTCCCAGTAACTTGGGCTCGTGACCGTGTAACACCGACTGAGGACCTACGCAGGGGCAAGGCTCTGCGTGGGGAGCACGGCCTCATCTCGGGCGATTCACCCACTAACCCCGGAAGGTGTGTGTTCTCCTTCCCACTTCACATTCGGGCCTGGCACACAGGCAGCTCTCAAAAGAGCAGGAGCTCTTATTATTATTATTATTATTACCTATTAATTTTGGAGGAGAAAACAAAAGCAAGCATAAGGAAACAGGTGAGGGTTGGGGGTTTAGTAACACCCACAAGTGTATCATAATAGGGTGCTTCTTGGCCCTGCTCTTGTTCATCAAGTGGACAGTGGGGTTCAGAATGGAGCCTGGAGCCTTCTTCATCGTAGAGAAGCATCGGCTCCTCCAGTGGCCTCTACCTGCCCCAAGAGCAGCGGACACCACGTGGCCAGAATATCCAGTTCGTCAGATTTTCTCCCTGACCATCCCTAGGCCTCCCGGGGATGGTGGCCTTACTACCTTCAGCAGTGTGACAACGGCGAGGGCCCTGCCGTAGGTTGTGTCCAAAGAGGTCCTTTACCTGTTTTTCAGGTGACAGACCTGAGACCGCCATGTAGGTGCTGCCAATGGTCTTGATCTTTTCGATGTCTTGAAACCGGTCCTCGCCGAGCAGCTGAAACAGACCGGGCAGTGGAGTTAGTCCCGGTGTGTGCTCTCCCCACGGCCAGGGGCTCCTGGAGAGAGCCCTGGGCTCACGTTAAAGACGGCTCTGGCTGGTGCGACCTCCGTGGGGTGGTCGCGTTTCTCTCTGAGAACCACGTGTTCAGAGAATCAGCGTGTGTTTACTGAGCACCTGCTAAGTGCCAGACGCCGAGATGGGTGTGACCAGATACTCTTTGAGGAAAGCTCTATCTCCATGAATCTTCAAAATACTTAAGCTACCTTATGTATCAAAGAAGTCACAGGTGGTGTGCAATCCGTCAGCGCGTCTTTTTTTGGCCTTATTTTTAACATGTACTTGGAATCCCTCCCCGCCAGCACCCGGGTCTGAGCCACTGTTAGCGTATACCTTGTTACTGTGTCGCGGTAACGTACCAGCTGCTGCCCTCGCCGCACATGCCCAGCACGGCAGCTAGAGACATCCCAGTCGGGTGCAAGTCAGGCCATGTCCCTGCTCTGTGCAGACCCCTCTGTGGCTACCCATTCCACTCAGGGTCAAAGTCAGAGTCTCCTCTGTGATTGGCTGGGCCTCCCGTGCCCTGTTGCCTCTGCTCACTCTGCTCCAGCCACACTGACCTCCTTGCCGATCCCAGCTATCCAGACCTGCCTCTGCCTCAGGACCTTTGCACCTGCTGCTCCCGTTTTGGGATAGTCTTCCCTCAGAGGAGGACTGCTCACCCCACCCCTCCCCCCAGGTCTTTCCTCAACTGTTGCCCCAGTGGGGTCTCACTGACCAGTTCATCCAAAACTAAACATCATGCCCCATTCCTGGGGCCACCGACCTTGTAAGATAAGGGAGGGAAGAACAAACTAGCAAAGGAGAGGAGTGGAGAGATGCCAGTGAAGTGGAAACCAACGCATGAGTTGGCAGAAGCTGGGAGAGGAGGAAAAGGGCATCCCAAGAGGGAGGCGCAGGCACCTGGGGCAGACGCCACTGAGGGGCTCAGGATCCACCTCGCCTCCCTCCCTGGAGCGCTCGTGAGGTCTCGTGCCTTTCCACTCCGTCTCTTCTCTGAGGACTCCCAGCTGTGTGTGTCCTCCTCGCCCTCCAGACTCGTGCACGCGATTGCTAAGCCACACCCCCACCACAGGTCGACCAGGCGTCTCTAATTGGCCATTCCTGAAACTATGCCCGTGGCCTTGTTGACCCACCTGCTGTCTCCATCCACAGTATCTCCATTTTTCCAGTTCTGGATGGAACCTCACAACCCACCTCTACTCTGGCTGAGGCCCGTCGGCGCCACCCTCAGAGGTAGCCAGGTACTGTCTGTCCCCCTGTCTCCATGGCATAGGTCACATGTCCACAAACCTTCCCTGAGTGCAGGAGCCACGCTCAAGACTTAGACCTCCTGCCCCCAAGTCCAAATCCGGGCCTTTTGTTTCCTGTTGTCGGCAGCTATTTAGATGTGACATCTGGTTCTCTAACTCTTTGCCTCTCTTTAAGATTGTAACCTGCTTGGGGGTGCATGCCATCCTGGGGGTGGGCAGACAGGTGGGGAGGATGCAGCAGGTTGTCTGTAGACCGGTGTCCCCCACCTTTTTGGCACCCGGGACCAGTTTTGTGGGAGACGGCAGGGGGTGGGTGGCAGTGGAGCCCAGGTGAGCTCTGGTCTTGTCCTGCAGCCCCGGGGGTTGGGGACCCCGGCTACAGACCATTTTGCTGCAGGCATCCTCTCAGAATTAAGCAGGTGCTAAGAAGCTTGCAAGAGTCCAGCGCCAGAGAAACTGTTCTGGGAAACATGGAAAACACAAGCAGGTGCTTTTGCGATTTGCCTTGTTGGGTGTGTGTTTGTGGAAGTGTGCGTCTGTGTGTGCAAGCACGCAGCTTGGCTCACGGCTGAGGCAGCCTTTGTTCATTGGTTGTTGTTTCCTGAGCTGCAGAGGGGCTGCTGCTCTGTGCTCTGCCCTGGCTGAGAGCCTGCAGAGTGCAGCCAGGGCAGGAAGTGGCTGGAGCAGCCTGCCCGTCCCCAGCCTGCGTGCGTTCACGCCTGGCACGTGCCCTCCGACCCCTCTGAGCAGGTTTCTGAGCAGAGCTCTGGCTGTTTGTGGGAGGCCGCTCTGTGTGGCGTGGGCCCAGCTCCCACTGGGAGATGCACAGGACCCACGCCCACGGATAGGTTCTCCCATGGGGAATCAGGCCTGCAATGTGCTGCTATGAGTCTTGCTTTTTGCTAAAACTCGCTCACCCTGAATTGAGGACATTTACTGCAAAGCAACTTCCTAAAAACCATGCTAAACCTTCCAAGGATGAGTGTAACCGGTTCAACTACTTTTGCCTTTTCATTTGCAAATATCCCTTTTCTGGGATGTGATTACCAGCAACCTCCCCTTTGTTTTCTGTATAAGGTAACCCCTAAAGCAAGCCTGTGCATAGTTAAAGAGGACCTTCTAGTAATGTGCCCAGGAAGACAAAAGTCCATTGGAACATGGGCCAAGGATTTTGCTCCCCTTGAGAGAAAAGCCATGCGGTCCCTTTTCCTCCACTGGATTCGGTAGTCTGAATATCTCATCTTCATCTATAATGACGTGGATCCCACGAGCCAGGGTCCGCATCAGCTGTTAATATTTCAGCTCCGAGATCTGGGCTCGCCTTCACCTGCCCACCTCCTCCGCATCCTCACAACTGCATTTTCCCAGCCTCCTGTGGGGAGGCGTCTCTTTGCTCTTCCTTTCGGGTCAGAGCTTCCTGGCTGAGGGCCCACTTCAGGCCCAGGCGACGCTGCCTTCTCTTCTGAAATCGATTAGGAGGCAGCAGGAGTCTCCGTTATTTCATTGAATATCCATGCAGCAAACTTAGATACTATACAGCTAAAAGCGTTTGTGGGCATAATGCATGCGTTCCCAACCCACCCCTTCATTCTTTCACTAGTCTGCAGGGAGTGGGGAGATGTGGGAGGACTCTTAATCCTTCGCAGGGGCGGGGCATGTGGGGCGAGCGACCCGGCATTATTGCAAACCCAGCCTCATTACAAGCCCAGCCTTGGAGCATGTGCTCCGTGCAATGTCCTGCTTTCTCCTGAGCCAAACAGACTTTCGTATGCTCGCTCTCAGGTCCTGCAGTAATTGTGTCAGCAAGAACAGCAGCGTCGCTATTAACGTGAGCACCAGGGCGTCTGGCTGGAGCTTAGCCAGGGCCGAACCTAGCGGGCTGCTCTCGACCCAAAGAATGAAGGCATGTCTGGCTGACCCAAGGAGAGCTGACAGTGCTCGGGGTTGGCAAGCCAGGGAATGTTTTTCCTGATTGATGACACTCTCTCCCCTCTTCCTCCTCCTCTGTCCTTTCTCTTCTGCTTCCTCCCCTGTTCCTCTGCCCCTCTTCCAAAGCACCTGTTCCGAAGACAACAGCCTCCCGGACCAATTCCCTCTCTCTTAGCCTTGCCAACTTCCCTCTGCAAACACCCATCTCTACCGCTAGGGGCGCTGTCCTTTGTCTCAGTTGTTTTGGAAGACTCCAGGGTGTTTACAATTTGGGGCACCGAGATGCGCATTCAGTTCAAATTTATTTATAACCATTTAAAAATACGAGAGCAGGCAGTTTTGGGAGACAGGGTGCTATAGAATTTAAAATAAATAAAAAGCCTACTATTTCAGCCTTCAGTCAGATTGTTTTTAATGGAGCTTCTTTTTTTTTTTTTTTTTTTTTTGAGAATATGTTTTGGTCCATGCTAGTCCATCAACACCTCATGATTTCCCAGCTGCCTTCTCTCCCCCATTGTGTAATGAATTAATAAAGCATCTGTTATAAGCCTGTCTTATGTCCTAGGCACAATGCTAGCCCCGGGGACGGCCCAGGGTCCAAAAGAATGTGGTTTCTGTCTCCGTGAGCTCATGGCCTGGCGTGGAGGGTGGGGCTGGAGGGGTCGTCGCCACAGGATCGCTCTCCACTCCCCACACCGCAGGGAGCTGTGTGGAGGGACCTCGGGCCACTGCATCCTCGGGGCCAGACGACTCCGAGTCGCCCCGTCTCTCCCTGGTGTTGTGAGCCACAGACAGCAGGAAGGGATTGTGTTGTCACTTATCTGGGCCCCCCGCCCCTTGTCCCCAGGGCAACTGAGAGGGCCATCGTTTAGTTTATGACCACAAAACCAGAACCATGAAATGCCACTTCAGCGAGAAACAGTGCGACACGGTGACCAACAGCCCCACGGCAGGGCGGGCCTGGGTCCCGGTGTCGGCCGTCCCATCCTGGTGGCATGTGACTCTGGACACTCTCGGTGCTTCTGAACCTCAGTCTTTCTTGTCTCTAGAATGAAGGCTAATCATTCCTGTCCTGTGGGTTTGGTGTGAGGGATAAATAACGGGCACATGCGGAATATGGAAAATGGCAACATGTGGTCAACGCCTGTAGGAGTTAATTTGATGCGTCTCTGCCCCAGACCTAAGTGGTTAGTGGGGGCAGAAGATCTGTACAATGGAGGGTTTCAGGCTCTGTGGCGGGAGGTGTTATGGAGTATATGTTTTTCATTGAAAAAGGAGTGATAATATTTACTGGCCAGAGGGAATGAGAAGAGGTGTCACCAGTGGAGATGGTGTTTGGATGGGCAGTTAAAGGACTATTAGGGTTCCCACTGCCGTGGAGTCTCGGAGAAAGGATGGTATGGTGAGGATGGAGTAGTTTCTGGGCAGGAAGAGCTGTGTGTGGAGTAGCCAGGTGGGCTCGATGGCTTATCGGTAGCTGGGCGGTGCTGGACGGCGGGCTGGTGGCGTGTAGTGGCAAGTGAGGCTGGAGAAGTAACAAAGTGCAGCATGAGAACCCCCCACCCCCATGTTATGTGTCCATTCGATTCATTCAGGCTGGAAGAAGACAGTACTGTCCAGAGCATGTCCGTCCTTGTGTTTAGGTCTCTGACCAAATGCTAATTGATGGCTTTATCTTTGGTACTTTAAGCAGATGGAGAAATGTCCCCATCAGCGCCTGGTCTCTGTGACGCTATCGCCTGAGTAGCAGGGGCCCCCAATCAAGTCCCGGTCTTGCCATTTGCTAGTTGTGTGACGTTGGGTTAAGTTACGAACCTCTGAGGCTTGTGCTCTTGACCCCCCAAGGGAGAAATAACAGCATTTACCTCATGAGGTAATTGTGATAACTAGATTAGATATCACCCGTCTGTGTTTGTAATGCAGTCTGGAATTCCGTAAGTGTGAAAAATGGTCCCTGCTCCAACACATAATATAATGCTCTGACAACTGCGGCGGCCATTTGTGACTGCCAGGTGCCGCGACTTTGGCTTACCTCATCGAAGTCGGCAATGATCTCATTGAGCAGGCGCAGGCATTCCACTCCCTGGTTATTCATCTCAGTCTGAGAGTAGAAGTCCGCAAACCCCGGGATGGAGGCGAACATCACGCCAACGGCGTCGTAGGACTGCGAATACAGCTCCTGGACGGACGGACACACACAGGGAGCCGGGAAGAGCCATCAGAGGGGAGGTTCCGCACGGGTGCTCGCTGCACAAACAGGCACCTGCGCCCCAGCACAGCTGCCCACGGACAGGGCAGGGCGCGGGGGCTCCGACCTTGTCACATCAGCGCTGTGATCAGTGTCATCACCCTGCAGACTGGGACTGTGAAAGGTCACGGTCTCAGCCTCAGCCGGGCTCAGAGTCCTGACCACCCGTCCTCTTGGCCTCAGCTGCCTCTCCCGTTGTCCTTAACGGCCTAACCCTCACCGTGCCCCTGCACGTGACCCTCACTCGATTCCTCTCGGTAGGTGCTCTAGTCTCTTACCTCACTGAGACAGCTGTGGCTCCTGGCGTTCCAACACTCAGGCATTTGTCTACATTCACACTTATTTTTATCCTTCTGCTTCAACTCCAGACAACATATTTTTCCTTCTGCTGAAGGTCAACACTTGTGCCTGACCTCTTGACCCCTTGTAATTTTTTTCCCAGTGATCCTTCCCTTCCCTTCCCTTCCCTTCCCTCCTTCCCTCCTCCTTCCCTCTCCCCTCTCTCCTTCCTCCTCCAAAATCCCCCCACCTCGTCTAAGTGTCTCCTAGAAGAAAAAGAACAGTGTGGCCTGGATCCTGAAGACACCTGTGACTACCAACCAGTCTCTCTTCGTCTTTGTCCAAATTCCCCAAACTGGTTCCTCCACGGCCTGGCCCCATCCTGTCAGTGCTTAGTCACATGTCAGGTGGAGGCAACATGGCTCTGGAATAGGTCCGACTACCAGCCAAAGTGGAAAAGTCGCCACGCAAGGATCAGCTCACACCTCCCCGGACCCCTGCGCAGACTGGCTGGTGTAAGGGTCTCTCCCGAGATCCTCGGTCTCTTGACTTTCTGTGCTTTAGGGACATGACAGTGGTTTTCCCTGTGTCTGGCCCCTTCCATGGTTTTTTCTTTTATGCCTATCTTCCACCTTAAACGTCAGTGATTGCCATGGTTCTGTCCTTGGCTCACTACACGGTTCAGTGTTACACGCTTCCCTGGGCCGTCTTGCTCGCTCCCAGCCTTTCACCAACATGCACGTATACCAGTCTCTAAATCCTCATCTCGGTCAGCTCTCCTTGGGCTCCAGACTCCGTGTCTCCTGCCAGGTTGCCCTCGCACCCCCCCAGTTCCCCAGGGCTGTGCCTGAACCCATCTTCTCTGCACCCGAACCAGCTCCTGCTCCTTCATCCCCCAACTGGGTGTGTGGCATCCGTGTTGCCAAATCGTCGACGTTAGAGGCTCCGGGTCATTCTTTATTCCCTCTTCCCCATCATATCCAGACTCAAATACTGCTGGGGTTCTTCTTGTTTCCTAACTATTTTTTCTAACCCTCTCACCATTGCTTTTTATCAGACCCTTCCCGTTTTCCTCCTTCACCAGCAATAGGTTCCCTGGCCCCAGCCTCGTCCTGCTGAAAGGCATGTCCCACCTGGCAGTGCCAGTGAGCTTTGAGGGGTACAAGACTGACTACACGTCTCTAGTCTCAATACCCTCTGATGGCAAGAATGACATGAATGGATGCCCTCACCAGCTTTTGCCCAACAAAGCACAGGCAGGTGGTGACTGGCTGGATTGGGTTTGGTTGGAAGCGAGGCCCACAGATTGCAGCCAAGGCACAGCTCTAAGGTGTGGCCCTTCACCTTGGCCTTGAACAGTGGGGTGATACCACAGGAGGAACTTGACTCTGCTTTATGGGCCAGGGAATCCCAAAAGCCAACTCATAGACCTGCATCCTCCAAATAGCTATGATTTAGCAAAAAAAAAAAAAAGTCTGTTTATTAACTTTTGTATTAGTTTTCTCAGACTTCTGCAGCAAAATGCCACAAACTGGGTGGTTTAAAAACAGAAATTTATTTTCTCATAATTCTGGAGACTAGAAGTCCAAGATCAAGGTGTTCACAGGGTTGGCTCCTTCTGAGGCCTCTCTTCCTGGCTTGTAGATGGCCGCCTTTTCCTTGTGTCTTCACCTGGTTTTCTTCTCTGTGTGCATCTGCATCTGAATTTCCTTTTCTTGTAGGGACGCCAGCCATATTGGATTAGGACCCACCTGGTGGTCTAATTTTAACCCAGTTTTCTCTTTAAGGATACTGTCTCTAAATACAGTTGTATCCTCCAGTATTGGGGTTAGAGCTTCAAAATACGAACTGGGTGCCAAAGGGCATTCAGGTTCAATGACGTAGCCCAGGCAGGTCAGCCCCCACCGCCCAAGCAAGCAGGGAGAAGCGTGCGAGGGGTTTGGAGGCGCACGCCAAAGAGCTCCAGCCACCTGCCTGCACCGTCAGAGAGAGCCCGTCATTCCGCTGGCTCTGACCAAGCGCTTCGAGTGTGCCATCTGTTTCTTGCTATTTGGGGCTCCAAGAAGATAAAAATACTGTGAACTGGGGAGGGGCCAACGAATATAGAAAAGCTATTATTGTCGTATTGTCATCCTTTTCTGGTTGGGTGTACAGGCTCGGGCTTTGTAGAGGATTTGGAACACATGAGCTCACCCAGCCCTCCCTGCGCAGGGACTTCGGCCTGGCCCTTCCCCTGCCCAGGCCTGTCTGGTTCCAAGTCCTGTGCTTCTTGTATGAGGATAAGCCCTCTCTGCAGGGAGAAACAGGGTCTGAGACCTGTTGACCTTGCTAGGATCCTTTCATGACCTGCAGGTCTCTGCTCAAATGCCACCTCTTAGGAGAGAGAAGCGCCCCCCTCCTCCATGCAAATGCCACCCCTTTCCGCAGACTCTAGGCCCTTATTTGGCTTCTTCTGCTCCCATGGAACTTATCACCACTGGGCACTACACTGTGTATTTATTCACCTTAGTGTCTGCCTTCCCATGAAAACTCAGGCTTCCTACCAGCAAGGACTCTGTCTTCTTGGTTCGCTGTTGGAATGCCAGTGATCTTGGCCTGCCCGTTGGAGCGCCAGTCACGACATGAAGCACTTTCTGTGCCCAGTTGTCGTCTCTCTGCCACCACTGCAGTGTCAGTTGGGTGATGGGAAGTCTTTCTCAGTCTGATTCACCAGGAGTATCCCAGGACCTCGCATGGTTCTCCTATGACATCTATTATATCATTTGTCGCCTGCACCTTATAAATGTTTGTTGAATGCTGTGACTCAGATCCCTGAAAATTTTAGTCTACTTTTCTCAGACAAAGTTGTCCTTTTGTGGTCAAAGGCCAAAGGTGGCACTTGGCCAGGTATCAGCCCGCCAGCCAGCCATGCACAACTGAACTTCCCTTCAAGGCCGACTCCACATCACCACATTGGCACCTGTGGAGAGGGCACTGGGGTCCCTTCCCCACCTGGCCCCTGCCCACTTCTGCAGCTGTGTCCTCGTCACCCCCAGCTTTCTCCCTGTGTTCTCCGGGAGGCTGTGCGTCAGTTTCCCAGGACGGGGCAGTCAGCGGGCCTGGCACCGCCAAGCGGTCAGCATGGCCTCCACTGTCACGTGCTCACAGGAGGACAGAGGGGTCCTCCCATCGAGCTTGGGATCAGTGTGGCCGGCGCACTGGCGCCCGCTGCCCCGCCTTTTCACGGACCACACGAGCCCGGGCTCACCTCGTTGTCTCGGTCCTTCTCCAGGAAATGGCGGGCCACGTGGCTGGGCAGGATGTTCCGGAGCATGTTCTCGTTGTGCTCCCTCAGCTCCTTCATCTCGTTGATTTCCTCTTTGGCCTGGACTCGCCAGAGGAAGTCCAGGCGGGCGGTGTACTCCAGCTGCGGTTCAGGTGAGAGAAAGAGAAGAGACAGGTAGACAGACTGTCAGGGGACAGGCTCCAGGCACTTGTGCGGCAGGTGGGGAGAGCTGCTCGGGGACACTTTGCAGACAAAACAGCCTCATCCGAGCATTTTGGGAGGCGTTCTGCCAGACACAGAGAGAGCAAAGGATGGTCAGACTTCACAGAGCTTTGTATCCCCCTTCCTAGCGTTATGGCCCCTGTAACTTATAATAGTTCGTGTGACTAGCAGATGACGGTCACGTCTTCTACCAGTTTGCAGGTGCCGTGAGGTCAGAGGTCCTCTCCCCAGCTCAACATTATATCCTTACCATGTGGCCGCGTGCTTGGCACAGGGCAGGCGTTCAATCAACATTTATTGCCTCAACAAAGAAGTTAATGCTAATCCAGCCAGCTAATGCTTAGATGGTGCTTATTATTATTCCAGACATTGTTCTAAATAATATACATATGTTTACTCCTTTCATTCATATAAAAACCCTAGTAGGAATTATTATGCTCAATCTGTGTTTTACAGATGAGAAAACGAAAGCCAGCCTGGTGAAGTAAGTTGGCCAAAGTCACGTACTAGTTAGTGGGGAAGTCGGGATGTGGGCGTAACTCCGGAGTCCAGCTCTAGCGTGTGAACTTGCAATCACTAGGCAGAAGTGAAGTGCATGAATGAGCTAAAAATGGAATGATTGTGGATTTAGTTGTGAGACAAATATGGCTTAGCTCCCTGGTCCCACTTCAAACACTGTAACCTGGGCCAGTGACTTCATCTCACGTCTCTCATCTCCAAAGTTGCAGTGAACACCACTGACCACGCAAGGTGGGGACAGGAATCACATAGGATGTTACAGTAAAGCCCGTGGCTCGTAGCGGGTCCTCATGCACCTTCGTTCCCTCTCGCCCTAGCTTCCCTTTGCACTGACAAGTGAACAAGTCCCTTTCTGAAGAGGCTCACACATTCACCCCAGCTTTGAGGATGTCCGTAACTGTTGAGATGAACTGTATGCCCTGCTGTTAAATACTCGGTTGGATGCCCCGAGTTCAAGGGCTTAAAAAAATCCAGCTCGTTTCTTTTCTTTGTCTTGCTTGAAAGTCTCAGTGGATGGCAAAAGTGTGAAAAGACAGGGGTGGAAGGTTACCTATTCATGAGGGTGTGTAATAGCAAAAGCTGGGAACAACCCAAGTGTTCATTTTGTTGGTTGAATGGACTATTGTGTGCGGTTATAAAAGGAAGCGAAGAATATTTCTCTGTACTTTGAGGGGCTGTCTCCAAGGTGCACAAAAGCACGTACGGTGTGCCGCCACTGATCTAAGGGAGGGAGACAGCTACATCGCCCTCTGTCTCCGCCCCCTCTCTCTCCATACGTGTGTGTGTGTGTGTGTGTGTGAGCATGTAATTTCATTCATTGGAAGACTGAAGTATAAAAAAAAAAGTAGAAAACCAGTAAAAATCATTACCAATGAGATGAAGAAGGGAGGGAATAAGGTGGAGGAAAAGGGATAGAATTCAGACTTTTAAAATGACATGTTGGTTTACACTTTGGACTCGTGGAAATAGTTCACTTAATTATAAAACTAAGTAGATCTTCAGAACTCTGTAAAAACAAACAGAAATGAGCAAATGGGCCTGTGTGGATGGCCACACGGTGAGGAACTATTCCGGATTCCTTCTGGCCCAGTGATCCGATGACACATTCGTAGAGGGAAGTACTCTGAAGAGGAAAGGAGCTCACAGGGAATCCTAAAACTGTTTCCAGCAGTCCTACTGCAGGCGGTGGTATTTGCATTATTCTTCTTAGACCGTTGTGTGTGCATATAGGGTAGGACCAATGAGCATGCGTGTTGGTGTCACTGAGAACTGGAACTCGGGGGAGGGACACAGGAGACGCCCACGTGAGCCTGATGAGGCTGAGCCACAGGCATGTGGTCCTGACCAGGACACGAGGTGTCCCTGTGAACTCGGGACCTGCGTGCAGACTTCCCGGCTCTGCCCACTGCAGTCAAGGCCGAGAAACGGCGAACGCCTCACAGCAGTGAGCACTCCCCGTGTCCAGAGTGGGGTTTCCAAATTCCAGTTCCTGCCGAAATCACCTCACGCTCCTTGCAGAGCAGACAACGAATTTAGGGAAGCCTGTACACAAGCTGGGAACATCTGTTCCCACCAGAAAGCAAGGAGATTACCGGAATCTATGGGGTTATGTTGAAAGACTCAGAAGCCATTTGCCCAAGTTCTCACCCACAGGGCTGGCTCTCGACTCAGAGCATCTGACTCCACGCTGTGACTCTTAACCCCCACGCTCTGTATGTGCCCCCAGTCAGCTGTCGTCCAGCTCTTGCCAGATAACTACTGTCCTTTCCATTTTACAAGTAAAAATAATGACGGTTCTGGGAGCTTGAGTCTCTCGAAGTCCTGCATTCTGCCAGGTGTATTGCTGGGACTCGAACTTAAGAACATAGGGTTCCAAGACTGGGGTCTGTCTTTCCAAGCTGCACAGTCCTGGTGCCTGTCTTTATCCGACCCGAGAGTCAGTGACTGGAGGCATGACCTCAGTAGTCTCTGTCCCCAGGTGTGGCTTCCTCTGCGGTACATGGAGACGCCGAGGCAAAGCCCGAACCTCAGGGCTGAGAGTGCATGAGGCCCCCGAGGTGGGAGGCGTGTGACTGTCTGTGCTCCTGCCCAACATCCAGAACATTCGCTGGCCTGGAGGGGCAGGAAGTGTTGGGCCTAGCCCATCCGTGTATGTGAGAGATGAAATTCCCAACTAGTCAGTTATTACATAACCGCCTCTGTCGCTCTGGAAATGTGTCATTGTGACGCTCCCACCAGGAGGCTGCTGTGTGCCAGGCTCTGACGGGCATTATTAATGAACGCTGAGGGCCTCTGAGTCACCAAGGGGAACCGGTGGGTGCGAGGGGCTCACCCAGGGATGGACAGGCTTGATCCGGATGCACAGGACCCTGACAGACACTGAGACTAGATGGCACCTGAATTGCTATGAGTCTGCAGAAAGCCTCTTCGGACAGAGAGGCAGCGAACGGCACACGGTGGGAAGAGAATGGACCTGTGTCTGTCTGGCTTGCCTTATTGGCTCTGTGACCGCAAGTGACTGGAGTCTCCGCTCCTGCCTTGGGACCACAGGGATGATAATAATAATAATAATAATAATAATAATAATAATGCTTTCCCTGTTTGTCCCCGGGGTTTGTTCTCACGTACTCTATGTGCGAAGCACTGGGATCCGTGTGTTATAATTATAGTCTCATTTAATACTATAACCGCCCCATGGAAACTGTTCTTATCATACCTATTTATGGATAAGAAAACAGACTTAGAATTCAGTGAGTTACTGAAAGTCACTTATCTACTAAGTGGCACAGGCGGGGTTCGAATATTAGCCACCCTACCCTGAGCCTATACGTGTAACTGCTGCGGTTTTGGGGTGTGAGTATGTAATTTCAAAGTCTTCTGAGTGTTAAAAATAAAAGAGTAAAATATCAGGTGTCACTTAGGCACTCAGACCCTCTCTGCACTGCTCTATTCTTACTTTGTACATACTCTTCACCTGGTCAGGTTACCTGCTTTCCCAGGACCAGTGGAGAATGGAATAAGTTAACCCACAATGTAGGAAAGGTACTGAGGAGAGGGGGCTGACAGGTCATGCAGTTATCCCATAAGGTGGTGGAGGAGACAGGAACATCCTTCTCCCCGGGGGGCGAGGACCTCACTTTGAACTTGCTCTGTCTCTGCTTCCCCTGAGGATTTCTCTCTGGTCAGTTCAAAACCTGGCTGATGGAGTGTGCGCATGCACAGCCCTCAAACGGCTCGTCGTTGGCATGTCAGCCTCAGGAGTTGTCCCCTGTAACTCGAAGCCATCAAGGCGTGGAAGACATGACCCCAGCTCTCCCATCGAGCCCGAGAGACCTAAATACAGGAAGGCTGGAAGTGGCCAGACTTTGACATCTGGCTTATCATTTCACCACGAATTCAGCAAAGATGGAAGAACAAGTTGGCGTCACACTGCAGGAGGGGGGGAGTCCTGGCCATGGCGTGGCTGTTCCTCGTTAGGAAACAGGTTCAGTGAGCAAAATGCTGTTTTCTCCAGTTAAGGGAGGGGACACGGTGGGCTCGGGACACAAGGCTGGGCGTGGGCTCTAGTTCTCCCACCAGCTGAGTAGCCTTCCTTTCTTACTTTCTGTGAAACAGTATGGATTATAACTACATTCTGGGTTGTGGGAGTTTGGTTAAATGAGACAACAGAGGTCAAGTGTGAGGCGCTTTGAAGGGACTTGATGTATATGAACTCCTTCCCTCTGGTCTTTTCTTGCCAAGTTTTATATTACTCCCTTTCCCCCCTGACTGCATTTTACCATCTGTCTCTGTTACAGACAACTCTATATCTGCATCTCTAGGTTCTTGGGGTTTGGGACTCTTTCATCCCTGGTTTCTCAGGGTTTGTTACCTCCCTGTTTCCATGGTGATTCCTCAGCGATCTGTTTCTATTTCTGCTCTGGCTGACAGTCTTCCTGTTTTGTTTTTCTCCTTTTCTGGCTACTTTTTTTTTTTGAAGTGTGCACAGACGGAAGAAAGAAGGACAGGGATCCCGAACAGAGTGGTGAAGCTGGCAGGGTCCAGCCCCACCAGGGAGAGAAAGCTCCCCGGGTGCTGAGCATGACGGCATTCGTGGCCTCAGTTCACACGGAGAAGTCCTGCTGGGGACAGCAGGCAGCACGTCCTGGGGGAAGCCTGGTGTGATGCCCCCATGCAGAGGACAGTCTGACCCACACAACACATTCCCCTGTGGTGTCATTTGGGGTCTGCCCTCCTCCAGGGGGCTGGGACACTTGGGACCAGGGATGGGGTTTTGTCCAGTGCTCTCCACAGTGCCCACCCCGAACCTAGCAGCGCAGAGGCACAGGGGTAGGTGCTTTATCTACCTCGGACACATCTGTCATGAAGCACCTCCTATACTTACAGAAGGCAGTGAGCAAAATGCTGAACACAAAAATGAAAAAACGATTCTCTAAAACAGCCCTCCTTAGGTGCTCCTATCTTATTCTAGAAGTGAGGAAATGTAGGCCCAGGGAGATAAGTTACTTGCTCAAGGCCATAAGCTGCTGAGAGGCAGAGGCGGGATTAGAACCCTCGCTCACCAGATCCAGACAACTGAATGTTTACACACGCAACTTCAACAGTAATCATTTTATCCAGGCCTCGGGGTTGGGAGAGATCCTAGTTTCCCTCGAGCAGAAATTGAAAAGTCTTTTTTTTTTTTTGGATAATGATGTCTTTGAAAGACATATACCTAAGGGGAGTTAAAACCACATTGTTTACCAAATCATCTTCTCCAGCTTAGTTTTTTATTAAGGTGTCTACATTGGGAATTGATGAAGTAAGAATCACAACTTGCTGCAAGCAGCTGATAGTCATTTGCCACAAAGAAGAGCCAGTTTTGTGGCAACGGAAAATGCCAGGTGACCAAAGGCAGTTAGCACGCACAGTGAGATTACCTGCTGTCCATGGTAGAACACAGCGAGGAGGAACATGGCCATCAGCAGCAGCGACGCCTCCTTGGTCCCCAGGAAGTCTCTGTGGGAAGAAGAAATGCAAATGGCAACCACGGAGGGACTTAAGGACACTTGTTAGGAAACAGGTTCAGAAAAGAGTGAGATACAAAGAAAGAAGCAGGTTTCTGAGCACCCACTATGGGATAGGGGTGGCTCTGGGAGTTTTCACTTAGGCTAATTTGGAAATCAGTTGACCCCCAAGGGCGCGAGGTCACTCAGGTCGTACCTGGTGGAAGACTTTAGAGTCTAGCACTTAGTGCACTCACATTAATGATGATGTCTTCTCTCACAGATGCGGAGAACAGACTGAGGGTTGCCAGAGGGAAGGGGGTTGGGGGCTGGGTGATAAGGTGAAGGGACTGAGAAGCACAGAGTGGTAGTTACAGGACAGTCACAGGGATGTGAAGTGTGGCACAGGGAATAGAGTTAATAATGCTTTAATAACTATGTACGGTGCCAGGTGGGTGCTGGAAATATTGGGGGGTCACCTTATAAAGTATGTGATTGTCTAATGACTATGTGGCACATGTGGAGCTCATACAAAATAATATTTTAAAAATCTCTTGCCCTGGCTGGTGTGGCTCAGTGGATTGAGTGCCGGCCTGCAAACTAAAAGGGTCCCTGGTTTGATTCCCAGTCAGGGCACAGGCCTGGGTTGCAGGCCGGGTCCCTGGTAGGGGGCACATGAGAGGCAACCACACATTGATGTTTCTCTTTCTCCCTCCATTCCCCTCTCTTTAAAATAAATAAAATCTTTAAAAACATCTTCCATTTGCAGGATGCTTTTACTAGATTTCAAAGGGCTCTTATACTTTCTTGTCACTAAAACCTGTATAAAGACAGGGCTCTCCTCTTTTTTCTTACAAGTTTTCCTGTTTAAGACACAGGTGCGTAGTTCTTGCTACATGCCAGTCCATGTCCTGAGTGCTATAAGAATCATGCTTAGATTCTTTTGTCAATTCCATCAACTGGACACTTTTAACTCTGTCACTTTAGAAATTCTCACACTAGTGCTATGGACGGAGCACTGTGGTCCCCCCCACTTCAGTTCTTGTGTCTTTTAGTAAAGGCTTTGTTCCCACTGAGGCATCTGCTGGAGTGAACCTGTCACACTCCATCACAGTCCTTGGGGAGGGGGGCACAAGCCATCGTGCCGCTGGCCTGGCCTGGCCTGGGCTCTCTAGAAGACCGAGCTGGAAGGCAGCTGAAGATGGTCAGCGGCCAGGATATACTTGAACGCTGATATGACTTACAGCCATCAAAGGAATTCAGAGGAAGGCCAGGGCTGATTCTGCATGTTTCCTCACTGTCACTGTGGCCCCGCGTGGAGCCTGCCTTTCTCAGGACAGCCGAGGCCTGGAGGCAAAGGGCTGGGCAGAAGCAGCATCAGGCTTTGAGTGTGGGAATAAACAGTTCCCCCTTATGGGCTTCCCCTGCCTGGAGAAGAAAACCCCAAATGCAACTGCTTGAGACAGAGCATCTCTCCTGCTTCCCATCACCTCCCGTTTTATCCCTCAGGTTTCTCCATTCCAGGCAACTGTCCCCTCATCCGTTCATCCAGGTGCTTGAGCTAAAGACGAAAGCCAGACTAGGAGCTAGGTCTCACCCCTCCAAAATCCCAATCCTGCCCAGTCTTCCACCAAATTATATCCTCATTCCAGCCACTGCTGTCCATCTCTCCTTTCACGGCCATGATTCCCTACAGGCCTCTGATGTCACTGTCTACACCCTGTTTTTCAGATGGCTGCCGGAATATTTTTTTTATCACGAAATCCAGGTGACCTCACTCCCTTGTTTTATTGCCTCCTGTTCACAAGCACACAGAAACTCAGAGCTTACTCAAAATAACTGAACTCTGGGGTGGCTTAAGGACACAGCGGGCCATCATAGATGAGATGCAGTATTTAGATGGGGGAGGAGTGGGCGTTTAATGCGGCTACACCAGGCAGTCCCCAGCTTTCCCTCGCCTGTTCTTTCTGGAGGCTAGCTGGAGTGGCATGAGGCTCAGGGAAATGGGGGCGTGACCGAGCTTCCAGACCCAGCTTCTCATCAAGCCTGATGCTAAAAGGCCCTCCCAGCTTATACAGGGCCAGGACCAGTTCAGTTTACCAGGTACAATGGGGATTTAGGAGTGGAAATATGCTCGCTCTTGGGGAGTTATTCAGATTTATTAATTTCCAGCTCCATCTGCTTTCCCTTGGAGATCAGATGCTATTAATAGATGATACTCATTATTGTGTTTCTCTTCTATAGCCCCAGCAAAGCACATAATTATTGAGCATTTACTCTTTGCCAGGCACATACTGGGATGCAGAAATGAAGGCACATTGTTTTTGCCCTAAAAAGAGCCCACTAAAAAAAGAGAGAATCGAACAGACAGATAATTTTGTAACGTGATACACTCCATAGTAGGGACACATCCTTGTTGCCACGGGAATACACAGGAAGAGAATGTAGCCTGGGCTGGAAGGCTCAAAAGCTTAGTCTTCAAGAATGGCGAGCCTTGGGAGGTAAAGATGGGATGGGCTCTATAGGTACAGGGCATATATCTTGCTTAGCTAGTGGTTGACGAGCCTCCAGAGTAGGGATGATAAATGTCATATGTCAAGTTCGAGGTCACAGGCAGCAGGACAAAGTGCTCAGCTCTGTTGGAGCTGTCCACTGCTGTCAGTGCTGAAGTGCAGAGGGTTGGACGCTGAGCTCCACATTGCCATCCTGCACTTAGGACTAGGATTTCTCTTTTTTGTTTTCTTTTCTTTCCTTTCCTTTTCTTTTCTTTTCTTTTCTTTTCTTTTCTTTTCTTTTCTTTTCTTTTCTTCCTTTCCTTTCCTTTCCTTTCTCTTTCTTTTGTTCTTTCTTCTTCCTTTCATTTACTCACTCACAGTCATACAGTGCTTATTTTGAGGGTGTATAGATATATTTTAGTACCACTCTTTTCTCCATGCCACTTAATTCTCTGACCCTAAAGTTTGGGGACTCCTGGAAAAATGATTAAAGACATACGCTTTGTAGTCATGCATACCCAGGTTCCAGTCTCAGCTCTGTTCCTGACCAGGTGTTTAACCCTGGACAAGCCACTCTGTATCTCTTAGCTTCAATTTATTGCCCATTGTGAAGACTCTAAAAGCCTTCACCTCCACAACTGGAGGATAAAATGAGCACATCTTGGTAATGCACTCAGCATGGTGTATGTACATCTCTCTCTCTCCACCCCATAAAGCTCCCAGTTCATGATCTTGTTCCTGGTGGTGGGGCTTTTGGAAAAAAAACCCTACTGGTTCACATGGCTTAGTTTGAATGGGAAATGTCATTTGTTTAGTTCCTGCTGAATGTGGTCCAAAGTCCTGCTCTGTCTCGTACTTCTAACTGCCTTTTCCTTGTGATTCAGTGGGCTTTTTTAAAGCCTGGTAATTTATCACTTCCATAGTTTCAATAGGAAACAGAAATTCCTCTTGAATCTTTCTGAAAGCAGCAGTTGAACAAAAAAAGAGAGATGACTAGGTCAAAATCAAAAGAAAAGTAAAAGAATATTATGAATGGCCTTTGAGTCTTCCTGATGTCTTTCAGATGGAAAAAGGATAGCCTGAGTAGAGATGGCAGAATATGCCTAGTAAGTCAGCCAGGTCAAGGAACATCCAGGAAAAAATTGCGATTTGAATTTATAAGGAACTTTTTGTACCTTCCATGATTACTTAAAGAACTTCTAAAGAGAGTCAAGTGGCTGAAATCTGTAGAAAATTGTAATACTTTGCTTGATATTGGGTGGCAGAGACTTAAAACCAAGGCTGTTTGAACTAATTTATTCATATTAATAAAATAATTGAATTATTACTACCATCCCCCTATGTTAATAGAAAAGAATATAGTTAAGTGAAAACACATGTAGGATAATGTAATTCTCAGGGTTATGACAATCTTTAGAGATGCTCTTATTGGATCTCTCATAAAAATTACAGTAGTATTTAATTTGAGTGTAACTCATTATAGACATATTTATGCTAATTGTAGTGAGTTAGAAAGCTAATAAAAACTCACAAATAAAAAGTAAAAATTGTCAGTAAGGCTACCACCCAGGGAAAACAATGATTAATAATTTGGGGTCAATTAAATGTCATTTCCTTTTCCTTTTTGCAAAAAATGTGTTTATGTTTATAAATTTAGGATTGTATAGTTCATACTGTAATAATTTCATACTTTATAATGTGAGTTTAATGAATCCATTCTAGTCTGTGTTATGTGGACCATACATAATATACTATTCCTTGCAAGCCTTTAGCTTTATAGAGAGAGTTCCAGGCCCGGAGAGGGGAAGTCACTTGCTCAGGCCTCACAGCTGATTTGTGTCAGAGCCAGGATGAGAATTCACACCTCAGGCACCAAGTTCATTGTGCATCTGATGCCAAACGTTTAGCCTAGCTATTAGTTCCCCCTTCCCCTCCTTCAAGAAGTCCAACATAAACCAGTTGATCTGAATTTATCTTTTATTCTGTGGCCATGCTAATGACTGTGCTTGCTTAGTGCTGATTTGATGCCATACCTCCGAGAACACTTTACAGACATCGCCTGCTTGAACCGTCACATCAACAATTAAGATACGATTAGCCCTGTGGCAGTGAAGAAGAAACTTATACTCCAACACTGAGAGAGAGGTTCCAGTTGGCGGGTCTAGTGACTGGTGCAGGCTGGCTATTGGCCCAGATCTCAGTGATGCTCTTCCAGTAGCTAACATGTCCTCCTACACGCACTCACTGGCCCCAAGGCTCCTTGAAGGTGGAAATAATGTCTTCTTCTTCTTCATATCTGTAGGGTGCCCAGCAGAGCCCATAGCAATGGCATGACACTTAAGTCTGAAGGCAAACTGTATGTACAGAGGGGAGTGGGAGGAGGAGAGAGCAGGGAAAGGTACAGAGAATAAGTAGCATAGACGGTAGGTAGAAAATAGACAGGGGGAGGGTAAGAATAGTAGGGGAAATGTAGAAGCTAAAGAACTTAAAAGTATGACACATGGACATGAACTAAAGGGGGGGAATGTGGGTGGGAGGGGATGCAGGGTGGAGGGGAGTAAAGGGGGGGAATGGGACGAATGTAATAGCATAATCAATAAAATATATTTAAAAAATAAAAAAGTTGTATGTATAGGACGGGGAACTTATGGCTTATGGGCAATGGTGAGCAAAACTCGTAGGGGTTGTAGATAGACTGCACTTATCTGCCTGTGAATGAGTGGTGAGATATGGTTCCTGATGAGCTAATGCTTCTTTCAGCCACTCATCCCTTTCATGTTTCACTCAACAAATATTTCACTGTCAGTTACGCGACCAAGTGCCAAAAACATGAACATGAGCAGTGGTCCTGGCCCTCGAAAGCTCTTATTCCAAGGAAAGAGAAAGACAAGAAAATGAATATTTACAACATGGGGAGATGAGTGCAGTGATACAAAAATAATATGCGTGCATCAGAAAATGAGTAAGAATCGAAGAGGGCTCCGCTGAGGAGACTGTCCGTGAGTTGGACCTCAAGAACAATGGGTTGAACATAGACAGGGAGGTGGCGCTGTCGGACAAGGGGAAGTACGTGCAGAAGCCCATCTGAAAGTAGTGTATGGTTTCCCACGGCTAGAATACAGGCTATCGGTGATGATGAGACTGGTGGAGTCTGGGGGGGGGGTCAGACTGGGGAGGGCTCTGAGGTCCCTGATAGGCAGGGTGAACTTTTAACTGCTTTGAGGCAATAGGGAGCCCCTTAGGGTTTTAAGAAAGGATAATGAGTTGACCAGATGGCTTTGAGAAGAGTGGATTGCGAGGGGGGGAGGGAAGCCCAGTTAGGCGAGGGCGGTCCGGAGATGAGAACAGGGTCTTTTTAGGACCGCAGCATTTGTGGTACAAAGGGGGTATGTCCAATAAGAATTGCTAGTATTAACCAAGTGCTTCGTCTATGCCAGGCCTTGTGCCAAGTTGGGTCACCTTTGATCTCTTTTATATTTTAACAATATAGGGGAATCTCTAGGGACCTGGGAGGTACTGGGGGTGAGGGCGGGCGCCTCATCTGTTTTGGATTCAGTGTCATCCACTGAGACGGGGTGGCTGTGGAGGGGACTTCATGAATGGGAAGGGCGATGCCAGTGTGAAATATTCGGGACTGTATCCATGGAGATGCAGCCAGGCTGTCCTGTGCAAGGTTCTCTGCATTCTCCCAAGCACTTGACCCCAGGAACAGGTGGAAGTGCTCCGGAACCACTATGAGCTCCTCAAGTGATGGTTCAGTCCCCCACAGCAAGTGCAGCCTGTGGCTGCCGGCTGGATGCGCAGTGACCTTTGGCTTGTTGATGCGGAATGCCGCTGAGAGGCAGGGCTCTGCTGTTCCTTACTAGTTTAACTCTGTTAATAGCGAAGTGTGCGTCACTAAAAGACTAGCCAGCATTTGCCCTTGAGTCAGGAAGCAGCAGCAGCGAGTTTGGGATTCTGGCTACTTTCACAACCCTACTTAACAATTCCACTACAAGCTTTTCCTTTAAGACCTCAACACAGAATTCAGAACTAAACTCCTCTCCTGCGAAGGAGGGAGGGGATACGAATGAACAGTATCGATAATCTACCATGTGCTGGGCATACCAAACTCTCACATGCCCCAAGCGCTTTCTACACCTGAAGCCAGGTGTGGGGTGTGGTTTCCCCAGGGGCTGTGGAAGGGGCTAAGTGATGTCACCAGGAGGCTCACCCGGAGGGAGAATGAAAGGAGGGGAAATGACATGAAAGAAGGGAGACAGGAGGCAGCAAATTTCTCTCCTCTGTTCTGTTTGAGGTCCTTTCCCCGACTCACCGCCTATCCAGGGGCATTTCAGTTGGCCCAGTGGATGGCTGTCCTGGGGCACCAGGCGAGCCTCTTCGCAGATCACACGACCAGCACAATATGGCATTAGCTTGCACTGACCTCCCATCATTCTCTTCTTCATGCCCCTTCCCTGGCTTTTGCTGCCCCGGGGTTGCGCTGGGACTTCAGGCTTGCCCCAGGCTCTGTTCTCTAAGGACTCTAGGCTAAGGTAGTATTCCTTATATTATTCCATATTCCAAAAATAATAAAATGAAAGGACCATAGCAGGTGCTCAGTGAACAATGTTCACTGTTACTAATATTGTTACCGCCAAGTTGTGATCAGACCCTACAAGTCCCGAATCTGTTAAAGGTGAAGGAGACCTGAGCTGTGATTCAGTCCAACGTTTAACTCATTAATTAATCTGCAATTAATCTAATTATAAACACGAAGACTAGAGATTCTGCCTAGACTTGTAAGCGAGCGAGCACCTAAGTTGAGGAACTCAGTCGGGCCCCAGGTTTCCATGACTCCACCGTCTCCCCAGTGGCTCTGCTTCCCGCCGGAGGGGGAGTGCTCGCCGCACACGCGGTGGTGGGCACTTACTCTCCACTGTGGTTCAGCTTGTCGTAGCGCAGGAAGAGGCCCGCGTAGATGGTCTCGGTCAGCAGGGCGTAGATGGCGATCATGATCAGCAGCACGGCCAGCTTCAGGACGGAGTTAAGTCGGAGGAAGACCGCACAGGTCACCATGGCCAGCACGCCCGTGAAGACAAAGTACTGGAAACAGAGAGTGCAGGTGGTCAGACCTGACGGGGAGATGGGGGGTCACGCTCCCCTTCACGGACGCCAATGGGCCTCCCTGTAGGGAGGTCTCATCCATCCTCAAACTCAACGGGCCCCAAAGTGAAGACATCACTGCATTGGTGAGAAGCAGTGTCTAATCCAGGGGAAATGACTGCACACTACTGAAGCAGGAGCTCTCTGATTATTCTGCCCCGTGCCCCCTGAACAGTGTTCTTCAGTCTGGGAAGTTGCCCTCTTCCCAGTGTGGTGTGAGCGCCGGGCGTGAGTCCTTCCAGACGGCTCTTCTCTGGGCACCACGTGGTCTCCTCACCTGCATGTAGGGACACCTCTGCAGACCTCTGGGTTTCTCAGTGTGCCGCTCTCCTCTCCGTTCTGCCAGCTCTAGCCTCCTTGGTCTCCCCAGACCCTCAGCTCTGTAATCTCACGTCAGGGAGTCCACTGGGTTCCCCCCGGGTTCCCCCAGCCTGAGCCACAGCCTGAAAGCTTGCCTACAGCCCCCAGAAAGCTCAGACGGTCGCAGGGCTCACTGCATTTGCTTTCTGTTCTCCCGCGGTCACTGTCCTTCGTTGCCTGATGCCCAGCGTCTTCGGAAACGATTGTCACATATATTTGGTTCGTTTTCCTTTAGTAGTGTCTGGTGAGAGTGTAAATAATTTCTCTGCTGCTTCATTGGAAATATGCCTTTTCCTTTTTAAAAAAAAATTATTAAACACTCATCGTGGGTTCTGTCCCTTGAGTCATCTTGAAAAACTATACAATATTGTCATTGGTCCTTAAAACAATCTATACAGCTGAAGAGCTGGGAAGAGTGTTCCAGTTAGACAAATACGTCACAGAAAGGGCAGAGTGTGAGCACTGAGATGATGCCCCAGGGTCTGTGAAGTGGCGGGAAGTAATCTGGAGGGACTGGGCCCTCCAAAGAATGCATTGTGAAGGAGGGAGGCTTGAAGGCTGGGTTGGACCCGAAAACATGGACAAGAAATGGGATGAAGCCCCAGCACGCAAAGACAGAGATTACACCTCCATGGAAAGCTGACCCTCAGGGACCCTTGAACACCACAGGCAGCTCTGATGCTCTTGCATATAGTTGACTGTTTATCCAGATGTGCCGGAGCACATATAGTAAAGGGCCTTGATTCTAACAGTGAAGGTCTCCCCCTCAAGCCTCCTGGGGACCACACCCAGGTGTTTCCGGCAATGACATTGTGGGTTTGTGCCTGTGATGTGCAATCATTTTGCAAACCTGTGTTTCTCCCCTGCCCTAGGCTTATTCTGAAGTCATCATTGGGATATAGCTTTTTTCGCTGTCATCTCCTATATCTTTGCTCTTTTTTTAGTCATTGGCAAGCTCCAGCTCAGAAATAGATTCTACTTTACACCCCATATTCTAGCAACCTCTCGTGTTTACATTGCGTCATCCAGTTTAATAGCACGCCGTGGAATGGAGTATCGTTTCTCATGTGGCGAAGCAGAGAGGTCGGAGACACCGATGAGGAAACTGATGTTCAGAGGGACGCAGTGACTGGCCTGGAGACACACGCCTGTGAGGGTGGGAGTGGGTGTGCAGGTTAAGCCATTAGAAGGTCTGACGTCTGGTCCCTTCTCGTCTGCCAGACACATCCTTGTGCAGGGAAGCACGGTCACAAGGTCAGGATGGCAGACGGTGGGCAAAGTGGGTTGTGGTGATAGCTAGTGATGGGAGCGGTCCAGCTCCCCATCTTTTAGGCCAGTGGGGTTCCTGCACCAGAGGGGTGTGGGTTACTGGCAAACTTTGTCTGTTAAGAGCCAGATGGTAAGCACAGGGTGCCGCACAAATAACGCCCTGTTTTATTACAAAACCATAAGCATGTAATTCTGTAATATAACAATGTCACCCTCAAGCACACCATGTGACATTTCAGGTGAGATGTTCAGATTGCTGTCCATGCATGGCATTCACGTACCCTACCACCCATACTCCAGCGAGCCTTCCTTCTGCCGGACCCTGTATTTTGGGCTTAGCGGGCCACACCACTTCTGTTGTAACTACTCAACCCTGCTATTGCACCACAAAAGCAGCCATAGGAAATTAATAAGAAATGGGTATGACTATGCCCCCATAAAATTTTATTCATAAAACAGGTGGCTGACAGAGTTGGACCTGTGGGCAGCATCTGCTGAGCTGTGATCCAGATGATCCTGTGCTTGTGGGAGGAAAATGTAAACCCCTGATTCATTGATTTTTATCTCACTTTTTCATATTCTCTTTTTTGAGTATGCCTCATAATGCACGTGACAAGTTGGCACACTGGTGCAGGTTTGTGACCTGTAGTAAACATGTATTGGCAGTGCAGGCTCGACAGTTGTTTACTAGAAATAACAAATAAATCACAGCCGACATTTAATGAGCAGGTACCTTGTGCCAGGTGTTGCTGTAAACACTCTACAGGCACAAACTCACTTAACCCTCGCGACTGCTACCCATGAGGAAGCTTCTGTTTTCACCTTCACTTTACAGATAAGGAGACTGAGGCACCGAGATGGAGCTGTGTGATGCAAAAAGCTCACCCGCCACCTTCACAGGACTGGCGGACCCATGAGCACTGTCTTCCTGAGTTTGGGAGTTCAGGGTTGGGGCCCAGGGTACACACACAGTGTTGATTTAGAAGGATGTAGAGGCCCAGATTAAATAGTCCATGAACATCTACTTCACGTCAGACATCATGTTAGAAACTCAACATTTGCTAGCTTATCTAGGTAGTTACCATGGGAACATGATAGTTGTCGACTCTACAATAGCCATGGGAAGAAGGTATTGATATTATCTTTCCCACTGTACAGATGAGGAAGCTGAGGTGCAGAGATTAAGAACTGATTCAAGATTTCCGCTGTTAGCAAGTGAAGTTGCTCAGTTGGGAGTGAACTCCAGCTTTTGCCTAGCTCTCAATATCTGAGTCTTGGCCAGTTTGGGTCCATTACCTCTTGGGTCCCTCCAAACTGAGCAGGTCTCTGGGATCTGGTGTCCCAGACAGGCCACGATACCAGAGCTCACTCCTTCCTTGGTGGAGGACTCCAGGAGCATGTGGGTCTGTCCCACGCAGCCCTGGACTTCTTTAAGAGGAACCTAGTCCTTACCGAGGGACTGAGCCTGGGTTCACCTGGGTGGGCTCAAGAACAAGCCAGATCTGGTTTGTAGGGCAGTGCCAAGTCTTGATAACTGAAGCAGGAAGAGAGAGACGGAAAGAAGGAAGAACGGAAAGGAGTGAGGAGGAATGGGAGTCACGCCGGAGTGGCACTGAATGGCACTGGGCAGGTTACTTTCTAAGCCTTCGTTCCACTGTCTGTAGAGTGGAGATGGTCACAGCCTCTACCCCAGACATTTTGAGGACGTAATGACGTTAGCAGTTAATGCAGTAGATAGGTGCTCTGTGCCCGGGGTGGGGAGAGAGGGTTTCTAGGGTTTCTCTCCTTTTTAGGCATTTCTAGACCAATTCTGGGGCCTAGGCGAGACAACAAAGAGCCTGTCCTCCACCCACATGTTGAAGGGGGTCTTAGAGAACAAGAGTCCACTCGGCATGCTTGGGGTATGGCATTGGCTGGGGTCCGCTGGGACATCCCAGCTGTCCTCCCTCCCGACCCAGAACTCCTGTCCCAATGTGTAAAGGTCTGGGCCATGACCAGTAGAGCTTACAGTTGTCCTTTTCCTGGCCCTGTAGGATGACCCTAAGGCCCAGGGTCAGACCAGTGGCTCTGTTGCCAAGACAAGGTCAGACGTACAACATGATGGTGGGTGTCCTATTGGGACATGTCCTGACCCTGTAGTGCCCCATGCACTTTCTGTACCACTTGGGTTTCAGTTTAGTTGTTTACTGCATTTGTGAGTCACCGGTTTCCTTTCTCTCTTCCTTCCTTCCTACTACCCTTCCTTCCTTCCTCTCTCCCTCCCTTCCTTCCTTCCTTCTCCCCTTCCTTCCTTATTTCCTTCCTCCCTCCCTCCCTTCCTTCCTTCCTTCCCTGTTCCTTTCTTTCCATCTCTCCATCCTTCCATTATCCATCTTTCCTCTTATTTCTTTCCAGCGTTCCTTTTCCAATGCAGCTAACACGCTTTGGACAATAACTCTGCACTGTCCTCTATTCACAGCAAGGGCACATTCAGCTTTAGGATTTTAAGATGAGCTGGTGGAAATGAGTAGGGGAGGAGGAGACAAAGGGAAAGAGGAAAATGGGTGGAGGGGAGGGCCACGATGGGAAAGAGAGGCAGCGGAGGGAGCAGGAAGTAGGAAGGGGAAAAGCGGAAGATACAAGGAGGGGGGAAAGCAGAGAAGGGGAAGAAGGAGAAAGAAGGAGGAAGAGGCAGAAGGCGCAAACGGGCCGAGTGCTTTCTGCGGCCCTGCAGGCAGCGCTGCCCATTTGGAGCGGGTAGGGAGGTCTAGGCCCCAGCCTCGCCAAGGGGAGCTTGTGAATAAATACCTCTGGGTAGGAGCAGATATCTGTAAACACAGCTGAGGAATTGAAAGTCAGGTTCTTCAAGGGTATCGACTTGTCAAAATCGCACCACAGCTGCGGATTAAAAAAAAAAAAAAGAACGACAACAAAAAAACAAAAAGACACAGGAACAAAAGTCAGTGTGAGTGCTGGGATCGGGGTCGCGTGCTCTCAGTGCTGGGCTTCAGCGAGAGCCTGGGGCAGGCCGGGCTCCCGGGGGGGTCGTTTCAGAAGGGACGTGCCCGCTGGGGTCTCCTCTTGGACTGCAGAGAAAGTCCTGGTTGCGAAAAAGCGTGGGCAGGCCAGTGAGAAACCACCAGGCGAAGACTGCTCTGCGGGCCCGTCATGCAGGGTCACCGGAGTGTGGGCCCAGAAGAGAGAGCAGACGGATGGCGGGGGAAGGCCTGGGCTGCTCACAGCCTGGCTCCACCTCAACAGCAGGGAGGGTCTGAGAGCCCCGAGGGGGAGGGCGCGAGGGAGCGGGCAGCGCTGAGCCCAGACGCCACTGCTGCAGGAGATGTTTGTGGCGCTCAGAAAAGAACAGCTACCGTTGGCTGGATGCCTCCTCTGTGCCAGACACTTTGTACAGAAAAAAACCTCACAATCACCTTGTGATGTTGCTACAGTTTTTATCCCCATTTTACAACCGAAGAAGATGAAACTCGGAGAAGTAAAGTAACTTGTCTAGGGTCACCGAGCTGAGAAGCGGGGGAGCTGGGATTGGAACGCAGGTCTATCTGACTCCAGCACCTCTGGGCCTCCTCCCATGCCGCTGTGGTGTGGCTGGCCCCAGAGGTCACCCTGACCTACAGCCATCAGGCTTCTTGCCAAATTCTGCACCCCAGAGATATCCGATTCATCAAGATAAGACCCTGGCTACCACTCGGAACACTGTGATCAATGATCCTACACATTTCCATGCTCTAGTGTCATATTCTATAAAATGTTTATTTGATGATGAATTTAATTAGGCTATGATTTCTCTTTTTCATTGTTCCATAGAGTCCTTCACTTCAAGGTCAACTAAATAGAACTTGAGCAACATAGACTCTAAGTAATTACTGGGCCAATTTGGACCATCAATTTCAGGCAGTCTAATCCTACGAAGCAAGTCTGAGAATTGTGGGAGTCCACACATTGGGTCCCTGAACACTTGGAGACCCTCCTCCGGACCCGAGGGTCATGGTGATGATTGCCGTCACCAGATGACACCTCAACTAGCCTCTCGCAAGGTGCCAAGTTCAAAATCTGGAATCAGATAAACAACTCCTAAACTCCACTAGGTCCCTAAGTCACGGACAACAACAACTATTTGCATATACACAGAAAACACCTATAGCTACCATGTTACCATTCTACAGAGAAAATGAAATCGTTAAAATATGGACCACCAAGTTAAAAACAATGATAAATATGGCAGTTGGAGAGTCACTGGAGTTCACTGTGTCACATCCAATAGGAACTTTTAGAAAGTCATAGGCAAGATGCTCAACCTTCCTCAAATGCAGTTTCCTCATCCGTTCCATGGGAACAGTAATACCTACCTGCAGCCCATAGTAGATGCTCAATAAACGACAGCTATTCATTTCCACTCCCCCACTCCCATTCCCGCGGGTACAATTTAGCAGATGAGAATGAGCATGAGTCATGGAGTCAGACAGACCTTTTTAGCAAGTTATTTCATGTCTCTGAGCCTCAGTTTCCTCAGCCATAAAGTGGGGATAATGAGACTTACCTCATGGGGTTTGTGTGAGGATTAAACACGAAAAACGTGTTCGGCTCCTCCTTCAGTGCATGGCACATAGCAGGTGGGTACTTAACAAGCGGTAACTCTTTCCTATCATGGCAGCTGGTCAGCCAGTGAGAGGTCAGGGACTCGAGGGAGTTGAGAGCTGCTTTGCAGCAAATAACCTGTCCCACTGGGAAACAGACAGCTTGCCACCAGTAAAATGCACAGTTCTGACAGTAGCCACATCTTTGTGCTCTGTCCCTGAACTTGGGGCTGGACCAGGCACAGGAAGGTAACCGGTGCCAAGGAAGGCAATCAAGAAGCTGCAGCTCTGTAACCTCTGGACCCCTGAGAAGACCCCAGATACCAGACAGTGGGTGGGCTGGGCATGCTTACGATATTTAGGATGGCGCCTAGGAAGTTGATCAGGATGGACGCAAAGATGATGACGTTCCGGGCCAAATAGGTTTCATTGATCCAACAGCAAGTTTTCCGGAGGATGAGGGGCAGACACTTGTAATCCTCCGCCGTGGTGATGAGCACCAGTGCCGAGTGCAGCATGATCAGGATGGAGAACTGGATGGCCATGGGCATCACCCTGCAGGGAGACAGACAACGTTGGCTCATGCGGCCTTGATCGGCTGCTTCCCCACTCCTGAGAGACGCTGTCAATCACATCTATGGCCGCCCTCCCCTATCCCTAGCTTCCAATGAT
The DNA here is from genome assembly GCF_004126475.2 of Phyllostomus discolor. Taxonomy (NCBI): domain Eukaryota; kingdom Metazoa; phylum Chordata; class Mammalia; order Chiroptera; family Phyllostomidae; genus Phyllostomus; species Phyllostomus discolor. Next base: position 133,118,457 of record NC_040909.2, read on the forward strand.
TCCTCTACATCTATTTGTTTAAGAAAAGGGCTATTCAGCGGACATTTTTTATCGCATCCATTTCTAGAATATTCTCTCGATGGAGAAACTTTTCCACGGACACCACGTATTTGGCTTGACGTATCACTCCTAGCCAATTTCTTCACTTCTTTTGTCATTCATCTTCCTCACTGGGCCAACTGCTGCCAAAGCAACACAACACTGGAATTTTATCTCACAACTCTGGCTGTGGGGGGCCACATGCCCTTTCCCCTTCAGGGTAGGTTTTATGAAACAGGTTCCCGCTAGGTGTTGTTCTGATGCCAAGCACCGAACCTGACACCTGCTCCGAGTTGCTCGGTTTGGGGAGCGATCGCCAGGGTCTGCAGGGAATGGGCTATGAGCCCTTTGGGACGCCGGTGAGGCTGCAGTGGAGACCCGAGGAAGAAGGACGCATCCTTGCCCGCGGCTTCGCTGTCGCTCCCACCTGTCCCTCCCTAGCGTCCCACTCTCACCAAAGCGTGTCTGGCTTTTTCTAGCAATGCAGTTTATCTAAAGCCCCATCTCTGGAGGTATCTTTGACTGCTTCCTCTCCTTGTCAGGGTAATTTAGGAAATATGGTCCAAAACAAAAGGCAGGGTGGTGGGAGTGCCGGGCACTGGGACAGCCAGGAGGTAAGACCTTTGCAAGGAGGGACGAGCCCAACCCACGAGTCCGTCTGCATGGGCAGGCGTCCTGAAGGCTAGCAGGGACTCCTTCCCCAGCCCCAGCTTTCACGGTTGGAGGTTTTATTGTTTCCTTAAAAAAAAAAATACTTGCACAGTTTTGATTCCATGGATCACCTTGACAGGAAATCCCTGCAGGAGTTACTAGATAAGAGTTACTACAGAAGTTCTGTGTAGCAGTGGGTCCCCAGAGGACTCTAGGCAGATGGGCAACTTCCCTCAAGATAGGCTAGAAAAACTCCCTGATGACACACCATTCACTATTCCTGGGCCCCCGGGGGAGGCAAATGAAGGAGAGTGAGGTGGATGGCTTTGTCCAGCCATCCCAGGAGACAGGGGGCCAATTCCAAGGCTGTCGTGCCTCAGCGGTGTGAGGCAGCCCTGGAGAATAGGAATGTGTTGTTTTAAGCTTTGGCAGAAGCCACCCAGGCAGAGGCCGATTAGAGAGCTGCCTGGTTCCGCGGCTACCACTGCCAGCCAGATGAAGGCTATGTGGTGCGCGTGACCTTGAGTGGCTGCCCTTGACTCTCTGCTGCCTTTTCTCCCTCTGCTTCTCATCCCCCTAGTCCATGGGCAGCAGTCAAGCACCTGCCCTCAGGGCTCTACTGCTTCTGCAAGAATGAGGGGGAGAGACCTTACCAAACACTGCATCAGCCAGCGCCTTGATCTTGGGCTTCCAGCCTCCAGAACTTTGAGAAATAAATTTCTAGTGTTTATAAGCCACCCAGTCTAGGGTGTTTTTGTATCAACAGCCTGAACCAACTAAGACAGGAGGTGAAAGGCAGGCATATGGTCCTGAGGCAAGAGCAAAGCCTTGGGCAAGGGAACTCACTTTTCTGAATGTTTTTTTTTTTAATGTGCAAAACCGGGATTTCAATGCTCATCTGTTAAAGGGAGGTTTAGATATTAACGTAATAAAGCAGTGAAATGCATAGCGTGTAATAAGAACTCAAAGAAATGTTACTCTCTTTCTCTATTCATGGTGAAATTCAGGAAACCTCGGGTGTTTTCAAGATCTATGGGAAGAGAGTTAATTATAAGACAGGCTTTCTAAGTAAGGTACTGGCATTGCACATAAAATTCTTTTGGAAATCTGTGTTGCTTCTCCTCAACATCCATTTATTTCTGCACACACAGACATTGCAGCATCGGATTGTTATTTTTCTCTAATTATAGGGCACCTCCCGTGTCCAGGGGTCTGCATTCGCTTTGCATCGTGTGCATAAGAGGCAAGGAAACCTTTCATTTCTGAAATCAGGTCTGAAAAAGAAGGACGAGGGATTTGCAAACAGCTCTATCCAAATCCTTTCCAGACATTAAGTTCTGATTACTCTCTGCAGTCTGTCTTGAAGCAGGGTCCGGGTTAGTACCAGGATCTGGTGTGTGCCCGGGAGGCAGGGAGCAGCGGGGATGGGTGAACATCTTACAGCGGCTTGTGGTGCAATAGGAAACAGAGGCTCGGGTCATACGGATTGTGACGTTCATACTGCCCTTTAGAATCTGCAGAGCCCGAGAGGCCGAAAGAGCCCTTGATCCTATTAGCAACCCGGAGAGGAAGGCATTCTTAGCCACTTCAAGGGACGAAAAAGGACGTGGCCCAGAAAGAGGAACGGGACCAGAATTTACCGAGATGGACATGGCTCATTTAATGCTGCCATCTGCCCTGCGGTGCTGGCACCGTTACTCCCATTTTTACAGACGAGGAAACTGAGGCTCCAGAGAAGTCAAGTACATGCAGGCAGCTATAAGATGCACAGAAAACAAGATCCAGTGCCTTTTCCTCTCTGTCTTTTTCCCTCTGTCCCTTCCCTCCATTTTTCCTTTCTTCCTTTTCAATACTCGCTCTTTTTCTTGGCTCCCTTCTCCCTTTCTCTTTCTCTTCTTCCTTCTCTCTCCCTCCCTCCCTCTCTCCCTGTCTCTCTGCCACCACTGATGCAGGCTTAGACACATCGTTATAACCATAAGAAGCATTTTCAGGTTTTCCCTCTGTGTGCCCTCTGGGAGAGGAACACCTGTGTGCGTGTGGAAACCAAAGGAAGGAGCGGAGTGAGCAGTGTCTCTCCTTGCCAGGGTCTATTCATTTTTGGTTGGGGGCTGGGAGCTAGCTGTGGTCCTAGGAGCAGCCTGCCTCACCCGCTAATGAGTCCATGATGGAAGAGAGACGGAAAGGCACCCACCATCTGTTTGGTCGCAAAGACTCAATCAGGAGCAAAACGAGTTGGAGAGGAAACCAGCCCCCACTGAAGGAAGCTGTGCTGTTCGGGCAGATGGGCCATGCAGTTCCCACAACATGTGGGCTGTCTGGTCAGAGCTCGGCGTTGAACCTCCTTCATTGTCAGGTTTTTCTCTTCGCGGAGCCAGTGACGGTGGGGCGCTGCCTGGTATTTCGGTTACCGGCTGCAGCGGCGCCCCAGAGTCAGGGACTCCGTCCGGCCAGCTGCTGTGTAGGGTTCCAGGTCTGTTCTCCCTGAAGCTAGAGACTGGGCAACAAGGCTGGTGTCATTGCACCTGGACAGGGAACCTGCCCAGGCCAGCTGGGGAGTGCCATGTTCGCTTCCTAGGGGGCACAGTGGCCCCCTCTGTCCCAGTGCCAAATCCAGACTGTCACCCCACCCTGGGCTCCTCCCCCTCTCCCATCCCCCACCCAGCTGGCAGCTCTTTCTCCGGCATGTCTGCAAACCCTTCCTCTCCACTCCCTTGCACTGCCCCTCTCTCGTCCCTGTCATTTCTCCCCTGCAGGTTTGTGGTGGCCTCCTAACTGGTCTTCCTCCGCCCACACTGCACCCCCTCCTGCTCATGTTCCATGTCCAGTGTGATCCTTGTAAACACAAATCTGATCCCATCGCTTCTGTGGTTAAATGTTTCAATAAAGTCTTCTCTGCCAACCAGTCACAGTTCCTCCAGACGTACGAACCACTCTTTTCCAGAATGTTCTATTTCCAGCCCTCCCCCTTGCCTCCTTCTCAGTCCCCTCCCGTGATTTGGAGAGCACCTTCAGGAGGCAACAGTGACGTCAGGACACGCCTGCCGGGACACCTGCCCTGATCCCCGGCCTCACCTCACTCCCACGTGTCCCATCCCACCTTATACTCTCCCTATCACGAGTCATTGCACTACAATACTGTTTTGTAACCGTCCCCCACTAGAATGTAAGCTTGATGATGACAGGAGCCATGAATGTGTATCTCCGGTGTCCAGCGAAGATGGGCATGTAGTAGGTGCTCAAAGGGTGTTCGTTGGGAGTATCAACACCCTCCAGGAGGCCAGAGGGTGTGCACCAGAGACAGCCACATCCTTCTCGGCTCTCCCGTCCCCACTGGCAAGACTGAAGGGGGGAGTCCAGGCAGTTCGGGTGTATCTGGCCAGACCCCACCACCACTTACAGCTCACGGCCCTGAGACCACGCCTTTCCAATGACCCGAGTGCCCCCATGGCTCTTGGGTAGCCAGGAAACCCACTCTCTTACGGCACTCCCTGGAACTCTGTCCTGATTTATTCACTGGCATCCATATACAAAACTATGTACACAGCATGTATGTATCTATATGTATAGCACAGAGCTAACTATATATACATAGTCTATACATATCTGCATAACATGGGCAATCTACATATGCATCTACCCAACAGTCATAGCATATAGGTAACTACGTATACCCTACAGCATATACACCTAGATATACATGGGCACTTTAGTTATTGTTGTGTCTCCTTCCACTAGATTATAAGGTCTAGAAGGGTAGGATTTGTTGTTGTTGTTGTTGTTGTTGTTTTGGGGTGTTGTTTTGGTGTTTGTTTAGCTGTGTGTTCCCAGCGTCTAAACAGGCGTGGCTGCTAGGCACTCGGTGGCCATCGGTGTGAGGCTTTCTCAGCCAGCGTGCAGCATAGGTACACGCGTCTTCCTTCTTTCTCTTTTATTAAAATCTTTTTTTAAATTGTAAAATAAAGCGTAAGTGCAGAAAAATCACAAAAAGTTTAGCTTAATTAGTTATTATTAATTATATGATGTCTGCGTTTGTAGCGACTACTCAGATGGTGACATAGAACGCTGCAGGGCATTCCACCAGCCCACCGTGTCCCCTGGCCGGCTCCCAGTCCTCTCTCATCCCTCCCCCCCCGACCCCCGATAATCACTTTCCATGTCTTTACAGGGCATCACCCATTTCTAGACACTCTAATTTAGCCTTGCACATTTTTGGGTTATATATGATTTGTCTTTTAAGTCTTTAAAAACACCTACAGGTCCTTTGTTTATCTCTTTATTTTCTTTGTGATTTAGCTAGTGATGGTTATGTGCCCTTTGACCTGGAGCACTTCCCACCGTCCGGATTTTCCTTCTGCACCCTCATTCAGCATCTTTGGGCCTTCAGGATTCCCTGCAAATTGGGAGCTGGATTCGAGGCCTGATCAGACTTAGGTCTGAGCTCATGAGGACACTAGAAGCCCACAGAGCTCTCCCGCCGGGAGAGACGGCTGTCTCTCCTCTCTGTGCTGATACATCCTTCCCTGCTCACTTCCTGCAGCCGTTCATTCTCTGAGAGTTGGAGAATAATGGGATTTGATTCTATGATATCTTTTACATTTACAGCTTGAATAATTTTATGATATATCTACTCACCTACTACCTGGTGATCTTATGACATAGTTCATGCAGCGAAGACAGAAGAAAATACTTGTTTCTTTCCTTTTTTCACTAATTCCCAAGATAACCAATTAGTTCCCTATCATTCACCGAAAGTTACCGACCCATAAACTCATAAAGTTAAAAATATTTGCTGGATTTTGATCAAATGTTTTAACAGTTATGCATACCGAAGCTCAAATTATTCCATCTTTGGACGGTGGGAGCCTCCTCAGTGAGCCTCTGCGTCCTTTGGACGTGACCCGTGGGGCTGAGGGCTTCCTTGCGTCCCAGCTGGGCAAGATGTTCCAGGCTTATCTTGTACAGTTCCTGCCCCGGCCCCAGCATCACACATTTCTCAAAAAATGTTTTAATAAAAATGGTGATATGTCACCTCAAGACCACAATCGGGCCCCTAGTTATGCTTATGTATATTGGGTTGGACATTCTTTCTAGAATTTTCCACATTTATGTCTCCTTTTAGTGTTATGTCTCCTGAGGCTTTCATTGCTGTGAAGATTTTTGGATTTCTTTCTGATTTTAAAACTATTCTTCCTGCCATCTTCTGTTTCCCGTAAGGTGTTATTGCTGTGTTTAAGTGTTCTGAGTTTCCTCTTTCGAAGTCTTCACTTCTGAAATGCATCTTTCTTTTATTTTTTATTTCCTTCCTGAACTCCCTCCCTTACCAAGTGTCTATGTTTTCCTACTGCTGATTGACAGTATTATTTCATGTCTTGAACCACATTCAGTGCTTAGTTCCTTTCAAAATAGTAGGTTAAGGTTTTGATATATGTCACAGGCATGTCTTTTCTAGTGCTTTTATTGATTATAAGGCTAAAAGCAACTCTTTATTCTCTTTTAGGAGTAATAATTTGGTATGGGATTGCCAACCCTATGCTTTGTTGCACATTTTTGTGTAAAATTAACTTGGCTGCACTTTTAGGAGAGGCGGGGTTCAGGAGAGTTTATGTTTTAACCTCACAGAGCCCTTTTTTCAATTGTTTTTTCCATTGTTTTCGTGTTGTGCTGAACACATGATGGCTAGAGTCCCTTCCCACGTGTTCCTGGACTGTCTCTTCTTCCCCACTGTCCTTACTGCGAGTGGCTGGGACTCCACTCACACGGTTCCTGCCAGGATCCTGCCCCGGGAGGGAGGGGGAGGTGGCTGACCTGTTTCAGCAGCGCACGGTGTCCTGGCGGTTCCCCTCTTCAGCCCGTGAACCTCTGCACCCACCCAGTGCTGGCCCGGGCAACACCCTCCCGCTTCCAGGTGCTTTTCTGGTTTCTCCCATGGCCCTTCCCAGGGACTATCTGTTGACCACAATGGGGGCTCTTTTGTTTCCAGCTATGACAGACGCCTACTTGCTTCTTTGTGAGTCCTCCCACGCTTGATATCACACCAATCTTGGGGCTCTTGAAAGACTAGCCACTTCCATTTGGAATTTATGGGGCTACCACATTGCCTGTTTTTATTCTAAATATAGTCTACGAGGTTTTTTGTTTTGCTGGCTAAGTGCTCAGATATCTGGGCATTTGGAGAGATTCAGAAACATGGCACCTTAGCCACTGCCTCCCTGGAATCCTCTCTCCTTCCAGTGACCTAGAGCAGGCCAGACATTGCCTTGCCCCAAGTGTTAGTTAACTTGGGCATCTTCCCTTCAGAGAGTCATGCTATTATCTTACTTAAAACTCTTCAGGGCCTCCTTCCTGCCCCCAGGATCAATTCTCAGTTCCTTAAAGCAGCACAGTGGACACTGGACTTCTGCTAGTCCACTCTTTCCTCAACCATGGCACCCACCGCCTCCTTGTGCAAACCCTTTATCTCAGACTCTCCCATTTCTTCACTGTTCTGCAAGCATAAGACCTGTCCCATCTCTGTCCCTCTGCCCGTGCTGTTTTCTTAACTGGGAGTGCTCTTCCATTCATTGTCTCCCTCTTGTACTCAGCTCAAGATAGATCACCTTTTCTGTAAACTTTGCCTTAAACCACCCAGTTGGAATGGATCCCCGATGTTGGGACAAAGCAGCTAAATAGTTAAAAGCACAAAACTCTGTCTCTGTGTCCGATTCCCATCTCAGCCACCATGTAGACACATGACCTTGAAGGAATCCTCACCTACAAAATGGGAAGTAGAATGCAGCCTCACTTACGGGTTATTTCTGAGGCCTTCCTGCGACAACCATGCAAAAGACGGAGGGGTACTTTCCCGGCATGCAATGAGAGCTCAGTGCTGGGGAGCCAGTGCTAATTTCTCCCTTGCACTAAATGATGTCTTGGAGGATGCAGACCTCCTCTTGAAAAATTATTCCATTCTTGGGGGCCAGCATGTTGCTTTGCCTATATCAGACATTTAACCAATGTCTGCTGATGCTATTTTTAATCATATGAAAGAGAAAAATTCACGGTGAGTTTGGGATACCTGGGACAAGAGACAGAAGCCACCTCACAGTGCAGGGGAGAGCACAAGGCATTGCCAGTGGACGAACCCAGAGCTGGCTTCAGAGGTCACCTGTACAACATCCTTCTGTGTCTGATGGAGTGTGATGAGCCCAGACTCTGGAGTGAGACTTTCGGGGTTGCAATGCAGGCTGTAACATTTTTCACCTATCAGATGCTGCGCAACTTACTCCATTCTCTGAGCCTCAGTTCTCTCATCTTTAAAATGGGGACAATAATGCCTCCCTCCGAGGGTCGCCATGAGGATTTCATGAGTTACTGAATGGAAAGTATTTGGAACAGTGACAACCCACATATGGGCGTTTGCAGGATTATTAAGGTGCCAATTTTGCTGACCCCAGAAGCTGTGATGCTGTATCTATGAGCAACAAAGGAATAGTTAGTGGGAATCGAGGTTGTTGCCTTCACTTTCTGCATTCGTGGGCAATGCCACATAAGAGGGAGACCTATTTTGATTTTGGTTCTTGTGTTTTTTTAGATTGGGGGGGAAAACTCTTGCCTCGGCAGAATAATGGGATTATGACATGGAGTAAAACCACCAGACTAGACAGTGACATTGTTGAACATTTCGGTATGGGTCCTGGATCCCGTTATGTTAAGTTCCGACCCCGTGAGAAGGTCAGCTGACAGGCTCCAGGTGAGGGGCCATCAGCTCACAAAGCAATTTCACCTGGTAGCTTTGTTCTGTCGTATTTACCTTGAAGAAGGAAGCAAACTTTGTATGGCCGTGATAAACAGAAGAACGATAAACGCACAGACCAAGTTTGACTTGAACACTTCGTCCCTCATTTGAGAATACTGTAATTAAAAAAGAAGGAGAATAAATTACTTCCCAGTCGAGTTGGGCATTTGGAAGAGTTAAGTTTTACCAGTGTTTGGAGTTGGAGGGAAACAGCAGGAAGAGACAAAGCAAATAAAGATTTTTTAAAAATTAATAGGAACCCATATCGAACGAGACCCTCCACAGAGGATGGTCTCCATCCCGCCCTCCCCCCGTCGGCGGGAGCCTGGGAGGAAGCACATGTCCCTTCACAGCCAGAGGGCCCGGGAGAGGGGCTTTGCCTGAGCTTTCTCCTTTCTGCTCCCTCTGAAATAGCATCATTTTAAACAAAACAGAAGAGCACACACCCACATATTTAGCAAATCAAATTCACATTGACTTTCTCCATGAGTAAACTTAAGTCACTGAAGGATCTTGCTCCATTTCTTGTTTGGTTTGGGGACACAGGGAAATCTTTTACCGGAGAGAGACGTTCCACCTCCTTTTTCATAAAACTATTGGAATACACATTCAGAGACTCTTCGAACAAGAAGTAGCCTAAGAGATCCCCAGCGAAGGCTGCCCTTTCATTTCGTACAAGGGAAACCAAGACTGATTGACCAATAAGCCTGGTGCCTTCTGCGGCCCGCCTGAGGCAGCCCCGGGGGACAGCGATAACTTTATTTTGATTATCCAGAGTACTCAGTAATGTCATTATCCAGCCTTAAAAGCTTCTCGAAGGTCAGCACTGAATGCATACTTGCCTTAGTCCTGCCTAGTTTTCTGAATCATTTAGGAGTCATTAAACTGAGGAATAATCCATTCAGAAGGAGGAAAGGACTCCTAAAACGGAAAAAGACCTTGAAATTAGCCTAACCCGAGCCCCTCCTTTTACCTTCCTGCCAGAGAGGCCTAGGAACTGGCCACAGGTCGCATGGCATACAGGTCGTTTTTAGAGGGAGGGGGCAGAAAGCGAAGCCTGGCTTGGGAATGTCGTCATCCCTGACTTGAGTTTTACTTTATGAAGGAAGCCAGTCCATGGAGCTCTGATCATGCCTCAGGCTCCCTGTCCCAACACCGGGGGGAGGAGGTTATGGTCAGGTCAGTGAAACAACATCAGTCCACCCTCTTGTTGGTATGGTAGCCACAATCAACAGGTGTGTGACTTTTATTCCCTGGCCTGTTTCTGGGTGTGGTCTGGGTTCCAGACTGAACTGATGGTTTGTTGTCACGGCTGAGATTTGGGGAAGGGCTATGGTCTGCAGCGGGCGAGCTCCGTGAAGAAGCACGAAGCTGCTCAGAGATCCACACTCGGTGCTGTGGCCACAGGGCCCCCTCCACCCTCCTGTCCGGAGGCCCCTGTCCATGTTCGGACGACCTGCTGGTACCTGGAGGGGAGCCAGGAACATGCTCTGAAGAACCACTGAAGCCATCCTCGCTCCCAAGGACTCCATAGGAAATCCACTTACTAATAACTACAGAGGGTGCAGTCTATGAAAAGGGCGCAGTCATAGAGACCCCCACACACCAGCTTGAAAATGAGTTAGCCACAAAGCAGTTACTTGGAAGAAGGACAACTGTCTGAATTCCTCTCAACCATCAGTTGCAATGGACCAAATTATTCTTTGTTGGCTGACTGATTAATTTCAAGCAGACTTGGCTATCTAGATTTGGTCATGATAGTTTTGAAACAACACTAATACTTTGTAGTGGACTCAGTCCCTCTCTCCCTCGTTTTCTTCATCTTCACCACTGTCATCATCATCCTCAATTCATCATCACTCTCATCATCACAGCATCCTGGAGTGGAGAGGGATCACTATCTCCAGGAATCCTTTTCCTAACATCCCTGATGTCACCTACTGCTTATCTCCAGGTGGCCTTCTCTGCTTTGTTGGAGGATGTGGGTTTCTTTTCTCTGAGCTGGGGCAGGACATCCCCAGGTTTTAAACACCTTCCACTTGAACACGCCTAGTGCCTGAGAGCTCACTTCTTTGCAGAGTATTCCTTCTGTCATTATCAGTCCACTTTCACTGTGGAAAATTCCTCCCCTATAGATCCCACGCCCAAGTCTCCGACTCCTTTCCTGAGTGTTTCTTACTGATGACTTTACAAATGTTATATGATCCTCACTTGTCCAGACTAAAGTGGCATAAGATCTAGCATTTTTCATTTCCTTCTGGTGGCAAGCTGGTGGAGCCCAAGTGGGAAGACTTACTTTGCCTCCAGATCTCCCACTGTCAGTGTTTCACGGTGAGCCCACACCTGGGGCGTTACCTGAGCCAGCTGTAAGGGGTTCACACCAACTACAAGGGCTGCCTTTGAGAGCACAGATTAGAATTTGATTATTATTCTTTTTCAGTCTATAGGGTTTTGGTTGATTCAGGAAATGGCCATAGTCTAATGCAACAAGTTTGAGTGATAATGACTGATAATTTGGGAATTTGACCTCTGTTCTATTGTTAAATTCATAAATTCTATACCTACCACAGTGTCGGCGCTACACCATGTGCTGGGCATGGATGATGTCATTTAATTATGACAACACGTTGAGGGAGATCCTATTTATCATATCCCCATTTTGCATATAGTGAGATCGAGGGTTAGAATAGTTGAGTAACTCAACCAGGACTTTACAGATAATAAGGAGGGAATCCAAAGAGTTTGACCCCCTCAGCACAAGGTCTCATTGGCTGCTCCATCTAGCACTACTTTGCTATTTGCCAGGTAAGGTCATGTTCATTGGGCACACAGTAGTGTGTCTTGGTATATTTCAATGCTGTGGTTTATGATACAAAGAAATGAAAGCTTCCTCCTTGATTTGATCCGGATGAGAACAGGGTTCCCTTCCCAGGAAGTGGGACAGGAGAAACTTGTGTTCCATTTTGTTCATGTCTGGGGACGTTGGCCCTGGATTCTCTTGGGAGGCATCTTCAGAAAGGAAATCAGAGCCTTGAGGATCTGTGGGTCCCTGGATGTGTCACAAGGAAGCCTGGAACACAGATTTGACCACACAAGGAAGAGCCCCCTCTGGATTCATCAGCCCCAGCGGGGTGGCCGGGGAAGCTAGCTTGTAGAGGTGATGGAGAGTTTCCAGTCTCCTGTGTTTCCGTGTCTCAGACAGGCCTGGAGAATCTTCCTAGGTTGCAGGGAGGGAGGTCACCCTGCATGCCCAGCTTCTCCCCGTGGACTGTGACATACAAGGTACTAACAAAATCTTTATGTCTCTACAGGATGTAGTTCTCTATCTAGCTAGTGGTCCACAGTACAGCCATACTTTTGTCCAAGTGTGCATGTGAGAGTACAAAATTGTACAGGTAGAGTAGATCGTGTTTCTCGCCTTGGTCTAACTCGTCTTAAGGCCAGTTTCACTCAGAAAAATCTCTCAGAAATGAACCGTTCACTCCTGCCTGCCTGTTTCCAGTGATGGGGGAAATCATCGTCTCACTCGAGAACCCATTTCATCTTTGGATAAATCTAGTTTGCAGAGAGATCATTTGCTAGCACATCTTTCATTAGTATAAATTAATGTTTGTTAAATTAAAGAAGAATCTCAGCGGGGACCATCTGCTCATTTTCACAAGTGAGGGAATTTAACCTCATCCCTTTGTGAAATTCTTCATTATGTATCACGGCAGTGGCGAGAGCATCCTTAAATTAGACCATTGGGGTAAAAGGCATAATTGCAATGAAAGTGCGAGGGACTAATCTGTAGTCATTTCCTATTTTGAAACAGCCTGTCTTCCCTGGCGTGGCGTCTAGTGTCTAGCCACCGTCATTATCGGGAGCAGTTCAATGGGGGACAGGTGTGTCCGAGGAAATCTCTCACTGGCATACTTCTCCCCAAGCCACCTGACTTCGGTACGAACGTAGGTTGCCTCATGTTCAGTAGACTTGCCAAGAAACTCACCAACATACGCAAGATGGACGGCTTCAGAGGTGTGAGGCTGGAACACGTCACTCAGGGATAAAAGGAGACCCTTAATGGCAATATGTTTCCTAAGGCTATGCTCTTCCTTGTGTGTGTGTGTGTGTGTGTGTGTGTGTTTGAGGGGGTGCTTGACGGATGCACGAGCATTCCAAGCAGAAGTTTACAAAGCTTCCATCCCACCATTCTTCCAGTTCCCCCTCCCCCAAGCCTCCCACCCTTGGAAGGAGCACTCTCCCTTTCTTGACTCGTCCGTTCCCCAAGCCAGGGTGAGGCCATGGGAGTGGCAGTGACCCCTGTGCTCCTTGCCAGGAGCCCCTGGTTGCAGATGATGGTGATGTCTACACAGGAAGCACGAAGCTTGCTTCAAGGACTGCACTGATAACCTTTGGATTGAAATCTTCATATTTCTACCATTCTAGCTGACACTATTGCATATGGCATGGGCTCTTCTGGCTCTGAGAATGCTGGCTTTGTGGGACGGGAGCTAGCTAACCAGTCTGATAAAAAGGCAAGTAAAATGGCCCTTGATTACATTTGTCTACCTAGAGGGAAGTAGAAATAGCAGTAACTTTACAAGACAATATCAAGAATATAAAGGAGTCTGACAAAACCACTGCTTGAATAAGGGGTGATACCCCCCCCCCCAAGGCCCTTGTAATCTGCCCTTCCTTCCTGAAGGAGGTGGCCTAAATATTCTTACTATTTTGGGTCTTACTAGAGCAGCAAAAATATGACAGTAACCCAAGCTCGCAACAGAATAATTCCTTTAAAAAAGAAGGTCATAAAAATGATTGGATAGTGTTTGATTCAGGAAATGAGAGAGAACATCCAAGACCATTTGGCTCCAGATGTGTTCCTAGCTCCCCACATCTAAATGAGAAGTGCAGTGTTTCAACAAATTCTGAATGTCTCCAGAAAGAGAAAACATGCATTTTTTTTCTCCTCAGTACCTGATTCCGGAGTCCAACATCTTAATCTATCAAATGGAATGATTCCATCAAATAGAAGGTGGAATGAATCCATTTTAATTCATTCATTTGTCTAGCTTCCTTTGCTTTGCCAAATTCTTTCTTAATTATCCTGTCCTACTCGTAACTCCAATAGGAGTTGATAGGAAGAAGAAAGAAGCGTTTCAAAGTTCACGATGCATTTTTTTCTGAGATCTGTTAAGCCTCCGCTTAACGTTGAGTTCCTTTAGAAAGGACAGAGAAAAACTGAGAGAAATTCTGAACAGAGATAAGAATCCACTGAACTCAACTAAAAGATGATCTAAGGGCTGCCTTGTGTGACCGATCCTCGTGTCTATGTGGCTGCCGGCAGAAAAAGGGCAACATCAAATGAATGTGTTGAAAACACTCAGCACAGAATTGATTCCCAGCAAGCTGTCTCCGGGCTGCAGTGTGTGTGCGGTCAGTACACACCTTCGTGTGCTAATGCTAGTATTTAGGTGTCCGTGAACACCGTGGTCCTAGTGCCCTGGGATACGAGACGTGTTCCGATTGTTCCTGCTCACCATTCTCAGTGAAGCCAGTTTTTGAGAGAGCTCCAGAAGTGTGGGATTGCTTTCAAGTGAGGGTTTAGCCTCGCCCAGGTTCGGACTGGCATCGGATCCATCGGAAGAAGAGGGAAAAGAACTATTGCATCTATTCGAACATCGGTTACATGAGTGTTTTGTCTTCTAACTTTTGTCCTGTCTAATGAGAGGCAGGGGTTATGATCATCACCATCCCAGTGAGATCACCGTGTCCGGAGTCGCCGGCACCCAGCCCGTCAGTGGCAGGGGTGGGGTTCGTCACAGCTACTCGGTAATCAAGTCCATGTTTCTTGCTTTTTCACTGAACACCAAACACTTGTAAGATGAATGGAGCTCTTGTATGTGTGTGGGGGGGTGTCCATCTGAGTGACAGGAAGCTCTCAACCTGTCACTATCCAAGGATGATTCATAAATTCATCAACCCTCCATTGTATCCTCAACTCGGGCTCTGAACAATGTCTGTTTGATGCCTGAGACCAAGCTTCTAGGATCATTGTGAACCTTATGAAGACACACCTTCTGGGTCTCTCTGAAGCCATAGTGACCTTGAGTGTAGACCTGGGACCTCCTGGTGAGGCCTCACGCCTGAAGGCACGAGGCGGGTGACTAGCCCAAGCCTTCACAGGCAGCCGGAGACAGAGAAAGGTGGCCAGAGACTCAGGACCAGAGAAGCCCAGAAGAGTTTTCTCAAAAGGCAGGCCCCCGCCACTGCAAAATCAGAAGCTTGGGGCACAGAGCGATGGGCACTTTAAACAAGATCCCAGGTGAACCTCAAGCTTGAAAACTATTAGCCTAGGACAACGAGGCTTTTATTGCTGAAATTTGTTAACAGTGACAAAGGAGGTCTTTTCTTTAAAAAAGTTTCAGAATTCAACAGAAAGATCCTATCATTGAAAGACGGAAGGAAATCTGTCATCACGGATACGGTCTGACTGAACGCTTACTCCACTAAAATGCCCACATCAAACACGTAAATTCCTAGTTAATTCTGAAGCGTGTATTGAACATATCTTCCTCTCTATTCAGAATGGAAAAGCGGCCTCATTCTGAGGTTGGTCACAGCGTTTCTGCAACACTAAATTGAATGAAGTCACTCCAAATAAGTGTTTCTATGGTGATACGCGTTCTCAAGGCACTAAAGGTTTTGAATTGGTTTTAAGTAATTATAATTCATTGCCTTCCTCATCCTAAGCTTCGTTCAAAGCCTCGTCCTAGGAGAGAAGTAAGGACCAGAGATTGAGGAACATCCCCTTCTTGTGAGTTAAATTCTTCGCCATACAGAGAATATTCGCAAATCAGTAAGACAGAAGTGAGCGGGAGGAAAGACGGCAGTAAAGATGAATGTGCAAATCACAAAAGAACTGTAAAGACCAGAACACAAAAACATGTACCTGCAGACATCAACATCAATAATAATTTTAAAACCTGACAGGCAGATCCTGCTTGTTTCTTACCAAGTTGGCAAGTCTTAAAAAGTATAGGCACAATCGCCTTATTAAGGGTGATTTCAGAATGCACATCAGGTATTTAAAAATGTGCATTCTCTCACTCCCATTTTGAGGACTCGACCCGAAGAAGACAATTAAGCGTGGATGTGTGATTAAGTATGACACTGGCCATCACCATGTAGTGTATAATCAGCAGTAGTGAAAAACTGAGGGGAAACAAGCCAACAACAGTTTAAAACGAGCAATGGAATAGCACGCAGTTGCAAAGTGATTCCTATGTGACTTCATACTTAACCCCGTGGGGAAAAGCCCGATGCACTGTGGGTAAAGCGGCCCCGTTTCAGAAAGCGAGTGGCGGAGATGTGTGTGTAGCATCGCACTCGTGAAAGATGAGAGTGACCGTCGCCTGCGTGTTATTAGCCCTGGGCGATGCTCCCGGTTGGAAGGTCACGGAGATACCGTAGGTGCATGGTGTAAGCTTTTATTCTGGAAAATGCATCCTTTTTTGAATAAGAAAAAGTCATATATAATAAGAGAAGAAGTCCACCATGATGGTCAGGATTGGACCAGCCTGTCTTGTTTCCTGAATCTCTTTCGCGGAGTTCTGACTTTTGTTTGCCCTGAGGTCTGCAAGCTCCCTCAGCAAATGTTCGGCCGGAGACTGAGGGGGGCAGAGGGGTCTTCTGTGAAGTCTGGTGGGACTTGGAGGGGACCTCTGATGACTGGGGTAGGGCCCCCCCGCATGCCGGGGTCCCCCCTGAAAGTCCTCGTGTGGCGGCTGGGCAGTGAGGATGTGGAGACCCACTCACTGGTGCTGACCTGGCAGAGGCCCGAGATCCAGGTCACGTGACTTGCCACTCACGCAGGGTGACTTTTGAGAACGAAAGGAGGTGTTACTAATAGTTGTATTGGAAATGGACGTAAACCAGCACAGTCTCAGGCAAACCAGGGCACGTGGTCACCTTGGTCACGGGGAGTCACGGGCTCAAAGCACCAACTGCCGAGGAGAGGGGGAGCTGCTGACTCCCCCGTTTCAGAGGCGGAAACCAGGGGCAGGGTGGGAAAACGTGCTGCTCGGACGTGGCCAGGCCTCCTGAGTCGTGCGTGTGCACACTTTTCCGAGGCTTAACTTGGAAGATGCCTGCGTGTACGCCACTCTGAAACGCCAAGGCAGGGACTTAAGTGGGACTTTACAGTCTTCTCTCCTGAAACGCCACAGCCAAGGAGTCAGATCAAAGCTGACCTGCATGCCCCGACCCGTGTAGCTCAGCTGGTTGGGTGTTGTCCCACAGAGCACAGGGTCCCGGGTTCAACTCCCAGTCGGGGCACATGAGAGAGGCAACTGATCGATGTTTCTCTCCTGTTCTTTCTCCTTCCTTCCCCTCTCTCTCAGAATAAATAAATAAAATCTTTAAAAAAAACCTATGTCTTCTGGCTCTTAGAGTTCACTAAGAAAGTATTCTGAGCCCAGCTAGCTACAGGGGTGAAGCAGTCTCCTCGAATGTTCTCCCCAGTCTGAGTCTTCATGCATCTCATAAGTGTTTCTGCAACACCAGGAGGCATCCAAAAGTCCTGGTGCGTGATGCGGTGGATAGCTATGCCAGCTGTTACAAGCAAAAAGGAGCTTTTGTATTCTCCAGTTCACTAATAAAGGGGGAGAGGTGCATGGGTTCCCTGCTTTGTATATCTTTTTGCTGTTGAGACAGAGTGAAGCCTTTTCTTCCCCACAAAATTTCCCAGGGTGAGGTCCTTATTTCCATTTCCACTTTTCCTTTTAGCAAACATGCTTTTATGGCGCACACTTGCTCCCCCAGAGCTGGGTGGGGCAGTTGTCCAAGGTTTCGATGTCACGAATACCATACATCTTTGAACGATTCTAAGATACTTAACTTCCCACCTCCCTCATGTTGTGGTCTTTGAAATCAGATTGTTGTTGATATCTATGGAGTCTTAAACTGAGTTCCTCCAGAGAGGCCTGCAAATGCTCCTACTGGTCACCAGGGGGCAGTATCAACCAGGGATAGCTTTAAATATAAATTCTCTTACACAGACTGAGCTCAGGCAGCAAACCTACATGGACTGCTTTTTGAAGTTTAGATTCTTGGAGAACTCTTTTTTTTTTTTTTCCTTCACCTGACCAATGCCAGGGTATAGGAATGTGGGTTTCCTCTATCCTCGTCTGCTGGGTGGGTTATTTTTTTTCCTTTTTTCCCCCTGTTCATTCTTAGGCTGGAAGTGTAAGCCCAGTTCACTGGGGGGTGGGGGCGGGGAGGGGTCCTCTTAAACTCCCCATATTGGTCAGTTTTCTTAGCGCTGTGCAGAAAACGGCACAGCCCCCAGTAGCAGGTGGCTTAGAGTCACTGGAATATGGCAGCTGGATTTTTAGATCTGTGACCTTCGCTTCACCTCTGAGAGGCTCCTCTCGCCTTTTGTGAGCGGGGTAGCCATGTGTTTGCCGAGGGTGCAGGAAACTGACACACACATAACACCAGGCTCGGAGTCACGCTCCCTGGACCGCTCACTGATCCGGGCGTCCTAGGCCCTAGGACTGTTTGCTATTTCATCTCCCCCTCAAAGCCCTGCTCTGTGCCTGGTGCCCCATTCAAGGTTCAAAGGGGAGAAGAGGGTGGAGGTAACACAGGCTTGTCTTCTTGTACAAGGGTCTGGGGGCACAGTGTGGTGACCAGACAAGACCCTGGCTTTGGGGGTCACTGTGCGCTCAGATCGCAGCCCCTCTGTGACAGCTGGGGTTTGGATTTCTCTGTCAGTTTCATTTCATCACTTAGAAAACGAGGCTCCTAGTAACATCTACTTCTCCCTCTCCTTGTTCCTCTATTCGTGCAGGCAGCTTAGACTAGCACATGGTGCTGGGTCAACACCCAATGATTGTTACTTATTTCATTCAGTGTATCTTCTGCTCAGCAGTAAGGCAGCCCCTAGAGAGGGCCCCAGAGCAAGAGTCAGTGAGGGGTGTCTCTGTGACACAGGGGACGAACTTTTCTGACGTGCCCCAGTGCCCTCACCCTGGGGACCCTGTGCCATGCAGAGCACACGCTAAATGGCTGGACTGTGGTGGGTAAATCCTGCCTTTTACTTCTTCTAGGAGAACTTCCCCTGGCCACAGAGATCACCCTTAGACATCGTGTGCCTCCCCAGCTCCATTCCTACCCCAATACCAGATATCTGTAGACAAGGTTTAATTAAAAAAAAACATTCGAAATCATGTTTGCAGGGTTCAGGTCATTAGTGAATCGAGTATATCTTTAAGAAAAACGAACAAAAGGCTTTTGTGTAAGTCTGGACACTGGCAGACACCGGCCTTTCCAGCAGCTAATTGAGAAGATTCTTTGCAAGACCAGCCTGCTCGTCCTAGCTCCTTCAACATAGCAACCAGGAAAGAAAACGCATTTAATTTGGACCTTAAGCCCCCAATTATATTACAAATCGGAGGCGTCCACCTGCCATTTGGCACAGGGGTATGAGGGGAGGCTGTGAGAAGCAAAATGTTTCATCTTCTTTTGTTATGTTGGCACATAGACATAATACACTAAACCGGACTCCTGATGAAGATACTAATCCTGGAGCCTGCCACCTGTAGGGGGTTACTAGACCTCATTGGGAATGGTGCATGCGCACAGCAGTGTGAATTCTCCAAACCGAGGGACACAGAATCTCCCAGGAAGTTGACCAAATTCACAAAAAAATGGCTCCCTGGAGCTTTGCAGGTGAAACTCCTGAAATTCGCTTGCAAATCCCCTGCTGCTCTTGCCGAGGCTCTTGCAGGCACCAGGCACCTGTGCTCAGCCAAGGGAGGCCTGTCGGCGTCCATTGGTGCCGAGGAGCAGCCCAGCTCAGCAGGGACAGCGCTTCCCACAGCACTTCACAGTGTAGAGCTGGGGAGAGGAAGGGGCGCTGGAGAAGTCGTCGTCAGGATGGCGGTGGCTGCGTTTTTGGACACTCCACCTAACGAAGGCATGGCTTGAAGCCTTCCATGCCAACCTGTGAGGGAGGCATGTTCATGATCCTCACTGTACGCCTCATGCTCAGAGAGGCTACTCCACTTTTCGAAGGTCACACAGCAAAGCAGTAGCAGAGGCAGATTTCAAACCCAACTCTGGGTCCACAACCCATCTCCTTCCTATTATGCCTACATCAGGGGCCGGCAGGGAACTGGGAAAATGGGAGAGCACATGTCCCCTACAAGCGAAGTGAGACAGAGTTTATCACTAATGCTTACGTGAAGTTATTGCATGCCTTCATATATATTACATTACAAGGGTTGCAACTGATGAGAATTAACCTAAACGCAAAGGCAAGTGGGTGCTAATGTCACTTGCGTCGATAATATCAAAGTGGAAGGAACACCTGTCATGCTCTCTGGGCTAAAGGGCTCCTTGTTCTTTCCGTTCCTCTTTCCTTCAAGAGCCACGCTCGAGGCTCCTTATTTAAAAGGCATCTCCTCTCATGACCTTCAGTCTACTCATGATTTTCAAACAGAAAAACAAAAGACAATACCAAGCCAAACAAACAAACGAACAAACCACAAACACACCAACCAAAACCACAGCCCCTGGACTCTCTCTGCAGTCCCACGAACATTTACGGCAATTCACTTCAGAGAAAGAGCCACTCCGGAGACCCAGGTCTACCTTGTGCTCCAGGCTGGAGTCTTTAAACATCAGTGAGAATGGCTTGATATGCTCTCTTCGCAATTTATCGCCACTCCGCAAGTCGATGGTATGTTCTATGCGCTTGTTAATTTCCTCAGGCCCCGACTGGACATGCAAAGCTTGTGCAAGATGGTTTGGAAGTAGATTTATTGAATTTCTTGTTAGGGCAGCCAGAGTCTAGGGGGAAAGCACATGCAAACACAATAAAACTGCTAGTCCCCTTTGGATTAAAAAGAAACGCAATGTTGTTTAGATTAGGTTGCATTGCAAACAGTAATAGCATTCCATGCAGTTGTATTCAGTGAAACCTACAGAAGTTGGCAAGTTAGCATTTAGTTTAGAGAAACACAACCCGGTAAGTTAGCACATCGACAGGGACATGCCCCTTTCCTCTGTGTAGGTGCACTGAATTCTTTTGGTTCAGTTATTCGGAGAGTTGTCAGCTTGGAAGTGTTCATCAGGACCGTTTCTCTAACCAGTCACATCTCTGGTACGAGAGAAAGAGAACCAATACAAACAACAGAAAGTAAAGTGTATCCGAAAAGCCCACAGAAAGGATCATCTCCAGCCAAGTAGATTCCACATTTTCGTGTGGTCTCTCCTTTCATGGCGGTGGAGACTTGGGGACACGTGACTTGCATTTTTTTCCTTAGCATTCCTCATGGACATACAGCCAAGTGTGCCAAGATCTCCTTGAACTTGATAAAGATTGTTAGGGTTTTACATTTGACAAATGTTTTTTTTCTCCCCCATAGACCATTATATATCTATATTTTCATATAGATATATGTGTTTCATTTCCTTTAGGCAAAAAATGCAAGCAGCTGCAGCCTCTCCATTTCACAGGGTTAATTAACCAGCAGGAGGTGTGAGGAGGCGTGACCGCTGTGGTCAGTCACTGGGCGTGGCTGCGTGGATGCAGAGACAGCGTTAGCTTGTGCAGACCCCCCAGGTTTGGCAGGGAGGCCCCTGTCTCTAGGTCATTCAGTGCAGGTGGCAAGACCAACCGGCTGGATCTAGCCAAACACAGTGCTCACGTACAGCTCCACCATCAGACAACTTCTCTGACCAAAGGGGGGATTGCAGCTGATATCCCCCTGGAGAGGGCTTTAACTGTGCCCCCAGGAAGTTTCCTTGGGCGGACGCAGAGGATGGGGTGCATCTGTAGAGTGGGGGGGGCGGTGAACACTCCCTGCCTCCCCACCTCCATCCACACCCACTGCCTCTGCTTTTCTCTGCCAGCCCCTTGGCTTGGCCATGCTCAGAGCACGGGCTGGCCCGAGAGAAGGCGATGGGCTCACTGAATGGTGGCCCGTGAGAGCCGGGAGCCCCTCAGAGGCCCTTCCGCCCGGACCCTCTCTGTATCTGCGAGCCTCTCTGGGGGACGCGCGTCACCAGCTCATCTGCTGTCAGGTCAGATCCTCTGGCTTCAGAGCCGGAGCCTGGGCTTTGACCTCCTGGAACCCTCTAGCCCTTTCCAGAAGGATTCTTCCTATCATGCTGCTGGGCTCTTCATTTTCACCTTCGTGGAGATAGTACGGGTAACCTAAAGGCTGGGTCTCTAAAGACTTCCATACAGGGCTTCCCCACTGCTACCACTTCCTGCATCCCTCCTCCGCAGCTCCAGGGTGGAGTGATGGGTGCCAACGTGAGGAAGTAGAAGTTCATGCGCTTAGGGCACTGGAGCAGTTAGTTTCTGCTCCGAGTTACCCCGGAGGCTCCTACGGGGAAAAGATAGATGTCACGGGGAGGTACAGCAGGGGGAGGGCGGGAGGTAAGGAGGAGAGCTGGAGTGGAGGGAAGGAAGCAGGGACCACGGTTCCAGAAAGTGAACCAGCAGGGTCCGTGCAGGGCCAGAGAGCTCAGGCCCCTGGGACTTGAATGCATTAGAACAGCGTCCCCGAAGGCAAAGGACAGGGACTGTCCACCGCTCCGGGCACCTCCATGGGCTTCCCGGGCGGAGTCCTCTACACACAGTTTAGAAACTGACAACATTAGGCTGCCTTTGTCTGGGCGTGCATTCTGGCCTAGAGGTGCCCAGGCGCCCCCGGCGAGTGCTTGGAGCTGGATGGAGTCCAGCAGCTAGAGATCTGCGGGCATTCGTCCTTCCACACGCCCACCTCGCTCTGTGATTGGCATTTTCTTGCAGTTTTCTGTCTTTGAACTAAACTGGGCCTGTGGACTCGACTAGCCCCTCATGTCTTCAATTGCTTCTTGGACCTTGGAGTTTCACGGAGAAAGAGGGGGTTCGGGAAGCATTTTCAGGACTTAGGTATGTCCATCACAGCAGCAGCAGTTGTCACAACCCTACTGTGACCACCGTTCCATATGGGAACAGTAGCTTTCATAGCAAAGGTGGCATAATCTCAGAATACAATGTGGCTCCTTCCCATTGAATGCTTCTAATTCAATGAATACCTCATTTAATGAGCTTTGTCCTCATTTTTGTCATCTTGATGGGCATTGGTGACATGTCACCAGGGGCTGACACTTGCCCCTTTCCAGGGCACCTGTGCCATTGGCCACTTTTGAAAGGCAGGGACCAACCCAATCTCTCCCTTCCAGAGTTTCCCAAATTCCACCCCTCCCAAATTCCTGTTGTCTGTCTATGCGGCTCTTTCAAATGAGAGGAAAATCTTTTCCTTCCATCATTGCCACCAGGTTACAGCTGAGAGCTGGGGAGGAGCCCTTGCACTAACCTGTCACCAACGCTGAGGTGGAGAATTCTCATCCAGGGCAATTAACTTTGTTCCCTGCACCCATATCCCTAGTACTTCGTGCACTGCAGACCCAGTGATCCCTTTTCTCAATTGCGTAGTGACAATCGTGCCTGCCGTTGGGCCAGCAATCTCTCTGGTACCTCGTACCTCTGGGACATACACAGGGCGAGGAAAAGGAGGTTTGCCGTTCTGAGTACATGACACACGGAATTTATTCTTGCATTATTGTTTATCAACTATTGTATTATTTTCATACGAACAACTGTAAACCTACTTTTGCCCCACCCTGAATGCTCAAGGGAAGAAGACCAGTCTCAACTCAAGAAGTCAAGTAAATCGGAATCAGGAAGGATGACTGTAGGCTTTCATCCCCTGCCTCCCACCCCCACCCCCCACGCACCGCTGCAAAGCACGAGTGGCTTGCAGGTGATCATGGTTTGAAATTAACTGGGATCCTTCTCGTCATCCATTAGTAATGGCCGCTCAAATCTGACCATGTGCTCACCTTCAGTGGAATAACGCTGCTGACACCAACGTTACATACACTGATGTCCTCAGAGCGACTCGTCTGTAAGCAGCACTGGGAAGGTGTGCAATGCGCCTCATTTGCCTGTGTAGAGCTTGTACTGGAATGGGCTCGTTTTGATAGATTACGGCTTTTCCTTTTTAAGATCTGCAGCACCAGCGTGAGCAAGTTGGGATCACGTTAAAAATGAGGATAAGCTTTCAAATGTGATTCCAATCCTGAACTGACCTCCAAGAAGTGGAGACTGTTTTTTCATACAAACAATTTAAAGCTGTTGGCTAGAGAATTGGAAAAACAAATGGATGAAACGGAAAGAAATGGGAAATGCCATGAGAATAACTGAATTATATATATATATATATGTGCATATATACACACATATATATGCACATAATTATATATAATTGCATACACATGTGAATATTTCCATGTATAATTGAAGTATATATATTATATGCAATAAAAATGTGTACATCTACCTATGCATCACTCTAGCTGGCATTTTCAGATACCTGGGAGGTCAGGTCGGCTGACACGGGGGTCCACCAGAGTGTGCAGCTGAGCCAGCCCCTCCCAGGAGGCTCCTTGCAGAAAGGCACTGCAGCCCGGGACGGACCCTAACGCAGATCTGAGCCCTCCTCGGGCATTTCCAGAATCACCTCTTCACTCACAGGCGCTCAAGGCAGATTAAGGCCCAAACGAGAACCAGAGTCTCCTCTGAACCCACATTTCTGAACATTAGGGTTTGCCCAAGAGTCTGAGGGTTCTCGTGAAAATGACCCTCAGAGGTTCTGGGCGAGGCATCCTTTCATAAACTTCGTTGGAACGGGGTGGGGGAGTCAGGAGCCCTCCGAAAGCTCGTCCCTCGGTTTATGACCAGAAGGCTTTTCCTTGGGGCTCGTCTCCTATCTGTGTATACACTGGGGACCTACTTTTCTGCTGGTCCTGTCACTTCATGGGAGGCCCTAGCTTTTGGTATTCCTTCATCAGTTTGTGTCAGGCGGATTATTTTTTTCCCCCAGTAAGGTTTCAGGCTGAAGGCGCCCTTTCTAGAAACATCTGGTCTCGTTGAGTCAAAATCACGTTAGCAACTCTGGATCCCATAGTCCGGTCTCAAAACACCCTCTAAGGCATTTCTGTAGACTTTATACATCAACCTACACGGTTTCAGCGCTGAGGTCTGGGGAGGTCACCGCCCTGTTGCATCACGTGATCCTGCTGATGAATCCCTTCCCCAAAACTGTGTGCCAGGGAACACACGAAGGAAGGGGCTGCTTGCTCCCAGAAGGGTCCTGGGGACCAGTCAGCGCAGCAAATGCGGACTCATCATTTGTGTGCGGCCACGGCGCTTCGGCGCCCTCCCTGAGATCACCGCCTTCGGCTCTGCTGTTGATCTCTCTGTGCTCCGTGTCCACAGCAGTGCCTGGCACTAAGGAGCCACTCCGTGTGTGTTTGTTGAATGAAAAACTTCTGTATCCTTCCGCCACAGCCTCGCAGCACACATTATGGAATAAAGACGCCATAAGTTGTGCAGAAATGAGACTGGTAGACTCTGCTTCTTCCACACTTCTGTGGCCACAAAGTCCCCTTGACTGGAATAACCTCTGCGTGTTCCGCGGACTACCAGTTGAGAAACAGTGCTCTCCAGGTCTCTCCTGCTTTCGTTTGTAACGTCCACCCGGTGGACCTGCTTCTGCTCTCTGAATTAGATCTGCGAGGGGGACCCCTGAGCCCCCTGGAATTTATAAAACATTGTGCATTTATTCTTATATGTTTAAATTCCAGTCACCTTCCAAGTACTCTCCGTTTGCTGCAATACGCCCATTGAGACATCTTTTCCACTGCTCAAAACAGTTTTTGCACTTATCGATTCTGATGCCTTTTAGTGCTTCTGTCTTTTTTTGTTCCGCTTCTTCCACATCGGCAAAATGTTTCCCCTTGAGGACTTTTTTCACCCGGGGAAACAAAAAAAAGTTGCTTGGGGGGAGATGGGATGAATAGGAAGGGTGGGGCATGGGGCATGTTTGGCATGTTTGCCATGCCATGTTTGGTCAAACTGGCATGTTTGGTCAAAAACTGCTGAACACTCAGTGTGATGTGGGCAGGTGCACTTGTAAATCGCCCATCATGAAATGGGCAAAGACATTGAAAAAATTTTTAAAAATTCACTGAAGCCAAATGCAGCCTCTCACAACAATGCCAGCTGGCACACTGATCCAGATGGGTTCCTAGGACACTCCCCTGGCCGGGGAAGCCTGTCCTGCAAGGGGCCTGCCCTCCAGATGATACTTCCAGGGTTTTTGGGCCCCCTCTTGTATTTGTCTTTCTCCATGTGCCCCCCTTTAGCATCCATAGTTTTCTTCCTCAAGCTGGTGGGTTTGACCTCCCCAGTTACTCCCCAGTGGCATGGTTTCTGCATCTGGCACACTGGATGTGCTGCATGCACAGAAGGAAACCCAGTGCAGAGGGCACCCGGCTTTGTGCTGCAGCCTGGAACCTGCTGCTGCATGATGTATAAACACTTACTCAGTCCATTAGAGTCTGTGCATTGGAACGAGCAGCATTTGACCGCATGTCCTGCTGCTACTTAAAAAAACAATTCAGATGCTCCCTCCTCCAGGAAGCCTACCCGAACCTACACTTATCCTTAGCACAGCAGTACTGTGAAGTATGATAATTGCCCAATTGTGTGTTTGTCTGTTCCTCGAAACTCGGATCTCTTTGAGTGTCTGGAAGGTGGTTTTATCCATAACTGAATCTCTAGCATCTGGAAGATTTGGTAGGTCCTTAACAAGTGTGTGTGGAATGAATGGATGGATGGATGGGTGGATGGACAGATGAAAGGTAGTTCCCAGGGCACAGTTTCCCATCTCTTACTACTAAAAACACCTATGTTCTTTTCTGTTCTTTCCCAAATGGATTCTACATTTGAAAGGATCCTATTTACCCAACTGTATTTGTTAAATTAAATAAAAGTAGTTTATCTCCCCATTATTCAATTAAATGCCTTATTTTTGAGCAGCAGGAGGTAAGGTCATCACCATGATGGAGGAATATATTTCCAACCAAAAGCAAGAGCCTTGAAAGGCAGACTCATAATGCTTGTCCACGTGACGATGTACTGAGGTTCCTGGAATCTAAGGAACTCTGCTCCCATTGCCACCACCCAGAGCTGGCCGCTAGCGTGCCAGAGATGGTGGACAGGAAGGCACTCACCTAGAGCCCTTTCTGGGACCAGTGCCTAGACTACCGTCCGCTTGCGTGTCCATTCCCACGGGCCAGCTTGAAGAAGTCATCAGTGGAAGGGCTCCATCTTGTAGCTCCTCTGGGATGTGAGCATGGCCGTCTCAAGACTTAGCCGTAGGTGGCTGTGGCGTGAGCCCCAACAGTGAGGACCAGTGTGCAGCTGGTTTGGGAAAGACCCAGACTGGATGCCACCTCCAGCGGCCTCAGCAGCCTGGCTGTGGGGTCACCGCTGCAGGCTGACATGGCCTTTTCTTTCCCAAAGAGCTTCTTGTTTGGTTCGAGTCTCCGGCGGCCTCTGTGCAGAGAAGCAGCTAAGGGCCGATGGCTTCCTCCCCAGCTCCTGGTCCCCCTTCCATTGCCTGTAGGGCAGCGTTGCCCTGCACCCACCCGGGGGGCCTCTGGGGCTCACCTCAAACTTGCCACCTGTAGGGTGAGGGTCGGGAAGCAGGCAGCGACTTGACCTCTCAGGTCCTACCCTGCTCCCTGCCCGACCGTTCTAGGCAAACACGAGAAGAAATTGCCAGGAGCCAGCACTGGGTCTGAATGAGAACCCCTGGAGGTGCCTTCAGAGCTACTTTTTTCTGTGTGTTTAAAACCCCAGTCCAATCCCAGAAGACAAGGCTCCTACTCTTTTTTGAAAAAAGTTTTGTTAGTGTGTTTTTTTTTTAAAGAAAGCTCACTTCTTGGAAAAGCTTTGAGGTGATCCAGTCTGTAATGGTTCATACTGAGGGCCTCAGGGAGAATATGTTGTGTTTGAAAGAGGCACAAATATTTTTTGCTCAACTCTAGGCATGAGGAGCAGAGATGCGCTTGCATGTGAGAGGTAGTGCTTTTGGGGAAAGAAAGCTCTAAGTGGTTTTAGAGCTTTCTTTCATTGGGGTGAGCACTGAGTTGGGAGCCCTTGGGAAAAGACTCCCATGGGGCTTCTCAGAACCTGCCATGTAACAGTTTTTCCTTTTTATAGGAATGCAAGTGCTAGCGAATTCAACCGGTCTCCGTAAATATGGTATGTTAGTCAAGACTGTGCCAACCTTCGCTCAGGGACAGTGGAATATCACGTTCAAATGACATGTCTGCTTGCTTTTTAGTTAGGGTTCCTTTTTAGTTTCTCTTTTCTCATTTTGGATATTTATGCCACCATAATCTGCTTTCCAAACAAAGCAGAAGAATGTTTAATGAATTCTTACTGAGAGGTCTCTGGGATATCACCACGGATAGAGGTTTCAGTAATTTTCATAATAAGCTTGTAGCTTCCGCTCTGGGAAGTGAAATAACGAGGGTCAGAATGTCTGTTCTGTTTGCTGAAGGAGCCGTCAGACATTCCCAGTGGGCCCGTTGTGGGGCGCCCACGCCCCTCGGCCGCCTGGCGCCCCAGTCTTCAGTCCCGAGCAGTCAGCGTCAGTCTGGGGCCCAGGCGTGTTGCACAATCACTGCTCCCCACCTGTAGGCAGAACCTGAGGTTTGCAGATCTGTTAGGGAATAAAGGATGTGTGAAATCCTTGGGTCGGCCTTTGTCACTGTGTGTTCTGAAATTTGAGTCTGCTAGTGACTAAGAGAATAGAATAATGGTAGAGAGGTGCCCCTAGTTCTGGCAGATCCCACAATAAGCATTAACATGTCTCAGTTTGCTTCTCACTTGAACCCCACAACCTCACTCTTAACCATCCGACTGATACTGACCAGCCAGGCTGTTAGGGCAGTTTATTCATTGGGATTTAGAGCCCAGATGCTCTAGGTTGTCTTCCCGGTACGTTTCCCTGACATCGAAGGTCTTTCTCCTCGCTTCCATTCATCATACTTGTGGCTCCTGCCTTTGGCTGCTGACACACTGGTCTTGGTTCCCTTTGGGTGAGGTGTGGGCCAGTGGGCAGTTGTGGCTGACTGTCCAGGCCATCCACAATTCCAAATGAGGGGCAGAGTCCTTAGGGCAGGGGACTCAGAGCCACAGGGACCACCTCCAGCATTCCAGATTTCGTCCTTGGGCTCTGGTGCAAGGACCTCAGAGCCAGGGTAATCCGGGACAGGTGGTGTCTGACAGATTCTGCCTCACCTGGGGAGCTTGTCTGGCTCCTTTGACAGGTCCTCTGTTGGTGAATTCAGGGCTCCTTGCTTTGTTTGACATTATCCTCTGAGCGCCTCAGAAAGATGCTAATCTCAGTTTGAGAATGTGATTGTGCCTGAGTCATTAGGCACCTGGCCCGTTTTTAATCAAAAAAAGTAGTTAAACTTCTGTACAATTGGCCAAAACCGAACTTGGCACCTCCCTTGAAATGTGGCCACTTGGAAGCCACGTGCCTGGAGTCAAGCTGCCCATTGAATTTTCAGCTTTTGAAGTATCACATCCACAGTAATGTGTGGAACCTACACGCAAACTCCAGCACCGACCTCATCTCAGGGTTGGGGTGTAACGAGGTAGTGGAGGGATGGGGTGAGCCCAGGGGTGCAGGCAGGGTTCCTGCTGGGGACATGACTCGTCCAAGGGTGGAGCTGGGGACAGAGAAGCCGACATATGAATGGTTTGTTTATACAAACCATTGTCCATCCCATTGAGTGGGAACCAAAGTCCGTACTCATAGCACTGGAATGGCTGGGCTGAAAGGTCACTGGCTGTGGCTGGAGAGGTGACCACCTTCCCAATGACCAGATGACCTTGGGTTGGCCATCTGAATCACTGCAGCTTACACATCAGGACCTAAGCTACTCAGTGTCCTTGTGAACAGAACAAAACAAAACAAAATATGTAGGTTTTTCAGTAACATCAACGGCACTGGGGAAAATGCAAGGTGTGTTGTGTGTGTGCGCATGTGTTCAGAACAGAAATTTGAAGAAAACTGAAATATAAGAATTACCTACACTTTCATCTTTTAGAAGATTCTGAAGTAGCGCTTTATATTTAGGATTATGAAACAAGTATAGTAACTCCTCATTTAATGTTCCTGATAGGTTCTCGGAACAGCACCAAAAGGACATAACAAAACCAATTTTACTAAAGGCTAATTCGTATAAACTAGAGTTCGGTTCCTAGGGCATCTCCTCAGTGTTGTAACAAAATGACTTGGTTTGAGGATGTGCTGTAATAGACTGTGAGTTGCCGATAAATTGCTCATGTTTATTGTTTTAAGTCTATAGGTCTGAGTTTTTTTCGGACTCCTATTATACCATTTGATAATTAAATTGAGTTATTGATGCTTTCCTTAATTTTGTTGCAATGAGCTACAAACCACTGCTCTTCAAGAAGCCGGTCTCCCTTCCTCGCCACCAGTTATGACAGGACAAACTAGGGGAGAAAGAGGAGGTAACTCGGATTAGGATTGAACTGTTATGTCTTTGGGGCTCTGTGGCTTCTATCCCTCTGATCCTAACTTTTATGCCCCACCCTTGCCTCTTGGAACTTTCTCATTAATTCAGCTTTCCTGGGCCCTCATTACTCCCAGTGTTTGCATCTGAGCTTAGCACTTACGAGCAGTCCTGTGTGAAGGTACTCTGAAGACAGTGAATCCTGAGTGAGTGCCTATGATGTGTACTAAAGTTCTTACCATCTCGTGGTGTGATGAGATTCTCTACGCCACCAAAGGTGACATAAAAGTCCTAGAGTGGGAGGGATGCAAACAAAATCTAGGGGGTCATTACCTAGAATTCAGCAGCAGTGGTATAGAGATCCTTGAGATGTGGGAGAACCTTTCAAAAAGTTCTATTGATACCCAAGGAATTACTACTTTGATTCCTTTTTGACCCCAGGTGAGGTAAAAAAATAAATGCATACACAAATAGTCAAAGATGGGGCTGGCCAGGCCAACCAAAATGTCAAGCGCCCTTGCTCTGGGCTGGAAGTAAATCCCTGGAGGGAAGTACCATTCATCACCCCAGGCAGAGCCGGGCCGTGGCGGGGCAGGGTGCATGTGCCAAGTTGTGTGTAAACAATGGGAATCCACAGTTCACTCCCACCATGTGCAGTTTTGTTTGGAAATGAAAACCTTTATACATATGAACTGCACCAGGTCAAAACAACAAAATGTATTATTGGTGGGGAAGAGATGGGTACATACTGATGGAGCTAAATAAAGACATTTTATAATAAAAAATCTTAGCCTGGTCATTGGCAAAACTGGCACCATAATTAAGAAAAACAAACCCAGTTCTTTTTTTTCAAATCTAGGAAATACAAGAAGTCAGGAAAGAAAACCCAGTTTTTTGTTTGTTTGTTTGTTTTTGCTTTTTCTCTTTCTACCTATCTTCACACATTTAAAACAGCATACATTGACCTTAAATTGTATTTCCCCAGGACACTGTGTTAGGACTCCCTAAATAACTGATCAGCCCCTGGTTTGTTTAGACAAGTTTCTGGCAGTTATCGGCCACTGGTGACCAGGGCTTGCATGCTGTACACTCGCCAACTTAGGTAACGTGTCCTGACTGCAGTTCTCCCTGAGCCACCAACTCGTCTCTCCCTTGAATTCCCCCACCCTAGTTTATCCCTGCAACGTCAGAGGAAGGAAGGATGACTACTCAAAGCTCTTCAGATTGCCTCCTTCATCCACTCAGTGCTCGTAGGAAGGCTTCAACTCCGCCTGTGTTTCTGAAGAGCGTGAAAAAGCAGACCCTACTGGTGATTCTTCCTGGCTGCACCCAGCAGCTCTCTTCTGAGACGGGGCTGCGCACGGCCTGGGGGCCGTGTTGTCAGCAAGAGTTACTATGTTACTGGGAAAGTACGGATTCACTCAGGGCCGTGACCGGAGCTCTTCACGTTCTCCACCCCCCACGTCCTGCAAAATGTCCCATGCAGCGAACATCAGAACTGACTCTAATGTCCCAATGGTTACAAACAAACTGCCTATGGAGAAATATGTGCCTGTGACTTCCTGCACACTAAGACTGAATATGGACAATCCACTATTCGGCAGCTCCTCACGGGAGCAGTGACCTCAGAAAACACACCTTCTTGGGTGTTTTTAGGGGTCAGAGTTCTCTGTGGGAAAAGGCAAGTCTGCATTTTGGTCTCGAAGAGGAGAAACCAGGGGGAAAAGCTGCCTCACTCTCCCCCTCCGTCTGGGGTCTTATGTTCTCATCCTCGGTCCCATCTCCCTGCTTGTCTGTAGATCCCAGCTCAGCAGCCACTTCCTCGGGGAAGGAGGTCTTCTCCAGTGACCCCGGACCCGTCTTCCACCCTCCGCTGCTCTCTGCTGCTGGCGCGACAGCAAGTTGGCAGTGGTCCTGAGGGCGTGTCAGTGACACCTCCGCACCGTGAGCTCCTGGACAGCCCGCCCCCACCCCCCTCCTCCCTCCTTTGCCCTGACACCCGCCACAGTGCCTACAGACGGCAGTTACTCAGTAAGTAGTTGATACACGGGTGACTGAATGAAGGAGGGAGTGAATGTACATCTTGCAGGGGGCACAGGCTTGCCCAAGGTGAGCGACAGAAGCAAAATGAGTTGGAATCAGGCATTCTTTTTCTCATGGGCATTTCTGTGCACAAGAAAGGGGCCAGGCACTCAGTTTGCACCCTGTCCTTCAGAGGCAGAAACAGGAGGGAAGGAACCAAACCCCAGGGGTCAACATTCCTCAAGAAAAGAACATTATGGTCATGGTGGAAACAGGGTGAAAGACAAAAAATGGCAAAAGGTGTTGATGTTTGCAATGATGTTTGCGTGCCTGTCTCCATACAAGCAAAGTTCAGCTACCCAGAATGCTGAGAGAAAGGGAAATTTTTACCCCCTAGTTAGGTGAGATATACTTTTTTTTAAAAAAACGTCTTATTGCTGAATTTGATATCCATGTTTTCAGACAGTTCACTAGGGGAAGAGTCATGCTGAACTGTTATTCTGCACGAGGGTCAGTGCAAACAGCAGGTGGTACCCCCATTGCTTCCTGGAGAATTACTTGTTCTCTGGGCTTCGGATTCTGAATGGAGGTAACGCAGCCGTGTGGTCACAGACTCCCAGCATGGGCCGGAGGCTGAGAAACGGGACAATGTCAGAGCTGAAAGGAGGCATCAGGATCAGCGGTTCAGCTCTGTCCCTGTACAGATGGGACAACTGAGGCTTGGTGGGTGGGGGCGGTTGCCCAAGGCCGTAGAGCAGTTACGTGGAGAAATCCAGGCTAGAATTCAGTTACCTCGAGTGTCCTTTGAGGCCTTTTCCAAATCACGGTCCTCTAGAGCTTCATCCCAAGATCACCACTCGCAGCCGGTGGGACCAGCTAGTTCACTAGGAGGAATCAGGGTTCCCCAGCGTCAGGCTGCCATGAGGTGATCAGACGAGGATTCTTCCGTTTATTCCGGGGGCTATAGAACACAGGGTCTGCGGAGAGTCCCAGTGTGGACTCGTGAAGTGAGAGAAACCGAAGCACATCCCTGTGCCCTGCTTCTCAGCCCAGCTGCCGGCCCCACGCCCTCCACACTTCCCTTTCCCTCCGGGCTCAGCCCTCCCCGGTCCCGGTGGGACCAAAACAAACGGCTGTTTGTGTTTTGGACGTGGGTGTGAGAGACTGCCCAGCTTGGCCGTTTTCCACGCAAGTACCCGGTCCCATCGGCACACTGGGAGGGGGGATGGGCGGGGGGAGGTGCTACCTGGCCGGATACGGCAGGCTGGAGGAAAGTCTGGTCACTTCCTAGCGCTTTCACAGAAAACTACTAACTCTCCCTGGTGAGCGACCCGACCTGTCTTCCGAAGGTGGACACACCCACACACCCTGTCTTTAAGGCTGACCTGCAAACAGGGCAGAGGGTGGAAATCCAGCGCGTGTCTTTATCTCCAGGCCACGGAAGGGACACAGCGTGGCCAGATGGGAAGTGTCGGGGGTCGGACATAATTGGGTTCTCGCTCCAGCTCCGTTATTTACAAGGTACCTGTCCCTCAGGGAATTCATCAATGTCTACGAATGACATGTTCTCATTTGTAAAGCAGGCACATCAGACTTACATGGTCAGGTTGGCTCTGAAAATTAAGTGGAAAGGATGTGAGCGCCATGCCCAGCATGGTCCCTGGCCGCGAACTCTCTACTTCTATTATAGTGGCACTGGGAAAATTTCTCTGTCCTCATGGCAAAGAAGCACATTCACTTTCTGTTTGGTTATGTGGAATATAGAAACTCCAATTGTGTCTTCAGTATTTGCCCTGCACATATTGACTTCATGATGACAATAATGACCAAGGACAATAGACTTTGTAGAAACGGCTGATGAATGCAAAGGAAGTACCAAATGCGTGCTTTTCTCCAGATGACCCCTTTCAAGGGCCTGGAGGAGTAAAAGAAAACTGCCCAGATTCTGATGGCACGATACGTATGAAAGGGATGGATGGGGCGATGGCCAGGATGTCACAGGATATGAGGGACAGACCCTGGGCTCCGAAAGGGGCTTCACTTCTTAAAGGGTGGCTCCACATTCTTGGCATGTCACCTGTCATAAAAATCATGTAAAGAGGATTCATATCCTCGCACAATACACTTCACAGAGACATACAGCTTCGTCCTTTGTATCCTCCTGTGCATCATAATAAGTCTAAGATGCAAGTTTATCCATTCTTGCCCCTGCGATCCATTCTCCACAAGGCAGCCAAAGTGATCTCTTAAAAATCTAAGCCAGGCCATGTCACAGCCCTTCTGGAAACCTTCCTATTGCTTCCCTTAGAATGAAGTCCCAGGTCGGCCAGGCTTACAGGATGGAGCTCCCTGCCCTTTAACTTCACCTGTAACCCCCTTCCTCCTTGCTCACTGTGCTCCGGCCCAGCAATTCCCCACCCTTTTTCATTTCATAGTGCACATAAACTAACTCCTAAAATGCATTGCATGTTGGCAGTCAGGGATGGAAGCAGGAGTACAGAGGGCATCCAAGAGCAAGCTGGGTACCACAGCTCAGGCTGGGTCAGCAATTTTAACCCAAATGGACACACATGGGGGCAGAGAAGGTGCGTGACATCAAAAAAGGGGATGAATCTTCAAGCACAGACAAGGACTGGAGTAATTCTTAGTGCAGTCGTTGCTCCTCCAAACCACTGATGGACTCCTTAGATGGGCTGTGGGGAGGAGACTAGGGGCGGAGTTGGGGATTCTACTTGGAAATTCAGAGTCCTCGATTATTAACTGTGACAAGCTGGCTTCTGACTGCACCAGCTCATCAAATCTGCCTCC
The DNA here is from genome assembly GCF_004126475.2 of Phyllostomus discolor. Classification (NCBI taxonomy): domain Eukaryota; kingdom Metazoa; phylum Chordata; class Mammalia; order Chiroptera; family Phyllostomidae; genus Phyllostomus; species Phyllostomus discolor. The sequence continues at coordinate 133,153,201 of NC_040909.2, forward strand.
TGCCAATGATGTCCTCTCCTCCAAGGCCTCTTGGCTACACGGGACACTGCTGATCGCTCCCTCCATCTCAAAATGCCCTGCCCTCCAGGCTTCTATACCACCACACACCCCAGTTCTCGTCTCATCCCTTTCCTTCCCATTTGTCACTGTCATGGGGTCACTACTCTCTTTCACCTCCCCTCTGGCATCCCTCAAGGTCTATCCTGCGTCATCTTATTGTTTTATTTTATACATCCCCTATCGTGATCTCCTTCACTCACATGGCTTCGGCTAGCACGCCAGTCCGATGACCTCCAGATTCACTTCCCTCGCACAGTTCTTGTATGCCTGAGCTCCGGAAGCGAGTGTTCAGGAGCCTCTGGGTATCTCCGCCGAGACCTGTCCCGGGCATCTCAAGCTCAGCACGTTCCAAACTCAGTTCCCAGTGTTTCCCACCTAATCCCCTTGCCATTCCCATATTGCTCATTTCAGTGGGCAGTTCCACCGTCCACCCAGTCGCCTAGGCAAGAAATCTAGAAGTTGAACTTGAGTGGTTCCTCTCTGTTGCCACCCACATCTCTCATTTTAGTCACTCACTCAACGAATGTCATCAAGCCCTGTTACTTGCCAGGTATTGTTCTCATTTGAGCTGAACAGTGGGAAGTGAAACATATAAACTACTGGCTGACTCTACCCCTAGAACGTTTCTTTTTGGTGTCCCTCCTTTTGTTACTACTAGTAGTTGGCATGGACAGGATGCCCAATTAATCTTCGTTGTACGAATGAATGAGAATGTAACCAGCTGAACATCTGCTATCCACAGAGCATAGATTATGGCACAGAATACCAATGCTATTAAAAGTATTCCTAAGCACACATTATGAATCAGTAGAAGCCCAAACATTTGGCCAGTTCAGCTGGAACCCCCCCCACTGAAGCATTAGTATGTTTTACGTGTGACAGACAGACAAACGGATGGTCTGGGCTTTCTGTGGAACCAGCTGGTGTTTTGGCGGAGCACAGTCTCAGCCAGGCCAGCCTGAATCTCCTCCAGGCACAGGTGAACCCTGACTTCTAGAGCAAAGCACAGGTGCAAACTCTGAGAGCTTGTGGCTGTTTACAATGACTCAGTCACTTCCTAAATCTTATCAGTGCCAACCAGTTAATGTGGATGTCAGTACACACTCACTGGCTCCTAAGTCTGAGGGCATCGAAATGAGCTGAGACTACGCACAGTGAAGATGGCGCACGTGGGGTGTGTCCGGGCAAAACTCAGGCCCCGTGAGAGATGCATGGCATGGTTCCCGACTGACAATGACATATTGTATAATAACTATTTAGTGATATCAGCAAGTAGTTTTAGGAAATGAGCAAAGAAATATTTCAGATACTCCTGTACAATTTTACCAGATCCATCAATCACAGGATAAAACCAAGCATCTCCACCCATCCCGGTTCTCAATCATTAGGAGCGAGGCGAGGTACAACGGAGACAAGAAACAATGAGGAATTATCCCAATTTCCACAATCAGCTTAAAAAGAAAGGAGTTTTTTGAATGCAAACAGCAAAAAGAAAAAGAAACATAAAGAGAGAGAGACAATTTCACGCAGTGACTGAGGCACCCGAGGTGAGGCACACGCCTTCTCTCCCGGTGAGCAGCTGAGGGGGCCCCTGTCGGCAGGGCCGTGCACCCCCACCAGGAAGCACACAGAAGCGCCTTTTATGTAGCAGCAAACTGTACCGTGCTCACCAGTTCAGGGATGGAAAGAAGGAGGCACGGAACTCAGTGGTGACTTGTGTGGGCATAGTGATTTTGGGGAAAACCGAACACTTACAAAAGAAGAGTAAGACCCTAAGGGCAGACCCTTGCAAAACAGGGACCCGGTTCGACGTGCATCGTCCCCAGCGGGATGTGGCGCACACACGGCCCCTCAGGCCTCCACGCAGAACTGAGCGGAGACAGAGGGTGACCGAGCCTCAGCGTGCCCCCGCCATCTGTCAGATGCAGAAGGCTTTCAGCATTTTAACCTTTTCCATTTTAAATGTCTCCAAGCAGACAGATTTTTTCTTATCTAAAAGTTAATGAGAAAAGTTCAGGTCCACGGATTAAAACAATTAACCTCCCCAGGGCTTCAGGAGGCTCCTGACGCTCTTGGTTTGGCTGATTTACTTCCAAGCACTCTCAGCTTTTGCTTGGCTCAGGAGCATGTCAGAAACTGTTTACCAGCCTCATGTATTGGCTTTTTCGTGTTTGTTTCTTTAAAAAAGGACAGTGGAGTTATACCATTTAATGTATATGAATTTAACTGTATGTGCTTGGCACAGATGATGAAAGAAGAAACCCAGAGTTGAGCAGGTGACCTGCCCATGCTCTGAACAAGCACTCCAGGGACAGGAATGTCCCTGGATCCACTTTGGTCCTCTCCCGTGACCAGCTTCCACCCTCCAGTGCCTCTCGGAGTCTGCGCGTCTCATTGGGTTTGGCAGAATCCTGGCAGTTGAAGAAATAATTTAAGAATTGATTTGTTGATTGGTGATCTACACCTTACGTACTGACTTCGGAGCTCTATCTCTTGCATATGAAGCAAATTCACAATGAATAGGGATAGAATTATGTGGGTGGCTTTGACACTTCATGCCACTCCTGAACTCTCTGACCTTCACCCTTGGCATCACTTGGTGCTGCTTTTAAATTCCCAAATCAACAGTGTCCTCCTGACTTTAAACCACAGAGGGCAGCTCGGAACTCCCGGCCTGCCAGCTACCTGGAGAATAGCATTCTCATGGGCCCGATCTTGTTTGCTTGAGCTGCCAGTTTCATAACATCGGATCTCTCTTTTCCAGCACGAGTCACTTACTGTTTGTAAAATTGTTAATTCAGCTGCACATGACATTTATTTTTAGTGAGGTCGAAAAATAAAAAAAACAAAAGGAGAAGGCGTTGGGACCACTGGCATTTCTGGCATTTCCTGACATGGCACACACAGGTTAATTCTGTCCCGAGGAGATACGTTTGATCATGTGCAATTATGTCACTGGGCCGAGATAAGGTTAAAGAAGCATCGGTTTCCCCCCGTGAGGGTGCTCTGGGCATGCACTTGGCTAGCCAGAAGAAGGACGCCAGGACTTACGTTCTGTTTCCCCACTATGTTGTCGAAGGGCAGCTCGGGGCTCCAGGACCCTTCGGTGAACGTCGCCCCGCTGTTTCTCCTGTCCGAGCAGCTCACCGACTCCTTGACGATGTCTTCGGGCAGGGACAGCAGACTCTCCTCGGGCTGCTTAATTAAATAGGTCTCTATGTTATGCTTCCTCAAGAATTCGTTCCTCTCTTTCCCGTGGCCCTCTTCCACGTTGTAGTCACCGTTGAGGCAGTCGAGCGTGGCCTTGGAGATGTGAATCCTCCTGTGTACATAAAGCATAGGTCGTTATACATTCCGGACGAGGCTGGCAAAGGACATTGCTGATTTTTGTCCTAGGCAAGGCTAACATCAAGGTCCTGTGAGGACCTGCCCTCAGGGACAATGTATGTTCCCCTGAAAAATCAGGAAGAATAAAATAGAACCAAAGTCCAAGCATAAATCAACAGTGCATGGCATGTGCACAGCGACCCCTGTGCAATGATGAAATGCTGCCCCGCTGAGCCACGTGTCGACACTTCTTTTGGCTTTTGTTGTGGCCCTCAGCGCGACCTCAGTGATTCTCTTTTTCAGTGCTGTGCATTATTTTGGGAAAACAAGTCCCACAAATGTTTCCGAACCCAATGGCAATTATTGTCCAAAGTCACCATGCAATGATGACAGTTCTTTTAGTGCCTTGCCTATTTCTTCAACTTGTCTAAGATCTCCTTAAGAGTAAAGGCAGGTCTTACAAGTCCACAGAGCTCCATGGAAGGTCTTTAGGGGAAGCCACTGTAAGATGCATTTTTTCCTGAAATGTGCCCATTACAAGGGGCAGAGAACAGAGCTGTGGGCACGTGTGGGCCGGCAGCGGGCCACTCTCACTCACAAGGTGAGTGACTCATTCCTGCTCCGTCACCAGCCACTGCAGCTCATGACTCAAGTTTCTTTTTTAGCAGAACGACAGATGACACGAAGAGCCTTAAGGATCAGACGTGAACGGTGGAAATTTCACGTGATTAATCACTCTGGGGAAGTGTGTTTTTGTTCTCCTGTCTCACTCCACCGGACGACCTACTGTGCAGTGGTGTGGCGCGGGCAGACCAGCAGGGCGGCTACAAGCGTGGACTCTCTGGCCAGACTGCTGGGATTAAGGCCCTGCCTCTGCCACTTACTTGCTAGCTGATAGGTCTCAGGCAGGTTACTTGACCTTTCTGAGTCCATTTTCTTATCCATAAAAAGGGGAAAACCAATGGTACCCACTTCATTGGGTCACGGCAAGAGTTGATTGGTCAGAGAGAAAAGGACAAGAACCACATGATTTCACTCATATGTAGGATGTAAAACAGAAAGTACAATAACAAACAAAATAACAAACTCACGGACACAGACAACAGTATGGTGGTTACCAGATGGGAACGGGGGTGGAGGAGGATGAAGAGGTTACAGGAGGTCAAATATATGGTGATGCGAGGAGATTAGACTGCGGGTGGTGAGCACACGATGCAGTACACAGATGATGCAGTATAGAACGGTACACTTGAAACTTGTGTTATTAACCAATGCCACCCCAGTAAACTTAATACGAAAAGAGTTGGTTAGTGTAAGTAGTCAAAATGGTGCATGGTGCATTGTCCATACTATAAAAGCAAATGTTTAAATTGTTAGGAGCGTCCTAAAAAATGTCACTGAGATCACACTGCTGTCATTTCCTGCTCCGGGTTCGCAGGATGCAGTCTGAGTTCTGTGCCGGGTCTCTAAGGCCTCCCCTCCCGGGGCCCCATCACCTCAAAGCTCATTTCTGACACCCTCCAGTGTACTACCCTGTCCCCTCTCCAGCTCGTCAAGTAATAGGTATTTCTTCAAGTTCAAGGTGCCGTTTCATGTCTATTAAACTCAGAACAAGCCTTTCCCTGTGCCCAGGAGGCGCCCTGCACATTGTCTGTGTGACAATTTCCTAGTCCTTGATGCAGCTTAAAACTTACTTCCTTAGGCCAACTTCAGTGTTCCTTTAAGTGAAGGAATGAATGAATGAATGAATAAGGTATATGCATAATATTTTGCTTGGCTTTTGTGATCTAGAAACAATACATGTGAGGAAACAATGAATTTCTTGAGTGACATTTCCGAATGCATTGTACTTTCAGTACTACGTCTGCTTCCCTCTTGCCCTTCTTACCCTCTCCGTTCAGCTTCTGTTAGAGAGAGAACAATTCACTGCAAAGGACACGTGAAAACAAAAACAAGGAAACTACCAGTGATGCGTTTGTGATCGTGTAAGGCACACTCCCCACATTTCCCAAACCAGCATCCTTGCACACGGCCACTGATTTCCGGGCTGAGATAACAGAAGCAGAAACATGTAAAGATGTTTCGAGCTGTCTTCAGAAATGTGCTACACAAACACAACGTTTTCTCGAGATGAATTTGCCGGTACATCCGAGCTGAGCCGTGCTGGCCTGGGAGAAAAGAAAGGATGCTGGACCTCCTGTGAAATCAGCGCCCAGACTTCTCCCGACCTGCCTCAGAGCGAGGGGCTAGAGGGCTGGCTGTCTTTTCCTCTCAGCCACAGTGGAACTCCAGAGGGTTTTATAAAGGTTGATGGCTGATCTCGCTTTAAAGTAATTAAGTTAGATATCAACCCCCGTTTGGCATTTTCTCTGATTTCTACGTCTTCCTATCCTGTATTGGGGCACAGGAAGAGTAGTATTTGCGTATGCTAAATCAATATTATGTTTCCTGTAGTGAAAGGCACCCCCACCTTCACTCATTACTAATTCTTCTGCGGAGGTTCCAATCAATTTGCACGTCACTGTTTTGATGGGAACTGGGTTTTTTTAGATGTTCCTTTTATCGGGGCTGCTCCCTGGAGCTTTGGAGCAGGGAGTGTGCAGACGAGAGGCCGGTGACTACATTTATCTACAGAAATGAGTCAGACGACATTCTCCTGTACGGAATGCCAGGTAAACCCGGCGCCTCCCGATCATTGTCAATGCCGGGATATAACAGTCACAGTCGTGAGAGTAAATGAGATCTAACAAGTTGGTAACACTGTATTTTGCATACGTGCTATCTTGTAGCCAAAGCTATCACAATACGGCTGGCTGGCTCCGTGGACCGTGTCACATGACTTTCCTTCTTCCAGCAACTCTGAGCGATAGGCATTTCCCCCTTCATTTTGTGATAAAAAAAAACTGGCCCAGACGCAGTGAGAAAGAAACCGGCCCAGAGTCGTATTGCTGGTAGGTGGCCGCGCTGGGCTGAGACAAGGACTCCATGTGCAAGGTCCTTCTAAGATCCTACATCATCTCCATACAGTAACCACCGCCAACAGCTCATATTTACCGGGCACAGGACGAAGCACTTTGTATGCATTTTCTCACTTAACGAAACCCCAAGAACAGGGGTCCCGAAAGTGTGGTATCAAGGCCAATGGCATCAGCGTCACCCGGGCACTTGTTGCAAAGACACAGTCTTTGTCTCACCCCAGACAAACTGATCCAAAGTATGGAAGGTGGGGGACAACCACCTGAGATTTAACAACCCCTCCAGGCGCCTCAGATCCCCGCTGGAGCCGAGAGCCACTGACCTGGGAACCCGAGGCTCAGAGGGTGTGGGGGGCAATGTGGCTGCTGCTGCGGCAGGGAAAGGGTTTTATAGTTCAGCTCTGCGCGACGCCAGGGTCCAGACTGTCAGCCACTGTGCCGTGGGGTTGGGTGCCTCCCTCTCCCCTCCCTTCCTCCTTCCTACGTGCCAGGCATCATGCTAGGCTCCTGGGGGCACATCGAGGGCCTGGAGATGCATAATAAAAGGGCAGCCCTGAGCAAACCGAGCTGATAATTCAACAATGGGAAGCAGTGATGTGTAGTGAGGCACTATTTAATAGCTGTGTTTACGTGACACGTAATTTCTCTGAGCCTCAGTTTCCTCTTTAAAGCAAGGAAGCTAGTATTTGCTATGTGGGGTACTGTAAGATCAAATGATGTTATGTATTAATGTTATTCAGCAGCCTGTCTAGTACACAGTAGGTACTTACCCCATGTTTAGAATTGGGGGCTAACTCTCTTACTGGAAAAAACCAAAAAACTAAGCTGAGTTTATTCCTGTGCATATTGATTGATAGGGATGGGAAATAACCAAACATTTAACAAGCACAAAGAAGAAACCCAAATAATCTCAGACCCTGGGAGGTTCTGTCTGCTCCCAAGTAACTGCTTCTTCGATCCCTGCGCCCGAGTCCTGCGCACAGGAAACCCACTGTCACACAGCGGGCAGGTGACGAGGGGCACGGAGAAGAGGGCTTCGCCCTGGCTCACCCGGGAATTCCTCCCGACTCCAGTTTGTTCGCAATGTCCACGTCCCAGGACCAGACGTCAAACTGCCACTTGCGCAGGCCCAACACGCCGCACAGCACGGAGCCCGAGTGGATCCCGATTCGCATGTCCACATCATGCTTCGTCCTTGACCGCACATACCTGTGGACATAGGTGCATGGAGAGACACACGTGTAAGGTGGGCGCCCTTGGCCCTGGTAGTAGCCCTCGTCTTTCCTACTCCGTAAGTTCAACTCCTGCCCTCTTATATGCCATCTCTTCCAGGAAGCCTGCTTGGATTTCTTTCTCCAAAGTCCTTCAGTCTTTTACCTAAACTTTTAAGAGCCCTCAGTACCCTTTTCCTGAAACCTGCTGGTCCTCTATAACCTCTGTCTCAGGGGATAGGTAGTGTCAGCATCCTTCTCGTCCCACTCGTCCCTAGTGGACAAACCTGAGATAAATGACAGGCTCTGCACTGCACGGCACCTTCCGTTTCTCACCTTATTTGATTTGTACTGTTTCCTTCTCTCCAATCCTCCCCCCAGCACTCACGTTCAGGTCCCTCGTGCTTCCGTCCGGGGTCCCTGCCGCAGCCTGACCTCTATGCAGCCCACGCTCGAGGACAGGGTTACCACAGACACAAGGTCTTTGTCGCTCCGTCACTCCCTTGTTAAAAACCCTTTCCTGGCCTCCTCCTCAGAGGAGGGGTCGTAGGAGCAGAGCGCTGGCCTCCCAGGGCTGAGCGGGGTCATCCCCTGGGGGTGCAGGAAGACACCCTTATGGCTTCCATTCACAGCTTTTGTTTTTGTCTCAAAAAAGCTGCACAGAAATTTGATACATGGTTGATCTCAGTGACTGGGCTGTTGGTCTGTTCTCTGACCCTGAGCAGGAGGAGGTGTCTTGAGAACAAAAAGATTTCTGCCGTGTTTTCTTTCTGCACGCACCTTCCTTCCTCCCTTTCAGAGTATTTCAAACAGTTTTAGTGTATGAGTCAAATGACCTCAGTTATGCAGGGGAAATTCAACTGGCAGGATAGAATACTTTGAAATATAATAACTGGAAAAATCTTAAATGCCACATAGAAATTTGATTGTTGTTTTCCTTCAAAATGCTTAAAAGAGTTGTCAAAATTAAAGATGATTTATCCATTGTTCTTTGTAAAAAAAACCCAAAACCCAGGGTTCCATACTTGCTGCCTTTTCTGTGACGATCGGTTGCCATAATATTCTCTCTAGCAAATCTTTTGGGAAAAACAAAGCAAAAAACAAAACAAAAAACAAAACAAACTTGCTTCCTTTGTTTAAAAATGACAGTTTTAGATGGTGAAAGTAATTGTCTTTCACAATAAATCCCTGTTTGAAGAGAGAGTTTTGAAGAGGGAAGCTTCGAAATGTTCCCATCTCTCTAGGAAAAGGCTTGTCAAACGCGGGCTCTGCCACCTACCAGAATTCTGAGCTGCACATTTCTTCATGTGTTCTTGGGTCTTCCAAATGAAGTGTCTGGGTGGGTCTGTACCCATCCATTAAAAATATTAGAAAGCTATTGCCTTCTAATGAGCTTGTAAGAAAAACTCAGAGATGCCGAGGGGGGGAAATATGACAAGATTCAAACAGAACTTGTGCATAAGTGACACAGTCAAGGGGACCAGGGCTCCCCCTGCACCTGCCCGTCTTTATAAAATATGTACTTAGAGCAGAGATACCCATTGGAGACAGGTGTACACATAAACTGAATTTGGAACCTGACCTTTGTGCCCTTGTATCACAGACTATTATGATTCTTAAAAAAAAAGAATCAATCATGTTCACACCCCTTGCTCTCACTAAACCAGGGTGAGAGCAGAAAGATTTTAGTACTTCGCCCTGGCTCGCGTAGCTCAGTGGATTGAGCGCGGGCTGCGAACCAAAACATCGCAGGTTCGATTCCCAGTCAGGGCACATGCCTGGGTTGCAGGCCAGGTCCCCAGTAGGGACCATGTGAGAGGCAACCACACATTGATTCTCTCTCTTTTTCCCTCCCTTCCCCTCTCTAAAAATAAATAAATAAAATCTTTTAAAAAAAGAAAAATTTTAGTACAGTAATGGAGTTAAAATATTTAAAATTATTAGTTCATCATTATCCTTTAAAACCCATATTGTGTAGTATGTTTTAAAATGTGTGACTAGAATAGAATTGATAATAAATTTAGTTTCTAAATTATTATAATAACAATTGTCATAATCACTTTTGACAAAGAAGACGGATCAAATGTTCAGAAGCCACTGGTCTGTAGGACAGAGTGGGGAATTCCTGGTCGGGACCACAGAGCCCTTCCCGATCTGTCCCGGGCCCCAGTATTAGTCCTGTTGCTCCTTTGCCTGTTAGACGCCAGCCGTCCAAACACAGGCCTGCTCCCCGTGTGTCTCCTCCCCCAGCGATGCCCCCTCGGCCTGGGACGTCCGTCCCCCATTTAACTGAAGCCTGGACTGCAGGCCTGTCCCAGTGTGCCCACTGCATCCCCGCGAACAACACCCGAGGTGCAGTGTAGTAACCGTCTGTGTCCCGCTCTGCACTGGAAACTAACGGAGGATGGAGGCTTTGCCTGGCTCCGTGTCGTACACCCCTCTGCACAACAGGCTGTGTCTGGAACTCGGGCAGCACTCAGTAAGGGTGGACGGGTGAGTGGATGGGTGTCATGTTCCCCCTATCTTAGCTCTTTGATAAAGAGAGTAAGCTCCTGGAGGCAGGTTTCTGCGTAATCCTTGCATCTTCTCACGTCCTGAAGGATCATGCCTCACATATAGCCGGGCTTACCAACACGACTCCCCTTTTTGGGAAAGAATGAACGAACGAATGATTCCGTGTGCAAAACTGGATCTCTGTTTTCTCTGTTCCTAATACATTGTAAGATCGTACTAAGTCATTTAAGCAAAAGGGTTGAAGTCGGTTGAGCACATAAAAATATGGAAATAAACTGGACATTAGGAAGGCAGCCACAGAGATTAGAAAGAATGCTTGTAGTGAAAGGGTGAGGCAATTCTTGTCCTTGGTGAAGATTCTAGTTTCCAGGCCTTGGTTTTAACTTCAACTTGTGAGTTAAAATCCATATAGTTCCCTTCATTCACTGATGATGAAAAGAGTAAAGGGCATTTGAAAAAAAAATAGCAAAGCAAGAGGAGAAATAGTGTCCGGCACGTGAGGAGGCATTTCCGTTTCGGTGAGGCCCGTCGTGAGGAGAGGTCCACCAACCGTGTCTTCTGCTACAGCATCCAAGCACGTGGTAGGATTGCACTTTCCCGTATATTTCATGCTATTTTTGGCCAACAAAATGTGAGCAGCAGTGACATGGGCTACTTCTGAGTAGAAGCTTTAAAAGTGCAATCCACCATACTCCTTTTTTCTTCATTCTTCTCTGTCCATCATCCGTTGATGTCCTTTGTGATGGAGCCTTCTTAACCAGAGTCCTTGAAGGAGGACAATGGATGCTGGTGCACCTTGCCACTCCCTCAACCCTCCCATAGTGGACAGGAAATGAGAGTGAAAAATAAATCCTCGCCGCTTTAAAGCAACGAGATTTGGGGGCATGCTTGTTACTTCAGCATAACCGGGATTATCCTGACTGTTACAATCACCCGTTTCAGTCCACATTCTTCTCATTACATGTGAGTCACTATCGTGTAGAGGTTAATATGGACTCTAGTGCCAGGCTACCTGAGTGTATGTATATCTTGCTCTGCCATTCACTAGCTGTATGACCTCAGGAAGTTACTTAACTTCGATGTATACAATGGGGATAATAATAGCATTGTCATATCAGGTGAGTAAACAAACATACATGGATGGCTGAGAATAATGTCTGGTCTATTCTATAAGTACTGCTCGGTTGCTTTATGTATGTTAAAGAACTGCAGCCCAGGAAAGTAAAGGATTTCACTGTGGTCCCATAGCTTGTAAACAGGATTCTAGGACTAACCTGGGGCTGTTGGGTTTTTAAACCTTATGCCCTTTGCAACGTGGTGTGTGATCCTTGGCGAATAGCTTAATATGACCTTGAGTTTCGATAGCTGTAATACAAAGCTCTAGCTGATTGCTTCACTTCCAGAGCCTTTGTGAGCCCCAGAGGAGATAATGGATGTTAAAGTGCTTTGCTAACTAATTGTGAGGGACTATTACACAGCACACCATGCTAATGCCATTAGGTAATTAACATTACGCAGGGAATGCACTGGAACATCTTAATGAAAAGACATTTAGGTTTTTTTTTCTTCTACAAAAGAAAAATTATAATACGAAGACAACATTTCTTTATGGCCCTGTTTTCTTCCTGTTTGTTGCGTCTGGGATTTGGCTGAAGTGAAAGGTAGAAATGAAACTAGGCAACAGCGACGAATAATTTACAGACACTGATCCCCTTTGGAAAGCCCACCTGGTGAGCACACAACCACAAACACACACCACACGTTTGAAGATCGCTTCTCCAGGGGAGAACTTGGAACCTTTCTCAAGTGCAAGTGCCGAGGGAGTTCTGCTGAGTTACAAACTGTGTTCAGGTCTTCCAAAAAAGAGCCCAGGGAGGTTATCTGGGCCTCCTCAGCCACCAGTGAAGAAAAAACGACTCCAGATGAGCCGCACTTGAAGCATCTGCCACCTCTCTTCCTTCCCCATGGCCTCTGACCTCCCGGAGGGCAGGGCTACTGCCTTTTATTTCCACGCGCCCAGCACTCAGCACGGTGCTCGGCACAGACGTGTGGCCAGGGCTCTAGGCGGGCACTGAAGGCAGGGCAAAGCTCAAAGGCTTTATTGCCTTGTGACCCTGTGTTGCCCCAAGATGCTTCTCAGGGCCCAGGGGGACCACAGAGGGGCCTCTGGACCTGCCAGTGGGGCGTGGGGGCGACCCTCCGCAAGGCAGGTCCCCTTCACATGAAGCAGCTTTGCTCTCTTGGTTTTCATGTGGGGCTTCTAAGGTTTCTTTTACATAAAGAACTCACTTAATACTGGTTATTTTTTTTTTTTTGCACCTCTCTGTCAAGCAGGGAACCAATCTTGCAAACATGAACCAGCCAAAGATCAAAGATGTTATAGCTTTTAATTGAACTACTAAATACAAATGCTTGGTATATGGGAGAAGATGAAGAACCTTAGAATTTTTCTTTCAATTTAAGTGCTTTAAATGGTTCCTTTTGGCCAATTAATCCATCTACAGAAGGGGCTGGAGGAATGCCAAGGGGAATAATCTTGTAGTCTTCATTGATCTGTAAACTAGACGTTCTCCGTTGGGAAATACGTGGGTGGACAGGGGACAGGCTGCAGCAGCGTGGCATTCAGGACTGTGGGATGAAGGGCATCCAGCTCCTCAGCTTTGGGGGCACAGGCCGGGGTGCCAATGCTGGACCCACCGCTTGCTGGTTGTGGGAGCTGGAGCGCAGGACAGAGCTTCTCAATGCAAATCTCTCTCACCATATCCCAGGGGCACAGTCTGCATTAAAGCAGGCCTGGCGGGAAGCTGGGTCTCTCCACGTACTGGCTGTGGGCGCTGGGCTCACTGCAGTATGAGTGCCCGAGTCCCAGTTCTCTCAGGTGTGACAGCAGAGAGCGCTAATCCTTTGCAGAGCTGTTAGGATGGTTTATAAAAACCATGTACATAAAAGTGCTTTACCTGGTGCAATTTGAACACACAAAAATAAGAGCTACTACTAACTTTTCTTAGCAATACCAACTTATAATTCCACGGTAATTGCACAGGTTGAATCGGACCAAAAATTATAAATTGATCACTCTAAAATTATGAATTGGTCACTCTACCTTTCTTGCTAAAATGGTGCTTGCATTTGCTCTAGTTACATCAAAGTAGCTTCAACCAGCCCACTTAATACACCAACTGGGCAGTTCCTAGACTTAAATTGGTCCAAAAGGACGAACTAGTAAGCAATGTAGTAAGAACTGAGTGATCGGTCCTCAGCTCCCTGGAAGCAACGGTGCCCGTGGACATGCTGGGGGAGGGAAAGCGAGGGAGTTAGTGATGGAGGGGATAGTGGCCACCATGCAGGGGGTCCTGTGCCAGCGTCAACCTCGCCTTCCTTCACAAGACCCTGTGCGTGGTTCCCAGCACCACTGGAAGAATGAGGAAACTGAGTTCCCAGAAGTCCCTTCCTTTAGGGCACGCACGGCTACAGGAGTCGTCGCTGGAGTTTCTCCCGAGAGCGGTGTGAGCCCAAACCCAGCTGTCCACTTCAGCTCCCCTGCAGGCTTTCTTCTTCCAAAGAAGGGTATATGGACCAATGGAGGTCGAGCTGGCTCAGCCCAAAGGGTGGATGACACAGTCTCTACCAATGAATCCCCCAAATCAGCAGAGTATAGCAAGCTCCATTCCAAGATGCCAGAGTTCGCACTAAAGGGTACCTCACGGGTCTCTCGCTGTCGCCGTGGGGGCTGCCAGCACGGTGGCCATGGGCCCAACCAACGTCACCTTCAACTGTGATCCAGGCAATAGCCTCTACTGGACGTCAGTGTCGGTCTGCCTCCGCAAACATGGGGCCCACTCCTTCCCGGGGAGACTGAAAGCCACCACATTATATCCCAGCACGGAAGCTCAAGTTTCCCAGAGTGCTTCACTTTGACGCTCGTGGCAATTCCGAAGGTAGATAGCTATACGCATTATTAATGTCCAGGTTACAACGAGGGAACTGAGGCTCAAAGAGAACTAAGCTATACCTGCTGCCTCTTCTGTGCCGGGCCTTTTATCTTCATGGTCTCATTTTCTTCCTCACAACCATAGATACTATAGATACAGCTCATTCATTCGTTCACTCGTTCATTCATTCACAAACATCTCTTGAAGACCCCTGCTGATATAAGCAGTGAATCAAACAGATGATCAGAAAACCAGTTCCTGTATCCATGGAGCTTACGCGAGGATGGAGTATCCCCATTTTACAGCTAAGGGAGCTGGACAGAGAAAGGTCATATCGCTCACTCAGGGTCAGTAAGAAGTGGGCCCCAGTCGGCCCTCATGAGGCCAGACTGCAGGCTGACACTTTGCTGGTTATACTCCCTTCAGCATCGCACCCCTGTCTGGGCAGTGGACACGTGACGGGAAGACATGCAGATTCCTGCTCAAACCCAGCGTGGCCCCAGTGAGGGAACGTGAGAGAGAAGATCCAGCCCCCCGTTTTCCACCACGGAGCTTTGGCATCTTCTCTCCTTCCATCAGGATAGATTTTAAAGCCCTGGCTGGTGTAGCTGAGTGGATTGAGCGCGGGCTGCGAAATCAAAGTGTCACAGGTTCGATTCCCAGTCAGGGTACATGCCTGGGTTGCAGGCCATGGCCTCCAGCAACCTCACATTGATGTTTCTCTCTCTCTCTCTCTCTCTTTCTCCCTCCCTCCCTCTCTAAAAATAAATAAATAAAATCTTTAAAAATTAAAAAAAGATAGATTTTTAAACAACTGAGGCTCTCTAAATGACCTGCGTGTGTGCACTCTATAACACATATTTCTCTGAACTCACAAGCATTTTATTACGCTGTTAAATATTACGTAAGCCACGGTGCTGAGTGGCTACCCTTTTTCCTATCTGGTAACATGCCAAAACGGATCTAAGCCTTCCCCTGAACGTCTGTGGAGTCAGACGAATGTGGCTCAGGGTCTTTGTCCTGCCCCTCACAGGACCTGCCTGAGAAGTCATTTATCCTCTCAGAGCCCCGGACGCCTCCTCTGAAAACTGGGGGAAGTACGAGTAGTTTCCTCGCGGGGTTATCGTCAGAATTAGATGAGCTGCGTCAGGAAGACCGTTTTGTATAGTGTCTGCCTGGCACACGATGAACATTCAGTCCATATTAGCTTTATAAATTATGATGACTAGATCTGTTCAATCTTCACCATTATAAATAATTTTGCAAAAAAAAAAGAATCATCATCCACGGTAACGGCTGCATTTTTAAGAGGAATGTGGCCTTAGGGATCCTGTACTTAGCAACCTTTTAGAACAAGTTGAGAAAGGGGGTTTTAGGAAGAGAGAGAGCGAGGAGAAGAAGCGAATGATAGAGGGACGGGAGGGAGCCCTGGAGAGAAGGGAGAGTGAGAAGGGAGGGAAAGCAGTAAGTCAGAGGACGGCAAAGAAAAGGAAGGGTGCCAGGGGGCATGCGGAGAACCTGGGCCTGCCTGCTTCCAGCGAGGGGGCAGGTACCTCCCGGCTCTCATCCCTGGTCCTGCCACGTTGCCTGGCAGGGCCACCCGGCCACGAGGATTAAGACCTTTGCTCCCATTAACCAGCTGGGGACCATCCAGCTCCTGCTTGGCATTCTGGTGTCATCCTATGGCTTTTTAGCCACCGCACTGAAACGACCAGGCCCTGCGATTTTCATTACGATTCATCAAGGAAGACTTTTATAGATCTTCAATAACGATATCGCCTGTAATGGAGCCCACCGTAAATTTGGTGTCTGCTCAGCCATCAAGTGTCCCCGAAATAGACCCAGGGCATGTGAAGAGGAGCCACCTGGAGCCACTTCCAACCTGCTTAATGGAACTATTACCTAAGCCTGCTTTAATTAATTTAATTTTATGAACAGGCATGCAGGAGATGGTATTAAATGCTTCATTAGAAATAAAGCTACATTCAATTACTTTCGGTCATCCATTTAGCTAATATCATGTTTGTACAATCAAGTATTTTTTTATGGAATAAATTTAATCTGAGGCTTGACTGAGGCTCGTTATCTTCTTATTCTCAGAGGTTTGCTGATTTTTCTCCCCTTTCAGTATTGGTTCTGCTCATTTGTCAGGGATGCATGTGAGACCCAAGCTGTACATCCATCCTTTGGGTCCTGATGTCAGATTTCAGGCATCAGGAGCAATTAATGGCTCTCCATGAAAAGGACTGTAGTGGCCATACCTCAGGAAAAGGCAGGGACAGGGACAGGAAAATGGTTTCCCTGTCACTGTGTGTCCTCTTGTCCTGACTCTCACTCACTCCTGAAACTTGGGTTGGTCCGACTAGCAGCAGCTAATCCAGCCTTTCCTAATGTGGCCCCCTGTCCCCATGTGCCTGTGACCGACGGGGGGTCTCTATCCCTTGTTAGGACTGATCTGTGAACAAGGGACCAACATCCCTTTGAGTGTGGCTTTGCCTTTTGTGCAAGAATTTTGTCACCCAAACAAGGAAACTGTTGGAGCTGCTGGGGTCTAGAGAGCCATGGTGTAGATGCTGTCTCACAACCAAAGTCCCAGCCTCTCACAGCCTCTGTAACTGTACAGAAATGCCAGAAAGAGGGACGAGGACAGACCCTGACAGAGTGGGGACTATACCACCACAGGGATCCATCTTTGATGACAAATATACATAGGGTGGCCATCTAGTCTGGGGAAACCAGTCCATACATGGTTTATTGACACTGGCATTCCATGACAACACCTGCAACATAATGCAAAGGATAGTTCCAGACTTTAAGGCTTCTATGGAGCTTTCTGGCTGAAATAAGTGTGCTTAGGGCTGAATAAAAAATGTCATCCCATGTAAGTGATAGTGGGTTAAGATTGTTGTCTTTTTAGACAGAGCGCTGTAACTGGAATTGTCTTCCACACACATTCAGGTGCAAACAGTGCCTGCCAGGCATTCCTGAGAGTGCAGGGCTTGATAGAACAGTGGCAACTCTAGAAGGCTGAGCTGATTGCAACCCAGTCTTGCCTAAACCCAGAGCCCTCATTTATTCCTCTGCGTCATGCCGTGTTGTCGACTGGCAGAATGAACACTGGACCTCCAGTCCCCTACAGTATAATCAAGGAGATGTTTGAGTATTAATAGACTCTGACTCATGTAGTTAAAAAAATATCCTACTGAATTGTCTTATTCTAAAGGAGTAAAAGCAACTCTTAGTGAACTAATAAGAGAAAGCCTTGAGCCATTTCAACCTATTGAAATCTCGATTCTCACTGTCTCACTCCAGAACCTCAGGGATGAGACCATTGATTGGATAAAATGGCCAGGCGGGACAGGTTCCTCTCCAGAAAGATAAATGATGACACTCTAATTGCCTTAAAGAATTCCGATAATGAACATTGGTTTCTCCCGCAGTGCCATCTCTGCGGCATATCTTTTGCTTAAGCGTAGCATACAAACCTCTGTGGAAAGTTTGTGCCTGACTAGACAAAGACAATGTGCATAAATAGATAAAGAAGATCAAAAATATATATATGCATGTGATGAAATGCTACTCAGCCTTAAAAAAGAAGAGAATCCTGTAATCTGGGTCAATATGGATGGACCCGGAAGGCATTATACTAAGTGAAATAAGCCAGAGAAGGGAAGACAGATACCGTACATGAGAATCTAAGAAAAAGCGTTGCACCCATAGAAATAGAGAGTAGGAAGGGGGTTGCTGGGGCAGGGTGATGGGGGAAGTGGGGAGAGGTTGGTCAAAGGTACAGGCTTTTAGTTATAAGATAAAACTTAAGTTCTGGGGATGGAATGTACTGCATGGTGACTACATTTAATAACACTGTAGTGTATTCTTAAGATTTGCTAAGAGAATAGATGGCAAGATCTTGGCATTTTCATCAAAAAAAGAAAAAACTCTGTGAAGTCATGGATATATTAATTTCATTATGATAATCAT
Source organism: Phyllostomus discolor (assembly GCF_004126475.2). Taxonomy (NCBI): domain Eukaryota; kingdom Metazoa; phylum Chordata; class Mammalia; order Chiroptera; family Phyllostomidae; genus Phyllostomus; species Phyllostomus discolor. Next base: position 133,171,201 of record NC_040909.2, read on the forward strand.
TTCACAGTTTACGCATCTATCAAATCATCACATCATGCGCGTTGAATATGCATAATTTTATTTGTCAGTTATACCTGCTGACAAAAACTAAAATTAAAAAATAAATTAGAAAGAAATTCTGGAAAGTTTTGCTGCTTAAACCTGATTTTCATGTGGTTGATAAATCACCCATTTTCAGAACTGGCAGAAACTTCAGGGCCGGTTTGGCCAGTGTCCTCATTTCATAGACAACACATCCAAGTGATCACCCTCGTGGACATCCATGGTCGCCTAATGGTCACCCGGAGTGACAGTTCCTCACTGTATTTCCTGGGCTTAGCACAGTGCCCGGCACATGGTGGAGTCCACAAATTATTTGTTGGTTGATCTACTGATTGGCTGGCAGAATAAGGTTTGCAAACCTAATTAGTTGTAGAGGTGGTACCAGATATTGGGTCCTCTGGGAACATCGTCTCCTTTGAAACCAGTCAAAATGTTGGCATAGGTCATCCAATTTTCAGGGCAAAACTCTCAAGTGTCCAAATTAACCGCGAAGAAGCATCTGCAGCATTTTCCATCTACCGAAGGCTGATCCAAGGGAACCGTGGGCTGGAGATTATGGGCCCCTCTCTCCACGGTACCTGCAGGAGGGAATTGCTGCATTTTTATAGAGGGGGGCAACAGGAGAGTGGGAGTTTCCTGTCTCTTCCTCCACCTGCCGACTTGGTCTTAGGGATGGAGAAATGTTGGATTTTTACCAAACATCTCTTCGCCAAGCACCACACCACCTTGACTGGGCCCTGGTCACGGGTTGGTTCCAAAGGTGGGACCCTAGGGGCCTGCCCACCAGGAGTGTCGTTTTAGGCTCAGTCTGGAAATGACCGGTGTCATGTCAACGGAGCAGGGTCATATTTAGGGAAAGGGCTTCGGTGTCTTCTTCTTGATTATGGGCTACATCACCTTCCTCAATGTCAGGAGACCTCTGCCTGAACCCTGAATGAAGTCAGGGGTCTGTCAGCAAGCGGAAGGATCAGGAACAGGGTTTGGGCCACCACCAAGCCCTTGAAAGGGAGGTTCCAGTTCCTTAGATTTTCCAGCAGGGAGAATCTTCTTGTCTGTTTCTAGCAAGACTCCTCTTCCTCTGTAAGATAATGGCACGAGCCACTGTCTTTGCTGTGGTCGTGGGAGGATGTGATGCTTGCATTTCGGCACCTCGAGGGGAGCTCTGACAACACTGAGCTTCAACACAAAGCCATAAGCAGTCTAGTTCCACAGTCCTTGACTTCGGTAACTCCTCCCTTCTTGATCAAATACACTGACCAAAGCCCAAAGCACCTGTTGCACACTCATGAAGCCAGCCCTGGGGGTGGCCCTTCAGTGATTTCCTATTGGCCTCAGGATAAGGTGCATCCCCTTAGTGGCTGAGAGAGTCCTGCAGGCCCCGGCTACTCCCAGCCTGCAGTCCATCTGTCACCACCTTCTCAGGTTCCACGTCCCGATTCCTGCACATGTCTATCCTGTCTTCCGAGCTCTCAACCACCTCCAGGATCTGGCTACTATCTACTCGCTTTTTAGGGAACAGCTTAGACATCTCTGCTCTGGAAAGCCTTCTCCAGCACCTTGGCATGAATTAGCTGTTCCTTCTTTATTCCCCACAAGTGTCCTGGATTTGATTCATCACAGAGCTTATGATAGCATCTTGAAATTGCCTATCTGTTCATCTCTCCCACTGCACCATAACCTTCCTGAAAGCATGCATCACACTCATCCCGTTCCTTGATGGATCCCCACAAGGTCATTGGCAATACAAATTTGTTGCACAGACTATTGAAAGTGAGGTACAACTAGACCATAATGAAGCTACTAGGTTCATCTGGGAGAACTAATGGGTACCCAGTGTTCATGAAATAAGTCAGAGGGCTTCACTTTTCAACATGCACAGGATTTACCACCAAGGGCAGATGGGGTGGTTTGTCTTCCCCATCACGCACATCAGAGGCCTGGGATTATGAAGGAGATCCCGAATTACCTGATGGTTTTGATCATGCTGAGGCCCATTTCCACACAGCAGTGGGCATGGTCCTGGCGGGGCTCCGGAAGTCCGGAAACGCAGTAGTAGCAGTCCCCTAGGATTTTGATGCGGAGACAGTGATGCTCCTGGAAGGAACAGATGGGGAAGGAAAGGACCGAGTCAGCAGATGGGTCCATGCTTCACTGAGGCCTGGGAAGGAGGGAAGCAAGGTCAGGGGTTCTGCACTGTGGGGCCAGGAGCACCTGTTATCTACCAAGGGAATTAGAGGGCATCCTAAATGAGGGTTTGAAGGGCTCAGAGATGGAGTGCAGTCATGGAAAAACACTGGATATGACAGATGCAGGACTGTATCTCATGTCTGCCATATACTAGCTTTCTGATCTGAATACTCAGCATGTGGAGAGGCCTGGCGAAGAGAGGACATTCAACCTGCACGCTCAGGGTCCCCTAGGAATCCCGTCCCCAGCACTGTCTCTCTTCTCAGGACATGCCCCTGAGTTCACAGTTTGCAGCAGTCTCCAGCTCAAGTTAAAAGCATAAATCATTTAGGGATCTCCATACTACTTTCAACTCTATGTTAGTCCCTTCCCATGTAGGCAGTTGGCACCTTCAGGAGAGGCTAACTATGTCTCACACCTCCTTTTATTCATTAATCAATTGATATGTGTGTTCATTGAAAAGAAACATCAATTGGGCATCTACGACAAGGCAAGCATTGTCCCTGATATCAAGATGATTATTAATAACCAATATGATGCCCCATATTTTAAGTGGAGTGAACCGTTAACCCACCTTAAAGGTAGGTACAGGTTTTATACTCCCTACACAGTTGAGAAATAAGACACAGTTTTTTTGGTGGGTTCACAAGCACGAATGAAAAGGTTCACACTTTAGTACTGAATGGGAAGAGTCTGAATGTTGCAGGTTTTAGAAGCAAGAGAACCTAAGGCAGTAGTAGCCTAGGGGCTAAGAGCTCTGGCCGAGGAGTCACCCTGCCCAGGATCAACTCTGAGACACCCTACATCTTTCCTGTGTGTCTTTAGTTAAAGTACTTAATCTCTGAGCCTCAGTTGCCTCATCTGTAAAACCGATGAGAACAGGACCTGTCTCATTGTGCCTGTAAAGATTCACTAAGATGTTGCATGGGAAGACTCAGGGCGGAGCCCAGCAGAGGGGACAGTAAATTAACATGGTCTCTGTGTGGATGACTGGGACTCCTGTCTTCACCCTTCATCTCTGGGATCACTAGCAGAGGACCCTCCCTTTTGGTTTCCTTGGTTACATGGGTGGGACCGCATGACCCCTGAAGTGCCTTCTAGACCCGAAGCCCCAGGAGTCTGTGGGTCCACGGCTTTGTGGGTGAGCGGCCCTCCTTGGGAGAGCAGGGCCCAAGGGCAGGAGCAGGGGCGTTGCAGACAGAAAGGGCCCGCCGAGACGCCAAGCTGTGGAGCACTGTGCTGGCTTCATCCGGAGTTGTGCCGTTCATTTACATTTGGGTGACAAGTGAAGGCAGCCACTCTCCCAGTACAAAACAAGCATCAGACAAGGTCAAGAGAATCAGACCTGGCCCTGGGGCTTCCCGTCTTGGTCAGATCTCCAGGATCTGGCCAACCTTCCCCAATGGGCACAGAAGTGATCTTCAGAGCTCCGAGGGCACTCACAGCCTTCCCAGGGTTATTTTCAGAAGCGTGTGGTTCCTGTCTATCGGCTGCTCCAATGCTGCTAATGTTGCAAGAGAGCTGCCCAAGAGGTCTGGTCAAGAAGGGACGTGCAAGGCCTTTAACTGCTTCCTCTAGACCCCTGCAGTGTTAGGGCCAGAACGGAGCACTTGGCCCACTGGCCCTGGCAGTGTCCAGGTTTGTGGCGTCCCTGGGACAGTTATTAAAACAACCAGAGGGCCAGAGGGCCAGCTATAGGGCTCCGTTTTGTATTTTTCCAAGGAAGTATAAAAAAAATCTATCAACAAACCAAATAACAACCCAACCACTGCTGACTACCCTCCTCATTTTTTAAAAGGAAAGGCCTTTTCAACACCAAAAAGTAAAATGATATATTCCTAGAATAAAGGAAAATTCTTTGCACTAAATGAAATTAATGTTATAAAATCTTCACTGTACTGCTGTAATTATATCTATGTGTGTACATATATGGGGGTTAGGAGCAATGACACCCCACACAGTCAAAATTCCATGTCTAATATTTCACTCCTCCCCAAACTTAACTGGCTACCAATTGTCCCTTGGTAACTGCAGAAGATTAGTTCCAGGCTCCCCCCTAGAGGCCAAAATGCTCAGGTACCTTATAAAAACAGTCGGTCTTCCACATTTGCATCCTTTCATGTATATAATACATTGAAGACCTGACTTCTTATCTGTCAATTTGCAGACACATTTTTCTGATGAATTCCTCTGAGCTGTTGTATGACTTTGACAGGAATAGCCAAGCAACTTGTTTTTACCAGAAATTCCTTTGTAAAGATCATATTAGGAGAGCCAGGTGGCTTTGAAAAAAGATATTGAAGAAGAAAAATAAAGTAGGGTGAGGGTCTTCTTGCAAATTGTATTGAGTTAGTTTTAATATAATCCTTTTCCTCTCATCTTGATGGCTTTGATAAGATTTAAAAAAAAGTCTTGGGAAATCCAGAGAATTTATGAAACCATTTGTGTAGATAAAACTGAGGAGATAGAGGCACCAATGATCAAAGATAGTTATATCGTTGGGTAGGGTAGGAGTCCACTGATGATACTTTCTGTATTGTCTGTATCTTTGATGTTTGACTTCTACATAATGAACAAGCATTGTTTTTGTAATCAGAAAAAAAACTATAAAAATAAGAAGAGAGAAGACTCTTGGAATAAAAAAACATTAGTGCCATTAATGCACTAAAAATAGTTGTATTCAAAAACATGACAATTTTATAGGCTTTCGTCTAATTGTAATTGCAGAGATAACACTTGACTATATTGCCCTAGTATAAGGGAGCTGTGGTGAGTCCCCGTGAGCAGCCCCACCCCTGCAGGCACACAGCACCTGGGGACCCGGGCTACCTTCCCTCCCGAGGCTGCTGTGCCTTCACACATCATTGGTGCGGTCACATATGACTCATTTTCATGCTCTTTGGCCGTAAATTTATCATACCATGTTCACAGACCTGAGAAATCCTTTTCCTCATGCAACGACAATCTTGAAATTCTTCCTCTGTCAGTACAGAAATAGCTCTCTCATTGTTTTCAGTCTGTTGGTTAGCTCTCCATTGTGTTGGGCTTTTCTTTACGGCAACAATTTAGGTTCTTCTAGTCTTGTCGGTAATTTTAAAAAAGGTTTAAGCTCTAATGAGGTCAACCGTATACCGATAAATTTGTTGTTCATTTTATAATTTTGAAGCCTTTATAATAATGTACATATTCTTTACTCCTAATCTGGATGAGGAGGGGCAGGTAGGAACTACTTTATTTTTAAAAAAGATCAAAGACCAGGAGTCACTAAAGTTAGCCAAAGCTACTAACAAGGGTCAGAACGCTCTATTCCGAGCAGCCCTACCCACCAGGGCACAAGGAATTCAATCGTGCTAGGAGGATCTTTACCAGAAAGCTTTGAAGTTGCCCCTGAATTTTAATAATGCAGCGAATAAACGGGTACAGCGTGTGACATTTACACGGGAGGCACTTTCTCTCTGATGTGCGACATGACGAACATCTAAAGCCAAGGCCCGTGGCAGGGAGATGGAGCTCGTTATAAAGGCACGGAGTCTCCGTGCTGAGAGATGCTCAAAGTGGCGAGTCCAACCGCCTTTTAGGCAGAAGCAGAATTTGTGACTTTGCGAAGTGACTGTCGGGGGCAAAAACATTTCAAGTGGGTGTTCTCCTTCTGAGGTGAGGAGAACCGTTTTCCCTGGCAGAGTTGATTCAACGTTTCTACCGGGGTCTCCGAGGGGAGTGGACACTGAAGCGCCCAGGGGTGGTGGGGTGAACTAGGTTGTTGCTTAGCACCAATGGTACTGAGTACCGATCTGGAGCCAGCCTGCGTGTGAACACCTCCCAGGCATTGTTTCCCTCGCCCACTTTCGGCAGGAAACTGAGGGGCAGAGAGGGGTCTGCGCAAGGTGTATTCACGTCTGGCTCATGCTCCAAGTCCCTTCAGCGTAACCTTCCAAGCCATCCTGCAGGGGCAGCAACACTTCTGTCCCCTAAAACACCTGCTGCATTGCTCAGAGGTCAAGGCCGAGCACCTGGCCTCAGCCTGGACCATGGATGCACTACCTACCCGTGCTTCTGGGCAGACTGTTTTACTTCTCTGAGCCTCCGTTCAGTCACTCACTCTGTAAGATGGCAACAATGGAGAACCTTCCCCGTAGGTTTGTTGTGAGAACTAAATTAGGTAAGCCAGGGAAAACACTCATCACAGCGCATAACATATGCCAGGCAGTTTATGAATATTTAATAGATGATTTAACATCATCTATCCAACTCTTCTTAACTTAATATCCACTTTTTCTTTAAAATCTTTCATTCAATAAGACTCATACCCCAGAAGGTGGACTACAGAATCTTGTACCTACTGGGGACCGATGGGCTCTATACCCCCATTCACGCCCCCTCCACCATCGTGTGGAGGTGAAAAGGCCAGGCTCCAGGACAAAGCCCACATTCCTTAAAGTGTCACACCATGTTCTCCATGATTTGTCTCTGCCTTCATCTTCAAGTTCATTTCTCACTGCAATCTCCCATGCCCTTCATGCTCTAACAATCTTGAGCTTCTTGCAGCTCCCCAAACCAGTAGCGTGATTGTGCATTTTCATACTTCCCTGCCTTTGCCCCCTGGCTCAGCCTAGAAGGCACTTCCTTGTCTAGTGTGATGTCAGGACAGCTCCTGCCCTTGCCCAACACCCAGTTTGCAGATGACCTCTTCTCTGGATGCTGCCAGAACATGACCACCACTTCCCTGACCCCCCCAAGCATCTGGCTGTTCTTTCTTTCAGCCACCAAGACTCTTGTGCCTATTATTGCTTGCACCACACTGTCCTGCTGTTGTTATAACAGGCTTAGCTTTCTTCCTGACTAGACTCAGAGCTTCCTCAGGGCAGGCTCTGGTTTTGCCTTCCCAGAGTCTCGCACGTTACCTGGCATGTGGTACGTAGTCCACAAATGTTGGTTGAACATTGTGCATTAAATGTTACTTAGCAACCCTGTCCCTGAGTCAGTACGGTTTGTTGTGACACTAAACATTAACCTTGGTCACATTTGTCAGTTCTTGATGGAAGGCCATTTTTGTTCATCTTAGTGTCCCTGAGCAGAAATGTTCAAAACCATAACATGAAGTACAATGACTATGTATAACTGGCATCAGCCACCGCTGATGCAACGATCAAACGAAGTGGTGAACATTCCTCCCCACCTCCAGATTCCCAGCCCTTTAGGTAAGCCCAGCTCTTGTATTAGGCGAACATCTCAGTCTCCACCTCCTCTTCTGCCCCTGTCAGTGTCCCATGTAATAGTTGTCCGGTAGCTGCAGGTTACTCTGCAGGTTCTTTGGCAGGTCCTTGCCCACCCGTCTGGCACATCTCCACCACTCCCTACCTTGCATCTGCCCCTCCGGCAATGCCAAACCTCTTCTGGTTTCTCCATACACAGAGAGTAGCGAGCATCTTTACTTTTGTTCTCCTGTCTGCCTAAAATGACCTTCCCTGTCTTCTTTACCTCGCTAATTGATACATAATTTATATACAATAAAATTTACCTTTTAGATAAATATGAAGTCACATAAAAAGCATCCACATTACTCCCAAGTCAGTCCAGCCCCACGCTTCTGTGCCACTGACCCACTCACTCCACCTGGCAACCCCGTGTCTCTTCTCCGTGCCTGTAATCTTACCTTTTCTAGAATGGCTCATGCGAGGAATCATAAAATGCCCAGCCTTTTGCGTCTGGCTTCTTTCACTTGGTGTATTGCATTTGAGATGCAGTGATACTATTGCATGTATCAGAGATTTATTCCTTTTTATTGCGGAAAACTATTCTATTATGTTTGTTTGCTCCTTTTTGAGACTCAGCCCAACAGTCCCGTTCTCCCGGCAGTCTTCTCCGGTTCGAGGGTCTCTGCTGTCTTTGCATTCCCGCGTCGCCCAGACTTACCTGCGCACACGTCACGTGGTGCACTGGCTGCTTCCTTATGTACCCCGGCTAGACTTAACTGCAGGAAAGGGGGCGTGTGCTTCAGTCACTCCCACGCTCCTCACCCACAGCACCAGGCGCGACCCCAGAGGTGCTCAGATCCAAGTACGAACGGATCTCTGGTGGAGTGAGGCGGCCTTAAAAAAAGAGGCATTTCGATACGCTAAACATAAACTCCCACTTGATGTGGTCTCACTGGCCTCTCACAACAGCCTGTGGGGTTGGGAGTGACACACGCCCTTTGCGAAGCAGGAATTAAGGCGGCCCATTTGGAGCCAATACCCACTCTGAAGTACGGTGTGATCACGGTGTTCTTCGTAATTCGAGTGGCTTGAGGACTAGGAATCTGTGTTTTGATGACAAACATTCATCTCTTTTAACCCGTTTTCTATTTTAGCTCTGATTAAGCCAACTGACAATAAAAGTGGTGTCATGTTGGCCAAAAAGACAAAGCTCTTAAGTTAGGTCAAACAAAGTGATGGTCTAGTAGAGGGCTGGTTCTTGAGAACAGGCTCACTCATTCCAGATGGCCAGGGCTGGCCGAGACACTGTAGGTAGCTATCGCCACCACATGAGCCACTGTGGAGGCTGCAGCTGGACGGCACCGGGTCACGTCGGGGGGACATAATGATGCAAGAGTGGAAGCAGATCAAAAGGACTTCGGTTGAATTGTCACTCAACCAGCTGTCTCTCAATTGGGAAAATTAATCCGTCAAACCTCCACCCAAGGCCTGTATAAATAACTAACATCGATCCCCAGAATACGGGAGGATCAGAGGTCCATGCCCGGGGACAGGATGCAGAACGGTAATGACATTGGTGAAGAAGGCTGAGTCCTTTTCACTAATTCTACATGCAGTCCCTCACTCCTGCCAAGAACGAGTCAGGAATTAAATTCAACTCACATGGGCCAGTCGATCAAATCTGGCAAAGAGCTCGTTGAGCATCCTGACCAGCTCCTGAGCAGACAAGGTGGTGGAGAGGTTGGTGAATCCTTTAACATCTGCAAAAAGAATACTAGACAACAGGGAAGGGATGGGGTGGGAAGAAAGTGCATTAATATTTTAAACCATCCTAGGACACACATCAATACCATCCAACGAAATTAACTGTGGCCTGAGACTTTTGCTCCCCCTGCCACGGGAGTCCAGAGGAATGTGTCAATATTTAACAGACATCTCAGCAGAGAGAGTGCCCCCAGGACGTCAGGAAGGACGAGGGGACAATGGAAAGTCCTTCTTCCTGTGCAGAGCTGTGCAGTGTGGGCAAGACTAACAAACCCAGACAGGAAAGTTGTCACTAGGAGCAGATCAATTTGTTATGCAAAGCAAAATGAAGCTTTATGAATTATTTCCATATATTCACAATGAACAGCAACACAGAGGCCATGGACACAGAGCAAAATTGACGTGGGAAAAAAGTCACAAGAACTCATTATTTCCAGCCTACTGGCATATGTTGTACCTCAAATTGTAGGCAAATGAAGGTAGGCATTTTTCCCCCCAAATTATGGGGCTAGGTAGCAAACCCGGGAAACCTCAGGCAGAATAATTAATTACCTAAAACTTTCTAATTTACTAAGGATTTCGGTGAGGTGAGGTTTTATCCGATGCATATGTTTCGGCATAAGGGAAAAGGGAGGGAAGGGAAGGGGCAGCTCTGGAAAGCCTTCTAAAAGCAAGGCACTGCATGAGCACGGTCTGTGTGAATTCATCCAGTGGCCCAGGGGAAGGCATTCTTGTCTCCTTTGTGAAGATGAGCAAAGGAGGCTCAGAGAGCCAGGAGACTTGTCCAGCCTTCCATGGTAGCATGTGGCAGAGTTAGGATTGTCCACTCTAATGGAATGGGGGGGAGAGAGAGAAGAAGAGAAGAGAGGAGAAGAGAAGAGGAGAGAAGAGAGGAGGAGAGAAGAGAGGAGGAAAGAAGAGAGGAGGAGAGAAGAGAGGAGGTAACAGAGAGGTGGAAAAGAATATAACCGTTAACTGGAGTATTTGTTATTTGCAGCTAAAAGCATTCCCCGACTGTGAACACAAGCCCAGAACAGTAGTAGCGGCAACACTAGAGTATTTACTGTGGACTTGAATCTGATCTAAGAGTTCTACTGTTAGAACTCATTCATTCTGCATAAGAATCCATGGGACAGGGCCTATCATGATGATCATCTCCATTTTATAGTTAGGGAAACTAAGGCCCAAATACTTGCCCATGAACCTGAAAAGCTAGGACGTAAACCAGGCAGAGCCTGGCTCTGGAATCTCTGTTCTTTATCACTACGATAGCTTTGAAAATGGAAAGTGCAAGGGCCTATAGGTCATCTGGTTCGACCCACTCACTTTATAGATCCATTCATCCAAAGCTATTCATATTCATCTGCTTAGGGCAAAAACTTCTCATTCATTCATTCATTCATTCATTCAACAGCGAACTAATCTGACGACTACTATGTGCCAGGCACTGGAGATGCAGTGGTGAGCAAGAAGCACCATCACAGCTGCATGGGGCAGGCAGCCTATGGAAAGAAGAAATGGATTCCCTGAGAACAAAGGCCATAAAAGTGTCACACGTGCTCAGTGTCCCAGTATCATCGACCTTCCCACAGGTCTTCTGAAGCCATTGTACTTTGTGCAGCTGCCTCTGTACAATGTACCTGCTCCCTGGCATGGCTTTCTTCCCTGTTGCTGCCTATTAAACTCCTGCTTGTCCTTCAAGATTCCGTCACGTGGTAAGGCTCATGACATGTCTCCTGAGTTGAATGAACAGAAGTGATCAGAATCAAGTCCTCCTTCCGCAGCATGTGGTCATGGCCTCCACTGGTAACTGGTATCTCCTAGGAGCTGATTAGAGGTGCAGAATCTCAGGCCCTGTGCTAGCCCCGCTGGGTCGGAATCTGACTTGGTGAGAGGCTCAGGTCATTCTTGTGCCCATGCAAGGCAGAGAAGCCCTGGTTCAAGTCACACTCATGCAACAGCAGTCCCTGAATGCAAGGTCAGAAACCGAAACCGGGGCCCTGGTCCCCACTGCACACTGCTCATTCTGCTACCCCCGGGTGCTGGGCTCAAGGTCGGGTCTTTTGATTCTAAGTATAAACTTGTAACTTTTCCCAGATATTCATCTTAGAATATACTGAAGAGACCACGATCATTTCCAACTCTAATTTTGTTATATAAGTTGTTTATTGGGCTAAAAATAAGTGATGTTACCGAACTGTCACTGTGCAAATCGAGTCTTCTAGGAGGCTTTAGCAGACTCTGCTAGAATTATCAGGAACACGGGCCCTGTGTAGATTCTTCTTCCTAACTGCGTGTTCTTGGGAAAGTTATTTAATCTCTCTAAGCTTCCATTTTCTTGATAATAAACCGAAGATGCCGCTCTGCAGGGTTACTGGAAGAAAGGAACATAAAAAGCCGTGGTCCTCAGTAAGTAGAGGAGATATAATTCCTTGTGGAAAGTTTTGGGCAGCGGAGAGTGTTTAATAGACTGCCACACAGACAGGCCTCAAGAGGCACCGAGTTTTCTAGGCTTATTCAGTTTCATGTGCGTGCACATGAAACTCGAGTCTGCAGGGCAAATGTGGTGAGTGCGCATGTTGGCGGGGCTGGTTGGAAATGAACCGCCAGGTCAAAGTGGGTGGGCCGAGAACGTGCAAATTCACACGGCCTGGGTTGGGGCAGGAGGAAAGATGGAAGGCTGGTCTGCTGGAGAAGCTGACTGTCCACCAAGTCCATGCCTCTCAGACACTAGCAAAGACCACTGAGCCAGGGACTCTGCGCTCCCTCTTGTTGCTGGGTGATCAGGTCTCATCAACGGCATCTGAGCAGAAGTGATCCAGGTCATTTGTGGGCCAAGCTGGTAAAGAAGCGGGTGGGCCTTTTCTACTCTTTCCCCTCCACGAGCTGGATGCCAAGAACTTTGAGGCCTGGGGGATGGTGCAGCTAGCAAATGCAGGGGCCTTGGTCCCTGAATCACCCACCGACCAGGAATATTGGCCATGAACAGCTCTGTGACTAGAGTCTGTTGGGTTTAAATTATTGAGGCTGGGAGGTTATTTGTTAGAGCAGACAGCACGACCCTAACTATTACAAGACGTGCCTTAAATCTGTGGGGGCAGGGAGAGGACAGAGAGAGAGAGAATTGGGCAGGTGAGACTGGAAGCCCCAAAGGTGTCCAGTAGAAAGCCCAGTGGCCCAGGATCCAGTGACGGACATCTCAGCTGTGTACACGTGCAATCTGCTGGGGTCCCAGTGTGCTGACCATTTCCGACATCTTGGTTTCTGGATTGGGAAACTAAAACCCAGGAAGAAGACATGACGCAGCCAGCATCTTGTAGGGGCTGTGGCTCCTAGAAAGTGTCCTGGATGAGAACCCTAGTCTGCAGGCTCCCTGTCCACTCACCGGGCACACTGATGTCCCCACGTGTGGCGGCTCCTGTATGCCCCACACTGGCAGGGGGGTGATGAACTGTATGAGATAGCATGAAGAGCTAGACGTTGACGACAGACTGTTTTTTGGGAAAGGTCACAAAACAGCAGAAGGACAGAAGAGCAACAGAGAAGAAAGAACGAACCCAGTGCATCGCCAGCCACGAAGAGAGCTGCAGGATCGAGAATGGCATCAGAAAAAAAGCTCGCTACTCCACAGCAGGCGTGCTCTGGGGGCGGGGAATGGGGCAGAGCAGCCGGCCTGACTTTGTTCCGAGACACGGGCCAAGGACCATCCCCCGCTGCTGTTTTCATCTCTGCTCTTATTTTAGCACCCAGCAGCCTTGCAGTGGGCTGTGGAGGCCCCCCACCCCCACCCCATCTGAGTTCATCTTCCCCATACCAGCGGGAGAGCCTCTGGGAAGACCTAGGGAGAGGCCCAGCCACAGCGGGTGTCTCTGTTGGTTCTTTTCTCCTTAGAAAGGGCTCCTGTGCTGTGAGCTGAGGCTGCGGCAAGATGGAAAGGCACCAAACTCAATTCGACCTTAGCGTGCTGTGGACTTCCAGGAAAGGGTCTTGGAGCGTCAGAACTCAGTTTATTGGTGTAAAATAAGTGGGTGGGGTGGAGGGGGCAGGAGTGACTTTAGTTGTTCTGGACTAAAGGAAGCACCGAAAATGGATTCGTGCAGCAAGCAAGCCACACGTGTTGTTTCTTAATCTTAAGGGTCCCAAGTATGTGGGTGTGGGTATGTCGGTGCTGACTTGTGTATTTTCTCCATTATTTCTTAATTAAGGGTAGTTTCGGCCCCGCCTCTTTCTCCATGGTAACAGACACTCTCATAAGTTGTCACATACTTATTTTTTACATTAATATATAACAACATATTTATATCTAGCTGTAGATATATAGACCACTGTCCCGCCTTCACTTACGCCGATCACGCTGTCCAGGTGGCCTGTCCTTATCTTTTCCTCTTGCCCGACTCCATGTTAAAAAATGCAAACAAGAAGCATCTCTTTGGAAATGTTTCTTTTCCATCTGCACTGCCCCCTCTGCCCTCCACACACCACAGGTCTTTCTCTTTGCATGATCTCTTGGCACCCTTTGCTTACTTTAATAGAACCCCGCCCTGAATATAATTATAGGTACTGCCTGGAACCTGTTGTTCTAGAACTGGTATTGATAAGGCCCTGTGATCTGTGGGACCAGTTCCTAGATCTAGGGTATGCCTTCCACCAGAGTGGCTATTCGACTGAGGGCTCTTTGCGCACCCCAGTACCCAGAGCCGTGGAGCCCAGCTCTCGAATGAGACCCGGAGACCCGCCGAGGCTGACTGTCCTGCTGAAGGGCTGGGTGAGAATCTCGCTTCCCGCTGGACTTGCTTCCCGGCGAGTGTCCCTGCCTGCCCAGCACAGAATGGTCAGAGATGCTGGTGGGTGGGAAACTGTCCCTCCTTTCCAGCAGAGTTGGGGGCCTAGGAACTAAGAAGGTCCTTTGGCTTTTTTAGAGCTATTCGGCGTATGGACTTTCCCCCTTCCCATGTCTGGGAAATTCCTACACTATGATATTTGGTGAGAGGGAGATACAGTTCTACTGTACAAGCCAAAAAGGTCAGATATTTGCTTTTCAGTCACTTCTTGCCAGTTACTGGGCTCAGCCAATGGGCCCCATCAGGCACAGGCCTTAGCCTGAGATGCAAAGAGGCGGGGAGAGCAGAGAGTGGGGGCAGGGCAAAGGCAGCCAGGTCCAGACCCTGGGCTGCCGGGGGGGACGGTGGAGGTGGCAGCTGTGTGTGGACAGGGTTGGCAGCACAAGCGATGAATTTTCCAAAAACAGTGGCAGCCGGGTCCTTACCAGCCTAGTGCTCTGCTGCGATTTTGGCCATGCCTTTGGCTTTATTCTGGCTTGTTTGCTGAGACTACCTCTCTCCTTCCCCAGTTATGCTATAGCCACCATGTAGCCTTTCAGGACACTTCTCTTACATCAGCCAGGGTCGGCTTCTTTTCCGCTTGCCCCTAAAAACCATGTCTGATACACCTACAATATACCTAATGCTCTACTGCAGGCTTACCCTGTCCTATGCTTTGTATGTATGTTTACTCAGTGCAGGGGGCTCTAAAAACACCCATTTTACAGACAAAGATCCTGAGAGTCAGGTGTGTCAATTTCCCAAGGTGGCAAAAAAGGGAGAGGTGGGATTGGGATTCTAACGCTGCTCTGCCTCCCTGAGGAGCCCACCCCCTTATTTTCAGCACTCAGCATGTTGTCCAGTGCAGGACTGGGCACAGAGAAGGCACTGATGGGTGACTGGATAGACAGCTGGGTGGGTGGATGGATGGATAAGTGAATGCATGGATGGATGAGTGGATGGATGAGTGAATGGATGAGTGGATGGATGAGTGGATGGATGAGTGGGCAGCGGAGTGGACAGATGATGACTGGATGACTGGATGGCTGGATGTGTAGAAGAGGATGGCTAGGTAGATGGACAGGTGAATGACAGGGTGGATGGATGGCTGGATAGATGGGTGAACAAGTGGATGGATGAATGGATGGGTGGTTGGCCAAAATATGTTTGCGAGAAGCAAAAAAAGCTGTAGTCTCCTTTTGCATTGTTTTACGATACTTATGAGGGATATAAGGCAATGTATGTGAGGGTTCCACATCGCATTCTGGGGTTAGTTTTCCAATCCCACGGAGAAGGCTTTTGGCTTTCCCACGCAAAAATGTAAAGGTGGGGAAACCTACTGAAGGGGTGTCAAGCAGAAAGCCAACAAGCAAACATAACTGCATTTCTCTGCCGGTCTTCTCGAGCCTCAATTTGGAAACGTGAGCCATGTCATGAATAATGACCAGTTAATGAATTAGTCAACCAGTGAGAAACAGCCCTGACATGCAGGCAGACGGAAGGCACGCCAGTGAGCTGAGCGCAGCCGGGCGCGCAGGGATCGCACGGAGAAGGGGCGGGGCGTGGTGCTTCTCACCTGACGTTCTCGTAGCGGTGGATGTAGATCCGGTGGAACTGGTGCTGCAGGTGCTCGTCTTCCACGTTGGTCATGTCGTTGATCATCTCCAGGACGACAAAGCGGGGGAGCACGGACAGCACGAGCCGCTCCTGGGATAAAGAATGAAAAGGGACAGTCTCGTTAGGCTAATCCCTGAGACTCAGAGGGGTGCATGGACGGCGTGGAAGCCACGAAGCTCTCGGCTGAAATTTCCGGAGGTATTGTTAATTTCATCCCACGTCTGTGAACATGACGAATATCTATTGGCTGCTTGTTACTTGCCTGGCACTGCGCTGGGTGTTGCGTGTACAGTGGTGAACCAAATGGATGGCCGTCCTACCATTGTGGAGCTCACATTCTGTGGGGGTACAGATGTTACATTCAACACACTTACAAAATGTGGCACGTGCCATGCCAGAACAGGTCATGATCACAGAATAGGATGGTTGGTGACAATAGGTACCTACACGTTTACCATGAGCCAGCCAGGTGCAGGGCGAGGGAAAGAGAGCTCCAGGAAAAGGAAACAGCAAGTGCCAGTGTTCTGATGCAAAAAGAAGAAAGAAGTAGAAGGAGAAGAAGAAAGAAGAAGGAAGAAGAAAAGAAGAAGGAGGAGGAGGAGGGAAAGAAGGAGGAAGAGGAGGAGAAGAAGGAGGAGAAGAAGGAGAACAAGAAGAAGAGGAAGGAGGAGGAGAAGAAGGAGAAGAGGAGGAGGAGGAGGAAGAAGAAGAAGAGGAGGAGGAAGAAGAAGAAGAAGAGGAGGAGGAGGAGGAAGGAGAAGAGGAGGAGGAGAAGGAGAAGAAGGAGAGAAAGAAGAAGAAGAAAAGAAGAAGAAGAAGGAGAAGGAGAGAAGAAGGAGAAGAAGAAGAAATGGTGTGGCTGGAGGGGGCGACAGAAGGTGCGGTGACAAGCGATGTGGCTGGAGGTTGGAGGTGGAGATAGATCTTGCAGGCCTACTAAGATCTAAAGCATTTCATTCCAACTACAGCTGGAAGCCACTAAGTAGTACTCAGCAGAGGAGTGACAAAAAGATTTGCATTTTGGAAGACCATCCCGGCTGTGGTTGGGAGAATGCATTGTGGGGAGGGAGCCAAGGGTAGAGGCAGAGAGGCCCACTGGGGCAGACCCCGCAGTGGCCCAGGTGAGAGGTGATGTGGGACGCTGTCTATAGGGTTGGAAACCAACCGAGATGGCAGGAGAGAAAGAGGGCGTTGCCGTGGTGATGGCTGGGTTTTGAGTTTGGTTGATGGAGAGAAGGTGTTACGTTTATTGAAACCGGGAACCTACAAGAGACACCAGGCTTAGGAGGCACCAACTCTTTATCGAGAGGAGAGGGGATGAGACCCACACAGGCTGGAAGTAGGGACCGAACACTTGACAGGATAATATTCTTCACTGTGATCAACGCGGTAGATAAAAAGAATAAAATAACTGCTTCACCAGCAACATGTGAAGCATGAATCCTTGAAAGACTTTGTGTCATGGACACTAGGCAAGAGTCTGGCTTATCTGCTGTATCTGCTGTATTGCATGCTGCGGAGTAGAACCCAGTCTAAGACAGGTGCATTGTACTCATTGCAGTTCCTCCAGTCTTTGTGTTATTTATGGACTTGAAGCATTTTCAGCATTCATTCTTTTATCTGTTCCTGCCCAAACCTGGGACGTAAGCAGGCACAAATAGTCTTCATTTAATGGACAGACTGAGTCTGGGAGAGGTTCAATTCCATGCATGACCTGAACAGTTACCAACTGGCGGCCCCAGGATGCAGTTCTTCACCTGTTACTGCTTGGTGGGGTTCTTGGCGAGCTGGGGAAAGCCTGGGTGCTGAGTCTGATACGGGAGTTTAGATTCCGCCTCCAACACTTCACAGCAGTGTGGCATTCGGTGGGCCATGTCACCTCTGTGCCTTTGGTTCCTAGTTTGGCAAATGCCCATGACATCACTTGCTTCACAGGGCTGCCGCGAGCATTCAGTGAAATACAATACAGGGGCAGGCAAAAGTGGGTTTGCAGTTGTAACACAAATAAATAATATAATAAATAACAATACCAGAACGCACTGTTTCATGTACTCACAACTGTAAACCCACTTTTGCCCACCCCTGTAATGTATGGGACCTGTAATTCCCTTCCTCTCTGCTCTGTCCAACCCTGCTCTCATGCAAAGGGCTTCACAAATGAAGTGCTCACTGCACTTCCTGTGATGAGCTTTCCCCTCTCTTGACAGCTCTCTTATCCTGAGACCAAGAACCACACTTCCTGCAAGTGCCCCGGCATCGTGTTCATTCTGTGCTCATTAGTGTGATCAGTCAACTGTTCACGCAATCACTGCGGCTTGAGTGGCGCTGGGCACCCGGAAACAGTGGGTGCTAACTGAATATTTCCTGAACAAACACACGGGCACATCGATGTCAGAGACTGTGCCCGGCTCATGGGTGCATCCCCTGCAGGTGCCAGCGGAGTCCCTGGGGTGGGATCATTGTTTGTTAGACCCATTCTTTACATGGCAATGCACATTGGATCCTCAAGCAGGACATGGATGCTTTTAAGGGGGGCTTTTAAAATAAAACTTTAATAGCAACACTCTCCAGCTCCAGGCTCACCAGCCTCCAGCTACTCCTGCTACCACCTGGCAACTGACCCAGTTCTTCCCTTCGCATGGCATTTTCTGCAGGACGCGGGAGTTTGCCTGGAGTCTGCTCATAAAAGCCCACCTTCAACACTTCAGTTTCCTTCAGATTTGCTGACTGCTTGAGAAACATCATTCAAATCCCCTGAGAACACAATTTAAAAGAAAATGGGAACGTTTGCCCCTTGATCCAATTCCTCGCTCC
Organism: Phyllostomus discolor; assembly: GCF_004126475.2. Lineage (NCBI taxonomy): Eukaryota > Metazoa > Chordata > Mammalia > Chiroptera > Phyllostomidae > Phyllostomus > Phyllostomus discolor. The sequence goes on from NC_040909.2 coordinate 133,189,640, forward strand.
CTCTGAGGCACCATAAATAGTTCTCCAGCTTTGGAGATCAGAGGTATCAGAATCTCTCCTGGAGCCAGACTGGGACCCAGGGTGGCCTTTGAGCTCCGTTCAGCACATTTTCCCCCCTGGGGTTTTTCCATTTGCATGAAAAGGGACCCTGGCTGATTGCGAGTGCATCAGGGGCTGCCGTCTGGATTTCCCCCTCGTCTCATCTATTCCGATGTGCTGTATTCGTGTTGTCAGGACGGCTTCGCCGGGGCATCAGTTGCTACGGTACACCCGGGGGCAGGCAAGGTGAAAACATGGAGAGATTCAGGATTGGGCTTTTATGCAAGAAGGGGCGGGGCAGCTCCCACACAGGCAGCGCTGCCCCTGGGCTTGCACGCAGCGGGACCTCTGAATGGCTTCGGGAAGAACGGGTCCCTCTCAGGCTCTTACAAACCGAGGGGCCTCTGATTAACCTCTCTCTGCAGAGCAGGTCCAGGTACCGGTGAGAGACTTGGTCTGGGGCTGCGGACAATAGCTTCTTTTAATTGGTCACCTGCTGTGTAGCATGCCAAGTGCTTTGCATCCAGTGTCTAATCAGACGAAACCTCATTTTCACTGTAGGAGGTAGGAAGTTACTCTTCTCATCCCATTTTGCATAGGAAGATACTGAGATTTTTTAAATCTCAGTTCAGGTGAAATCGAGCACTTAGTGCGTGGTGGAGACTTGAGTCCATGTTCTTTTCTCTGGAACTTGGATCATAATGCATCCATTTGTTTACCACGTCAAGGAGTAGGTGCTACGTGACAGGCGCAGTGCTGGGCACGGAGGATCGGCGGAAGACGAACACCGACATGGTGCTCACCTTTGTAGAACTACTGTTCCAGAGGTAATAATAAATAGACCATGGTGGAGACGAAGGCGGTCTGGGGCTGCTTTAGCTGGGCACTCAGTGAAGGATTTCTCAAGGTGACTTTTAAGTTGGGACCTGAATGGCAGAAGTAACCAGTCCTGAGGAGAGCTAAGAAAAGGGGTACAGCACACACTGAGACTATGGTATACTGTCTGTCATCGAATTCATTCATTCATTCATTCATTCATTCAAAGATGTCTGCTGAGACTCAAATATGGACGAGAATGTTAGATGCTATGGATATAGAGGTGAACAAGGCAGATGTGGTCCTTGATAGACATGGCATCAGAGAGGTCCAGCGAAGGTGGTAGGCAGCAGCTTGACAAGCATGTGACAGCAAGGCAAGAGCAAGCCCTCGCTAGAAATATGGGCAGGCAACCTAGTGACAGTAGGGAGGGCTGGTGTCTCTCAGAGCAGATGAGGTTCTGGGCACCTTGCTAGAACTGAGACAGGAGAAGCTGGGCTTCTGCACGTTTTATCCTCAAGACTCAGAGCAAGACAGAGATTGAGGTCCAACTTGGGTCTGCAGAGACTAAACACCGGGTATTTAGTCTCAGAAATAGGCATGTGCTCATCACTAGTACAGGGCTCCCACCCCAGTGTTCGACCATGCAGCTATTCCGATGAGCCACGCATTCCTTTGACCGTGCTGGACCTGCACTTGGGCCGCCTTCTTACCTGGTCTGCCAAAGTGACACCACCTCCATGAACCCCCCTTGACTCCCCCTTTGCCATATAGACCTGCTTCCTTTGCCCTGACTGGAGCCCGCACCAACCTCTGGACCAGCAGCTGTACCACTTGAATGCCATAGAAGCTCTCCTGGCTGACCTTCACTGAACCAACTCTGGACTGCCTGGTGCTGCTGGACCCACTCTTCCCAGGGCTTCTCTCCCTCTGGTCCGCTGAGCAGGCCACTGCAGGGCTGAAGGACCTGGTCAGTGGAGAGCTCTCTAAATGCTGACACTTCCATTCCGCGTGCAGCCCTTTGCTGACCAGGGGTCGCTGAGCTTGTCCCAAACCCAGGCATGTCGATTTTACCTGCTAGTGCACTCACTCAATTTAATTAGGTATTAAGTAAAAATGGTGAGCAAATAGGAGTGGGGAGTACCGCTTGTGTGAAAATAGGATAGGGCGCTTTGGAAAGACTTAGTAATACTGAATAACCAAAACATTGCCACCAAGTCAGGTTGAGCAGGACAGCTGTAAAAATTTGTGGGATAAATAAGAAAATCCAGAGGTCACTCTGGTAAGTACCTTTTTGCAAGTACTTTTGAATTTTTGCTCCATTTTGAGAAATTAGAAATCTTGGCTTATGCACTATTGGCTACAGTCCCTATAAGAAACAATTAATTTATCCTTAAAAAAATGCTTGGGCTTCATTTTAACACATTGTTTGCGGGCAGTTTTTGTCACGCACTCTACTACCAGTCAACGTAAAACGTATAAATATGTTTCCCGCATACAATATGTTAAAAGAGCAGATAATGAATTGATTTTTTATGTTTAAGTTACAAATAAAATATTTAAGTATAATTTTTCATAATTCCCCTTTTTAACCTACTTTTCCAATTAATCACACAACAACCCATCCCGATCGCTTGAGCTAAAGAAATTTAACAAGTCTTGCTTGGGTGTCTGTCCTGCTCCTGAGGTCATGAAGTATCTGAGAGCTAAGATAAGGTTTTCTCCACCTCAAGAACCCAACACAGGCTTAGCAAGGAAGGGCTGGCCATGTTATGCAGGTCCCTTTGGTGACGACCAGTTCTATATCCAAGTTGACATAGCTGAAGAAAAATCAGGTTTCTCATAATGCTCCCTGACTCTGTGACTTAGCTTCTCTGTACCACGATTTTTTCCGCAGCAGTAAACTGGAGATAATAATAATAGCATCCACTTCCTAGAGCTGGTGTAGGGTTAAATGAGCTAATATTTGTAAAAGAAGACAGTGTCTAGGGCACAGGAACCGCAGCCCAACTGTTTGTTAAATGCCCTGGCGAGCGTGCTCTATTTTAAGCCTTGTTTCAGAACCCTAATTGTATGTTGGTGCTGAGGCATCAATCTGTTCGAGTAGGGACGCTGCACAGGATCTATGGGGAGGATGAGCAGACAGAAGATGTAAAAAAAGGCAACTGAGCTATACTGGGTAATACCTCCAGGCACCCTCGTAATAATGGAATATTTTAAAATTTGTTATCAAAATCCTTGACCCTGGCATTTTGAGCGTATATCTTAAAGGCTTTTATGGATTTTTTTTACCCAGAGCTGTTATTGTTCCTGAAAGCACCGTGTGAGGACAGCCAGGCGGAAGATGCTGGTTTAATTGGCCCTTAAAGACATGTTCTTTTCAGGCCGATTCAGCAGGAAGGTTGCGAGTTCGAACTGACGTCCGTGTCTCCTTGGTGGTGGGCTGGGATCCCGGGAATTTGGATCTTCTCAGACATGCAAAGATGAGAAGGTTCTGGAGCCAGGTGAGCTGGAGTTGAATCCTGCCTGAGCTCCACCGCTGATTCATTCTGTGACCAAGACACATGACTCCCTTGGGCCTCAGTTTCCTCACCTACAAAATGGGCATAATAAAACCTGCCTCCCAGGTCCTGTGTTTCCTAGTAAAAGACAAAGCCTCTTTTATGGGTCCTGTACGCAGTAGGGGCCTATTAAATAGCTGTGGTCATCAGACGTGCTTTAATTCATCCCAGGGGTTAACTCACAGGCTGTGGCCCGTGTGAGTCTAGCATCTGTAGGCCATGACACGGAGTGTAATGTCAAGGATGAAGCTCACAAGTCAGGTTTCAAGGACTTTTCTTTCTTCTTATGTTTTTAAGGAGTAAAGATTTTTCTCAGGTCTCTTAGTAAGCCACCAGATATGTCAAACTTGAAGTCTTGAGACAACGCTGTTTCCTCATTCTTTGGTTTGCCCAGTCACTGCTGAATGCCTACTGTGTGCAGGGAGATGCCAGTGCACGAGGGAACCAAGGCCACAGCTCTTTCCCGGACCACAGCTCCGCTCTGTCACTTAGCTATGTGACCTTAGGCAAGTTAGTTACTCAGCCTCCAAGCCTCAGTCTCCTCAGTTCGCAAAAGGGTAACAGGAGCTGCCTTACGGATTATGGTCAGGACCCAGTGAGGCTATGTCCCGTCGACATGCTCAGTGTCAGCGGCACAGCGTGGGTGTGCAGGGTAAGAAGTGGGGGGTGGTGTGTCCCAGGTGCAGGCAATGAGGGGGGTCTCTTGCCTGTAGAGAACTTAAAATAATAATGAGGACTAAATGCTTGTCCTGTCTTTGATTATCACCGTTCACTGTGGTTTTAAACAATGTCAGTGATAAATATGCTTCTCCACTCCCTGAGAAATGGCTGAGTAGAGAACCTGGCATGGAGTCTGCCCCCTCCCCCATCACTGGCTCTTTGAATGCAGAAGGATCCACAACATGGCAACGCCCACCTCGGTGGCCAGTCAGTCTTAGGCTAAGGAGGGCTCTGCCCACCCAGGGTGCATTCAGTGGAGTGGCCCGTCTGATAGATCAACAACTCTAGCAGTAAGAGATAAGAAAGAAGTCCCCCTTCCCCTTTGGTAATAAAACAATAAATCAAAGGCAAATTGACACTCAGGTGAGATGCTAAGCTCTCCTGAAAGGAATTCAGTCAAATGCGAGCAACGAAGAGCACTTCTCCTGGACCCAGAAGAAGTGAGGCCCCAAGTCGGCTGCTCAGCGGGCCCTGTTGAAAAATCTTTCTTGAAACACTTCATGTGGCTCGAGGATTTGAAAGCCTTTTTTTAGAGTGCTCGAAGGATCATCGACAAAAATTTCCCTACTTTTCTCCAACACAGAAAATGCTGCTGAGCAGTTGTGCCATTTTCAGTAAAAAGACATTGACATATAGGTCAGAAATCACAATTGGAAGAACTGAATTTGAGAGTTGTTTTTTTTTTTTTTGTATGGACTCACTAAGTGATCTTGGGCCAGTTACTTTATATCTCTGAATCTGAGTTTTCCGACATGTGAAAGGCAGGCACTGAATGTCATCCTGCCTACTTCACACCCTGCTGGGGATGAGATAAACTGGCTGGGTATTATGGTGCCTTGAAAAAGTCCGGAGTTTACAGGCTGGGCCAGAGCGGAACCCTCAGGCAGTGGGCCAACAGGCAGAGTATGGACAGTGAGCGGATGGCGAGTCTGTGGGTGAGTTCCCCATGGTGGGAGGTTCTCTGTGAAGCAGGGACTTGGTCGAACCTGAGAATTCCTTGGGAAACCGTTTGGAGTGACCCTTGAAGGTGAATGACAAGGAGTTTGGTCATTAGCCTCTGTTGTAGATGTGTATATTGGCTCAGAAGTGAAAAGTTTGCCCACGAGACCAACGACCGTAAGTGGCAGGATTAAACTTGGAAACTCGGTAGATTTGGCGCAAAGGCCAGTGCCCTTTTGAAAACTCTTGATGATACAAGCACTCCGAATACCTCCGAAGCTCTCCCTCTGTCTGCAGAGAAAGCCAGGGCCCTGTCCGTCAGAGTGCTGTTCACTTATCTAGTTCACTGTCCTCGATGGGTTCTCCCCCGCCCTGCAACCAAAGCTTCACAGTCAGGAGTGGTGGCCACTGTCTCTGAGGAGGGACCAACGCCCTGCTCCTGGGATGCATCCTCACGGGGTCCTGGATTCTGAAGAACCAGAATTACCCAGAGCCAAAAGCTCCAGCCAGAGGCGCTGGAGAGGGCTGAGACCCAGCTGGAGTGGGCCCAAAGGAGGGGTGGGCGCGGCAGGTCAGCACTCACCGTCCCTTCCCTCCACGTCTGATGCAGCAGCAGTTTCAAAACCGGGACTTCTGACACGTTTGTGGGTCTGAAATCCAGTTTAGTGGCTCATACACAGCATCGAAGAATGAAGTTCATAAAAACAGAAAGCATCGGAATCCAGTGACTATAAAGATAAGTATTGGTTCCTGGAGATTTTCTTGGTTTTACATCTCTGCATGTGTCCAGGTAAAATGAACGTCTTACTGGGAAGTACAGTGGAACATATAAAAGGGCCACGGGTATCCCTTTCTGAATTAAAGAGGCTACGGGGCTAATGACTGCTTTTGCCCGCATCTCGCAGCCCTGCGTGTGTTTGGAGTCTGGGCGATCAGATGCATGCAGTCCCGCAGGGTTTAGAACGTGGGGGTCAGACCGAGGCTATTTTCACCTGCCTCTGCTTCTTGTTGCTGGCATCGTGGTTATGGCAATACCAGGTTTGTAAATAGCAGCCTTTCGGTGTCCTGTCACAGGATTTCTGGCCGTTCAGAAGCCGCTCATTGTCTGTGTTTTGCCAGTGGATCTAGAGGGCAGCCCAGCTACTGGAGCTAACAGCTGTGGCAGCAGCGCTTCCCTGGTCTCCGCACTCCACAGCCAACGAGAAGCCAGCCCCCAGAGTCTACAAGAGGAACACAGACATCCTAAGAGAGGATTTAATCCACCTCCAAAGTCAATGGGAACGACAAGTCCTCTTGGTGGCAGGGGACCAGGAACGCATTTTATAATTTCACCAACACTCAAACATCCTTTCTAAAATTCATCAGGCCCAGAGAAAGCAGCGTGCCCTGCCTGCCCTTCTGACTGCATATTTGCAAATGTCACAGCACACCTCTGCCTGCTATTCCATTACACACCAAAAGAGCACGCGTATTGGGTGCTATTTGACTATTCAATTCAATTTCCTTCAATAAACATTAAGTGTGTCTGATGCGTGCCAAGCTCTAAGGGTGTTCCTGATGCTGATAAGATTGCGGCCCAGAAGAACACATAGCTGGTGGGGAATGCAGACACAGGGGCACCCCGATGGCTCCATTCAATAAGCTGTGTCATAGAGGCAAGACCCTGGTGCTCTGGGGACATAGGGGAGGGTGGGGAAGCCGGCGCCCGTCCCGCAGTCACACCACAGCATTGATTCCAAAGAGGGTTCACGACTGACTCAATGAGGTAGGCTGGATTATTCCAACTTAACAGAAGAGAAAAACGAGGCACATGGAGTTACACCGTTCGCCCAAGTCCGTGCAGTTGTGACAGTGCAAAGCCGGGGTTCAGAACCAGGTCTGTCTGACTTCACTGCCAACATGGCAGATAAGCTGCCTGCAGACCCATGTAGGGATGTCCTTGAGATAATTCTGCAGTGAACTTCTAACAGTAGACCATCAGCAGGCCCAGGTGGACCTGCCTTGGCACAATTCTCAGCGGCATTCCGCTCGATTCTGATCAATTCTCTTCATACCATGGTAACTTCAAAGTCTGTTAGAGTAATATTGTTCCTGGTGATGAGGGGCAGGAGCAAAGTTATAAAAGTTACCAAGTATTGCTTCGATGTGCTAAGAAAAAAAAAGCACACACATTTTGCACAATTGCACATCCTGGTGTGGAAAAGATCTCTACACTGTAATTTGTCTTTGTTGTTGTTTCTTCCCCAAGAATATTTAGACAGGACGTGGCAGAATACATAGATTTTCAAACTGTCATCCTAGGTCTGAAAACAGGTAACCTGGTTGGGTATTTACAAGGTGAAGGCTTTGGCCCGGAAGGTAGGGTGGGGAGAGAACATTCTGTTTTGTTCCAAGGGAGCAGGAGTAAGGGCCCGATGACGTTTTGTGGTTCTGAGACCTAAAGAAGTTGGAGCGATCCTCTTTAAGAAAAACATTGCAAATCGTAACTACACAGTTGCTAGGGCCCCTTGGAAGGCCTTGGAGGGAGGGGCCTGAGGCTCACACTCCCCCAGCTTCACTGCGAGTCTGCTTCGGGGCAGACGGACTCCCTTCATTGTTGCACGTGTTGGATCCACACCTGGGCGGACCACCTGACCTGTGGCCGCCTGTGGCTGCCTGCAGGCCGAAAAAACAAATTACCGCCTGCTTCAAGCACTAACATGCCGCTGTTTCCATAGAAACCTGATTATCATGATGCCTCAATACATGTTTTAGAATGCTATTCTGGTATCTCTTTAAAAAAATTAATTTATACATGCTTTTTACACTTATCCCTTGAAATTTTAAAAACACTGACTTTATATTTTATCTTGCTCTGGAGCAGAGCTTCTCATATGTATTCAAGAACATGAGGCTGGAAGAGCAATTAGAACAGCTCTCGTTTGGAGGTGGCAAGATTGATATCAATTCAAATAGTTCGCTTGCTTGCATATTATCAGGAGATGGGTATCCTCTTCAAATAAAACATATAAAAATAATAAAAGTAATAACTTACACTTGTAGTAGATGTACTGTTAAACATCACCTTCATGTGTCCTAGTCCATTCCATGGACAAAAGAACCCCAGGAGGTAGGAATTAGCACTGTGGTTTCACAGGCGACGATTCTGAAACTCGGAGAATTTTCTCAAGGCCCACCTACGTGTTATCGCAGGACACCAAGCCACATACCCTGCTTCTGTGGCACCTCAGAAAGCACACCTGTCCAGGCCCGAGCTCCCAAATGGGAACTCGGTCAGAGGCTGGAGGATACGGCGGAGGTGGTGTGGGCTGTGGTCCCTTTGCTGCCACACCTGCACCTGTTGCCTGGAGAAATCACACAGGTCCGGGTGGGCACGTGGCGTCTGCAGCCCCTCCCCCCAGCCTACCCAAACAGCGCCTGCGGAGCTGAAGCATCACTGTTCACGCCAGTGTCTCATTATGTCAATTTTCTGCCTATGAGAAGAACAATCATCAAACACTTCTCATTTACATTTAAAAAGCTGAAAAGGACATAACAGGTATTGCCTAGCCGGGAAATACATGTCACAGTCACTAATTCATTAGCTCTCTCTTTACTGTTTCAACTGACAAATACCATCTACCCCTCCCCCCAATCATAAGGTGTAATTCATTGCTTTTGACTGTCCCATCTTTTCACACTTCAATCTTCCTGTATGTATTAAAAATCAACTCGGTTTCTGGTAGGCTGAGGGTTTTTTTTTCCCCCTGTGGAAAGTATTAGTTCATGATCAAAACAAATGTCTAAGTAAGAGCAGCAATTACATTGACAACCCTACTGCCAACAACGGTTCTTACTGGGCACTTCCTACGTGTCAGACTCTGTATACGAATCTTCTCATTTAGTTCTCACAACAATTCATGAGATAAATATGTTCATTATTGAGAATTCACAGAGGTGGAAACTGAGGCACAGAGGGGCTAGGCGGCTCCTGCACGTGAACCCAGACAACTGGATCCATAAGTGAGTGAGTTCTGGGTCCCCAGCCTCTGTACTGGGGAGGCTGATTTGGGGTTCGTCCTTTTTGTGGGTGCAGTGGATCACATGGGATGACTCTTATTTCACAGTCTTTTCCACGTCTGTGTTAGCTACGGTGGATTACCATCCACCACCCAACCATCCAGCGGGCAAACTGTTATTTAGCAAAGAAACACGTGCTGAGGAACAAGGAGTGGCAGGCACCGTGCTCTGCACCGGGCGGAAGAGAGGACGAGCTTCCCTTCTGCCTTCCCCGTGCGTGCGGTCTAGTTGGCCGAGACCCTGAAAAATGACTGCGATAGAATATCAACGGCCTTAGGACAGACGTCAGCTCAGGGCACCGCCTGTCTCGTGCATGTTCCAAAGAGACGCCAGGACAATGGATCTCAGACATAACCTGCTTTGAACTGGTGGAGAGCGAGGAGGTGTCAAGATGAAATATTTACATCTTGGTGATTCACATGCAAAAGAGGAGGCTCCCCTTGAGCTAACGGCAAGCCCTTTTGGACAATGGGAGTGAAGACACAGGAGTTGACGGAGCAGTGAGTGCAAGAGTGCACACTCTCTGTTGTAAGTGAAAACATCTACAAAATCCAGCATCCCACTGACTTAAGGAGAGAAAGAAAGTTGGTATCGAATGAAAAAAGGTGGTTTGTCTCCCCACTGCCACAAAAGCCAAGCCTGTGAGGCCAGTGCTGATGCAAAATGAAAGAGGTTTTATTCAGATGTGGTGTGATCTCGGAGAATGGCAGACACTTGTCTCAAAGCCCATCTCTTCTGCAAAACCTAGACAAAGTCCTGCCATCCTCGGCAAGACCAAAACAAAAGGCAGTGTCCAGGATTCCTGTTCCCATTCAAAATATAGTCCTGTGGAGTCTGTAGGGGGCTGCTAAGTGGCTGTGGTCCACTTCAGGATCCCTCCTGGAATCTGTGTGGGATTCCAGGATCCCTCCTGGGATCTGTGTGGGGCCCGTGCAGCCATGGCCATATGGTCGCTAGGGCCACAGTGTTGCATGAGCCAGGCAGACAAGAGAGAGAGGGAGAGAGAATCCCTTCTGGAGCTCATGGGCCTTATGACTGCTAAGGTCCCATGGACCACGGAGAGAACAGGCCGGTGCACCCTCCGAGTGCAGGTCCCGAGCAGCAAGCCATGAGCATGAGAGCACGTTTCTTTGATCCCCTGAGACTCTATTAGTTTTGGGTGTGGGATGGGCCAGGTGCTTTCTCAGAATGATCAAACTTCCCAGACTGTTGTGCATCTTGGGTGGGTCCATCTTCCAACCAATCTCTTCATTCCCTAGGCTAGACTGGCAGGCCTCCGTGGTCCAGAACCTCCCCCTGAGCCATTTTGATTTGACTCCGTACATGCCTGCTTTCCCCTGGTCCCACCCCCAATCTGGTGGAAACAGAAAGGGGTAGGAGGGCTTCTTCCTCTATCCAGGTGTCTTGCTAGCCTTGTGCATGTTCAGTGTGAGAACCTCCCCCCATCGCTGCCTTGGCCGAGAGCGGTAGGGGGGAGACTGAAGCTGAGCTGCAAAACTCAGTGTCCTCCCTGTGACCTGCTGTGGTTCACGGAGGCATTCTTTGTCCAGCTGCATGCCATGCCCCTCAGTACTCGAACCTCCAACCTTTATCTACCAGTAACAGATGGAGTAGGGAGTTCCATAGAAACAACCTTGTTGTAAAAAAGAAAAAAAAAAAAACCCTCTATAAAACCCAGCATCCCACGGACTAAGGAGGGAAGGGAAATTATTCTTCAATATTTGTCAATAATACGCTCATATTGGGGGAAGAGGCCTTGTGGGAAAGACTCCTTCATTCAATCATTATTTTATTCATGTGATACCACGTTGCTGAATGTCCCATACCATGTTAGATATGGGAGAAAAACATTGAGTTCTCTATTGATCAAGAAACTTGCAATCTGGTGGAGGGAATATAAGACATGACACATATCAGTGTAGGTTGGAAAGAGCTAAATTTGCCAAACTCTAGATTATGATGAAAACATTTGATCTTATTTTTATTTCTGGCACCTAGCTCAGAGCCTGCTCTACATTACAGAATGCAGTAGTCACCTGATGGAGTAGCGATAATACATTTGTCACTATTAAAACTCTGAAGAAGGCTCCGAGAAAGAGTCAGTTAATGTGGAATTTTGATTGGATTTTGACGACTTAGCTCAGCCCTAACTAATGAGGAGATATCACCCAGGCGTCCTGGATTGCTAGTTTGGCATGGAACGGGAGCCTGTTCGGAATGGGACTCAGCAAGTCTAAACCTGGTTTGGGAGGAGGAGTAGACACTTTGCAAAATGATCTTTTGGAGTTGTTATAAGTTTCTTGCACACGGTGGACAAGTAGGTGCAAAGCTGGAGTCTTCAGAAGAGTTGGGAGGAGCCAGGAGGACATAAACGCCCCCTGTGAGAAGGCAACAGGACCTTCCTGGAAGCCCTAACTCTGCCCTTGGCCCGGCCCAGCTCTCCTGGCCTGCGGTGGCTGCCACGGTTGTGGGTGTTCCGTGGCTTGTAGATCTCTCCAATCTCTACTCCAGCTGGAGCTGTAGATCTCTCAGTTCCAGTCTCTGCCTCTTTCTCCCCACGGCGTTCGCTCTGTACGTGTCTCTGTGTTTCTTCTTGCCTTGAGAGCAGAGTTCTCAGCCTGTCTCGGGTTCGTAGGCTCTGGCTGCTAATCAAAAGTCATTTCGGTGTTTTTGAAAGATCACTTTGGATTCTTTTGATTTTGCGTACATATTTTTTGAGTGGCATTGCATCACGGTAGACCTCCACTTACCTGATTCGATAGCTTGTCCTCCTGGTGGACATGCTAAGAACTGGTGGCCAGCTGGCCCCTACCTAGTTCATGTCTGCTCCACCGGTTAGGTGCTGTCTTTAGCGGGAGGCAGTAATGTCTGTTTCAAAAGCTGCTTATATTAGCTGTGTTTGCTACTGCTACAACAAAAGTTAATTGAGTATGGCATAAACAACAAAATGGGACTCTAAAAAGAAAGCAAGCTTTTGTTTCTACGAAAAATTAAAATTGCTTTGCAGATACCCAGTTTCCTTCTAAAACAGTTGTTTTCAAATTACATATGGGCAAGACATTTTTGAAAAATTAGAAACAAACAGCAGATAATTCTAGAATAGTTCTTTTTTTTTAAGATTTTATTTATTTATTTTTAGAGAGGGAAGGGAGGGAGATAGAGATAGAGAGAGAGAAACATCAATGTGCGGTTGCTGGGGGTTCTGGCCTGCAACCCAGGCATGTGCCCTGGCTGGGAATCGAACCTGGGACACTTTGGTTCCCAGCCAGCGCTCAATCCACTGAACTACGTCAGCCAGGGCTAGAATAGTTCTTATTCAGATTGTTCTAAAAGTCTTTTTTATTATTTGTACTTTTTAAGTTTTGAGTGTGGTTTATACAAAATAAAGAACACAGAATTCCTATCAATGGATCTGTGCTCAAATCCAGATGAAATAAGCTATTTTAGTCATGGATCACTTTTTAAAAATACATAGTTTATCTTCCCCCTGCTGCATTTACTACCATTTTTGAAATGTGCCTTCAGCTACATCCAGGCAACAGAGCATGCCTTGCCTGCAGCATTTCACACGTGGGCTGTGTTTAGTTTCCAATTCCAATGTCTTTGGTCAAAATTCCTTGGACAGATTTATGAGATTCGAAGGTCCCTATGTGACTCTCTGGTTGCTCCTCAGCTTCTCCAGGTTTGAGCAAAGGTGTTGAGGGCAGTGATGGAGATTGATTTCTTCTGTCTAAACTGCCTCTGGAAATGTTAATTGTATGCAAATGAGCACAGGGTGCTGGACCTCTCTTTTGAATCAGGGTGTAATTAGTACTACCCAGGATGCCAAATTTCAATAATAACAAATATCAAGAAGAAAACCTGTAGTTGTTAGAAACAATGTGTTCTGCTGTAAACCTCAAAATGTGGCCAAGGTGGTTCCAAAGTTCAAGGACCAACTATGACCCCGAATGCTTATCTGTATTGCTTGACTTCCTCAGAGCAACCTTGAGACTACAGGGGGTCCTTATTTTGACGAAAGATCCAAAGTGCAGAGGGTTGAAGTGACATAACCCAAGGTCGCCCAGGTACAGCATTAGCAGTTCGCAATTCAGGTCAGCTTGGTTCTCTTCAAAGCTTTCCCTGCTTCCACCGTGCCGTGCCAGAAAAGGCAAACCCATAGTGGGCAGGAACAATTGCAAAGAACCAGGCAGCCAGATGGAAGGCAAGAGCGGGTAGTCCACTCACACGGGGTAAACACAATACTTTGGGTGAAGTCAGCTGCTGCAGGAGGGTCACAAGCCATTACCACTGGGCTTCCGCTCACTGCCCTACATTTTATCAGCAAGTAGAGGGAGTGACTGTGCCAACCACAATACTAGACAGAGTGTGAAAAACCCGCATTAACTAAGGATTCCTAAGCGCCAAGGAGAAAGAAATAGCTCTGGACTGGAAACAGCAGAGGAGGCCTCCTGGAGGAGGGACATCTGAACATCAGACTGGGGCGTTGGTGAGATTTTCACAGGAATAGCCCTAACATTTGTAGCGTTCCTTACAGTTGAGATAACACTTTTTTTCAGGCATTATGCCATTTGTCTCTCAGAGCACCCCCATGGGTTAGGACAAGAAGTATCACTTCGAACTGAGAGACGAGGAAACTCATGCCCAAAGTGGTTCAACTACTCGCTGGGAGTCACACCAGAGTGACATGGGGCAAGCACCCGCAGCCACGCTGTCCAGCAGAGACAGGATGTGAGTCACCCACGGGACTAAAACTTCCTAGTGCGCACATTTAAAAAAGCTGAAAAGAAACTCTTCAAGTTCATAGTGCATTTTATCTAACCAAATACACCCCAAATGTTGCCATTTCAATGAGTAATCAACATGTAGCCAATATATGTAAAAAGATATTTTGCATTCCTTTTTTTTTTGTATTGTCTTCAAAGTCTGGTGTCTATTTATGCCCACAGCACAACTCAGCTGAGACTAGGTGCGTTTCAGGCGCTCCGTGTACACACATGGCTAGTGGCTGCTGTGCTGAGCGAGGCGGAGTTCTGATTCCTAGTCTTTCTGCTTCACTAAACTGTCTCACAAACCCAGTGTAGACAGTGAGGAGTAGGGCCTCTAACACCAATGGGACAATAGGAGCATGTCATTCAGGGTCCTAGTGGAACAAAATAGGTACCTCAAAAGGGATAACGGAAGAGAGTTTAATGAGGAGTTCAGGACCACAACAATGGATGGTTACACACCCAAATGCTAGGACGAGTGGATCTATAAACAATCCTGGCACCTGGCATCCTGGAGCTGCAGGTGAGGGCTGCCTGATAGATGCTATGATGGCCTTTGCTATGAATGAGCAACCACTGGTGCCCCACTGCCTGGCAGGATAGGAAAAGGGGGAGGTGGATCCATGGACCTCTTTGCCCTTCCATCCAGTGCTTCCCTTGGCCAAATCCAGCCAGAAGCTAGAGGGTAATGGCCTGTTGATGCATCCATACAAGTGAGCCTCCTGGGGCACAGGGTAAGGCGGAGAAGAATCAAGACTGGATCTGGAGGGCGAGCAGGGAACAACCGGCAAAAAGTCAAAGGCTCAGGAGAGCAGGGTCGTGTTCGCTGGTGTGGGTTGTGTGTCAGAGCACGGGATGGAGGCGGCCAGTGACGTGACTGAGAAGCGGGGCCGGAGCCAGGCCGTGGGAGGGCTGCAATGCAGGGCAATGAAGTTGGCTTGTATTCTCTGGTCAGGAGCAATCCGTGGAAAACTTTAGTGTGAGGTCTTACATAATCCAAACCGGACACTAAAGAGATGGTCCCAATAGTGTTACACTCCATGCTGGGGTTCTGGGATGTGAACTGAGAAAGAGATACTGGAGGTGTATGAGAATCAAGGCCAGCCGCTTCACCATGGACAAAGGGCAGGGGACTGTGGCTGCAAAAAGAGTGAACATGGGCTTCCTAGGCCTTCTTTTTGTCCTGGCGACAGCTCTCCAAATAGAGAGGGCGCAGCTGGGCCACCGCGGGGCTCACCGCATCGGTGGCTCCCTGTGCGAGGAGAGGATCCACATTCTTACCCTCAAAAATGCTACGGGGGCACTGACTGCATGACACAGGAATAGAGACAAGGACAGATGGAGAGAAAGCAGTGGCCCGTGCACCACACATTCTCATGAGGTTCGGTGTGTCCATAGAATGTCCTAGTTCATAGAGAAAACAGGAAAAAGTAAAATGCAGCTTCTTTTTTTCAAGAAGAATTTTAGTGTTCAGTGCCTCCAGGTGGTTCGGACAGTTCATACTGGTTAGGAACTGGTTAGCGCCAGGCAGAAAGCTGTTCTGTGTGAGAGCTTCAAACGGGATTAGAAACAGGAAGGCAGGGGCAGTCGGTGCATAAGTGGGGCAGAGAGCATCAGCAGGAAGGGGTGGGTCAGGTCCGCAGATGGGTCCTGTTGAAGGAAGTGCGTTTCCAGGGGGTTGAGAGGATTGTCCACAGGCTCCGCCAGTGATGCCGGGGGGACGGGCTGATGCAGCCGTGCAGCAGGATACGGATGGCGGGCACGTGGGGCTCAGAAATGAACATGATGTGAGACATACTGACACGGGAACAATCCAGAAGCAAAGGATGAGTCATGATCAATCACCAAGAGAGCAACAAGAGATAAACAATGGTGAATGGCTATTTAAATGTAAATCAATGAGATTAAAAGTCAGTTCCTGTATCACACTAACCACATTTCACGTGCTGCTCCATAGTCGCATGTGGCTAGTGGGTCTGGATAATGCAAATGTAGAACGTTTCACAGCAATGCTACTGGACAGTACAGTTGCAGCGCATTACATATTGGGGAAGGATGGTGTCTGCAGTAACATTTTACTTCCACTCTCCAAAATGCCTGAAAGAAGTAAAAGCAAAACTATGGAAAGAAATGAAATGAAAGTATGAAAGAAATAAAGCCCAGAGATAGAGAAGCTTACGATGTGATGATTAGGACGATGCTTCCAGATGAAACCTATTTCTTAAAAAAAAAAACTTGCTTAGGCAGAACTCCACCTACTGAAAGCCCCTCATGGGAAGGAACAATAAAAAGTGAAGTCAGACTGGGAGATGCAGGAAGTTCAACATGGTTGTTAACTGCCAAGAAGAGATGTGACTTCCAGTTTAGGAGGGCGAAGACCCCAGGAGGCGTACCTGGAGAGGGGAGTCTTTCCCAACTCTGTTCATTCCAAAAACTATTTGGAAGACACCATTATAGCACTCATTGTATATTCATTGTGTCTGCTTTTCTTCCCAGCTTGGGTTTCTCCCCTTCTGGACTCACAGCCATTGTGAAGAATGTAAATGAAACACATCCAATCTGCAAAGAGTGTATCAGCGTAGAAGAACAAATAAAGAGCACAGCAAATGGAGAAAGAGATAATTGCTTACGGCAATATACAAGCGAAACACTCATGGAGGTCACAGCTGGGGGAAACAGTGAGGGTCTTTGCAGAGGAGGTGACATTTGAGCTGAGCTTTGAAGAGCAGATAAGGTTTAGGGGATGAAAGGAGGGTTCTACCAGGTAGGGAGACAAGCATAAGCAGAGGCATGTGTGTACTAGTGATAAGGATGTTTAGGAAAGTCCCAGTAGAAACTACAGAATAGTTACATAAAATATATTTATAATGGATGAGGATGAACATGACCAATGGTACATGGGTAATCTGGAATGTAAGAGATGGAGAAAAAAAGCAGGAAAATGTCTTGATGGTATGCAGCTTAAGAGATTTTGGACTATGAGGATACCCACTGACCTGGAACAAAAAAAAGAAATTTTCAGCCCTGGATGGTATAGCTCAGTGGATTGAGCATTGGTCTGTGAACCAAAGGGTCACTGGTTCAACTCCTAGTCAGGGCACATGTCTGGGTTGTGGGCCAGGTCCCCAGTAGGGGGCACGGGAGAGGCAACCACACACTGATGTTTCTCTCTCTCTTTCTTTTTCCATTTCCCTCCCTCTAAAAATAAAGAAATAAATAAAATCTTTAAAAATAATAAAAAAGAAATTTTCTGAGATTCTGCCACTCTTAGGTCAGCCTTGAATTGACTGTTCCTTGAAAAAAGGAATGAATGAATGAATAAATAAATAACAAGGCTCTGCCTTACTAGTAGTTAACAGTTACCTGTATCATTAAAAACAATTTCCTAGATACTATAGGGCACGAACATGAATCAAACCAACCAGTGCAGAACTTAGTAGGAAACCCAACTTTCTCATCCAATCTATTGTCCAAACCTCTAGCTTATGTCATTGTTGTCTAACAAAGATGTTCAACAGAATTGCTTTAACATAGCGAAAACATCTGCTGCATTTAATAATAAATCTCCCTACTGCTGTAGCATATGGCATCACCAGAAACTTTATTCCAGCGCCCCCAGAGCTTCTGAGACACTTTGAAATGCCACGATTACCATAAGTAGGTTTTGGCAATTCTCAAAGCTAAAAGAAAAACAATTAATTCATTTTAATATTTAAAATAAATATGGGCTGTTGGGATCACTTGGGAGGAGTAGTGGAATTACAAGAACTGCAATAATTAGAGTCTAACTCCCCAAAGAGAGATGTTCCAAGATGTGGCATCCAGATGGAAAATTCCCCGAGCAGGTCTGCGTCAGCCATGAGCTCAGCCTGTCCCAGGCTCTGCTGAACTGGGTAAGAGTCCTTCCTCCATCGAGCTTCTAATGGGGTCACCATGGACACAGACCTCTGTACTTTTGTGCAGGAGAATTATTTCAACATGACCCCTCACATACGCAGAACTGAAGCCACGAAACAGTTTTAATGCAGTAAAACTCAGTTAAATAAATATTACCCAGAAGATCTTATATTCCAGGCACTGTGCTGAATAAATACCAGGGAATCAGATACATTGCATAGAGGCACCTGCCTTTAAGTAGCTCTGATTGGCCAAGGAAAGAGAGAAATGCAGACTAGTTGGTGTCTGAAATGGTTCTATAATAGAATGAACTTTAAGGCATTCTGGAAGCACAAGAAAATTTATCCTCATCTGGGGAGAAGCACGCAGAATGTTCCGAGTAGAGACAAGAGGAAGGAGGTGGGCTTTTCAGGCTGAGCGAACCACCCAGCGCAGGGCACTGAGACAGCAGTCTGGAGAGCGGAGGGTCGTTTGGTGTGAGCAGCAAGGAGGCACAGAAGAATCCAGGACAGAGGGCAGAGGCAGGATCCTGGAGGGCTTATTGGGACATGCACTGGGGTCTGGACTTTGTCTTGGAGGTAATGTGGCCGTTGCATGGTTTTCCTGCTGAGAGGAGACGTCATTGTCATGGTCATCCCAACATCTTCTCTATGCCTTGAGCACGTCCTCTGCCCTGGGCTAAAGGCAACTGTTCATCCTTAATCCTTAATGCTCACCGCTTGGAGAAAGGAATAGCATTATGTTCATATCACACCTACAAAAGCCAGGTCTCTAGAGGGAAGAGTTTGCCTAAGTTCTTACAGCCAGGAAGCACAGGAAGTACAACAGGAATCCAAGTCTTCTAGACATTGAAGATGTTGCTTTTAACCCCATACAACGTACTGGGTCTGAACCAGACCAGACTTTTGGGATGGAGAGCACCTTGGAGGAGAAGCTGGGGACCGAGAGGCCAGACAAGAGAGGTTTAATATGCTCTGTGCTGGTTATAATGGGTGATTAAATTATTATTATTTTTTTAAGAACAGAGTCCTTATCTGTGTGAAGGGCCAATATGTGCTCAACTTCTTGAAGCCAGTCACCTAAATTAAAGATGTCAGCCTTTGGGACCCTCCAGTAGTTTCTGCCCAGCAGCGTATCAACTACTAGGGGAGGGGAAGGAGATGTCGTACTAGACAGCCATCTTCAAGGAGCTTTGTTAAACTCCTACTCACAAAGAGACACGGAACAACACGTTTTAATGTAGACTGGTCTCCCCTGCTTGCTTGCTCTTGACCTTAAGAACCATGCATACAACCTCAGGCCACCCAAGAAAAAAGCCTGTTAGGAAGGACCTCAAACATCTCGCCATGCTCTGGGATCTGCCAAGCAAGAGGCAGCATGGCTCATGGGCCATGTATCCTCTGGCTACTGGCTGGGTGATTTTTCTTTGGTAAAATTATTAGTAACCACTCTTAAATATTGACAATCTTAGTCTTTTTATAACCATATATTCCATGCTGGTTTTCAGGCACTGCTGAGCGGGCTGTGTACAAGGATGATTATGGGTTGCTGGTAGGGAGCTCACAGCTTACCCTAACAAAAAGGCATGCAGTGGTTGAGATCCAGCATGACATGCTGTAACAGAGATCTGTAGTAGATTTTGTGTATATACCCAAAGGAGATACAGTACATTGAACAATGCCTAGTAGCTAACACTCCGTAAACATGTATTTTTCATTGAATGGGGAGGTGCAGTGGTATGCCATTGAGTATACACGTTTGCTAGACGGGTATCCCCAGTGTTGTGCTCCATCACATCATATATATCCTAACATCAATACCTTTGCTAATTCTTTCTTTCTTCTAATAATTAAAGTTCTACTCATCCTCCAGGCCCAATCCAGAGTAGAGAGGGAGTCTTACTTGCCTCTGTCATGACTCCAACATGGATGGGGGGGGGGTGGATGGATGGACAGATGGCTGGATGGATAAATGAATTACAGGAGTGAGTTATTTGCCCCGACAAACTATTGTATGTTTTCCCTTCCTTCAGGATGTTGGCACGCATTGTTTGACCTTCATGCAGTACTCTTTATCACTTCTCTGTGAGCTAAATCCTATTCACGTATCGGCTCAGGCATGGTTGTTTTAGGTAAACTTTCTGTCTCTAGCTTAGGTTTGACCCGTCCATCATTCCCACATGCATCTGCATCGTCATCCATCTCTTGGTATGTCTGGTAAACTCTGTCAGACAGGAAACCAGTCGCTAGTGACCATTATGTTCCCAATGTCCAGCAAAGCTCATGGCACATAATAGACTCTCAATAAATAAATTAATTCAAGGTTGAAACGTATTAAGTCATTTAAATATTTCCTTTGTATTCTATCATGAGATAAAGCCAGTACTTGAAAAATGGCACAAAACTTGAACATTTCTGTGGAATAAGGCCTTCGATTCTGCTTTGAGAAGTGTTTTAAAAGTGCCATTTAGTCTCCTTTGGAATAATTTTCCAAGGAAAAAGGATCTGATGTCACTTAGGCCCTTGAGACAGTATCTCCTTCACCCAGTATAGAATTGTTAACAGCTATGTTACTATAATTAGCTTTGATAAGAGGTTAGTGGGGATGGATTTGTTACTGAGACATTATACTTTTAAAGACATGGAGCCTAACGCTGAGTTCTGACCACTGTATACCTGAGGACCACATCCTGATTTCCTGCAAGTGAGTGACTGTCAGTTGGGGTTGCAACTGAGGCAAGCCAATCCATGTCTTCTCAAATGAGTCCTCCTGGGACTATGCTATGCCATTGATTCGTAAACATTGTGATGCATAACCACGCTAATAGTCACTGACTTGAAGGTGCCTGCATGCAATATTTCTAACAATAAGGAACCTCTCGAGGAAGGGTATTACAGATGGAGACACTGAGACTCGGACCTTGCTCAAGCTCACTCAGATGGTAAGCAACTAAGCCAAGAACTCACAGCCTGGGCAGTCTCATTTGCAAAACTTCTCTGCCCACCTCCACTGAGGAGGTGCTGAGGAATAATGGGAACCTGAAGCGGAGATCAAGTGTCCACGGAAAGTAACTTCAGCATTGAATGACACCGAGCCAACTATCTCAGACACTACTGCCGAGGGAAGAAAGGTGGTCAGTGTACCAGAAATGCTTTAGCATCATCGTGAACACAGGACTGTAACAAATGGACAGCACATTTTACTTCATCCTCAGAACAAGGAATCTTCCACCACAAGAGAATCTTTTCTTATAATGAGGCTGACTTAAACTATTGTATTGCTTTATACACATGATCTCATTTGAGGCAAACCCAATGTTGGAAATGGAGACATTGCCCCATTTATGGGTAAGGGACCTAGGGCTGAAAGTTGGGTGGCTTAGGTGGCCCATCTAGGAGGTGCCATAGCTGTGGCATCAATTCTAGTGAATGTTTCACTGTGTTCTAGTTGACACTTGTCCTTACTTCTGCATATTACTGCTTTCTTCTTCTTTTCACCGACTTACACAAAATAAAGATTAGAGAGAATAGAGGAAGATCCTTTTACCATGTTAGATTTTTACATCACAGTAACTTCAAGACATTCTATTTGAAGGATGAGAAAAGAAGTCTTATGGGTATAGTGAGGCGATCGTTTTCATTGTCTCCAGTACTTCACAGACATTAAATAAGAGGCTGAGCTGCCCAGACAACGCACCCACAGGTGCAGTCCTGGCTGTGACAGAGCACCAAGAAGAGCTGAATAAATTATTAACACGGCTGCATTCTCTGAATTGGCGTAGATCCCGTGGAAAGAGTGACGTGTCTGCCTGGCAACTGTTCCGCTTTGCGGAGGAACACGGTATATAGTCCCTGGAGATACTCATGTTTGGTGTACAAGGTGATTTCTTTCTTGGAGTTGTTTTTCTAAATTGTTTTATAGGGTTATTCAGGTTAACGACAATAAATCTGTGATGAGGTTCCATAATTGTTTCAGACATTCACTTACAAGCTTTCCAATTCTGGATCCTGAGAAGTCCATGTAGGGCCTGGCTATTCGGTCACTTGCTCAGTGCCCGGGGCAATCGCATACGGCAGTGGGAGCTGAGTCCTGGCCAGCTGCACCCGGCCTGTCCGCCTCCCCTATTTGCACACAGACCTGGCTTCCTCCATCCCAGAGAGCCACGTTGTACCTGACGATTTGCTCAAATTAAGAGGAAGAAAATGCTGCATTTTTTGCAGCTACTTTCTTTATCATTTCTCAAACCATTATTGCATAAGGCTAAAAATAACAAGTATGTATTCATAGACTACTTAAAAAAAAGAGAGGCCAGTATGGTAGGGTATAGTCACTGAGCATAGAATTCCCAAGAGTATATAAACATGTTGAACGTAAAATATGTTGATTCTATAAACCATTTTCAACACATTCTTGTTATTCCTCTTTGAAAACTGCTTTCCGAGGTGAAAACAGGCGTGCATTTTTAATAGATGAATAATTGCAATAAGGGCACGTGTTTATTCTTCGAAAGCTAATTTTACTGTGGTGAAACATTTCATCTGAGACTAGAGCTATTTTTATAATTCTTTTCCCATCCACCCAAGAAACTCCTTTATTTTAATCTCTTCAAACTGGAACTCAGGCTCCTCCCCTGACCTACCCTGCTTTCTCTATGGTGCCCCCTTATTCTGGGACCCCTATCACGTTCCAAAACATTTACTATGTTCAACCTTCTCTTCTAAAAACCAGGACGAGGTATTAGGAAACACACAGGTCAAGATTCTTGTGTGGGCTTACTGTCATTTCAGTTGCTACACAGTGGAAAAAATTATTTGAAATGAAAATTCACAGTTTCAAAAAAAGGAAGGTCAAAGATGAGATTTATAATCATTGTTTAGGAATCACAGCCTTATTCACAAACACGGATCTCAGTTCAAAGCATCAGAAAATCGCTTTGGTGCCTAGAATCATTTCATGTGTTGTGGGCAACAGTTCAGTTTGAGTGTGGAGAGCAAGACCAGCCCCCTTTGTGTACCCAACAGGACTATTTTAGACACTGAAACCCATGACACACACTCTGAGAGCACACGCGCACGCCAGGCTGTGTTCGGAGAGAATAAAAACTCTGTGTCATTCGGAAACTGGCTGGGAGGCAACCAGGGCGCACGGCATTTCCAGCCATTACCTGTCTCTGGTTTTCCGTCTCCAGCCGCAGCCTGGCCTCCACGCACCTCCGCGTCTCCAGGAAGGCCTGGCGCTGGGCCCGGTCTGACAGGTAGCTGATGAAGATGCCAGCTGTGTTCATGCACATGAACAACACAGCCTGGGCCACAACCTGGAACAGAATGGCAAGCATAGCCTGGTCAGGTGGTTAAAAGAAGAGCTGTTTGTAGGCAAAGAGAGAAAAACAAACATTTCCAAGGTAGATCTTAAGGTAATAATCCAAATGCTTAGGGGCAGGTTAATAAAACCATGTTCTTCATTGAGGTCTTGGGCCTGATGACATCCCGTCTGGGAGGGCCTGCCTTGACCTCTCCATCTAGTTTAAAGCTTCCCTGCCCCCAAGTCTGGGTTTGCACCTGGTTTGGAAACATGACAAAGGGGCTTCTTCTCTCTTCCTCACTCAACCTCCTCTCTCCTCCTCACCAGCTGAAGGTGTGGGCCTCTTAAAGGGCCAGGAATCAGGTGAGAAGAAGGGGAAGAGACTAGTAAGAAAGAGGAAAGGTACTGGTTGAATGGCACCGTTGTGTTTGACCTTGGTGCTCCTGGGTCCTCCTAAGTAGCGTCCAAGTCCTTCTGTTCCGAGCTCAAGAAAAGACATTGCGTTCGCCTACTGCCTTTCATCTCCATTGCTGCACCCAGCTCCTAGGCACCCACATCCCCTGGCTGGACACTTAGCCCCCAAGTCCCGTGCTCTTGGCGAGCTGTGGTGTGCTTTCATAAGCCACCCTTACAGCTGGGGTCCTGGGCCTGTGCTGAGGCCTCCCTTAGGCTTTTGGACTCAGATCTGCCTTCATGGGGCTCACGCTGGAGCATCAGTGGCTGCGCCCTGGGAGGAGGGAGCGGCTGCAAAAGGAGGGCAGCCCGAACACTGGAGAATGAGGAAAGCAGGGGGAGGCTGTGGAACTCCCTGCAACCCCTAGTGGGCTCAGCCTCAGCCTCGCAGAGGTGATGTCTATGCACATGTATCTATATGTGTACACGCTATACCCGTGAATATATATGGATGTGCCTGGCATGTAACAGATGGCCAATGATCGTCGGATATAAATTTTAAGGTGAAGCCCTTTATTTCCAAATGCTTATAGGTCTAGTGACGTAACATGCATCTTTCATTTATTTCATAAGGGATGCATTGCAGATTTTCTTCCTCCAGGTTAAGGAATATTCTAGAGGGCCATGAAGTATTACAATCTTTTGTATGTATGCTATTTTACAAAGAGTGTTTATGTCTATTATTCACTGTGCAGGGAAGGCGGTGGAGGGGCCATGAGGGAGCCAACTCCGGGACCAGACAGAGACAGGCCTCAAGCCCCCTCCCTAACGTTTAGTGCCAGGGGACCCAAGGGGTCAACTGAGTGTGGATACCAAGTAGCTCGGTTTGCTGATACGCAAAGAGCTTCATGACCCAGCTTACAGTGCTGGGCCCCCATTAAGGCCATTTCCTTGCCATGTAAACTTGGCCCAGTCCATTTTTCTGGCCTTTACATTCCCCCCCCCCTGCAAAACAGACATATTTTCCAAAAACGTGGTTGGATAATCGATGAAGGCAACTGTCAAAAGGCCCCGTCACACAATCATTGCTCACTAGGTGTCGACTCTGTCGTGGTTATGGTCATTATTATTGCTTTCGGTGTCTCTCCTGTCTCAGCAGTGACTCACTGAGCATCCGAGCAGGTCCCCGACACTGTCAGGCGTAAGCTTTGAGGAGCCCTTCCGTGACGTGACAGCAGGGACAGTGAAGACCCGGAGGGCTCAGGGAGGCACGGGAGGAGAGTGACAGCGGGGTCGCAGCAGCGGTCCAGCCCGACAGAGGAACAAGCCGTCCTGCTGGCATCCTCTCCGGGGCTGCGGGCTCTCCCCACAGCTGCCGGCCCTGTGACCGTGCTTCCTGCCTGCCCTTTATAAATAGTACATGCTGAATTAGAAGAAGGAGCTATAAATAGTTCTCAAGGAAGTTTAAAACATAGCAGAGCCATAAAGCAAAGGAGTATACTTAAATGAACATCTAAGAAAGAGGTAGAGAGAAAAGGACACAGGTGTGCGGAACTCGGCTGGCACCCCGTGACCAGTAAACCCAAACGATGAAAAACCTACACAAAAAAACCCCAAGTTCAATCAATGATGTCGTGAAAAATGACAAAGGAAACAAGAAGAAAAGGCAGTCTTTTCAGAAGGTAACAAGAAGAGAGAGTTTTAAAAATAGAATTAAAAGCACAAGTGACCAAGGATATAAGATTTTTTTAAGAACGGACTGAAAAAAAAAAAAAACAACCCTCTGGCATTAAGGAGGAAGCCAAACTGTTAAAGGCTAAAGGCGGGAAGAACTGGAGGTGAGGAGAAAATAAAGCGATTGAACCTTTTAAAAACAGTCAAGGCAACAAATGACGAAGTTAAAAAATTTTTAAATATGAGAAATAGAACAGGTGGCAGCACCAACTTTAAAGAGAAGTGATGTCAGTGCCAAGTAGTTTAAGACAGGAAACATTTATTTTTACTCCGCTGCATTCAGAGATGGACAGACAACACAGCTGCCACAACTGTCCCAGGAGGGTCTCCCGCCTGAGGGGGACTGCTGCTTGGAGTCCTGCTGGGAGTGCGTAGCAGCCTGGAACCTGCCGAGCTCCTTGCTCGTGGACTGGACGGTTCCCGTTCGCACACCCCAACCTCGCGCCAGGTGCTGTGCTTTGGCCTTTGCATGGGCTGTTTTGTGGACAATCCAGTAGCAACTCTGCTTGGTCTTGTTAGCTCCATTTCACAGAAAAGAAAAGTGAGGCTCCCGGAGGTTAAGCAGTCACCCAAGATCACTGAGCTAGCTTGTGGTATTAAGGTGGCCGACGGCCCTGGTTTGCCTAGGACACAGAAATTCATTTTAAAACTTGTTCAAGTCTTTTGCCCATGTTTTAATTGTTGTTTTGTTGTTTTTTTTTTGGTCTTCCTGGAGCGGAGTCGTGTGAGCTCTTTATATATTTTGGAGATCAAACCCTCGTCTGAGGTATCATTGACAATATGTTTAAAATGTGGATGGTGCCAGGAAAACCAGGAAGAGTTTTCTCATGCTTACATTTAGTTAATGTGAATTTTAATTAATTACAAGTTCAGGTGGGAAAGAAGAGAAGGAGGAGAGAGGAGAGGAGAAGAGGGGAGGGGAGGGGAGGGGTGGGGAGGGGAAGGGAGAGGAGAGGAGGACGCAGGGGCAGAGGAGGAGGAGGAGATGCAGGGGAGGCAGGAGGAAGGAGGTAAAGCAGTTTGAGCTCTCTGAGCCATGCTACCCGCTCAGGAGCCCTGCTGGCCTCGCTGACAAGAGGAGGAGCAGTCTGTTTCAGGTGTGTGGCCTCCAGTAGTGTGCCCACCCCCCTGGCCTGGGTGTGCCACCAGGACCGAAGTTTCATCCTCTCCACACGTCAGGGTCCCTCAACACAAGCCGGCTACTTCATCTGGAGCTCGACGGCACTGTGGGAAAACTTGTCCCTGTTGGATTACTGAGATATGATACATCTGTTCACTAGCTTTTTTGTTTTGAGCATTTTTGGGGGACTCAGTTGCTAGCTTTAAAGGCTAACCCCAGTGTAGGCTGTGATTGTGACGTAGGTTTTACCCAGGCAGCAACGTGTCCTATTATGACACATATAACAGAAAACGCAGATGTGAACAAAGGAAGTAGACGTTGGAAGAGCCATAGTCTTAATGACACCCCCCCCCCCCCGAGTCTCGCTGTTAGCAATGGCAAGTGCATGATAAATGTTTGTTGAATGAAAAAGTGAATTAATGTCCCCTACGTGGCCGGCAGTCAGGAAAGAATATCGGGCATTTTGCAGCCCTGCGCCGGGAATGAAGTCATCAATATTCACAGGCAGGCAAATCAGATATGTTTTGGAGACCAAAGTGGGCACTGATTCGATTCTCCTCCCTCTTTGTCTCGGGCCTGTCGGGCACTGCATCTACAGTGTGTTATGGATGTGGCGAGAAAGGAGGCCGCAAGTCTGCAGGGCCCCTGAGGCTCCAGTGAATGGCTCCCCCGCGGGAGGGGCCCCCTGGTCAGGGCACAGGCAGGGCGCCGGTGGAATTGCCACCTGCAGCCACATCCTTATCCCTGCCACAGGAGGTGAAGGAGAGCTGGGGATCTGGGTTAGCTGCCTTTCGGGGTGCTTCTGCTTCCAGGCTGAGCTTCAGGAGTCTGCACATGGGGGTGACAGTCTGAGCCTGCGGTAGTTTCATTCTGCCTCGGGGGAGAGGTGTGTGTAGGAGGGTCTGGCTTCGGGAGAACACTGTGGGCGTCTCCCGTTGTGCCGTGTCAGCCCCAGGGGTGTCCTTCGAATCGGAGGTGGGTGTGGGGGGGGCCTGAGACAGCAGGCTCCATGAGCGCATCGCATACCCCACTCCCAGAATGAGGGGGCACCCTGGTGCTGTCCAAGAGTGGGGGGTGCCCGCCCTCCAGAATTCAGTATGCATTTTATATCAAAGGCCTCCCCATGCCTTTGTATCCCTGGTAGGTGCAGTGCAGCAGTCTGGGAAACCAGGTAGTGGGGGTGTCTACTCCCAAAGAGCTATTTGGGGAGCCTGGGATTACAGAGCCGGAAGCCCTGGGCCCTGCAGCTTTAGACTTCCGGCTTCCCCCAGGCTGCACACCTGGGCCAGGTGACATAGCGGGAATCCTGGTAACCACGAAACATGGCATGCTGGGCTCCTCGTGCCGAGAAACCAGTGGACAGGAAGGGTTCCCCTCCAGGTAGGCTTCTACCCTGGCCTGAGAAAGGCATAGGAACTGGAAGTAGAGACCCCGGAAAGGTGAGATTCTGGGTCATGCCGTCAGGTAAACCTACCAAGACCAGCAGAGGTGCTGGCTGAGGGCAAGGGGGATGTGGGAGAAAGAGAAGGAAGGCAGTGTAGACCAGTTGGGGACACAGGACCAGGCTGCAGTAGTGGGGACTTTCATTTATCCCTTTTAAGTGCCCACAACAAGGACAGGCCCTCGGGAACCTAGAAGAACCGCTCTTAGAACCTGGGGGAAGCAGGTCCCAGCGGCACGAGGGGTGGGCCGCGCTGGGTCCTGGGCTGAGCCACCACATCGTCCTTCGCTAAATGTGTCCAGAGAATATTCTCCTAGGACCGGTGCTGGCACAGAGCCCTCAGCTCTCAGCCTCCTCCGAGGAGCTGAAGAGAGTCCTTCTCGCCGAAGGTCGTGGAAGGTCACGCTCTATTCTACGTGGAAGTGTAAATGCTCGTAACTCCAGCTCGGATATGTCAGGACGTTCACCCCCGCTGCAGGACTCCCCACGGCGCGCACAGCTTTCTGCTGAAAGGGCATCACAGCCCAACCTGTCCCTTTGTTCATGTCCACTTTTGCCCTTCCCACGGGCGCTGATCCCAGCAGCATTCCCTAGCAGGCTTCCTCACACCGCTCTCCCTCTCAGACTCTGGGAGGACGGAACCTTACTAATGTAGTCAGCCCCCAGTATTTGTTGAGCAAATGATTTCAATTAATGAATTGCGTTTGTACCATCCGGACCCCCAGATAGATGACAATGATAACTATCTCATAAGTAGTTTCATCCTTTCTTTGTTCATTTTGTAAATACTTACTGAGCCCCAAACAGGACCTACGCACTTAGATTTAGAGTCCAGTGGCAAATAGGATATCCCAGTTCCCTTCCTCATTGATGGGGCAGCCGGTGGGGACTTTCATGTAGATCAAGTCGTTCAAGGGAAACCTCTCTGGGTGTGAAATAGTTCAATGAACCCTGAAGAGGAGGAGCTGGCTGAGAAAAGAGGCGGGCGACAGTTCTTCCAGGGAGGGGGACCCTGCAGTGTGTACAAGGGGGGAGGGCTCCTTGTTAAAGCTCTAGTCTTGCTCCACCTGGGTACTCTTGGGCCGAACCACTGCTGGGTTAGGGTGAAAACCACAGGAAATGATTTTCTACCCATAGATCTCTGCCCCGAGACTCCGTTCTCCCAGTGGTTTGCACAAATCAGAACTGCCTTCTCACCGGCGTCCCCCCCCACCTCCTCCTCCTCGCTACACGGCAGATGGCTGTGTCAGGGAGGTGGTGGCAGCAGCTCCTGCGGAAGTTTCTGGTGGGAGCATGAAGGAGGTGTCCTATAATGCCATGGTTACTATGGCGAATTTGATTGGGTCTTGGGTTTGGAGAAACCATTTGATTCATCATCATTAGTTAGGAGCTGAAAATAGCGCCGTCCTAAGAGCTCGTGTTCTGTCAGAGAGCAGCAGTTTGGAGCTGGCTAAGTACAGCAAAACTGCAGTGTTCTCCCAACTCACTGAGCTCTTGGTCCTGACTTCCCCAAGGAAGCCCACGTTATCTTCTGTTTTACTTACAAAAAAAAAGGTGTGTATTGTTACAAAGGAATATCCCATGGACCTAAGAAAGGTTTAAAAAAAACAAAGCGTTCCTTAGGTCCAACCTGAGTAGCCCAATTCAAATGGTCCATCTAAAGAGATACAGTCAGCTCCATATGGAATAACTTTGTGAAGTTTCTCAACGGTGCGTTTTCAGGTCTGGAGGGCAGAGTGGTCCCCCTAGCACTCCTTCCTCGGACGAGGACCAGAGGGTAGAGCTGGTTGAAAGTGGCAGTTCATCAGTAGGCAAACCTTGGCCTACACCTGGTTGTAGTAGGCAACAAACGTGAGCTAATGTGTCAACAAGGGCTCAGTTTATTCTTTCTCTTCCCAGCGTATTAATGTAATGTTTGACTCCAATAAAGTGTTCCTCTAAAGTGCAAGTACACGGTGGTTCTGAGTAAGCGCAGTGTGTTTGGGTCTGCAGTGCTGAGCTAGATCCACTTTGTGACACATTACGTATAAAAATATAACAGAAGCCAGGAACATAAGATGTCTCTAGCCCACGGTGACTCATGCCTAAAACCATCCTGTTCACCATTTTTTTTTTTTCATAAATTTGCTTATTTTAGATTTATGTCCTAATCCCACCACTGAACACAGCTCAGTCTACTTCGCCCGATTTTCATCAGTGGGGCAGTGAACCTGCCAGGACAGGCCGTAAGATGAAGCGTGTTAACAAATGGAAAAGTCCACCCCGGGACTCTGACCCAGTGGCGCGAAGGTCTGCTCCTGGGATTCTTTCTTCTCAACTCAGCACAAGGAATTTTATCCCACAGTATGTTTAAGGGAATGTTCTGCTCAGGGAGCTACGTGGGATTAAAATAATTCTAAAAACTCAGGAAGCTCTGCCTGTAAGTAGTTGTGGGAAGGGGAGACACGGACTCCTCCTCTCTAAGCCTCCCACGCCTCCTTGTTAAATGCGGGTAATCGCTGGACCTGCGTCCTGGGTGGCTGTGTGTGAGAGAGGTAATTACACGGAGCCCTTGGCGTACGATGAGCATGCAATACATGTTTGCTGTTACTATCAATAGCGATTTCTTTCTCTTTATCTAGATGATACAGTCCTTTAATGAGGAATTTTGTGTCGTACTTAATTCTTCTGGACTCCATAGCTATTGTGAGAACGCCGTTACTTTGCAAACTAGGACGCTCTTGGCAGTGAAAGGAGACGGCATAAATCTGGGGTGTCCTGGACACACCGCGGCATGTGGGCATCCTACCTGCAGTGCGTACTGCTGGGCGACACACGGGCCATGTGTGTGAGCCTTCGAACTATATTCCCGGGCAATTGCTCAGTAAAGAGCAGTCACTGCAAATCAGTAAGTGCACAGCTCTGACCCCATGTCAGCTGGCAAACAGACTAATCCCTCTTTCACCCTATGGAGACACCGGCCATAAACAAATAAGTAAAAAAAAATTATAGCATCTCCTGTGCACTGGCGAGAAGTGCCGTGGAGAAACACGTAGCTGACTGAGAGAAGAAAGCAATGGGAGGAGGCGGGAGCTGCCTCCTTCAGGGGCAGCCGGGGAAGGCGTCTCGGATACGGTTATATTTGAGCAGAGGCCCCAGAAAGGTGAGCACACCATGCAGGTGTCCAAAGAAATAGTGGAAACTATATATTCCATTATCAGGACACATTCACAGCAATCGCCCTGCTGAAGGAAAAGGCAAAAATTGAACAGATGATGGATACGATATGAGCTAATCCACTTCACAGGGACCGTAAAAACTCACTTCAGGTTCACATAGCATCCTCTCTGTAATGTTGGCTATTTGGTCTTTAAACACTTCCTAACATATAGCTTTATCCAGCTGTTACCATTGCAGAGATAATAGATTGATTAATTTTCTCCTAGGTGCCTGGTGCTTTAGAAAGAATATTTCATTCCTAACAATAACCAGTCAGAATGGGGGTGATGACACCCACTTTCAGTTGAGAAACGTGAGGCTCGAGAGGTGAGAAGACTCATGTACACGCACGGCCAGGGGGCGGGGCCAGGGGGCAGGGCCCGGGCCCGAAACACTCATCCAAGGCCGCTGATTCCAAATGTGCGGCCTCTCTCCTGAAGCCTCTGTTTTTAATCCCAACACCTGGGTGAGAAGCCTGTGTTCGCCTGAGAAGGAGGACACACATCACGACCCAGTTACTGATGGAAATTCATTCCTTCTGTCATCACGCACGACTCTCTCCTGAGACCTATGACATGCCAGGCCCTGTCCTCCATGCCGGGGACACTCTGCTGAAAAACAGACACAGCTTTTCTGTCTGTGCGCCTGCCTCGCTGGCACTACAGCTAAGCGCCTTATTGGGGATGGTAGGAGGTAAAAGTGGTGTTTTAAAAAGTAGAGCAAGGTCAAGGGAGGAGGAATGGGGGGTGATGCCATGTGGGAGAGAGGTCACAAATGGAAATCAGAACTTCAGGGTGCATGCTCTCATGGAGAACGTGGCAGCCAGATGGAGGGTGAAGCATGTGGGTCTCTGGGTGAGGGACATCCCGGGGGTAGGCAACGGCTCGTGGTAAGGCCGGGAGCGGGTGCTCCAAGGGTCTCTAGGAGAGAGTGAGCTGGAGCAGAGTGAGCACTGGAGAGAGCGGCGGGAGCCAGGGAGGAGGAAGGCAGAAGGGCAGAGGTGGAGCTTGTGGGCCGTGGCAGGGACACCAGCTTGACGAAAAGGGGAGTCACGCTGGGTTTGAAGCAGAAGAGGGGCTGGCTTGCTGACTTATATGCAGCTCCGAAGCTGTCCTCCCAAAAGCTAGAACTGGCAGGACACACAATTGGTATGTAAGCTACTTCCTGATTCCTTCTAAAGTTCGTTAGCCGTGAGAGTCACTGTCCTGCCCCCATCCAGGACACTGGAGACAGACAGCAGCCTTTGGTGGCTTTGAGCATCCCTTCGAACTTGGAATGCCTGTGATTCTAGAAAGCGAAGCCAAAGGACTGGAGACCCTCGGATGGGGATTCCTTGCGCCCACCCCGAGTGTTTCTGTGGACAGTTATGTTGGCTTTTGAACTTCAGAAAATACAGAAAATATCGTTTGCATAACTCCCTTGATGATCTGGGAAGGGGAATGCTGGGAAGCCAGGGAGCAGGCGCTGGGTGGGCTGGAGGAGGTGCCCCCTCTCCTGGGGACTGTGGGGGCAGCCGCCAGGGGGCGCTGTTCTCACTGGAGACCACCAACAGGGCATCTGTTTCCACTCTCCACCAGGATCAGGTGGAGGAGCCAATTAGCAGTCATCGCCTGATAACCGTTCATCTCTCTTGCTCTTCGGAGTTTTAGAAATGGTGACAGAGAAGTTGGCCAAGTAAGAGGAAAAGGAATCCCACTAGGAAATGCTCAGCTCAGGACCACTGCCTGCCAGTGTTTGGAGGGCAAGAAACCTTTCGGGGCCACGCTTCCTGGTCAGACAAGCAGCACGGCTAGGGATTTGCACTCTAAAATCAGGTTATTATACCACTCGGTACATTAAATGCCAGAAAACTAAAAACATAAATTGCATTACAAACCTCAAGCATTTTTTTTCTTTTTTGTATGCGTGCTCTCTGAGTGGGTCATTCAGGGTAAGTGTTGGTTCAAGGGGAGGAAGTGGGCTTTGAAATACATGTTCTCCTCGAACACTTCATCAATACAGTGACTCAGTGGCATTCCAATATTGTCTGCATTAGCTGTTATTTCTTTTAAAGGTCAAAGAGAACACTCACAGACAGAGAAGTTGTTCTTTTCCTTTTCCTTTTGGTCAAATACACCACTTTGGAGAAATGATGTTTATATCAAACATATTCTTTCAGCTTTCCACCAGATCATTTGGAAACACCAAAGGCACACACTCTCATTAATCAGGCTATTGGCCACTGCCTTGGCTTGAACCTGCTGCCAACTTCTTCACTTTGGCCAAGCTCCTCTCCCCGGAAGCTCTGCTCATTCACTCAGTAATTACTCAGGGAGCACTACTGATGTGCCAGGCTCCAGTCTAGGGGCCGGAGAGACAGCAGCAAAGTCAGGGAATGGGGGTCTCTGCCTCCATGGCGCTTCCACTACCAGCTGCATAATAACAGGTAACACTTATGCGCTAGGCACCGTTCCAGCACTTTGCCTGAATCGTCTCTGTTAGTGCTCACTCCACCCTTACACCTGGGGCTGTAACTGTCCCCACTTTACAGAGGAGGGAACGGAGGCTCACAGAGTAAGGACCTTGTCAGGTTGTGAGCTAACAAGGGGCACGATCTGGGTCCAAACCCAGACACTCTGACTCTGGAGCACCCATCCTCATTCATTTGGCCAAAGCACCTTCTTCTCCTCTTGGGGAGGACAGGTAAGAGTGTATGTTTGCGGGAGGTTAGAGCGAAGGACATGCACGTGGGCATCTCCTCTTCTAGCAATGGAGGTCTAACCTTATAATCACGCCCTTCTGTTGGTATCTCTGAGTCTCAGCCTGGAATTCCCAGTTTGCCCGCCACCTCCACGGTGACGTCTTTCTCAGTGTCTCCAGTCAGAATGAATGACACCTTCTTCCTACCTCCATAAACTTCAGAGCCACCAGGAACTCATACGGGGATGATGCAAAGGGAGGAGAAAGGGGGTGGCAGTGGTGATGAAAATCATGGTCAAGTTGACCTGAACAAAAGTGGTGAACTGGGTGCCTTAGGCAGTGATGGCCTTTTGTACATGCAAAGACGGCAGCGGCCTCTCCTGCCGACACCACACACTCTGTCGTCACAGAAAAGGCAAAGAACTGCTTGGGATGAAGTGAGCTCCCTGCCATTGAGGTATTCAAACAAAATTAGGGTTGAAATTTGATGGGAAATGTGTAGATGAAGCATATTAATTTATTGAATATGTCCTACTTTTTATGTTATTCATTATTCCTCCCAGAACCAGTCCCAAAATTGAGTGGACACATGAATGAGAGCAGGACTCAAAAACCCTACTCAGTCATGTGTATCTATGGGGACCGGCACTCCTTTCTGAGACTGAGGAGGTTTGTTGAATTCCTCTCCTTTTTAGAATTCAATTATTCTGCATCTAAGCAATTATTTATAATGTCAAGAGTCACAGAGCTATAAGCTTCAAATTAGAAGGAATTGTAACTCATTAAGTCCAACCCCTTCCCTTTTGCCCCAAATCCCTGACAATGGCATATCTATCTCAGTCTGATCTATCATCTATCTATCTATCATCTATCTATCATCTATCATCTATCTATCATCTATCATCTATCTATCATCTATCTATCTATCATCTATCTATCATCTATCTATCATCTATCTATCTATCATCTATCTATCTATCTATCTAATTCAACACTTGTGTCAACTTCCTCTTTATGAGGTCAACAGATTCTATATGTTTATTTGATAACTCAGCTTTACCAAGAGTCATTCCAAGAAGCAGTAAGAGTAACTATGTTTAATGAAATTGGTGTTCTCCTCTCTAATGATACCATCTATTAAATACTATGGAAGCCATGAGTATATATATATATTTTTTTTTTACCAGAACAAAGGAAAACCATCACACTGGCATAAGGATTTCGTGTAGGATCACTGGAGTTACAAATTGGCAGATCCATTAGGTTGTCTCCTCTTGGTACGATGCCTGTTCGGCAGCTGGCACTGCAATTTTTAGCCTTACCCAGGATTTGAGCCAGAGAGAAAGAGGCCAGAAGTCTGGTGAAAGCAGTAACCTGAACCCTGGTCCAACCCAAGTTTGTCTCACCTTCTTAGACATTAAAAGGCTACTGTCTGTCACACATCCTCTAAAGGAGCCACAACTACCACCTGGCCCTGAATACCAGCCCTGGGTGGTTCCCTCCCTCCCTCCCTCTCCCCTTCCTTTCTTCCCTCTCTCAATCATGAGTACGTATTTATCAAATACTGTGATGCTGAGAATATCGTGGTGAGCAAGCAAATCAGACCCATTCCCTATTTTCATTGCACTCATTATCAGGTAGGAAAGACACAGAACCACAACACACACACACACACACACACACACACACACACTGGTAT
This sequence comes from Phyllostomus discolor, assembly GCF_004126475.2. Taxonomy (NCBI): domain Eukaryota; kingdom Metazoa; phylum Chordata; class Mammalia; order Chiroptera; family Phyllostomidae; genus Phyllostomus; species Phyllostomus discolor. The sequence continues at coordinate 133,225,005 of NC_040909.2, forward strand.
ACATTTTCTGCGAGAAGTAGGGGAGATTTAAGAATGGGCATAAGTTGGGACCCAAGCAAGGGCAGAGGAAGATTCCCCGAGAAGGTTTTCTCGAGCTGAAACTGAGGGAGAGCACCTCCGGCAGAGGAGGGAGGGAGAGTCAGACAGCTCAGAGGCAGAAAAGGCCATGGGTCTTTCAAGCATCTGAATGTAGGTCATTGTGACTTTGGGACTGAGACAGAGAGAGACGAAGAATGGCCCCACCGGAGAGAGACACAGGTGAGATTCAAAAGGTGGGTCCCAGGAGGGAGTTCCATCTTTGTTATGAGAAGCAATGTCAGCTACATTTACTGGTAGGTCCTAATTCCTCATCATAAGGAAAACACCCCCCTGGTGATACTGTGAACAGCAGACTGGGAAGGTCGAAAGTGGACGCAGGAAGGCTACTGCGATTCAGATGGGGAACAGCGTCTCCTGCACCAAAGAGGCAGGAGCAGAGACAAAGGTGGAGCGTTGTGGGGATATTCAGGAGGCAAATTTGTCAGGAACTTGCAATTAATTGGCCAGGAGGACTGAGAGAAGGAGAAGCGACAGGGGCACTGCTGGGCTCCCTGGCTTGGGCAACGGCGGGGATGAATAGAGCTTCCTGGGCTCACCGAGCTCAAGGCCCAGGATGAGGGCAAGGGGAGGGGGACCATGTCCAGCACTCCTTTCGGAGACTTAGGAGGTTTCTTGAACTGCTCTCCTTTTTGGAATTCAATTATCCTGCATCTAAGCAATCATTCATAATGTCAAGAGTCACAGAGCTGTAAGCTTCAAATCAGAAGGACTTTTAGAAGTCATTAAGTTCAACCCCTTCTTCCCCTTTGCCCCAAATCCCCGATGAGGGCATCTGGCTTCTCCTGAGCACCTCCAGGAATGACTTCTCAGTCCCACGGGGCGTGGTACAATTTCAAAGAGTTATAAATAGGAAGGTGCCTGTCGCTTCCTTTGGGAAGGAGTCCCACAGACCTTCTCCAGCCATAATAACTGCCTGGCATTTACTCTAGTGCTATAAATTATACATCAGATGAAACAACATCTGAGGCAGGTCTTTCTGGTCCCCGAATCTCAAGTGTAGAGCAAAAATAAATAAATAAATAAATGAACCACAAAATGAAAATGGCATTGTTTGTCTTAGATGATTAGATCATTAAGTACAGGAGAGGAGTTGCAATGTTATCTCAAGGAGCAGTCAATGTTAATTTATTGGGCAATGCACCATGAATACATTTTGCAGCCAGTATTGATTAGAAATTGCATTTGGAAGTTGGTAATGGAGAACGAAAATAACAGTGGACTAAACACATTTGGAGCCTAGTTTACGTCACATAAAAATTATCGAGCAGTCCAAGGCTTGCATGGTAACTTCGCAGTATTCTCAGGGTCCTAGGATTCTTATTTCTCTGTGGCCCACCATCCTGCTGTGTGGCTTCCACCCCCAAGGCCCGCCCCTGGCCCAGACGGCTGGTGCGGGTGCTGCCTGGTTCAGGTGCCGTCGCCTCTGCTCACCAGACAGGAAGAAAGCTAAGTGGGGTCCGGTGGGTGGAAAAAGGCAGAACTCCCTGATGAATCAGCTTGAAAAAAATGAAATTTATTAACTAGCTTTTAAGATGATCTTTTCAACTTTTTTTTTTACAACTAAAGTGCCTTGAACCAAGGTCTGTTTTTGCAGGACAGCAAATGAGAATTTGTCCCCACCATCCACAAGTCAGGAAGAACTTTGCTTAAGGAAAGACTCCACTGTGGCCAGCTGTAGGGTGACGTGTGAGCATTTAGGGCAAAATGGCTTCTCTTCCATAGAAGAGCGTTCTAGATGCATGACTATGGGCTGATTCCTAAGGACCCACGTTTCTGTGCATGAAGGGAACACAGAAGCGATGGGTAGCCTGAAAGTTGGGGGGCACCGTCTCCTCCCAAGGAGCAGTCTCCGCCTGCAGTGTGCAATGTGCAATGGCTGTTAGTCTCAAAAGCGTCAGGGCCTTCCCGCTTCACCTTTTGCTGGGGTGGCCGGCCCGTGGACGGCCCACCTGCCTCTGGCAGACTCCCACCCCAATGGCAGAGCAAGGCAGCCGCCCGCTGTGTGGCCACATCAGACCCACGTGCGTTTCAGAAACAACGCTACCGCTGCCCACAGCTTGGCTCCTGGTGTCGGTTCAAAACTCTTCCACATTCATCAGCTCCTTTAATATTTATAAATGGTGAGGTTCCGACAGCGTCTTGTTATAGACGGAATGACTAATGTACGGCAGGCCTAAGGGAGTTCCTGGGGGCCGCGGTGTCTGTTTCCTGGGGTCTGCAGACGACGAAGAGGAAGCCACAAAAGCCAGCCTCCCAGTCGGGGACCCTCGGGCTGCATGAGTGCCCAGCTCAGCCACTTCTGGGTAACACTGGCAGAAAATGGCTTGTGGATCACAGCTGCCACGCACATTAGGAAAAAGCCAGATAGGCGATTCTGACAAGCGCCACAGAGTCATAATTAAATATTCAGAAGAAAGAGACTGTCTGTCAATTAAATATCTCAGTCGCTATTTCCTTGCAAACAAATCAGCTGAGCGAAATGGCACACAATTTTACAACTCGCGGTGTCCGAGGTAATTAAACCACTAGGAGGAATTAAATATTAAATACAATCAAAGACAGAATTCTCTTGGCATTCGCTGCATCATTATTTCTGTTTTGTCTTCCTTTTCAGAGGTCACAGACCTCAGCAAGTTCCATGTTTGCTATGAGATTTGTCATTAGCCGATGTAAGGAGACAAACCCACCAGGAAAACACACACATCCCCACGTTCCCATTCATTGTAACTCAAGGGAATGAAAACATCTTAGAGCCTGAGGAACCTCAAGAGTCATTTCACAGTGATAGAATTTTCGAGCAGTGAGGAATTCCCCTCGAGGCCACCGCAGGTTGAGTGGTCTGCACAGAGAGTTGCGTGGTCTTGGAGGTAAAATCCGAGGTCGGTCCTTCCGTGTGAGGACGAGGTGCTATTTTCAGCCACCTGTGCTGCCCCCGGCTCCACGAAGCAGTAATGTAATCATCAGCATTGCCACCGTTCGGAATACTAATTTCATTTTTCTCCTTCTTCATTCCTTTTAACGCATTGCTTCTGAAACTAGCAGCGTTAATTGACATAAAGCAGCCTTCAAGGACCATCAAACTGAGGGGCAGCTTTGAAACGAGACAGACGTGGCTGAGAATCCTTTACGAGCCGTAGGACCAAAAGGGAATGATGTAACTGCCACGAGCTCAGCGCCCTCGCTCTGAAAAGGGAAGCGGCAGCGTGGGTGCTAAGGTGACTGTGCTGGCGTTTACTCAGGGAGGCTCTTCTGCGAGCGTCCCCCGTGATGTGCCCGAGTCGATGCCAGGGACACACAAAGAGGACAGTGCCTGTCCTCAGGGAGCACATGGGTTAGCAACAGGAACAAGTAAGGAAACCCTCATTCCAATCCTACCTGACCACCCCCCTTCCTCCTTCAGGGCTTTGCATATGACCTCATCTGAGTTCAAGCCAGCGGCTTCCTTTGCAACGTAAACGCGGGCCAGGGCTGGGGGGAGGGGAGCGCGGGGCGCGGTTTGAGGAGGCACTTCGTCTCCTGTGCGTGGGAGTTCAGGGTTCCCTGTCACCTGGCTCCAAAGCGCTTACCTCGATTCGTATGTTTCTCATGAAGAGAGGAGGGATCCTGTGCACTTGATGTTGACCGTCTGGGGCCATGAACTTATTCTTAGGTGAGCTGCCCACCACCCATAGGCTAGGAAGGTTCACCCAAGTATAGGGGGAGTGTGACTTTGAATTTAGAAGGAAACAGTTTGTCCTTATTGATTTTGATTCTGTTTCTTGAGCCGATGGTAGAAAAACGAAGGAAGTGGAAAAATGATTCACAAAACTGAAAACAGAAGGACTGGTGCCGTCGTTTTGGGCTTCCTGGAGTCTGCTTTAGTTAACCGCATCAGGTTCCCACATCCAAAATCAGGCCTCGTTTGGCTTTTAGGCAGCGTACAGACGGACTGGTCCTGTTACGGTGCCAACCGGCCTTTCCGTGATCGGTTTTCAGCTGTAGGCAACCGTGGACGCAGCGATCATCCGGTCACCGCGCTCAGCAAAGTCAGCGCGTTCTGCTGAATGTCTTCCTCTCGGGAGTGCGGCAGACCAGCCTGGCTGCTGTGCGGTGCCAGGAGTCAAGTGGGAAGGTGGGGGCAACGCTTGCCCACGGCTGTAGGCGTGTGAAGCCAGAAGGTGAACATCCGCTGGCAACCGGAAGGGGGCGCCACAGAGAGGTCAGGTCCAAGAAGCCACGTTGGGTATACCCCGGAGCAAAGCGGTGTGGAGTGCGGTGGTGGTGGGATTCAGAGCCAGAGGGCTGAAGCCAGTGAGAGGGTGAGCCCTGCTCCAGTACTTGGAGTCTAGTTTGGATGGATGGGCTGGATCTCTTTAAAACTTTCAGCAATGGGCAAATACCTATGAATAATCTAGGTCCATATTTTTCCCCTTTATTTTTTATTTTCGTCTTCTTTTTTTGACTTGAATAATCCGAGTAATCACTTGATATTTTCTTCGTGTTATCCATGATGACTCCTTTAACACATGTGGAGCCAAAGCTCTGCGTGTGGCTTTCAGCCCCAAGCACTTCCTGGGGCAGCTCTCGGTGCGCTCCTGCCCGCATGGACCAGAGAAACTGACCTCTGTCCTCTCACTCACGTTTCACTTCCCGTTGACGACCACGTGACTGTGTGCCTCGGGGGCAGTCAGGGGGGAAGGAGACAGTCACGTAGTATTCATTCATTTAAAAGTACGGTGTTGAGAACTCCCCACGGGCCAGGTGCTTGCTACACCAGGTACTAGGGACACAACAATGAGCAATGCAAAACCCTTGACCTCAAGGGGCCCGTAGCCTGGTGGGCACAGGGGAGCAGTATGACATTTCTCTGAATGGGGGAAAGCAGCGTGTGGCAGTGTGGCACCGAGAGGGACTGGAGTCTTGTCCAAGCACTGCGTCTGTCCTCCCTCGTGCGGGGATGGGTTGCCGGGGCTCCAAGTCAAGCAACTCAGTTTTTAGCCGGGGTCCCTGTGAAGGCAGCACGACGGGGCATGCTCAGAACTGCCAGCCAGCCTGTGCTTCGCCAACACGAGGCAGGTGCCCCTGCACACCATGTGACCTAGCTATCAGGACTGGGGTGCAGTCGGTTTGTGATGAGGTGATGGATACACAACTGACACCTTAGGTCTTCCCTGGAGTACTTTCACATTCTTCGCTAGAAAGGCAAGTCCATGCCTGTTTACAGTATCTTTTGGAGTCTGATCTTTCTTAAAAAAAAAAAATCTACTGCAGCTTTGAGTTTTCATGCTTTAGAGATCTGTGCTAAAAGCAGCCCAACACTTGCCTTGACATAAAATATTTTCTGAATGCTGTATTCCAGAAGCATTCAAAGAGCCAGGTACACACCTGGCCCCTCTGCACCCGAGTCACACACTCCCTCCTTCAGTCCCTCAAGTATCGGCCTCATCACCACAACAGCCCTCGGCTGTGCAGGACACAGAACCTGGTGTCCCACGAGCAGCCAACACACATCTGTTGACTAATAGACCTTCTCAGCCAGCCTCATTCTCCCCTTCTTCCTAATGCCATCCCGGGTTTCTGTGGGCGGCGCGATCCAACCTATTTTTGTCATCCTCTCTTCCTGATGGCATGGCCTGGTGTCAGGATTCTGGTCCCCCAAATATAAGCGGCACTGTTGGACAGGAATTCCAGGGGAGGCTCTGATAGGGCCGCTGACTCAGCTGTCAAGAGACTCTTGGCCATCTCGGCCTCTTGTTCTTGGCCCTCTCCATTTGCTCCCCTGCAAGGTGGCCGTGGAGGCTTGGAGATGCAGCCAGTGGCTTTCAGCTGAATTTGAGGAAGAGCCCTCCCTGCATGAAATCTCCTTTAGGCCGTCCCTGTGGATCGCTGGCAGGGGTGTCCAACCTGCGGCCCTCCGGCCGCACTGGGCTCGGGATGGCGGCTGTGAATGCAGCCCAACACCAAACCGTAAATTTACTTAAAACATTATGAGATTTTTTGTGATTATTATGTGTCACAGTGTATTGAATGTGGGGCCCGAGACAACTCTTCTTCCAGCGTGGCCCAGAGACACCAAAGTCTGGACATCCTGTCACAGCGTCTCCTTGAAGAGCCCTTGTCAGGGAGCTCATCGAGTCGGGAAGCAACCCCTTGGGCAGGTCTGTTTGTTACAGAGCCTCAGCTTTGGATGAACCCAAATCTTGGGTGCTCTAGCGACCACCCATTGGTCCTTATTCTGTTCCAGGGGACACACAAACAATAACTGGCCTGTCTCCCTCATGGCAGCACCCCCGCAGATTTGAGGACACCCGCCCCATCTCTTCCAGATCCCTTCTGTCCATCCCCAGGCCTCTCCGAGTTCCTCCCTTTCGTTGGTTTTCCTGTTCTGTTAAATTGCTTATGCTGCATTTCTTTTTCCCACGTTCTGAGTTAAACAAATACCTGTCGTTTGCTTATGCATTCCCTAATCCTTAGTTATCTCTAGTTGATAAGCAATCGTGAGTATTCAGCATGTAATCTCTCTCTTTCTCTCTGACACACACACACAGTCACACACACAGGCAGAAGGAAATACTCTGAAATGGTTTACTCCAGTCAACTGGAAAACCAGCTGCCACAGGACAAGGATGTGTTGTTTACAACTTGGCTCAAAAAACAGTTCTTGGTTGACATGAAAATTATATGCTGGTCAGCACTTTCTATAGAGACAGTAGTTGGAACGATATTGTCATTTTTTCAGAAACCCAAAACATCGATGTGACTTAAATTCACACCGAGCTCATGTCTTCACCATGAATAATTTTATGGTTTCCTGACTTAGGAACACTTGGGGGTATGAACAAAGAGTTTAGGCAAAAAAAAAAAAAAAACTCGGGTAGTGGGGCAGGAGGGATAGAAAACCCCAGTAACTAATGAATGTGCAAGGTACTGCACATGTTACATACATGATCTAGGCAAATGAAATCCAAAAATCAGATCACAGACATGCCCAGTCAGAGTCCAGACGGAGCTATCAACGGAATAATGCATTGCAGGTTTATCTGACATCACGCTGAGTTATAATCCCAGCTCATTGGTTGAGAAGGTGGTCACGTAGTTGCATTTACTGGTAGAATGGTTTCTGTTCCTACCGGGATGTGGCCAGGCCTCCCTGGGAATGTCTGGTACCTCAACGGTTAATTAATCCACTCTGCATTCTTCCTCTACCCTGCAGGGCTGACTGTGAAAAAAACCTTGCAGTGAGAAAAGCTGGCTTCTGAAGTGCTGCTTAAGTGAGCTGACTTCTTAAAATAGTCCTTCATAAACAAAACTCACATGACAAAATGTGAGTGTGTAAATCCAATTACGCTGTCTGGGGAGGCACGGGGCAGGATCTGCTGGCATCCGCCGCTCCGCTGGGGCTGGCTGGGTCAAGCAGCACCGTTCCTAGACTCAAGCCCCAAGACAATGCCGGGGGAGAAATTATGTTCAGAACCCACCCTCTTGCTAAGTGAGGTGTAAACAGATAGATCACAGAAAATGCAACAGCCTTCAGTTTCTGTTACCGTGAATTCCAGCCCAGAGCAAGCAAAGAACATGCTTCCAAATCGATACGTCAAGTGGACTGATACACTGTCCAGCTGCCTATTCTGGACCTGCCGGGCCCTCGGGGAATCAATATTGTGCCCATCTGTTGGTAAGAGAAAAGGTTTGAGACGGATGCTGTGTCTCTTATGTTCTGAAAATAAACACATGTAGGGCCAACGGAAGAGACTCACTTGTGAAACGAATAAATTAGCATCCTAAGAAATATTTAGACAACAGTGAAATGTCACATCAGCATGATTGTTGCAGTGTCCTTTGATTCCATGTTGCCAGCAGCATGGAATTTGGGATACACTTAAAAATCTTTCCCACTTTGGCTTGGTTTCACCTATTTTTGACGAGCTCCTAAAATGCCATCAATCATCAAGGTATAAATATGACTAATGCATTTGTCCTACTTAGCATGACACTGCAGCAGCTGCTCCTGAAGGAAAGTCCTCCCAGTCTTCCCAGTTCTCATCCGATTATGCGCCGACCCACTGATACCAGTCAGATGCCATTACCGGATAGGAAGGAAAGCACATCCATAATTCAGCCTTGCAAAGCACACACCCTGCAATCATTTTACAACTCCCTCTCTGAATCAGACGTCAGGTCTCTTTAGAACTGCAGGGCAGAGGCGCCTACAGGCCAGGATGGCTGGATTTAACCGGTCATTCAAAAAGTGATTAAAATTATCCTGGGGAAAGACTACTCTATCCACTCCCAACTCAGAGGAGGAAAGGAAAGGAAAGGAAGGGAAAGATAAAACCAAAAAGGATAGTCTCCGGGTATTTTTCAGAAGTAAGAGAGAATATTTCCATTTCTTGGCATTCAGAGGAATCTCTTGGGAGATTGACACTCAAATCTGTGTTTGAAAGTCATTTTCTCAGACATTCTGGGATAAGGCAGTTACTTTTTTTAAGCCTATATGAGTGGCCAAAGGAAAATGTAAAGGAACAGAGATACTTGGGGTTTTAAAAAATGCATACCATAACTAGTGAGGTGCACTCATTTAACGGATATTTGTGTGTTTTGAAGTGAGTTTCCACCTTGATAGCAATGACCAAATAGGGATGATTTAAATTATATGTCATTTGTTGCATGTTAAGTAGCCATACAATTCCCTTTATCAGTTTGAGTTAGCAGGAACAAAGAACATACAATATGTGCTTATGTTAAGTTTTACAGATGGGGAAGAGACAGTAATTCCATTATAGTTACTTTATCTTTACTGGGAAGTAAAGATAACGATCAGAAATGCACTTAAAAGCACACACAAATCCTGCTTTTCTCCTGGCTCTCGTCTGTTCATACCATAAACCACTATCTTACCCAGTACGAAAAAAAAATGTATTCCCCCCCCCCCGCCAAAGGATTTTTAAAAGGCTAAATGATAAGCTAAAAGTCTCTTGCTATTAGTCAAGTGTAATGACCGTGATTTAATTAGCACTTTTTTGGCTCCAGTCCCTACTGTTTGATGGGACGTGTGTAAGCCAGGAAAGAAAATGCTGCACGGGAAACTCAAATCTGACAGCATGACCTTGAGCACTAACGAACTTGGGCTTGCCTACCTGGCTGCCTTGGCTCCTAGACTTATCTTGGAGAAATCACCTCCACTCCACCCGCTTCCGCTTATCTACCTCACCACGAGGTTACAGAAGACTAATTAGCCAGAAGCTGGAATATTCAGAATGCCCCAGAGGAAAGCACAGGGCAGCGCTCTCTTTCTGGTGCTTTTAGCTGCCTCTGTTTTCCAATAACTAAGTGATCTCCACCATCTTATCGCTAATGAGCTGAAGGAGGAGGACGGGATGAATTTTAAATGTTAGGGTAGCTCATAATATTGTCACCGGCAATTAACAGAGAGGAAAACGCTCATTACAGCGGCAGTGCTTAGAATGTATCTACCCCGTGAAAACACCTAGCAAATACCTCATCGTTAATATTTTAGTTGTGCACACAATGTCATTTTGTAATGACTTTTCAGACAGACGCATTGAGCACGCAGGGTGAATGGCTTATCCGAGAGGTAGGGGACAATCCGTGCCTGAAGGAAGACTCTGGACAAAGGTACTGGTGTCCTTGGTCTCAGTCATGCACGCAGAGCTGGTTTAACCTGAAATGCATGAGGCTTCAGTCGCTGTGGTGTTACCTGTGGCTGAGCCTTGTTGGGGTGAACATAACAAGAGCCCTTTAAGCGGGGCTTTGACCCTGGAAACACTGATGCTTCCTCAGGATTTCCAATGCCACTTGGGACCTGGTAAATACACGCATATGGGCCATCGCATCTGCCCCGGACCAAATCTCCTTGTTTGGTTGGGAAGTCCATGACTCGGGTGAGTGGAGAAAACATAAACCACCCCTTTGCTGATGACGAGGAATCTCCTGGGTAGCCCTGTTTAGGGCCCATCTGGTACCCATGGTGGAGAGCACTTGGTGATCTAAGTAAACATGGGGCTCTGTCTCCTCTATACAAGCTGTCGGCAGAGATTCCCAGCTTGGCTGTTACCCTGTCACGCCGCAGATACAGGTCCCTGCAGTAGGGGAAGTGGGGAAATGCGTTCTCATAGCTTGGACTGAGGGAGCCGGTGATGATCGGCTCATTGATTACTGCTGGAAACGGCATGTTCAGTGGCGTGAAACCGCTCGCTGCTCAGGTATTCTGACTGGGTACTCATTCTCCTGTCCTGCTTCCCGAAAATGCTAAGTGACACGTGAGCCAATCTGTTAATGGGAATCAAGGTGAATGCAGAGAAAGCTGATACGGCCGTGTGTACGGCCTTCAGTGGACACACTTGTGTCCAGCCGAGAGCTCAGACGAGGAGCGTGCCACCAAGAGCCTTTTTGCAGCCGTCTCGTCATTTTCTCATGATTTCATTTTGCCTTTTCCCCGTTAGATGTTAATTCGTGTGCTGGGTGGGCTGGGGCTCTCCTGAGTAGTGACACAGGTGCTCCTCACTCTTGGGCCATCTCATGCACCCGTGTGTCTTAAAGGGCAGCCCCTGCAAGGTCCCAGGGAACCGCCAGCGCTGCAGCTGGGGTTTCCGTTCTGCTCTTGGCCCCTGGGCGGCCCACTGTCTCTGGGGCATCCCCTTGACGTCTCCAAGAATCGGACATTTCTTCTCCGAAGTGAAAATGAAGGATGATCCCACCTCTTTGTCATCATTCGATGTGCGAATGTACGTAAAGGCACTCAGTTCCATGTTAAATATCGTATAAATGTAAAGGATTAGTATTGTGCTTTGATTTCTCCAAAGGTATCTAGGTGGAAAAGACTGCCTTACATAGATACAACTTGCATGTGTGTGTGCAAAGCCGTCGCCAACACGTCAGGGGCCTTGGATGTGTTACAATATTGTCCATGCACTGAACACTTTGGTTTACTCAGTGGCTGTCGTGTGTGTGCTGTGCGCTGAGGGGACCGTAGTAAAGTAGTCTTTGCCCTGATGTGGTGTTTACCTTCTGAGGGTGTGGGGCGCGGGGGAAAGAAACGCAGTAAAGGTAAACAAATGTGATCATTTCTGACGGCAGATGTGCTCTGGGGGAAATAAGGCGCATCATGCACCGGGGAGGAGTCTGAAAATAAAGAGAACGTGTCAGGCACGGGAAGACCCGGGGGAAACTGTTTTAGGCAGCAGGCGCAGAGGCTGAGGAGTGGAAAGAGCTTGGGATCCCTGGGGGGAAGTGGACAGTGGATTTGGAGCCAGAGGAGAAGAGGAGCAAGAGAGAGAATCAGAGAGAGGGAAGGAGCGACCAGCTCACAGAGGCTGGAGGAGGCCGTGGTGAGGAGTTAGAATTTTATTTCAGCTGCTGTGCGAGGTCGTTGGCAGGTTTCAAGTGTACCTGGTATAGGGTGGCGCAAAAGTAGGTTTACAGTTTGTGCAGAAAACAACACAATAACATAAATAATTGCACAAGAATAAACTCTGTTTCACATACTCACAGCTGTAAAGCTACTTTTGCCCCACTCTGTATATTACTGAACAGGGAAAACTAAACAGTAGCTATTCAAAAACCACAGAAAAAAAAAATTTTTAAGCCGTTTCCCTTCATCAGTCATCATCCCTCTGCAGGATCTGGGACAGAAACTTGAACCTGTAGAGGGCGCCAAAGGAAAACGTTTTGTAGCCAAAGCCACAGGGTTCTTTCAGCACCTGCAGGGAAGGATAGCGCTCTGGCCGTTCCTCGGAGTCAGGTAAACAGGTGACTCAACTTAAGGAACTGTGGCTCCTCTACCATTCCTCCCCAAACGGCAAGCTGAATGAGCTCGGTGTGCATGTACCAGGACCTTGGTTTTCACAGTGAGGGATTGTTTATGATGAGGTGGGCGTGGGAAGACATTTGGGGGCTATTTTTAATCTTCTGCCATCTGGTAGTATTTGAGTAGAGTATCAAACAAATATGGAACCAAAATTTACTTTCTGGCTTCATTTGGCAAGGAAAGTGTCTCTATACTTAGAATTTAGGAGATATTCATCTTTTGCCACTGAGGATGCGTTATTCCGAATACTATTCCAAACCGACTCGGTGAAACCTTTGAGTGATGTGTCCTAAGGAAGGCTAGCGTAGGAAAAGCGGTAGGTTATAATAAATGAATTTTTCTGCAAATAGTTAGATAGCTATGCTGTATTGTGAAAACAACTCATAGTAAAAACAGAGAGGCGGGGAAAAGAGTGGAAAAAGAAGAGATGGTGAGGGGGAAAGGGAAGAGGACCAAGAAAGACGTGTTAACGTCCAGGTGTTGAGTAACGAAAAAGCTACAAGGCATGAGGGAGCTTGGAAGAAAGTGAGAGCTCTAGACGGGGCTCAGTTCAGATCCATGTGCAAACAGGACTGAGAAACACAGTTAAACTAGAACTGTATGCAATCCCAGGTTGAATCTTTATCACATGTGGGCACTGAACGTCCCTGGTAATTTTGATAAAGACGTCCGTTCCTGTCTTTAGTTAGGAAAAGTTCAGCCAGTCAGCCCCCTACTACCTGAGGCCTCCCTGCCCATCTCACGCCTGATGACCATAGCCGTGCACTTTACATGCCCTTTGCTCTACGCAAGGAGAGTTCAGAAAGCACTGGAAAAGCAGCCAACCAGCAAAAGTCCGCCTGAGCGAGTGCAGACGGAGCCCTCAGAGAAGGGAGGCTCCCGAGTCGACTGGGACCCCAGAAGGTCCAGGGTGGGGGAACCACGCGCACTCGGTGCCAGCGCTGAAACCTCAGGAGCAGCTTGTAGAGGTGTTCTACCAGTTCACTCTCAGAGCCTTCCGCTCAAAGCTGGCCACAGGCAGGAGTCGCCGCTAAGCTTCTGACACAGCAGAGGCGGCCCAGAGCCTGAGGCCGCGCACAGCAAGACCGCACTGAGCAGCCAGCCTGCCGTCCCGGTGCGTGTCATCGGCCTTCCGTGGGAAAACACCGTGGCTGACATGACCCCCTCGGCTTTGTCAAGAAGCACCTGGTCTCCTGTTACCAGCCAGATATTTGGCAAAGAAAGCGCCAGCCCAGTAATTATCTATTGCTGTTAATGAACTTAAACAATAGAGGCACTGGCCACCTTCCCATTCACAGACAATGGGAACTTCGCTCACCTAAACACATCCATATTTAATGGGGAACGATGGGAAGAAAGGAGGAGAAAGGGACCTAAAGAGTCAGGTTCCACCTAAATATTTCAAACCATCCACATCTAAACGCCCCTATTCAATGAAGCCAAATTTGCTTTCTTTGTCCGTGACACCCCCGCCGCAATTCCCGAGGGTGACTTACTCAGAGCATTGGGGTTGGCTTCTGAAAAGAAGATGTCCTCTTAGGTCCCCAAGCCCATAAAGAGTTCCCAGATAAAAGTGTGTCACAGGACTGTCTAAGGGGCTGCATGAGATCACATAAGTAGGGGTGCAGCACCGGCAATCAGTATGTGTTTAGCAAAGGTCGGTTCCTACAAGAGCGGAGGGTTTGTGGCACCAAGATACTCAGAAACCCGGCTCTGAGTTCCAGAGTCTCTTACAACGCCCTGCTGTCACTCCCGTGAGTAAAGCTGTTGAGAAATGGGTCACCTTCTAAATTGGGTGCTTCTCCTCCCCTTCTGCCTGCTGCTCCAGGGACCACAGACCCTGGGGGAGCAGAGAGAAGGCAGCTCCTCAGCTGATGTCAGAGAAGAATTACTCACAGAAGCAGAATATAAGGGCAGGGCTGGTAGGAACTTTAGACGCCGTTTAGTTCCCAAATCTCTAAGGAGAGAGAAATATCACCCACTGACACCCAGCACCTCCTAGGTGCTGAGCTGGGGCAGGGGACTCGACCCAGTAGGCGACCTGCCTCTCAGAAAGCTCTTTCTAAATCACCCAGGGGAGTGGGGGGCGGCGAGGGGGGAGAGCAAGGCAGGCAAGCGTTACCTGGTTGATGGAAATGACCGCCAGCCGCGGGATCACCACTTGGAGGATCACCTGCAGCAGCGAGGTGCCCAAGCCGGCCAGGATGGCCCAGGTGAGCGGCAGCGGCAGCATGCTGTAGGTGGCGAAAAGTGTGAAGAGCACGTAGCCGATGCCGTCTCCCAGGAGCCCATAGCCAAGGCCTGCGGCCAAGATCTGGGTGGTCATGGCCACCCAGGTGACCACGCCGCTGTACTGCAGGTACGTGTGAGAGGTGGTGTCCTTCCTGACCACCACCAGGGCGCAGATCACCACCTCGATGCCGGTGAAGAAGCCCAGCAGAATGCCCTTGAGCGGGTCCATGGGGGCCGAGGCCAGGCTCAAGTGCAGAACCAGCAGGGTGAGTTTGGTCAGCACATCCAGCACGTTCATCACCACCTCGGATTTGCGCCTCTGGCCCAGGAAATAGCGCTGGTAGAGGCGCTCCAGATCCCGGGACTTGAACGAGTTGCGCAGGGTGGGGAAGATGACCCCTCGGTAGCTATAGCCCCCGCTGAGGAAGAAGTCCGAGTTGCTTGGGGCGCAGTCGAGGTGCAGGAAGCCCAGGTCGCCCCCTCCCCCGCTGCCGCTGGCGCTGCCGCTCCCGCTGCGCTCCGGGAAGACTTTGGTGCCCCCCGAGCTGTGCGCCCTCTCCCCCGGCCCCAGGGAGTAGAGAGGCAGCGCCGAGTCGCCGGACAGCTGCGAAGCGTGGTGGTTGGGGCCGCCGCCTGCAGGGTCCGAGCCTTTGCCGGAGCCTCCACTCCTCCCTCCGCCGCCGCCGCCGCTGCCCCGGTGCCCGTGAATGAAGCGCTGCTCGGTAATGTGCCGCACCGCCGTCTGCCACAGCAGCCGCTGTGGCCGAGAGCCGCTCCCGCCGTCGCCGGCCGGGGGCGTCGGGTGGATGGTGTAGAGTTCCTCGCTGCCGCTAAGGCAGCGCACATCCGAGAGCTCCATGGCGCCGGGCCGCAGGGAGGAGGCGCAGAACCCGAGGGAGGCGGCTGGGGGAGGGGGCTCCTAAAGACCCAAAGGCTTTTTGGTAGGAGCTTGGCGGTGAGCCCTTCGGTCCCCCGCCGCCGCCGCGTCGCAGGAGCCCAGGGCAGGAGGCCCCCTGCAGTCAGGTCATAGTGCGCCCCGGGGCAAAGGGCGCCTGGAAGATCGCCGCAGACCCCCGCGTCCTTGCGCGCCGCCCTCCTTCCAACCCTCGAAGCTTGGGTGCGCGGCAGCGGCGGCTGTTTGTCCGCAGAAGCTGCAGCGCCCTGAGCCACGCAGCACCCTTCCCGGGCTCAGGCTTCTTGGCCGGTTCTCCGCTCAGCGTCTTGGCGCAGCCTTTGCTCTCCAAGAGGCTCCCGGGCGCCGCGCTTCTGCTGCGCGCCGGGCGGGTCCTGGCTGCGGCACTTGGCTCGGGACGCCCACGACTCGGCGGCTGAGGGGGGCTGGCCTAGGGTGACCGGCGGCGGCGATGGGCGCGAAGTTAGCAGCTGTGCCTGGAACCGAGCCCTTCGGAGAACTCCATTGCGCCGGGATGGGGAGGCGGGGCGGAGCTGGGGGCGGGGGCAGCGAAGGGGGAGGAGTGGGGTGCCCCGCGGGCGGGTTGGAGAGGTGGTAGCCTTAGAGCTAACAAGTCACCAAACAGTTAATTTGGAAGAGGGGGTGTGTTGAGGCTCCTTTCTGGGCTCATCACTTCTGGCTGTCCCCACTTCCTGAGCCAGAACGGACAGCGCAGCATAGGCTCCGACTCGACGCATCCCTCAGGGCCGGGGGAGGGCCTCAGGGTCCCCGTCGCTGCAAGGAGACGAGGTCAAGCCTTCCAGCTGTGCTTCCTAGTCGCAGCTCACAGTTCCCATTTCCTACACTTCAGTCTTTGGAGTCCATTCGGCCCGGAGCTGGGAAGCGCTGCAGGCGGGGGCAGAAAAAAGTGGGGAGGGCTCCAAAGCCAACAGCTCTGAGAACGAAGAGAAGCCATCCGTGCGGATCCAAGACAGGAACCGAAACTAGGTGCGGAGGGTGTAAGGTTTAAGCGAGAAGGGAGGTCCGAGGCCGCGGGGAAGTCGACCGAGACGCCTCCGGATCCAGAGAAGCGCCGCGTGCCGCCCTGGCGCTCTGTAGCGCGCTGCGGGCACCAGGCGACAGGGAGGAATTTGGAGACCTGTCAGATTGGTCAGACACCGGCGGCGACTTAAACCCGCCCTTGCGCCAAGCCACGCCCCCGGGTCGCCGAGTGGTTGGGGGGTGGTTGGCAGGGACCTGGCGCCCAGATCTGGCCTGGACACCGCAGGTCCTGAAGGATGCAGCCAGCGCAGGGAGGCGTGGGAGAGGACAGCTGCGGGCTGGGGCGGGCGGCGGCGCCCCCAGACTTGTCCCAGCGCGCGGAACCCGAGCTCCAGCTGGCGGTGCGGGCGGGTTCCTCCGCTGATCTTTTTCTGGCGCTGGCTCGGGTCCTCCGCAGGTGCGCAGCCCGGACTCGTAGGCCGCTTTGCCCACGGACTCCCAGAGCCCAGCGCACGGAACTGAGGGTCTCCTTTCCGCCCTCCCCACGGGAGCTTTTGGTAAAGCCAACTTTCGGGCTAAAAAGCAAAAATACCCCCAAGAAGCCTAAATTTAGAGGCAGGCAGCTTCCTGTGGAGTCTCTAGACTACACTAATCCTGAAGGGTGGAGGGCGCGCCCCCGGGCGCCTAGCACACCAACTTTCTCCCCGCTCACAGGAGGGGTGGAGGAGGAAGACCTGGGGAAGGCATTTCCAGCCCCTTACTGGAGCCCCGCTTTCCCGCCCGCCGAGCTCCGGCGCTTGGAGGCGGCCAAGACAAAGCCCCTGGGACACTCGGAGCAGACCAGGGCTCAGCGCGGTGGACGCGTGGCGTCTGCATCCACGCGGGGCGGAGCAGGGGCCCGGAGGGCCGCCGCTGCAGTCCTGAGGACGACTGCAGGTAGCGGGCCCCGGTGGCCGCCACCTCCGCCGCCTCCGCGACTGCGGCTGCAGCCGGCGGAGCCAGGGCCCTGAGCACAGTCAGCTGACGGCCAATGACGTCAGGCCCCGGGCGCTTTCGCAGCTCCGGGTGGCGCCCCAGGAAAGCCTACATGACCTCCTCGCCCCACCTCTGCCCCCCTGGAGCGAGCGATTTCTCCGGCTCCGGCAGGGAGAAACTCCGCTCCCTCTGCCTGCTCCGAGCAAGACGTCCTCTCGATGGCCACCCTTTGGAACCACTCAGGCCGTCTCCAGGGTCACGGGTGTCCCCCGAGTCCCAGAGACACGGGGTTTAATTCTTTCCTAAATTCTTCCTTTTCCACGCACACGCTTTTGCTTCCCCCCCCACCTCCCGAACTGGCCTTGCGAGGAGAACCCCAGAAGAGGGGAGAAGCCTCGAACACTCTCCCAGATCCCTGAGCTGTGGATTCCCGGGGCCTGGCCGTCCCGGGAATGGGTCCTTTAACCCCAGTCCTTTCAAGTCGCGTTCTACCACCCCTCGAGAAAAGCAACAAGAGTCAACGCTCAATTTTAAATAGAAAGAAGGCTGGTTCTATTTTTAACCCACCTCGTAGACACATTCATTTAACTGTAAAGATCTCCCAGAGTAGCTGGCCTATCCCATGAGGCTGGAAGGTAGGGTCAAAACACTCGCCAGGACCCCCTTAATTTTGCAGTTATCTAGATCTTCATGAAATAATCCCGGGGACTCTATCCCCGAGAATGAAATGCTGCTCGCGTCTTCCTTCCTAAATTCCTTGGGCTCATCAGCCTCACAGGCTGTCCCGAAACTCTCAGGTGGGTAAGAAACACCTGAACTTGTGGAGGGAGCCCGAACAGGGCAGAGGGCTGGGTGGGGCGGGGAGGAGTTCCTAGGACGCCAAGAGGAGCCGTGGGCACAGGCTCCAGTCATCTGTGCTGATGGCCATGTTAGTAAACTTGGCAGTGGAAAACATCTCTTTATTTTCTCAATTGTTTCTCCTTGGGAGCCTGAGAGCTCAGCCTGAATAAATGAGGGGTTGAATGCAAATGGAACTTTCCTATGAAAATCTTCCTTCTGGACATATTCCAGGATGATTTTTATTTATTCAGCAGCAAAAGGAGGCGAGCCCAGGAGGGGGCGGTTGGACCCAATCAGATACAATGAGTCAGGCTGGTGAATGAGCATAGCATGCTCCAGAAAGGAACTCAAAGAATTTCATGGACTCAGAGGCGGAAACCAATGTATCAGGGAGAAAACACTGCACCTGGTCCGCTGATACCTCTGAACTTCCCCGAGCTGTAGGGGTGTCCGGACAGGTTGCTTTACGCTGGATGACGCACATTGGAGTCAAATGCGGTTCTCCTTGTTGGGACTGCACAGTGCCTTTCAGCCTCCAAAGCGTTCTGGTTTTGAGTGACAGCATGGGCTCAGCACAAACACTGACAGGCCTTTTGGAAGGTACAAACCACTGCATCACGATCCCTTACTCCAGGAGATGTCGGTGAGCTGCTTTGGGGCCACGGAGGACTTCCCACCACGCTCTCTCTTCCTGCGTCTTTTATGGCTGGACTCCATGCTGGTCCAGGGACAGTATCTTGCCATCCCAGTGCCGCTTTTGTGCCTGGTCCCTTCCTCTTGGAATTTCCCTCCATTCACCCCCACCCCCTTCTCCATTTGTCTCCCTCAAAACTCTACTCACCTCATCCTTCCAAGCCTGACCGATGTGGTCTCTGCAGGAGGCTTTTCCTGATATCCCCAGTGAGAAGGACTTCCTTTTCTGTGGCTCAGTAGTCGGTCCTGGGTACTTCTTGAATGGCCCTTAGTACGGGGACTGGCCGTACCTCCTTTGCTTACCCATCTGTGTCTCACCGCTCCCCTTGAATCTCTTTGAAGATGAGACATGATTTTCCTTGCGCTCTTACCTCCCAGTGTCTGGCAACTAGAGTGAGCATACAGATGATAAAATTAACAACACTTCATGGAGCACCTGTCCTTTGAGATCTTTACAAATATCTCCTTTATCCATCCCAGCAATTCTCTGAGTTAGATCCTTCTCCACTGTTTAGTATTCCCATTTTGCTGACTAGGATACGGAGGCCCCTGATGTCCAAGTCACTTGCCCAAGATCACCTGGTTAATAGGCAGCATAATTCCATCGACTAAATTTGGATCATATAAATCTAGCCTCCGCAAGCTTCATAAAAATGCCATCACAAGCAGTCAACAAATGTTGACCTAATTTAAATGGAGCAGATAGAAATGAAAATGTCAAATATACTTGGAGTTTCCAAATGCAAATTAAATAAGAGGCTTCGGAGGTGCTCAGGCTTTGAGAAGTCTGGCAGGAAGACTCTGTGTGGCAGACGAAGGTAGCAGAACTAATTCCTCTTTGCCTAGAGAGTTTATTTTTGCTCACTTCAAGCCATAGACGCTATTTCTATAGTTTGGGGAAAAGCAGGTTTTCACATATTGGATTTAACCAAAATAATGATTTGTTCTACTTTACTCCCCTTGGGCGGCGGTTGTTGGAGAAAACATCCTCTTGCTTCATTGGAAAATAACTTCTTTGTGTTTATGATGTTCCTGAATACCATCGGCCACGTTTATGGCAGATACGCTTACAAAAAGGAAATTTGTTTCCCTTCAGCTCCATCTTTGCCTTTGTAGGTCAGCAATATTAGCATGCAAATCCACATTTCGTAAGAGCCGTGCCTTTTGCAGAAACACTCCTAGAAACCCTGCCACTCACCGAAGACATAAAATATTCACACGTCAGAGAACAGAGGGACTGGGTTCGGGAAGAGGACCTGAAACCCGAGAGGTCCTGTTTCCAAAGGGAAGGAGCGTGTTTCTGACCAGGCAGCTTCCAAAGCTGGAAACCCTTAAAGGAAAAGCAGATGAAATTTGCTTCGAAGGTAGATGTCAAATATTCTCACCATCCGGGCACCCAGGAGGAAAAAACAATAACAAAGAAAATGATAGCTGTATGAGGTGATGGGTGTGTTAATTTGCTTGATTGTGGCAATTAACTCACCCTGAGTAAGTTTACCCAAACATCAAGTTGCACCTAACCCTTGTGCACTTTAAATACATACAATTTGAACTTCGCTTGTGTTTCAATAAAGCTGGGGGGAAGGACGTTTCTGTCTTCCTTGGAGCACTGCTTTCAGGAAAAATCAAGGACGTTAATCGCTTTGACAGATCCAGGAAAAGTCAATGTCTGAAGGAAGCAGAGCTCATCCGTGAAAACAGTCTCTGAATCCAGAACCTCAGACTCACGTTCCATCTGGAATGCAGGACCATGGATGCCAGAAAAAAAAATAATGGCTATTTTACGCCTATCTTGTATTTTCTTTACCTTGTAAAATGCAAGGGGAAAAAGAAAAACTTTGTACACCTTTTGGGTCTTCGCAGGAACGAGTTTAAATTAGATTCCAGTGCCTGGAAGGAGAAGACTCTCATCAGGGGAAAAAACAATCCTGAGATGGTGTGTTTGTACACAGAATTCATCAGGCAGGCAGGTCAGAGGGAGAAATCTCCGAGGGAGACAGACAAACATTTTTCTTCTTCTTCAAAGACGATTCCGTTGTGTCTGGTCTATCTAGAATATGAGCTTACCGTGACATCAGCTATGAAACCGCACTTCCTGAAATCCTAAGAGAACACACGCACACACACACACACACACACACAGCCCATGAGAGAAGTCATTGAGAAGCTCGCTACGAGAGGTAATGACAGGAGAACGAACAGGGTTCTCATCTCTCCAAGTCTTTTGGCCATGGTTTAATATCTGTTTTTTAGAAATTTGACACACATATGAAGTCTTGGGGGGGAAATAGATCACCCTAAGTGGGAAACAAAGCAGGTCATTTCTCTTCATTCTCTAAAAAAAAAACAAAAAACCAAAACTACCCTATTGCTATTTCAATACCACAAAACTTCTTATTGTTTTTTAAAAAATATGTCACTCTATTCCTGTCCCCAAGGAGACTTTTTGAATCTATTTAGGATAAAACTACATAGATAACACTATAATATAAATGTATGTATGTAAATTTATATAGTTCTATACGGATTTCAATTCATTAATTGAGTGTGAAAGAAACATAAGTCTTCATCTTTCAAAAATCAATGTATTTGTTTTCACCCAGTTGGTGAGACATTTCACTCGAATGCTTTCTGAAGCTTTCATCTGTATCCTCTAACCCCAGAAAGATGACACCATAGTCACGTGGTGCCCAGGCACGAGGGGGAGGGCACGCATCCACACCCGTGCATGACCTCTGGCCTTTGGCTGTCCATTGGCAAATGGTTCCGCTCCAGGGCCACCATTCCCGCTCACCACAGAGCAGCTGGTCTTTGTGAAGACTAGAGATAATTCATATAAAGCCCTGGGGATGGCACAGAAATGCCCCATCCACTCCCAAAACAAGGCCCGTGAACTACTGACGAGAGAGATCACCACCATGTTCAACTCCCCCACCCTTTGCTGCTGTTGTCCTAGTTCTGGCTCTGTCGTCCTATCTCACCCGGATGCTTTCGGTAGATGGAACATGTCCCTTTACTTGCGGTCTGCCTGCTTTCTCCAGCTGCTGAGATCATTCTGAATTTAAAAATACGATCGTGTTGCTCTCTTTTTTAAGCATGGGGGGAAAAAGGAGAGGACAGGAAGAAATAAAGAAAGGAGAAAAGAAAAAAGCAGTTGTAAGAGTTTCCCTTAAGGAGGGACAGAGGGGGCGGGAGGGACAGTGACAAAGGTTTCAAAAAGAACAAGGCACAGAAGGAGAGGAAGGAAGACTGGAAGGGGGATTGCCGAAGGCGACAGGGAGAGAAGGAAGAAGGGTGACCCGCACAGACTCAGTGCGAACCTGGCACGTCTACATACTCTATTGTATTGAATCCACAGCCCAACAAAGTGGACGCCATTACCCCCATAGTGCAGATGGGGAAACTGAGGCCTCCTCACGTTCACACAGCAGTTCATCTGGGTGATTCGGAAATGGAGCACGGTGTCAGCAGAGTCCTTAAAGTCCATGTGCTCACCACTGAATCACAGGAGAAAGGACACCCAGAGGTGTGACGGAAGATGAGTGGAAACTGGGAGGAGTCAGGCCAGATGGGAAGATCAGGGAGGGCAAGACCAAGTAGCCCCAGTTACGCCCAAAGGGGCCATCTGGTGCCCTTTTATCTTCATTGAAGCTGTGGTTCCTCTCTAACGACCGTGCACCTATTAGTCAGATTGATTAATTAGAAGTGAGTGTACTCCCTGCAACCCCCAGAGGGAGTGCCCACAAATAGTGCCTGGCTGTCACGGCTCTGGAACCCGGAAGGAGGTGGTCACAAATCAAGCTTTGTTCTTGGGCTTCTGTCCCTGGGTGGGCGGATGGCCTCAAGGCAGGATTCGTTGGTGAGTTTGGGTGTGGGGACCCCCACCCAAATTTATCTGAGGTGTCCTGGAGTGGCGTGGCGTGTGCCCCTGGAGTGGGGGTCCCCACACAGGAGTCCCATTTGTCTCTGGCTCCCAAATTGAGAAAGGACCACACATCTGCCCTTTGACCTTGTATCTGCATGAAATTGTCTACAAAACCTTTTGTTCACATTATCTGGTAAGATCTGGGAAGTGCCTGAATTAAAGCTCGAAGAGTGAGAGTGGGTGGCTTGGAAGAACATCCCGGAGGAAACAGTGAACACTTAGAGGAAACGAAATGATGCACCTCTCCAACGCTCTTGATGGCACAGAAAACAGTATTTTCTGGAAAACACGGGCATTGGTGACTCTGAGTCGAAAAGTTCTTCCGATGAGCACCACTTTGAAAGTTTCAGAAATACTATGTCCCAACTTATGTTCCTTATATTTCCTTTGTATATATTTCTAAGTGTGATATCTGTTGAAATCTACACTTAACTGTGTTTAAAGTGCTCTTTTAATAGGGGTATAATTAAAATTCTGGGTGATAGAAAAGCATTCTTTGCAGTTTAATTAGTAGAATTTGTTTTCTTTCTTAGCAATGCATTGAGTAAGGCAGAGTCCTGCAACCGACGGTGTCTGGCAGTCTGACAGTGTGTTGTGGCAATAATTAAACCACTGGCTTACAGCGGGCAGGGGTTAGAGACACACCTAATATTTTACAAGTGTGAGGGGTAGAGGGGCTTCCTGTGGGGACCAGGACCCACATCTCGTCATCACAGCCCTGGTAATGGGATGCACACAGTTCTGAAGATGGATCTGGCTTCAAATCCTGACTTCCTCCTGGAAGTCTGTGCCTTGGCCGTGTAACTCGACTTCCATCCTCTTCAATGTCCTCATTTGCAAATTGGGAATAATAACAATCTAGTAATAATGAAATAATCTAGTAATACCTATTCCAAAAGATATCCAAGAGGTATAACGGACACTGTGATGGCTCTGTCGCAGGTAAGCACAAAACCAATCCTTCCCTTCTCTTTTTGTCTGCAAAAGAAAGCAAATCCCTACCTATTCTGGAATAGGGAGTTCGAGAGAGTCAAGTGGATCTGTGTGATAATGTCAAGTTATATCTGGTCTGGCTGGGGCAGAAGCTGATTTCCTCTGGGGAAAAGGGCTTGAAGACCAAGACTTGATTAAGGGAAGCTTGGTCGAAGGAACATCCCTGCAAAGCTGAGCAAGCAGAGGCTGTGGCATCAAGGGGCTGTTGCTGGTATTGTTACTGTGGCCCTGAGGCTATTGATTAGCATAGTTGCAAACTTGAGCTTCAGGAAAATTAAGTAACTTGCCTAAGATCACCATCTACCTACTGGTGGAACTAATAGGATTTTGTTTTAGATGAGAGTGATAAAAGGTCGTACATAGCAATAGTCCCAAATTCTATCTTTAAGGCAATATAGAAACATAGACAGCCCATCACCTCCATCCCAAACACACAGTGGTTAGCACTGGTGACTATAGGACTTCACATTTCAAAATAGTTGTTGAATGTTGTATGCACGCATCCGTGTGTATATGTGTGAGTACACATGCAGGTCTTTTTCATTTTTCTCCATCCCAATCAGCTCTTGAAATATATTTAAAGAAATTCTAGCCAATTTGGAAACTGAGCACTTTATGGGAAATCCATAAGTGGACATTTGAGACTCTCCTAGCCAAACCCTCCCGGACATGCCAGAGGAAAAGGCTGACAGAGGTGGATGAGGCAAGATGCAAATTAAAACTGGAACGCCACACACCATGCGAGCTGCATTCATTAGCATCCAGCGCATTTGTTCAGCAAGGGGTTGATGTACTCAGACACTACAAACACGGCTAGAGTGATGCTGGAGAGGAAGCTGGAGCCAGGTCAAGACCAGCCGGGATACGGTGTTAGGGAGTCTGAGCTTCTTGGCTTATACCGTAGGATGGTACTGAAATCTGTCCAGCGGTGTGGTCATCATCCTCAACAGCAATCCTGTGAGGCAGGTGTTAGCACCCCTCACATATAGGGTTCAAAAACCTGAATGAGGTGCTGTGATTCCACACAGCCAGTGAGCAACCAGGTGAGACGTGACCACTGTTCTCCAGCCTTTCCGGCGCCTCATTTCACTTCCCCCCTCGCCCAGGACCCATTGGCCAAGATGACCCGCATTTCTCCTTCAACTCTCCCAGGTCTCTCCGTTGTTAGGGCTTTAGGGCTTTTGTGTCCTCCCTGCCTCCCGCTGGTCTCTGGTCACCCAGGTTTCCCAATGACTGTCTTTATTTTGCCATTTATGTCCCCCGAAATGGTGTCTCTCGAGAGCCACCCTGTCTGAAGCGCCTCCTCACCCCAGTTTTCCTCATCCCTTTTACTCCCAATTATGTTCTGTTTTTTTCTTCATAGCAGTTACTACTATCTGAAAATTTTACACACACACACACACACACACACACATATATTTTATTTTTCTCTTTCTCCTTCAGAATATAAGCTTCACGAACACTGGGCTGTTGTCAGTCTTATTTAGCAAACTATCGTTTGCACTTGACTCATGGTAGAGGCCTGACAAATGTTCCTACAAAAAAAAAAAAGGAATATGCAGCGAATGGCTGTGTGAAGGGTACGGCCTGAGGAGACAGCCCTGTGTGCTGTGCTGAAGGTTTGGGGTGAAACTGCCATGAATCGAGAGAAAGATTTTCTGCTGAGTCCCCCCCATTCGGGACCCCCTTGATTCTTGTACACCACACAGCATTCGTGCTGAGAACTTCAAGGAAAGAAGTCCTTTTACAGAGACAAGAGCAAGACAAATAAACGTAAGAAAAAAAGGTCCCAAAACCATCAAGCAAGATTGTGCATTTAGCCAAGTTCCTCTGAATTGATCGACCATCTACTGAGCACCGGACCTACGCCAGACACCCCTGGGATGCACAGATAAACACAGCACGTCCCTGCCCACGCTACCTAAAGCTTGCATCTCTTTATGCCACTGTTTTCTTTTCTCAACTGTCAGTGATGATCTGAATGACATTTTATATCTGGGAAAACACACAGCTCTTGAGCAAAGCAGTGCTAATCAAATGAGCAATATCGAGAAAGCAAGATGAAATTCCAGAATTTTGGAGTTATGGGGCCACCTGTATACTTATCGCACTCGTCTCTGGTTTATGGATGGATACCCGAGTTACCGATATTATGTGGCACGTCCAAGGCCACATGAAAGATCATTGAGACATTGAGTTCTCCTGATTCATATTTTTTAGTTTTTTTCCTGGAGCAGAAAAATTGTAAAACAAGGAGATAGAGAAGATTTCTTTCCTTCAAAGCAATAACCACTTTTAAAGGACATTACAAATCGGATTTGTAATGACTCACGGTGTCCACTTAATTAGGTTGCTCAACCGCACGAGAGCCGCCGGTTGGATTACGCTGGACTCGCCGCTGCCCGGTGAGGGCTGTGGCGTGTGGACGAGCTTTGTGTTCACTAGCCTGTTTCCGAGCTGTTCCTTGCATGCAATTGCGTCTTTGGCCATTCTTGTCAACCTACATACATGATGTTCTGTTGATCTGTGTCCACCTTTAGATTTAAAGGGTCAGTTTTGTCCTCGCTAGTTAAAGTGACCATATTGCACAGACGGGCTCAGAAGCTGGAACTCTATTCCACCGTGTCACAGAGGAGACACCTGCGGAAGCACCACGCTTGGGCTGGTTTGTGTGAACCGTTACCATTCACAGGGGAGTGCCAGCACACCTCACGTGCTATCACTGGGTTTGCCAGTTCCTCATATACATGTATTCTTACCTTCTTCTTACTGAGGGTGGAAGAGGTTCTTTAGCTAGAGTTTTCCAGAATGTGGTTTGAATGGAATGGATTACTGGGGCCCTCCGTCATACTGATTTCCGTGGGTGCCAGGATCCCGTGACCATCGGCTTTCACGGACTCGTGGGAGCTTTGGGGCACAGAGTGGGGGCTTATGACTGAGGTCAAGTGGGGCTGCTGCAGGGGGTGACGGGAATTAGCAACACTCGTTTCTTCCTGTTCTGCTGTGGGATGTGAAACGTGGCCCGAGGAGACTGAGCCTCAGAGTATTTTTCTGCCTTCTGTGGACAGACGATTCTGGATTTGAGGGAGGAGCACATTCCAGGGGCTCTAAGGGCACAGCCCGCAGCCTCGGGGGTGGCTGTGGTTAGGAGGTGGCTTCAGCGAGGTCTGCAAGCCACAGCTGCAGTAGCCAGCTCGAGTCTGTTTCCGTGCATATTGGGGGAGTCAGTTCTATGTGCCGTTGACGTGCTCTTTTTTAAAAAAATATTTTATTTATTTATTTTTAGAGAGGGAAGGGAGGGAGATAGAGAGAGAGAAACCTCAATGTGCAGTTGCTGGGGGTTATGGCCGGCAACCCAGGCATGTACCCTGGCTGGGAATCGAACCTGCGACACTTTGGTTCGCAGCCGTGCTCAATCCACTGAGCTATGCCAGCTAGGGCAGCGTGTTCTTTAATGATGGTTCTCTTGTGGTCGTGTAGTCTGTACTGGCTGGCGAGGATACTCGCCTTAATAACTCGTGCGTGTTGTCGAATGAGAACCGCATTGTTCTGAAAGGCTCTGTTTGGAGATGTTTGATTACACTCGAAATCCATTTATTTATTGCAAGCAATGTCTTCAGTACTTTTGTCAATGAAAGAAGAGAAATATCTTGCAATTCTGTGAATTTAATTTCAGCTGTTGCCAATTTCGAATGGTTGTAAAGTGGTTTTACATTTTATTATCATCTCATACAAGGACAGGCTTTAGTTGTGGTGACTATTAAAACTTTGGAAAGAGACTCATTAAAAAGTATCCATCAGAAATTGTGTGTGGCCAATTCAAGCATGAAATCCACTATAAAATAAATGTTATTAAGAAGCAAATTCAAGTTGCCTATTAGAATTTTGATGGGATTTTATTTGGACGTGCCGCACAGGTTGAATAGTTCATATATTTCACAATACTTTCTATTTTATCTTTTCTTGTCATAATTATATTTTATGAGAAAATTTAATGAACTTTTCTCTACTACCAGCACTAGTGAATTTTTCTCTCCTACCAGCATTTAAGTATCATAGTTCCTGTTACGCAAAAGAATCCTACGCTACACTGCATTGCCCTGCACTCAATAGTGCTTTTATAGTTTCCTATTTGAGTAATAATAATAATGGCTGCTTGTTGGATGTGATTCACAGATTATTTGGAAAGAAAACGCTCACTGGCTCACACACCAACACGGTGAGCAGGTGGAGTACGTTCTGTCTTTGTGACGTTGAGACCAGGAGAGAGCGAGGTGAAGGGTTTCGCCTCCCTGCATGCAGACGGTGGATGGTCCATCTCTCTTGCTCCTGCCCTGTGCTTTGCACACCCGGGCAACGTTCCTCAAGAAGAGAGATGACTCTGTCCAAACTAGAAAATTAAGATGATATTATTGATCAGATGGTGTTGGTAATTATTCATATGCTTACCATTTTCATTTTCATTTTTTTAAATTCATAATTCCAGAGACCCATGAGGATACTCAACTTTTTTGTTTGTTTGTTTTGAGTTGGGTAACCGGCCTTTTATTTTGTTTTATTTTTAGATTAAATGTATTGGGGTGACATTGGTTAATAACATGATACAAATTTCGAGTGTACAATTCTGCGATACATCATCTGCATGTTGCATCATGTGCTCACCACCCCATGCCTAGTGTCCCTCTGTCACCATAAATTTGACCCCTTCTAACCTCTTCACCCTCCCCCCATCTCCCCTTCCTTCTGGAGACCACCATACTGTTGTCTGTGTCTGCGAGTTTGTTTGTTTGTTTGTTTGTTCATTTGTTGCTTTCTGTTTTATAACTCACACATGAGTGAAATCATATGACTCTTCTCTTTTTCCATCTGACTCACTTTGCTTGGCATGGTACTCTCGAGGTCCATCCACATTGTAGCAAATGGCAGTCTTTCATCTTTCTTATATCTGAGTAGTATTCCATGTATGTGTGTACCCCATCTTCTTTATGCAATCCTCCACTGCAGACATTTAGATCGTTTCCATGTCTGGGTGATCGTGCAATGAACACAGAGGTACATACTGTTTTCCATAGTGGCCGTACCAGTCTGCATCCCCACCAGCAGCGAATGAGGGTCCCATTTCTCCACATCCTCTCCAACGCCTGTTATTTCTTCCCTTGTTGATAATAGCCATTCTAGCAGGTGTGAGATAGTATCACATTGTGCTTTTGATTTCATTTCCCTTATAGCTAGTGAAGTTGAGCATCTTTTCATATATCTGTCCGCCATTTGCATGTCTTCTTGGGAAAAGTGTCTGTCAGGCATTCGTGTTAATAGGTTCCTAAACATTAGAAGGAATGAAAGAATAATCCTTCCGCTTGCAGATGATGTCTTGCTCTGGAGTGGTGGAATGCCCGACAGCTAGAAAAGAGAGCTTCACCAGGTCTCTGAAGAGGGTAAGAAAGTGTACATCACCTGGGCAAGTGTGAAGTGATGTACTCAGAACAAACATAAATCAAGCCATGTGAGACCCACGGTTTTCAAGACACGTGTGACAAGGTGTAAAACCAGGGTTATTATAACGGCTATAATTCTCCAGCTTTGCCTCTTCTGTTATTGTAAGGAGTCTTGTCATCATCACTATTCTCTCAATTTTTTCAACTTTTTCTTTTACTCCACTGTTACTTCCTCAGTCCCAGTTAATAGTTTTAAACTGGTGTCCCCATATCTCTTCTCTCTTTTGTTGATTGTCTTCTCCGCTGTCAGTGTGGTTTTTTGGCAATACTAATCTGGCCAACAATGTAACACCCAGCAAATCTGCTAACCCCCAAGGGGAGCTTCCTATTGGTCTTAGTGGTTAAGACAGAAACCCCCAGTACTTACGCCAGGGCCTCCCTTGACCTAGACTCTGCCTATCTCTCCTTCTGCACCTGGCTAGTCATCTGTTGTCCTACTCGCCTGCTCCTCTCTGCCAATGGGCCCCCCTGCCCACCCACGGCCCCTCTGCCTCTGTTTCCCTCCTCCTGTCTCTCATCACCTCCATCACCCCTGTTCATCCTTAGCACCTCTGCTTCACTGTTATATGCCAGGGAAGCCCCGAGGCAGTCAGCAACTCCTCTCACAGGCTCTGGGAAGATGCCGTAACTTTTTTCTTGGTTGTGTTTTTTATATTGTTTATTTACTTGGCAGTGATTTGCTTAATGTCTGTTTTTCTTGCCAGGCCACTTGAAGGAGGACTCCGTCTTTTTCTGTTTTCTTTTTTGGCTCATTCTTGTGGCTTGAGAGCCCAGTATGGAGGCAGTGCAAATGCTTAGTACATCTCAGCTGCTATTTATCCTTAATTTTTTAGCGGGTCCTGTGTATACACTCGGTGTTGTTATTCATCTGCCCCTTTCCTGGCTGTGGCTCCTCCCACTGCTGCTGCAGCAAAGACTGCCAGCTGCCCCCATCACTGTGTCCCACTGCTGGCTTCTCTGGGAACAGAGTCGGGCTGCAGCCTGGCCTGGAGGAGTCCTCAGTGGGGAGGACTATGGTGGTAACACAGCCTAGGTCTGACTCCGCCAGGACCACGAGGCTCTGGCTTCCCAAGTGGCTGGCGGGAGGGGCCAGGCAACACAGCCAAGCACCACTGTGGAGTTGATGGGCCTTGGGGCAAACTTGGACCCTTGAGAGTCAGGAGGCAGGAGGAGTGACCCTGTTTGGCTTTTCCAGGGACGCCTTTGGGACCAGTCAACCCTCTCCTTTTATGTTTGTCTGAATCTTGACCAGTTTAGTGACACCGGCCTTGTACTGGTTTTCCCTGCTTCCCTTTCTCTCTCTCCCCTTTGTGTCCCCTCTCTTGTGCCTGGCATTACAGCCCCAGTAAAGGTTAGCAGTTAAGACTGGCCTCAGGCTGTTTGCTAGGAAGCCTGGCTTAGATAATTTCCCCTATTATTTTAAACATCATGTGCTTCCTTAGGGCCATCAATCTAAGCAATCAGAAAACATGAGACCTCAATCCTGCATTGATTAGTGAGGCAGGCTTTGTGTGGGGTCTCACAGGTGCAAAACCATTGAGAAAGTTATCCCTGAACTTCAGAGGTCACTTTTAAGCTCAGAGACGGGAAGGCTGATGTGCGAACCAGCTCTCAGCTGACTGTAGTAAGTGTTCAACAAGACAATAACCATTCCCTTCAGGAAGAGAGGGCTTTTTCCAGCCAACAAGGGGCATCCGAGAGAGAGGGAGGTGGGAGAAGTTTCTGCAGGCGGGGGTGGGGGAGGGACAGGCACCCACGCGAGGTGAGGAAAAGCACGACATATCCGGGGAAGCCACGAGAGTTCATTGAGATGAAGGAAGCTGGGGAGGACTTCGGGGTCAAAGCCACAAAGAAACCCTAACCTTGCATTGTGGTCTGGCGACCACATTTCTGAGAAGCACAGCAGAGAAGGAAGTGTCAGCATAAAAATGAAGGCGGTGACCGAGGGACCTGGTGAAAACCGATTGTTTATTTATTCTCTGCTTCATTTGGTAGAAGGACTTCAGGCACTTGGAGCTGCCTAGGTTTATAAAAGTGAAGAATGAGAGTGGATAGAATCACAAATCACGGCCTTTTCAGATGAGGTGGAGCAACTGGAGAGGCTGCTCGTCCTCAGAAACCCAGAGGGGGAAGTGGCAGAGCTCGCGTGGTTGATTGGCAGCTGAAACAGCTCTGTTTTTGTACTTCCTGCATTATGGGGCAGAACTATTTTTAGTAGTGACAATGATATGGGATGAATATATTTTATTTATGAACTAAAACTTGCGGCTGTCAAATAAATATATCACACCTTGCATTTCAAGCTCTGTGTCCGTGTTTAAGCTTTTAAGCAAAAATAAGCACTCTGAGGGGTCACGTTAGAATGACAGAATTGAGCCAGCGCATTCCTCTGTCACTACTGTCACTGGCCATGGCTCTTTATTTTCCCGTGTTGGTTAAATACAGGAATGTGCACCACCACAGGGGCTGCAGATACAGGCGACACCAGCGTTTGGTGAGCTCAAATGCTTCCAAATCATTACAAACTTACTTCCAAAATCAATGCGTGTTGCTGGGTCAGCCTGTGTCAGGGGAGTCCTTTGGGCCAACTTCCATTTCATTAATGGGCAATAAATGTGCCAATTGGACACTTATACAAACATTAGTAGGACTCAACAGTAGTAACAGCAGTTGTTGTGAACTTGGAACAACGACCAATTTTGGGGGGAATGTCTATTTTCTCCCTGACATTGTTCAGAATTGCAAGTGGATGGTGATGATAAAAGCAGAGTGATGCCTAGCTAGGTTTATTTTTATTTAAAAATGTTAAGGCAATGCACTTGGTCATGGGCATCCCCCACCACCCTGCCCTGGGTGCCACTGGAAATTACGCACATGAATTGTGGAGTTAAAACCCTGCTTCCTCCATTCCCAGTTGGTGCAATGTTTGGAAACTTGATTAACCGCTCAATGCCCCTGTTTCCTCACCTGAAAAATGCAGAGACAGCAGTAACCACCTCACTGCATTATTATGAAGGTCGCATAAGTTAAAATACAAAGTGCTCAGCTGAGGGCCCAGAGCATAATAAGCACTTAATATACTTTAACTTTTGTCTCATCCAGCTCAAGAGAGCCAAGTGAGACCCTGGAGGAGAACGAGCTGGTGGCTGAGATAGGATTGCCTCCCGTGGCTGCCGGATTTGAACTCCGTTCCCTGAGGCCTAAACAGTATTGACTAATGTGATCATGGAGACAAAAATGAGTGGCTGCTAATCCATTTTATCAAGTACTTAAGGAATGAATAGTTTCAGAGTGATTGTTGGAATATTGGGTGTTGATGGGGGCAAAGCAGTTAATAGGCACACAATAATACAAACTAAAAAAAAAAAACAACCCTAATCCGTATGTCACATGTTTGGAGTGACCATCTCTCTGTCAGTCAACAACCATGGGCTGAGTGTCCACCATGCTGAACTGTGTTCCTAGGTCATGACCTTTTAGGTTTTCATTCATGTTCTGAGAGCTGTCACTCTTAAATAGCAAAGCCGACAGGATCTATTTTCCAGGTAAGTGCCTCTTAAACTCTTTGCCAAATTGCTCTCACATTTCTTAAGGATAATTCCTAGTTTATATTGATTACTCATCTCATTAAAAATTCCTATGCATAGTCACCACTGCTTTGATCATTCCCATATCATTCCAATTTTTATTCCAGCCTTATTTTTTCTCACTAAGGTTATTTACCTTTCCGGTGATTTTTAATAGTAGCGCCCAGTACTTTTAAACAAAACAATTTTATGTTGCAGTTGTTGGGAGAGTGCTCTGATTAAAGATGTCTGTTTTCTCTGCCTCTGAACTTCATAATTTTTTGTAATGCCTTCCATGTGACAGGAGCTAATAAAGATGAACCAGAAGTTTGTGCCTTCTAGGGCCTCAAAGTATAGATGTGGGGTGGTGAAAACATGCATCAAACATTCACGATATAATGTGACAAGTGTTCTAGTCAAAGTGAGCCCCAAATATTGATGGAACACTCAGCGCTCAATTGATTCTTCCAGGGAGAGTCAGGAAATACGCTCCCGAGAAAGTGATATTTGAACAGGGTCCGGGAGATGAGGTCGGACTCTTTACAATGAAGAAGGTGAGGGGGAAGGACACTCCAGGCCCTTCTGTGTGTTTGGGGATTGGCAAGCAAATTTGGCTTCGTCAGAGTAGACGGTACCTGCGTCCCCCGGGGTAGAAGCAGAAGGTAGGATACTGAGCCACAGAAGACAAGGCCAGTCTAGAGAGTTAGTCCAGAATTCCATGTTCAAGAGGCATCACAGAAGGTGAACCTCAAGGTGGGCAGACCATAGAATGTGAGGGTTGGTAGTGGCAGGAAATCAGGCTGGGGGGTAAGTTCAAGGTCAGGGAGGAGCTTATAAGACATGACAAAGAGTTTGTCTTTCCTTCCCCCTGCGATCTGGGAGCCTAATGACTGTTTTCAGGGAATGGACATAGATACATTTGGTTGACTGTGGAGGATAAATTGGAGAAAAGAAGTCAAAAAGGAAAAAGTAGTTAGGCAGCTATTTCAGAAATCTAGGTGAAAGGTGAATGCCGGCACATGGCTGCGATGAAAAAAGAAGCCAGAGACTCCGCTTTCTCAGGGCTTGCTGTGGGTTTCCGGGGGCCCAAAACGTGATGGTCATCCCGTTAGCAGTATTTTAAATTGGCACCGTGCTTTGAAAGAACAGCTGCAACACCAAACCAGCATTTCCTGAGAGCAGACTCTAAGGCAGGCCCCTCTGGCAGAGTGGCGGGTATCATTGACTTCAGTCTGATGTTGTCCTCCATCAGCCCAGCGAGGCGGCAGACAGGGTGTGGTGATTCCTGTTCTGAGAGGAAGAACCCACGCTGAGAGTCTGACGGATGCTCTCGTCCCTGCTGCCAGGAAGGGACAGAACCTGCACTTGTGTGGACTTCACGCTTCTCCAGAGGTGGTCTTTCCCGGGTGCTGGGGTTAACGCCCCCTATGCCAAATATAGGGGTGGGCCAAAGAAGGTTTACAGCTGCAAGTATCCAAAACACAGAATTTATTCTTGCATTATTATGTATTAATGATTGTATTATTTCCATGCAAACAACCGTAAACCTACTTTTTGTCCCCTTGTATGGTGAATGCACAGTGTAGGGGGAGCACGTACTGAACGATTTCAGGGGCCGGAGAGAGACACACGCGCGGCACCAGGGACGTGTGTTTTGGGGGAAGTCGCCTCGGTCTGAGCCTGGAGAGCTGCAGGCTGAAGCTGAGCCCCAGAAGGCAGGGGAGTGAAGGAAGGGAACGCTCAGTGGGGAGAAAGCATAGGTATTCATTCCTTCCTGTAATTCCTGGGAGGAGGTAACTCTGATTTTCATTCATTAATGAAATACATATTTGACCCTCACTCTGTCCCAGGACCTATGCTGGTAACAGGAGAAGCCAACATGGATGAGGCCACAGTTTGTCTTTGAAACAAGTCTGTCCATTAGAGTTGACCAGGTGCGGGCCCAGGGGCCCCTGGACCTGGGTTTGAATTGTGATTCCACCACTTAGTAGAGGGGTGGCTTTGGGGGTGCCCCTGAACCTCTCCCCGCCTAGTTTCCCCACCTGTAGAGCGGAGTTAGTAATATGAACAAAGTGTGGGGTTGCCATAAAGTTCGGAGTTAGCGTATTAATGTGTTTTCCATAATTCCAAGCACAGAGCAGGTGCTAAACGGACGGTCATTATTGTTACTATTTGGGGTTCTTCAATCTAGTAAGGGAGCGTGGAAAGGAACGAGGAAGTGGGAACCGACCTCCAGAAATAAGGGCTGGGAAAACAAGTCCTGGTCGCGTGGGGAGTTCCTGAAAGGTCTGGAAGCACACAGCAGTGATGCCCACGGGGCTCCTGGAAGTCATTCCGAGAAACTTGCCACTCACTTTGCAGGTGAGGATGCAAGGCGCAGGACGGGGAATTACTTGTGCATGTCCATTCATGTCCTGTTCCTCCAGCTCCCGGCCAGAGAGAACATTGCTGTCTGGTAAAAAACAAAATACAGACCTACGTGACGGGAAGGCAGATGCCAGATAGTGGTTGAATGGGGGCAGAGGAAGGTCCGTTTGGAGCCTATCAGCCGGAATTCCCAGAGATGAAAAAGAGTGACTTGCCCAGGTCACACGACCCAAAGATGGAGAAATGCTGGCATTTACACAAGCTTTAGGGGGCCCCAGGGGCGGGGGTGAAGGAGAAAACAGGAGACCAGGGGCGGCCTGGCTGAGATTCTGAATTCAGCCTTGTTCTGGGTCTGCCTGTTCTCTGCAGATGCCCTGCGGTGACCTGGCTCCTCCGGGAAGGTCAGGTGAGCTGGGGCATCCCATCCGACCGAAACTCCAAAAACCGTAGCAGGAATAACAGGCCTGTCCCAGGAATCGTACACTGAACACTCTAGGCAGAAGCACACGTTTAAAAGGGTATTTTGTTCTTTGTTATTTTTTCTTTTTCATTCTGACCCTTTTAAACTCCACTTTTGAGAAGGTCATAACCTATCCATTTCAGCCTGGCATCTAAGATCCTGCTTCTCAAAGACAAAACATGGCCCACCACCTCCGTTCACGTCCCAGGTTTTATTCTGTGCTCCCGGTGGCCCCAGCGGGGACCTGCCTGTGCACACAGACGGCTCGAAGATCAAAATCAAAGTGATTTTATCTGCTCAAGCCTGACAGTGCACAACGGACCTTGTGTGATTTGCGAAGTGAACCCACCGTGTGCTGTTTGCCAAGGGGCTGGAGGCAGAGCGTTTGCCTCGTGAGACTGGGAGCAATGCAAAGTTAGAAAGCTCCCAGCAGAGTGGACCCTTCACTGTACCATGTTCATGGATCAAACCCGATTCCTGGTGTCCCCATAGCCACGTGTGATAGCTCCATCACTCTGATGCCAGCGATCAAACACGCTTTTCCTTCTTAAAGTGAAAATGACTTCATTGCTAGAGTCACAAGTAAACTTTGTTGTGCAAAGTCTCTGAGGCTTTGGAGTTTTTCCCCCAGCAGCATGACCGAGACACTGCCCTGGAGGCTGGACGGTCCAACTCTCAGACGCTGTTCCATGACGTGTGCCGTTAGACCCCAGTGACATGAGACACACTTTGACCCTGGTTTGTCCTTTTTAAGACGTGGCTTTCTTTGTTAAGATGCCATGCTCCTGAATGGAAACTACTTTGAATCTGCAAAAACACAGAGTTTATTTTAAGCAAAGTCTTCATGGTTCATTATTTTTTTCCAATATAATGTTTCTATTTTTTTTTTCAAATATAGTCCAGCACAGTTGATGGCCATCAGTGGCTGTCAGTCCCTCCTTGGGATTATACAAGGATCCCAGAGTTCTTTAGCTGTTTCAGTAAGCTATCTTTAATCTTACACGTTTCTTTTGAGTGTTAGTTTCCTCCTGTGTTTATACTCCTAAAATGATCACAACTGTGTTTTCTAATGAATTTGTATTGTCTTAGTCTACCCACAAGTTCATCCCTTTTTATGCTCCCCATGCTCCTTTGCAGCCTCTATCATCCCCCCTGGCTTAGTTTCCCTGTTTCGGAACTGCGTTCTCTGGCGGTTTTTCTCAGTGGAGGAGTAAAACCTCTCACATCTTGTCTTAGAACTCCTTTAGTACGCTTCCATTCTTGTCCAGGCTGACGATGATTTCTCCTCAAAAAAAAACAAAAAACAAAAAACTCATAGACATGGATGACACTATGGTGGTTACAAGAGGAAAAGGGTGGTAGAGGGAAGGTAGAAAAAGAAAAAGTGGGAGACAAATGGCGACAGAAAGAGACTTGACTTTGGAGTGTGAATACACGATACGACATACAGATGCTGCATTATAGAAGTGTACACTTGAAACCTATGTAATTTTATTACCCAATGTTGCCTCAACAAATTCAATAAAAAGTTTAAGAAACAGTTGATGACATAATTTTGTAGTTTATTTGTTACTAATATTTCTGTTAGGGAAGCTACTTACTGCTAGTTTGATACATATATTTTCCCTAGCTAATCTTTATCTCTCTGATTGCTTGCAAGACCTCTTCATCTTTTCTTTTCCCTTTATCTTTGCATATTTTCATTAAGATGTCTAGATTTGGATTTCCTTTTATTTATCCTATACATACCTCCTTGTTATTTTTAATGCAAACATTTATGCTTTTCTACAATTCTGGACAATCTGACATTATCACATCTTTTCTCTCCCCATTTTACCTGCCCCTTCCTTGGGAAATCACTCAGTCACAAGCCAGATCATCGCAACCTATCCAGTTCTCATCCGTGTTGTTCTCTCTGCTGCATTGTGGGTACTTTCCTCAGATCTACTTTTCAGTACCCAGTTATTGCTAAAGGATTAGTGGTGTTCAACTTGCTGTTCGACTTGCCCACTGAGTTCAATTTTAAGACTGTTTTATTCATTTATAGAAGTTCTGTGTGTCTGTTCTTTCACAGCATTCTTGTCTTATGTTTCCAATTTTTTTCTTTTATGTCTGTAATCATTCAACACATTTATTTTACAGTCTCTCTTTTATGTTTCTGTTATTCAAAATGCTTGGTGTTCCAAACCAATTTGTGTTGGCTCGTGATGTTGCTTATGGTTTGTGCACCTGCCATGGGAACAAGCGAGTTCGGCAAGGGGTTAGGAATACACTCTGGGGCCAGAACACATGGATTTGACTCTTGACTTGGCTATTTGTTAGCTGAATGAACTTGAACTACTTATACAAATTCTTTATGCTTGACTTTCCTCAAATATATAATGAGCCTATTAATAGAACTTATTTATGGAGATACTGTGTACTAATTTTATATTTAAAATAATTAGAAAGAGCCTGGCACATAAAAATTGCTCAGAATGTTCTGTTATAATCATCTTATCATCATCATCATCACGTCATCATTATCATCGTCATCATCATCTATTTGGTGTGTGAACTTGTCTTCAGAAGGACTTTATGTTTCTCAATCCTGTGAGTCCTGGAGTGGTAGACCTTCTGTACATGGTTGTTTTCTATTCATTTTTCTCAGGCTGAGAAAGATCTTCTGGTGGAATTTGTCATAATTTATTTTATTTTTTATTTCTTTTTATTCTTGTTTATTCTATCATAGTTGCCCCAATTTTCCCCATTTGCCCTCTTCCACCCAGCCCACCCCTCACTCCCACAGTCAATCCCTACTCCATTGTCCATGTCTGTGCGCCATTCATACATGTTCTTTGACTAGTCCTTTCCCCGTCTTTCCACCATTCCCTCCTCCCCTGGCATATTTTAATGTATAGGGCTTTGTGCTGCTGGTCCATGGGGCAGAGTAAATTGAACTCCCAGACCTTAGGATTAGCAGACTCATATGTGGGTTTGAGGAGGTCAAATAAATAGTAAGTGAATAAAAATAGTAAATATATTAGACAGGCTTACCATCGAATCATAAACACAGAAGGCCCCTGTAACATGTGGACTACGAACAGGCCAAGGGAGATGCATGCTCCCTGTGGCTTGGCAGATACCGAGAGGCAGAGAGAAGTGAGGGATGCTGAAGTGAAACATGACCCATTCATTGCCCAAACTCCCACCCAGTGAGATAAGATGCTCTGCCTTTCATGGGAAGGCGAGGGGTCAGGAGAGGACAACCAGGTTGCGCTAAAGGAAGCTCCTCTACAAAGAAACGGGGAAGCAAAGAAAAGAAGGTTTCCCTGCTATATCATAATCTACCCTGCCAACCAACAGCCCATGAAAAATTCGTCTGGCTTCCAGGACAATTAACAGTGTGTGTGTGTGTGTGTGTGTGTGTGTGTGTAAGTGTGTGTGCATGAACACGCATGTGTGTTGTACTATGCTGTGTATGGCTACCTAGGCTAATCAGTGGTTTTTACAAGTCTACACTCTTATTTAGGATGTAGTCTTTCAAAGGCTTCTGCTTTGCAGGGGTCTCAATTTTTACTAACTACCTTTTGCACCTCAAACCGTAGAATCTGTCTAAGAATCGATGTTAAATCCTCGTCAGGGGTTTACTAGTTGAGCAATCCCACACCTGTCCTTTCATGAAAGCTCAGCTATACATTTAAAGGGAGATTTGTGTTATTTTCTCTAGCATTTTTAGGCATTTCGAAACCAAGCAGTGTAGGTAATCTCTGTCCTGTGTTGTTGGAAGCTGAGTACTCCGGTGACGTGCTCCGCACAGGAAGGCTTGCCCACTTCACGCGTGTTCGTAGCTGTGCCTTTGTCTTGTTTTCGTTTTTTGTCTCTATTTTCTCCTGCCTGTTGGTCTCTCTACTACCTCTCCATCTTTCTGTACTTCATAGCCTTTCTATTATTCTCCGTCTCTCCCCGACCTTTCCTGCTTGAATTATTCCCCTCTGTTGGCTTCATTTTCCTACTTTTTATGATCTTGTTACAAATATTTTGTCCGCAGAGTCTAGCTCAGTCTTCGGCACAGAGTAAAAGTTCATGCGTATTTATTGATTGAAATAATACATTTCAGCCTGGCTGGCATAGCTCAGTGGATTGAACGCGGGCTGCGAACCAAAGCATCGCAGGTTCGATTCCCAGTCAGGGTACATGCCTGGGTTGCAGGCCACGGCCCCCAGCAACCACACATTGATGTTTCTCTCTCTCTCTTTCTCCCTCCCTTCCCTCTCTAAAAATAAATGAGTAAAATCTTAAAAAAAAGAAATAATACATTTCCCTCTTTATGGATAAGGCAATTTGCTGTTTTGGATCTCAGTTGAAAACGTAGTACCTAGAAGACACCCTACTATCATACTACTCCTATTAGCATCACTGCCATCATTATGACAAATATAATATCAATTGCTTAAATATATTTAATACTTATTTTCATCCAGGGATTTTTCTAGAAATTTCTAATGTATGAGTTCATAAAGCCCTCACAATCTTCTTGGAGGAAAGATACTATTATTACTGCCCTCTTACTAATGATGAAATTAAATAACTTGTTTTAATGGAGAAGTTAAATCACTTGGCTCTCAATTGCAAACAATTTTGTTCCCTCTTCAGGGGCATTTGTTAATATCTAAGAATATTTTTGGTTTTCATAAGAGGGGCAGGAGATGCTATTGGCATCTCCTGGGTAGAACTTGGGGATGTTGCTAAGAATCCTATAATGTACTGCTATTCATAATAAAAAATTATCTGGTCTCAAATGTCAACAGTGCAAAAGTTGAGAAAAACTTGGACTGAATAAAGTATATAAGCTTTCATAATTTTAAATTTTACATGCATTTTATTTCACATATCTCTGTATTTTTGTAAATAGCATGTATCTGCATTGTTTAAAACTAATCTGTCATTCTTTGTCTTTTAATGGGCGAATTTATTTAACTTATATTTATTGCAATTATTGATATAATTGGATCTATACCTACCACATTTACTTATTACTGTAATCTGCTACTTTAATCCTATATTACCTTTAAAATGTGATATCTATATAATAAATTCTCCTTTACGGTTGTGTGGATAATAGAAGGAATTGAACAGGGAGAAGATACTAATTGGAAATTAAGTATGTTGGGGGAAGAGAACCTTTCCTTTTGGCTCTATATTCAAATTACATGGTAGGATCAGATAATTTCAAAATTCTAATTATAAACTAGATTTAATGTAGTATTTTTGTAACAGAAACATTGCTGCTGTTCACTGGATGTTGACATTCACACACACACTTTGCACATTCTCACACGCAAACCACATGGCTCCGTTTGGCCAATGGACTCCAAGAGTCACTCCCCGGACTGAAGAGCATATGTGTGACCCTCTCTCTCTCTCGCTCTCTTTTTTTCCACGAATAATAACTGTCATTCCCTTTGAGGTGATAAAGTCTTCATCGGTCTGGGTTTCTAGCCAGTCTATCGGTGAGATGCTCTGGGTAATACCTGTGGGAGCAATAATCTTTTCTATGGTCAGCCACTGAGATTTTGTTTCTGCAGCACAGTCTATGTCCTACCTTCTGAGCGTGGCAGTTAGCTTCGAGGAGGTCTGATCCAGGATCTGCAAAAGAATGGGAGATACAGAGAGAGGATGGTAGCATTATTCACCACCTTCATTGTGTTCCCACATCATTTAGTTCTTACCTCCAATGTAACATGTGCCCAGGTAAACTGTAGTGTCTATTTCCACCTAGTGTTTATTCATCTCTACCAGACCATGAGATCTTGTGGTCAGAATTTTGTGTCAGGATGATGTTTTATCCTTCCTAATATCCACAGACTTAACAGGTGTAGTAAGTTCATGGATTTTGAGCAGCACAATGGACATGTAAATATATGAAAGCAACAGACACAGGACCCTATGAACAATTGGATGTACAGCAAGTGCTTGGTGTAATGAAAATATCTGAATGCGTGAAAGAATGAATGAGGCCATTGTGCACCAGGAAAGAGGGGTGGAAGATACAAGAGTCGTAAGCAGAACCCTAAGAGTGAGTGTGGGGGAGGGGGGGTCTGAGGCAATCTCTATGTGTTTAATGATGTGCATGCTGCACCCAATAGTGTTAAATTTGCTGGGACGCAGTAAGGAAGGTGACAGGAAACCACCTGCAGCCCATGGTAGTATTGTCCTTGATGGTGGGGGGAGGGGTAGCATTTCCAGGGACTCAGAGGGTGGAGTTGCTTAACTTACTGAAGGTACAGGGCAAGTGGCAGCGTATATTAGGAAAGAAGTTGTTACCAAACTCTTTGTTAGTCCAGGGCCTGACAAAAAATGTCAGACTAGGGTGGGGGTGGTTTGGGGAAGGGTAGGAGGATATGATTTTGGAGCCTGCAGGAACCTGATGAGGCGTCTCAGGTTTGGCTTGGAGTCGGGGAGGTCGGTGAGCCCAGGATCTAGGGTAGTAGCCTAGGTAGAGGGCTGAGTGTGGTTACTGTGTTTGGATCCAACGTTCAGGGAGGCTCTGCTTCTCAGCTGGGAGAAATCCTCACGTGGCTGTTGATACCCCCATGCCCCAGCTTTCCAAGTGAGTCTGGGATGTCTCCTAGTTTCTGTGCATCTACTCTGAGATTGCTAATGGGAACAGCTCCCTTCAACGCTTGCTTTATTTTTGTGTTGTACTTGCTAGATGACTGCTTGTGGGATGGAGGTGGGATCGTTGGAATGCTCAAGCATTGCATCCTGGGAACAGAAAGGGCATTTTAGTTGACCTCTGTGCTATGAAGGGTGTGGGCTGCACTCTGACTACTCATTCTAGGGCCACACATTTATTGGACAGTTCCTGGGGGTTTGGAGGCTCCAATAATAACTTTTTCATAAAAGCAAGACTTCCGAGTTCAAACTCAGCAGTGGGATTTTGTGAAAATCATTGAATTTTTCCAGATATCAGCTTCCCCATCTCAGAAATGCGGATAGTAATTCTACAGCGTCGCAGGGCTGCTGTGAGTGCAAGTAAAGGCGTAGGACAACCTGACGGGGTGAGTCCCCAGTCAATGGGGTTGACTTCATTTAATCCTCAGCACGGGTCAGTGGGCATCATTGCTGTCCCTAGTTTCCCCACACAGAAGCTGAGCCTAGGTTTGTGAGGCTGGTAGGTGATGAAGCTAGCACAGGACTCCCTCTGCCTGACACTGGACCCTAGATTCAGAGCCACTACTGGGTTGAATAGCATCCCCTGCAAATTCTAACAACCAAAATGCCCAAGAGGAATAAAGAAAATGTGGTATATCCATACAACAGGTTACATTTCAGTCTTAAAAAGGGCGAAAATTCTGCAATATGTGACAACATGGACTCAAAGAGTAGAGTTGCTTAACTTACTGAAGGTACAGGGCAAGTGGCAGGTCACGCATTGAGGACAATGAGTGAAATAAGTCAGCCACAGGAAAACAAATGCTACATGATTTCACTAATAAGAGGTGCCTAAAATAGTCAAATTCACAGAATTAAAGAGCAGAATGAGAAGGTTTTCAGGGACTCAGGGTGGGGGGCAATGGGGTTACCAATCAATGGGCGTAAGATTTCAGTGACACAAGATGAAGAAACTCTGAGAGATGTGTACAATGGTGTACCCAAAGTCAACAAGCATATACTGAACACTGAATAATTTATTAAGCAAGTAGATCTCATGTATTAAATGTTCTTACCACAATAAAAGAAAATTTAAAAAAACCCTGGAACCTCAGAATATGACCTTATTTGGAAATAGGTTCTTTGTGGACGAAGTTGGTTCAGATGAGATCATACTGGGTTAGGGTGGGCTCTCAACCCTGAGGCTTGTGTGTCCTTATAAGCAGAATAACAGAGACACTGAGCTATGCGCAGGGAGAAGGCCAGAGACAGGGGGAGGTAGACATTGGAGTGATGCGTCGACAAGTCAGAGAATGCTAAGAATTGCTGGCAGCCACCAGAAACTGGGAAGGACTCTTGCCTAGAGACTTCCGTGGGAGTGCGGCCCTGTGGACACCTTGGTTTTGGACTTGGCCTCCGGAACTGTGAGGAATTCAATGCCTGTCATCTTGAGCAGCCTCATTTGGGGTGCTGGGTTACGCCTGCCCTGGGAAATTCATATGGCCACTGTGCTGCATTAGGTCCCTCTGACTGCTGACGTGGGTCAGCCGGGTCCCCCAGATAAAGCTCCTTTTGGGGACAAAAGGATGCGGGTTCTCTGTGGAGCCTCTTCTGCACCTGACTGGCAGCATTATTTTTGACTTCAGCTTGTGAAACTCACCATGAGGGATTTTCTCACTTTCCATAGGAGTCAGACTTGACACCCCAACATTGCAGGTGTATGTTAAAAATGGCAGAAATATAGAAGGGGTTCATGAAGACAATCTTAAAGGCAAGAGAAACCTTTGATGGCCATGGACCCAAGGCAAAATCCATCCTCCTCCTCCTCCTCATCATCATCACCATCATCATCCTCAAAAGAATTCCAAACATTATTGGGCCAAGTTACTACGCTAAGCACAATTAGTGCATTTT
This sequence comes from Phyllostomus discolor, assembly GCF_004126475.2. Taxonomy (NCBI): domain Eukaryota; kingdom Metazoa; phylum Chordata; class Mammalia; order Chiroptera; family Phyllostomidae; genus Phyllostomus; species Phyllostomus discolor. The sequence goes on from NC_040909.2 coordinate 133,268,900, forward strand.
CACGTCGAATCCTCATTATATGTTCTGAGGTAGCCATTAGCATCCCCACTTACAGGTAATAAGGCCACTGTGGCACAGAGGATAAGCAATGCGTCACACAAGGGTAAAGAAGCAAGCACAGTTGGGCCAGGGGTCCAATCCCAAGCCCTTCAATGGTGGACAGAGCTCCCACGGACACTTCTGTGAAAAGATAATGGCTGGAAGCTGTGAGAGCCTCATTTGCCTCTGATGGTGTTCCTTACATCAGATGAGGATGGAAATCCCACCATCCCCTCTGAGTCCTGCACACTTCGCTGGAAGTGAAATCACATTGATTCTTCAGCTTGAGAAGATACAAAAGAAAAAGAGAGAATAAGAATCAAAGGCTTGTTGGAAATCAGAAGCTAAAAGTACTATTTGCATATTCCATTAAAAAAACTGATTGAAACTATATCAGAGAGTATGTGAGTGGTTCAATGTAGATAAAATTTTTTCATAGCTAAATGAACAATACACAAAATTTTAAGACTAGGAGGGAAGTTACAACTTAGCAAGTACCTGACACTAATGTACATTTTCACACCGATTCTTACTACAACTTGCAAAGTAGATTCAAATATCTCTATTTTGTAGATGATAATAGTGGGGATTGGAGATGTTATGTGACCTGTCTGAGGTCACAAAATGCCTATCTTTTTGACTCTGAATGATGCCTTTGATGAATGTTCCAGAGGTTGTTTTAAGGATTTTAACACAGATTGATTCATTTCATCCTCACAGCAACCTTAAGAGGCAGGTTCTGTTATTGCCCCCGCCTTAAATCGGAGGTGTCAGGTGGGCTAAATGAGTGTTTCAGGTCGCCACATGGCGGAATGGGGATCTGAACCCAGGTGGCCTGGTTCCTGTGCTCTGCGACCTCTTCTACACTCAAACAAGCAGCGACTGTTGCTGTAATAGTAATAAAAATAATGTGCAACAAGGTTAAGAAAACTTTTCTAAGTCAGAAATTCTTATACTAAATTGTACAGCTGTGCCTTCTTCGATTAATAAAAGTTCTGAATATGTATCATACATATACATACACACAATGCGTATATAATTATATAATTTCATTAAAAATAATATAGGCCATTGAAAGGCGCTACTGGAATATGGAGATAATTTACATAAAATACAGATATTCAAGTATGAAAAGGAAACAGTAAGAATGAGAAAAACCTAAAGCGGAAAAGCAGAACTCAGTGTGCTGAGAAATTTACATACTGACAGCAGGTTTTGAATGGAACATAAAATGTATGTAAATTGGCCTGCCTATTTAAGAAAAAGTTATGCAAATGTATGTCCACAGAAATCTGCTACCCTTCATGCCGAAGTAGAAGAACAAGACGCTTAATTTTCACTCAAATTAGTTTTCCTCTTTCCACAATGTTTCCTTCCTCAGAAAACTCTAGGTCCAGATTCGTGCACATCTAGCATTTAAATGATCTTTTCATCCATGTGTCCGTTTTACGTGAACTCCAAGCCAGGCATTAGACAGGATGCTGGAGCTGCAAAGGTCAGTAAGACACAGACGGATGGTCCTAAGGTGCTCGGAGACTAACAGGAGACAGAACATGTCCACAGACCTCACGGTGCACCCTTGGGATACATGTCACTGAATTCTCTCACAATAAAATGGGCAGGTCTGAGGGGGCTGAGAGATACTCTGTTGATACATTTCGTGTCCCCTGATGGCCTCAAGACTGTCAGTACCCTACTTTGTCAACTCTCCACTTTTTCTTTGAGTTCCCTTCTCTCCTTGCCTCTAGCCCATTTTTTCTAAGTCCCACCTCAGGTATCTCTTGATTGTCTTCAATCCTAACCAAGTTGTTAGCAGGGAGGTGAGATTTGTGCAGTCCTTTCTGGGTTTCCCCTCGAGGATTCTGTACTGAGCTTCATGCGAACTGGGTTACAGGAATAAAATCTAAAAACAAATGAACAAACAAAGGACTGATTACCCCTCAGAGAGCATGGGCTGGGGGAGCGCAGACGTGAATCAAAATTCCGTTTAGTCCTTTCTTAAGGGTGTGATTGTGGGTAAGTCACAACCAGTTTGGACCAAACCAGAGGGAAGGCTTGCTACTTGGAGGGGTCTGAGGAGGAATGAATGAAAACAATGAGTAAAGCAAATTTGTATTTCCACCCCAGAACCTTCCCTCAAACTCCCAGCTCACAGAAACACCTGACCTCTTGAACACCTAAGACTAATCTCCAAACGGGTTTAAAACTGGACTTAGAGCTCCTCCCCCAAGCTGCCCCACACCCATCCTTACCTGAACCAGCTGATGATCTATCCTTCCGGTTGACTCAGGCCAGGACAGTGGAGTCACCTCTGACTCCTTTCCCTCGCACGCCACACTGCGTGCATGAGGAAACCTTGCTGTGTCTACTTTCGACTGACAGCTGGAGCCCAGCCACCTCTGCCACTAACTCCTCTGCTCCCCCAGGGCCCGACCCACCGCACTCTCTGACCTGCGTCACTGCCACCGCCTCCGCACAAGTCCCCTCCTTAGAACATGTGTGCCCCCGTACGTACGAGGTGTTCTCTGTTCTCGACAGAGAAGACCATGTGGTCCTTCAAAATCGTGAGCAGGTCATGACACCACTCAGAACCTCACAGCAGCTCTCCCTTCCACTCGAGCAAAACCCAGGACCTTCACAGTGACCTACAGGGCCTCGTGTGAACGGCGCCTTACCCCCTCTCTGACCTCGCCTCCCTACTGCCTCCTCGCCCCTGCCCCCTCGGGTCTAGGGGTGCCGGCCTCCTCACTCTTCCCCGAGTATCCCAGACACGTCACCACCTTGGGGCCTCTCTCCCCTGCCTGGCGCCCTCTTTTCCGTGTCATCTCACGGCTAATTCCCCACCTTCTCAAGTCTTCACCCAGCTGTCAACTTCTCAATGAAAACTAACGTGACCCCCAAATTTTGTTCTACGATTCCCTCCCTTGGCCCCTCCCTCCTCCTCACCCGGCTTTATTTGTTCTTTTTAGGGAACACCTGCCTCTTTCTAACAAGCTAGGAAATGCACTGATTTATTGTGTTTGGTGTTGACTCTATTCCCCTGCACGTGCCGGAAGCCCCTCTCAGGGCGGGTGTCCACCTGTCTTGCACACTGACCTGCCTACACCCGAGTCTAGGAACAGCGTGGGTGCTCCTGGCCTAAAGCAAGTGCCCGGGTGTGCTCAGTTTTTGCTCTTCTGCCTCGACTGCCTGTGTAAAGGTACAGCCCGTGGCGAGTAAGTAAGTGCTAGGGATGCAGTGTGCAACAGGAGGGATGCAGTTACCACTGCGGTGGGGTGGATAGGAAAGTTGTGAAGAGAGGCGGTCCTAGGAGTTCTCTCTTTGTGTTGTATTTGTGTGAGATGAGGGATGTTAACTTAGCCTGCTGTGACCATCATTTCACACTATAGGCAAGTCCAGGCCTCCTGCTGTGCACCTTCTGCCTGTACAACGATGCCGTCAGTGACTCCTCAATGAGCCCGGGAAGAAGAGTGAGAAGCTACAGAATGTTTGTTAGGGATGCCCAAGGGATGACCGCGGGCCACCTGTGCTCCGTGCCCTGGCTGTGACCGGACCCTGTTCAGTGTGGGAGATAATCCCTGCCCCCGCGGTGACACCCTCCACCTGGAGAGACAGCAGTTGTTCTCGGAGTGGGTTCGTCTCTTCCGATGGACACCACGTGTCCTCCTGGTCCTCACGCCAGACGCCACATTCCGCCGCTCCCCGTGAACAGAGGCACTGCGCTCCTCATCGGGAAAAGTGTCACTTTCTTCCCTGGCAGACGCTGTGCCCTGTGGCCCCTGAGTGCCACGGCCTTCTTTGTTGGAGGGATTTGTCTCGCCTGCGTGAGAGGAGTTTCTTCCTTCCTGGGTCCATTGTCCAGGCTTCTCAGCCTCCCCTGGGCCGCCTGCCCTGTGACCTTCCCCTCCGGACGCCAGGTCCTGACAAGGGCCGGCTGGAAGGTGGAGTCTTCGGGACAGCCCGCTGCCCGCACAGGGCGCGTCACCTCTCAGTTTACACAGCGCCTTCCTGTCCTCGGACTGCGCTCCTTCTCACAGAGCGACGGGTCCCGCTGGTGTCGGGTGAAAGTAAATGTCATTTGGAAAAGACAGCCTTTTGTTGGAGCTGGCCCGCTTGTCAGCTGTGTGACCTTGGATGTCCCGCCTGGATTCTCTGAGCCTTCTTTGGAGTAGGGCTAATGACAGGGTGACTGTAAAATGTGTCATCCAAACCTAGATAGTTTTGAGCTTGGAAGGGAGTACTTTTAATAATTGTATGAGGTACAAGCACGCATGGGCTCTGGTTGGGGCCTGTCAGATATATATGGTTTAATGGTATTAGCAATATGGTATTAGCAATAATGGTACCCTAGCTGGTGTAGCTCAGTGGATTGAGCTCGGGCTGTGAACCAAAGTGTCATAGGTTCGATTCCCAGTCAGGGTACATGCCTGGGTTGCAGGCCATGGCCCCCAGCAACAGCACATTGATGTTTCTCTCTCTCTCTATCTCCTTCCCTTCCCTCTCTAAAAATAAATAAATAAAATATTTAAAAAAAATAATGGTGATACTTGCTAATGGTAACCCTTCTGTCACTTCCAGTACGAATGCTAATGCTAACAACAACCATTACTGATAATAGTAATACTAGAGATCAATACTTATATGACCGAGGGATTGTGAAGATTAAATAATAGATGTTAAAAACACTTACATACTGTTAAATGCTAAGTAAATGTTTGCTGTTTAATTAAAACCTTGGAGAGAGATCGAGTAGCTCATTCCTGAACAGGCAGCGTGTACCGAGGTGCTAGCGGGCTTTTCTAGAGCTACCCAGCTGCTACGTGGCAGAGTGGGGTTGCTAACTCAGTTTGAAGTTGATGCCTCTCTCCTTCCTTCCTTCCTTCCTTCCTTCCTTCCTTCCTTCCTTCCTCCCTTCCTTCCTCCCTCCCTCCCTCCCTCCCTCCCTCCCTTCCTTCCTTCCTTCCTTCCTTCCTTCCTTCCTTCCTTCCTTCCTTCCTTCTCCCTCCCTCCCTCCCTCTCTTTCTGCCTTTCTTCTCATCTAGAGGCACGATCTGTTATCTGCCTGGAAGTTAGCCAAGCCCATTGCTCAGTGACGAGCTCTGGGAAGGCAGGGCCTGTGTCCTGTTCACCTTCACCTGTGTGCTCTCGGTTCCTTTGGGAACACCCGGCCCCGCGCACATGCTGGGTGGATGTGCCGGGGACTGGATGAACACGCCGTCAGAGAGTCAAGTCCTGGCGGAGTGGTGTGCAGACAGGGACTTTCTTTTCCTACAAAGGTAGTGGAAGGAAAGACTCAGGATGTGGGCACGCATCGGGGTGAGATGCTGTGGAAGCTGAAAGTGTCAGAAGCCCAGAACGGTGGCCCAAACATCTGTCTCGTCTGTTTATATTTCCGTTGCCAGCTTTCAGCTCAGTGCTTACACGTAGCAGGTAGCAAATGCTGTGGAACGAATCGGGGCCCACAGTTGCAGTCTATCTGGCATGAAGAGGAACATGGGTTTTTCCAGAAACAACAACAACAACAACAACAACAGTCAAGTGGTGATAAACTTGGGCCAAGAGAACCAAACACCCGGAAAAGTCACAGGCAGAGGGCAGCAGACGACCCCAGCTGCGGACCTGCTTGCTCCTCCGTGAGCTGCAGTGTCGTGTGCTGGGCGCTTCCAGGCCCTGGGCCTCCGCCAGCAAGGGGTCCTGCTTGCCCGTGCTTCTGCATGGGGCTCACCTGAGCCTCCTCAAAAGTGTGATGCAGCTCTCCCACACCACACTGCTAACGGCAGCATTTGCCATTAGAGGCAGCATTCCAATCCATGTGCATTCCACAAAACTAGCTTGTCTTCAGCTACTCATCTCTTCTAACTGAGCATTCCACAAAATTTCAGTTAAATGAATTGCCAGGAAGTTTTGTGCACCAGACACCTGTAACTATTCCCCAGTCCAAGTGTCTTCTCTGGGAAAAGTGAGAGCAGACCCGCACATCCCCCAGTTGCTATCCCGCACCATCAGCAAGATGCTCCATGCAAAAGTTCCGGTGGATAATAACATGAGAAGACGCGATGCAGTATTGTTCTACTTTACAAGTCCCGATGCACCTTAGGGACTCCAGGAATCCTTCCACAGAGAAGCCTGTTAAACTTTGTGCAACATAACATTCTCTGCATTTATTTTATCTTCCAACCCCACTTTCCCACCTAATAATAGCTTATAGTCCCTGTGTTTAGTCCAACACACATTGGGAAGCACTGGGTGGAGATACTTTCCAATGCTCTTTTCAACTCTGAAATTCTACTGATCTACTTTGAGAGCAGCAATGGCCTATCTCCTGAGCCCTAAGGAAATGCTCTTGGTTACCAGCATATATTTGGGGAATTTTACTACCTTTTTACAGCTGAGCTTAGGGTGTTGGCATGGATTATTTAAAAATGTGGACCCTTCTCATCTAGAGCCATGGTCTTTAAGAAGCTGTCCAAGGTGCGAATCCCTGATATGAGTCCTACATCTGCTCCTCCTGAGGGAAGTGTCTGTGAAGAGGACTTTCAGCTCAGAGGAGCCTCTGATAGGCATGAGGTTCCATAGTCCAGATGATTCCCTAGAAGATGAGACCGGGAAACTATTTATTACATTTCAGTGGCCGGTTTGGGGCTGGGGGCAAGGGTGCATGTGCAGTTTAGGCTGCAAGCCTCGGAGATCCGCAGGCAGTGGGAACTGGCACCTGTCAGGAAAGAGACTCTCAATGACTCACAGCAGGCAGCCTGTGTTCCAGGCTGGTGCGTCTTCCTCTATCTCTCACCTTGCCGGATCACTCTAATTAGCCTTGTGATTATTAGTTTTGAATGACCCCTCCCAGCTCTTCCAGGCAATCACAGTGGCCCGGATTGCTTTTGTTGCTGTGGTTCCGTGCGCAGTGATGTTCAGGGGCAACGCAGGGCAGGGAGAGGAGGAAAGGGGCAACTGACTCCAGCTCATTCATGGTCTCCACGAGGGAGTGCCGTTCCTTCGCTTGCAGTTGATTTAACAGCTGCCAGAGACACAGCCCCTGGCTAGGTGGGCGGAGCGGCCTCTTGTCTCCCCCGGAAGCGGGCCTCCGTGGCGATGACTCTCCGAGGTGGGATGCAGAGTGGTTCTGCGGACAGAAGACAGTGGAGAGAGGCTGACCACAGCAGAAGCAGAGCAACAGAAGACCTGGCCCCAGCGCGGGCCCTGGGACCTGCCAACTTGGGCTGTGAGCAGGGTTCTAGGCCTCTGGAGGCTCAGAGGAGATCTGGCTTCCATGGGAATTGTATCCGCATGGTGGGTGGAGCAGACAAGGCACAAGAAAACAAGCAGATGCATGAGAGAATTGCACAAGGCTACAAACTCTGCGAAGAAACGACATACAGAGAAATAAGAGAAGAGAAGCGCCGGTGAGAGTGGGGCTGCTCCATTAGCCGTCAGAGGAGAGCTCTTCAAGGGGTGGCATTTGAGCTAAAAGCTTACTGGTGAGGAGGTGCCCCATGGAAAGATCCGGGGGCAGCATCCTCCATGCAGAGGACACAGGAACAGCTGCTCTAACTGGGGGTGGTGGTGTGGCCGGTAAAATAAAAAAGAGGTCAGGTGAGTGGCAGGTTGTTTTGTTGTTGTTGTTGTTCCAGGTGCATTCGGAAGCCACTGAGAATTTTTAGTAAACTTGCCATACAGTGGGATTTATGCTGTGAAAACGTAGTGATGGCTGTTTGGAGGCGGATGTCAGAGGGAAGAGGAGAGCACAGAGCAGTGAGACAAGGTAGATCTAGTGGTCCAGGCTGAAGAAGGGGTACCCATGGCTTGTAGTAGTAACCATATTAGGATCCCCAAAAGGCGCATAGTGTTTGCCACACAAGTGGTCGACACACGCTGGCTAGCTATTATTAGAATTGCTGCCCGATGTCTCTTCAGCTCCACGTCCCAGAGTTCCAAGCTGCATTCACATCCCTTGGTGCAAAGGGGTCAAACGTTGCCATGCCTCTGTAAGATAACTCTTTCCTAGGTTCCAGGGGCCTGGCAGAGGCCCATGAGGTCAGAGAGGCTGCCAGGTGGGGAGGACGCATGGGTCAGGGAATCTCCTGGAAACCTCAGTGGCCCACCTGCCACTTGTGCCTACAGGCTTCCCCGAGGGGAAAGCACTCCTCCAGAGAACACGCAGGAACTAACGAGACCAGGGAGAACCCGCGGGCCATGTTTTCTTACAGGCTATCGTTGTCCCTGTTGGACACGTGTGTGAGTGTCTGTAAAGAAACACCGTCCAGGGCTGCTACCAGACAATAAATCACTTTAATCTCTGCTTAGTCTTGCGTCCGTTTGCATTTGTAATAAAGCTCTCTAGTTTTAAAACATTAAAAAATGTAGCTCTAAATCTCATGGGCAAAATGACCTTTAGCTGCGCTTTCCTGTTGGTTTCTCTGCGGCTGATGGAGTCCAAGGCTTCCCTCAGTAATGGAATGTCTCCTCCGCCACCTCTGTCACTGTCCATCCATGAAGACCAGGAACCTTTCCTCTTGCGCCTTTTTCATCCCTTTCTCTGTCTTTATCACCCTGTCCGGAGAGAGGAGTAAAGAATAGATGATTCTAACCCCCGGGGGCATTGGTGGCTGCTCACTTCCTCCAAGAGTATTTTTAAGAAGAAAGGGCCGGTCCATGGTCAGAAGAGGTTCCCTACAGGGATGTTGGCTGGGTCCCAAATATGTCAGTTCTTTGAAGAGTTCTGCTGAAATATCAGGAGTCTGGTTTCCTGCAGTCAGAGCCATATGCACCGTGACTACATGTACTCCTGCAACTCTGATTGAGGAGGTACCACGCGACAAGTGTTTTGTTAATGCATCTACATGTGATTTGCAGCGGGTTTATTTATTGTTTTGTTCCCGTGTGTCCATGAGATAGAGAAGCAGCAAGGTGCGGTGGGAAGGACAACAAAGTGGGAGACGGGGGACCCCGACATCAGTCTTGGGTCTGATTCCACAAAGTGCCTGACCTTGGGGAAATTGTTAAAAATACTTTCTGGGTTTTATTTTTTTTTTCTTGTTTGAGCTGATTTAAACTTGATCTTTAAATATCTGATGTTGACATAACGGGACACTAGACTTTAATTGCTGACTTCCTTGAGGGCTGTTAATAAAGGGCCTACATTTTTATGAGCCATTATAAACTTATACCTGTGGAATTCTGCCTTTGATTTATAAGGAAACTGGCAGCTTTTTAAAGAGAAACAAAGAAAATGCCACTTTACCTCCTTTATTTTTTAAAGATATATTTAAATTTATTCCGACAATGGACGTGGAAACACAGGCATCTCTCTTTTCTACACTAACAGTCAGGATCTTTTTATATTAGTTTCAGGTGTACAGCACGGCGGTTAAACAATACTCCACCTGCTTCCTAAGCCAATTAGATCAGGTGGCTGAAGGAGGGTAATTTGGAAAGACCGGAGAAGAAATGACAGGCATTTAAGAATTACCGCAGAGGAAAGGACTCCAAGTACATTACGCCCACTCTTTGCAGACTGGAGTTGGATGAGGGCAGGGGCTAGCGCCTCCCTTCCTGAGGACACTGCCGTTTCCCCAGCCCCACCCGGCAGGGGCGGAAGAGGCTGGGAGGGAACAGAGGCCGGCATTCTAGACACGTTCTGAAAGATGAGCTAATATGACCAGGGACTCTGTCTTATCCATCTTAGAATCCCCAGGCCCCTGACACCCGGTGAACAGATAATATTGTGTGGTTGCTAAAGGTTGCATAAAATAGAATAAATAAAAGGGTAATATCTAAGAGTATTCTTATGCCAGGATATGCTGTTTAATCTTGGCCCTGCATTCAAAAGAAATAGCTGTCAAAAATCAAATGCATTGCCAAAGATTTTCTTTGCTGGAATGTGAGTCTTTGTAGCAGGAGCAACCTGTTTGCACTTCTGTGTGCTGAGCGCCTAGCACAGGGTCCAACACATAGTAGGTGCTTTCCAAAGACTTCTCACTCTACCTAACATGAAGTGGCTGAGTGGATGATGGATGGAAGGTATATGCTGAGCCTGAATTAGACCTGAGAAAGAGAAGATTCAAGGATTCACAATAACTTTCTTCAAATACTGAAGGTCCTGTCAGGTAAAATAAAGATTAGGCATCTTTTCAATGACCCCAAGGAATCTAAGTAGAACAAAAGGAGGAAGTCAGCAAAATATCAGTCAGCAACCGAATTTAATTATTATTGCTCATGTCTGGGTATTCTGTTGATGGATGAGCAGGGTTTGAAGGCAGAATTCATAAGTGGGTATAGGTTTATTCATAAAACTTGTTTTTCTCGACTTCATTTCAGCAGAATAATTCTTGTGCTTTAATAATGAAATTTGTCATGTTATCTGTGTTTGTTCCATGAACAAAAACAGCCTGCAAGAGTAAAATGTAAGTGGAGCTCTCTTGGAAATATATACAATTAGACGTTTCCCTACGATGTTAATTAAGCCCTCTGGTTTTTCCGAGTGCAGAAGTGACCCGCGCGGTGTGAGCAGGCGCTGCGTCAGCCTGGACCCGCGACACGGTGTATCTTCCTGGAGCCCAGAGCCTGCAGCCGCCTCCCCCCCCCCCCCCCCCCCCCCCCCCGCTCTTTTTGGCCTCCCGTGGAGGTCGCAGCCCTCCGGGAAGGCTGGTAGGTGACTCTGCCTCGTGTTCTGCAAGGGCAGCGGGGAGCGGAGGCCTGGGCAGGGCAGAGAAGTTCAGGGGTGCCTAAGAGGAGAGGAAGAGAGCCGACCCTCAGCGGCTGCTCCCTTTCTGTGTCTGCCGGCACACAGTTGTGTTCCAGACCTTATCTCATTTCATGTCACCGGCCCGTTTTTTAAAAACTGGGTGAATGAAGCGAAACACCTGATGTAGATCGAGGCCCCGCTCTGAGCAGGCCCTGTTCGGTTGCTTTCACATTTAGTTTCTCAAGGAGCCCTCACAGCAAAATGTGGGTCTTCATTTTACAAGGAAGGAAATGAACACTTTGTGAATGTAAGGCCTGTGGCCAGTAAGCGGCAGAGCGGACTGGAGGCTTCTGGCCTTTATTATCTCCGGCTTCGGAACCCTGGAACCCTGGGTCCCTCTCCCAGAGGAGGGGCAGGGTGCAGTGAAAGAACTCGGTGGCTCCGTGAACTCCGTGCAGACTCCCGGGACACCCCACATGCATCTTCGGCAAGTCGACAGTTTCCTCTTCGCCTATAAAAAGCACCAGCAGGTCATCCTTTATAACAATTGTTGATTGATTTTTTTTAATTGTGAAGTGGGATTTACTGCGAAACTCATTTGAAATCATCCGGAGAGCATGTGAAAGCATGCAAAAGGACGCAGCGACGATGTGAATCCCATCATCCCAACAACCGCTGGGCTCACCTCGCGCGCATTCATCCTTCCAGGCTTCCGTTTTCCTGTGTAAATGAAGGCACACAATTACAGCTGCGACTCTTTAATTAACCTGCTCATTTCACTTAACACTTGCTCATAATGATGTCCTGTATCGTTACTCCTCCCTAAATCATCAGCTTAATAGCAACCTGATATGCCACTTACTGATCTACTGAGATTTATTTCACTGGTCTTGTGTTTTGGAACATTTATTTTCCCATTGTTCTTTGGCCGTCGCTTACACTGCTGTATGGATTTATGCATTCATATACCAAATTTCTTATAGTTCTGAATTTTAAAAGCAGAAGACAGGTCGTCTGACATATCCTTAATGATTTCCTTAGAAACAGGATTTTGGGGTCAAAATACATTTTGAGGGAGGTTCATGTACATTACCGTACTACCTTCCAAAAAGATGCGCCTTACTTCCTCATCAACAGTCTGGACAAGTGGCTGTCCTACCGGCCTCTACTGCTGTGGTTATTGCCTTTAAAAACAAGCCCAGAATAATGACCATCTTCAAGCTGTGTTGTCATTGAGTAGCGTGGGGATTAGGGGAAACACTGTGACTTTTCCCATCACTTCCCCTGATCTCCGTGAACTTGGAGAAGGGTGTCACCTCTCCTATGTTTATTCTACAGTTAAAACTGCCTGTCAAGACTCCTCTTTTGGGTGAGGTGTGATCTCCGCCCTCAAGATGTGACAGCATGCCACCCAGCTAAAACCTTTTCTTTTCTTTTTTTTCCTCGACATGGGCTTCCTGGAATCCAGGCTCCTTTGGATAGTGCAATAAATGTTTGATCAGTTTAAGAGGTCAAATAATCCCCAAATATAGGAACTATGCCGGCAAAATTTTAGAACCAGCTTTAGTGTATCTATTTTTAAAAATCAGTTTCTGTACCTAGCACTTTGATGGTATTGTCCAAATTCCTTTTGCCATTTTCAAAATCACTGTGGAGCAAAGTAGTTGGCTGAGCTCCAGGATGCTCCTGGGCATGCCTGCCTGGCGATCTCTGCAGAAGGGGGAAAGGAAAGTGCTCTAGACTCTGGGGGCTGGAAGGGAACCCGAATGTCAGCCGGTCCATCTCTCTGCCAACTTCGCACCTAAGAACAATGTCTGTGCCGTCTGCTCCCTCCGACAAACACATCAGCAATACCGGTTGTATTTATGCCGTGCAGTTGCAAGAGCCCTATTTGCATTATCTCATGTGTTTTCACAAGAGAAATTGGCAGAGGGAGGCCAATTATCACTCTCATTTTGCAAATGAGGAAAAGGAGACACAGAGAGATGCATTCTCTTGACTACATCCAAACAGCTGCTAAGTGGCAGAGCCCAGAGGCAAACTCCCGGAGCTCCACTGGAAAGCCCACATCTCCAACCACTTTGCCCTTTGCCCTAATGGGGGAAAGTAGCTGCGCTTTGGTCCAGGCAGACAGACTCAAGTTTGATCCCAGTTTATGATCTATTGACCCCCTTTGTCCAATGTCCATGCTGCGTGTGATCTCAGGGTACTGACTGAGGCTGAGGAGCAGGGGAAACAGGATGGATTTTCCCTTCATTGCAGGTGTCACTCCCCCACTTACCATGCCACTTTGGGCAAATGTCTCGACCTCTCTGAAGGCTCATTTTCCTTATCTGCATAGTGGGGACCACAGTAATCACACCATCACTTAGCTGTGAATTTGCAATGAGAACTTAGAAAAATGACTAACAGATAGATGGCTAGCAAGTTTTAGTCTTTTTTTTCTTTTCTTTTTCTGTCAGAAGAGACAAAACCTCAAATACCCCAGAACTCAACTCTGTCTCTTTGCTAAACATTCTTAACTCCCTTATTTTTAATTGAAAAATAATAACAATAGTAACAACAAATACCAAACATTGCACCTGTTTTGCATAAATCGTTCTGGCCCATGACCACAGACAGTTCTCCCTGCAATTCTGTGGGAGGAGCAGTGGTGTTCTTGTCATCTCCATTCTACGGAGGAGAGGCTGGAAGCGCAGGGAGATCAGGGGACCTGTCCAAGGACATAGCAACTCAACGTGATTGAATCCGTGTCTTGAACACAGGTGATCTGACATCAGTGGAAGAACTCTTTCCACCATAGCTTTCTCCCACTTCTCACATCACCCATTTTCTATACTTTCTCTTACTACTCTGGCTTCTCTCTTCTGGGTCACCGTTGTGGTCCATAACTTCTTGGAGGTGCCTAGCACTGAGCACTGTGTGTCAGATGTGACTTGCTCAGTAGCACACATCTTGGTTTGTTCATTTTGTGGTGCCTGGAAGGATGGGTTTTAGTCTAAGCTCTAGCCCCGATGTGGTGTGTGGCATTGGTCACACTGCTTTATTCTCTAGTCCTTGGATTTCTTTATTTGAAAGAGAGAGGACTGCACAATGCCTTCTACGTTATTGGCCTTCAATTCTTTCTTTCTTTCTTTCTTTCTTTCTTTCTTTCTTTCTTTCTTTCTTTCTTTCATGTATAGATAGTTTGTTAATTCCTCATAATTCTAAACTTGAAAATCAGATATTCAATACTTAATAAATCTCTATCTATACAATTACTTAATTTCTTTAGAAACAGTCTAAATTAAGCCAATCCTGGTTGGGAATGAAATCTTCCTTCTCAGCTTTTCATGCAGAAAGTGCTCCATTATGGTGGCATCCTGGCCTCTCTCTCTCCAGCCACAGGGGAAAAAGAGCAACGTAATTGATTGGTGGATTGCCCAGTCCATCTTGGCTCTATTCCGGCCATATTTCTGCCTGTAAAGAGGAAGCATCTGGTCCACTCTCTTTATTACGCACTGATTTGAACAGGGAAGGCTTCATACGTCAAAGGAGAGGAGCAGGGATTTGGGAGGAAGTCTAATTCACAGACTATTAGCGAGCGCACTGGCCATGCACAGAGATCATGGCAATAAATATAACTTTTATCAGTAACGGAGCTGATGTTTTTCTCTCTCTCTCCAATCCTGAGTCCATATCTCATTTGCCCTATAATAGAACTGGGTGGGTTGTTACTTACTGACTACAAAAACTTCTGCCATTCTAGTGAAAACAGATATTCTTAAACCATGATAAGAAATGATATTTAAGAGCAAAATTAAAGGTGGTGAGACAGAGGATTTGTTGGCCATGAAGATGACTTTGACCCAAAGCTCTGGATCTTGGTGCCCATGTGAGATTTCACTAGTCTGCATTGACTTAGGTACCATGGGGCTGGTTTAGGTTTTGTGCAGTTGTGCTGTTGACCAGCAGGCTTTTCCTGCTAATGAGTGTTTGTTATTATACAATTAAGCACAGGCTTCAGAATGCGCTAGCCCGTTCCATCTGCATTTTGGGCTGCTGTAACTTAACATTGAACCATGCCAGTAGGACTCGTCTTTCAGGAGAGGCTGAAGCGGATATTAGAACCCCTTGGTCTTGATAAATGGCACATAATTTATGACCACTTAGAACTGCAAGGGCAGGCACATCATATTCTTGTACTGCAGAGCCCTAATGTGTAAAACTCTTGCTTTAAAACTTGTTGCCAGGCCTAGGTAGGAAGCATTACCTCAAATTCTGCTTGCTACCCTAAGGAACAAAGGAAGAACCCAGAGGTCTTGATCTCTTGTAAACACCGGCTTGTCTATGAGTTCTTGAGAGCTGCTTGATACTATGTGACCTCCAGCTGGGAAGAGGTTTGTTCGTTTTGAGGTTCTGCGTGTGGCTTTAGTTTCCCAAGACTGAAAGTGTCACTTCACCCACTTTCTACTAGTAAATAGGTAAAAAAAGAAAAGATCCTTATTGTAAAGAAGAATAAGCTATTTTCTTAGAGGGAATTATTAAAAACCCCGAGGTTAAGAAGGCTATTCAAAAGACTGTGTGTGCCTGAAATATTTAGCATCCAGGAATCATTTTATTCAGGAAATCAAGGAGGAAATAAGGTATCTTGACTTGTATGTGTACTCTCACCATCTTACCAAGAGTAATGGAACAATGAGAATCAAACATGGGAAGATAGTGTGAAAGCAGGAAAATATCTCCTTAGGAAAAATGTTGACATCTTTGAGAGACATGTAAGTGACGAATGAGAGATCAATAGATTACATGCAAAAGTCCTTGTGGATCAGTGGTGACAGGGGTGTTATAGGTCGGCTTCAGCTCTTTCCCAGGCCATCAGAAAATAGGCTTGGTAAATTTTCTGGATTTAGAATTCTAAAGCCACCATCCAGAGACAACTTTCTGCACTTAAGTGATTAGATTGATGACATGATACTACAGATAAACTTTGTTTTGATTAACTCAACGTCAACTGGTGAGTAACATTAAGTATATCTTCAGAATGCCTTTTGCCATGCAATGTTAATAATCACCGGTGTGATATCATATTCAGAGTTCCAGAGATTAGGGTGGGAACTTCTTGGGGACTCTCTTTGGATTCTACTTACCACAACACACATGAAAGGGAATCTAGCCAGGGCTTGGTACAGTCTGCTGGAAGACTATTCCAGGGTATGATAATGGGTGTGATAATGGACAAGATTTGTTGGAATACTAGAGGCTTTGGGCAGGCCCTAAAATTAATTTTGTATCTCTCATTGTGGGAAACCATATGAGAGAACATGGAGAGCATGGTGTTGGGTGGATACATATTTCGGTCAGAAAGCAGAGGAAAAAAATTCAAAGGAAAGAAGGAACGAATTCAATTCCAGCAAATAGTAGAACTTTTTCATTTGTTAGGGAGGGAATGGGGCCAAGCTACGAAGCAGATTAAATATAGCATTTCTGTGAGATTTAGCACAACAGAGAGAAAAGAAACACCAAAGGCATAGTTCACTACCGCAAAAGAGGATGCAGCAGAAAGAATTGCTAGTCAAGAGCAGAGTAATTTAAAGTGAGCAAAGGGTGTCTTGAGGGGCTTATTGCAGAGGTAGTGGTCCTTACTAGGTCCCTAGAGCAAACACATCTGAAGCATCAACAGCAGTCTTGGCTCTGGAATATGCCAAGGGTGATTATTTAAGTGACACAAGTATTTGGTAAGGAGAAATCTAGGGGGCAGATTTCTTAAGACCTAAGCAAGGCACAACCACCACCATCTCAGAAATGAAAGCGCATGCTCACAAAACAATGTAGATTTTGTAGGCTGTGATGCCGATGTTGCTGGGGGTGCAGAGAACATTGAGTTCAATGTGGTGAAGGGAAGAAAGAGGGTTTGAGTTAAGGGGGCTTCCACTGGTGGGTATTTCTATACTTTAAGTGGGAGACAGGAGTTTCATAAATGCAGCCCTTGAAACAAAAATATAATATGACTGGGTGGGGCTTTTTCTCCCCCTAGACATGGAAAATATGCCATTAACACTTAATGGAAATTTACTCCTAAATGGCTTTTACTTAAGGGCATAGGCCCTGGGTGGCTTAAGTGGGCTGGATAGCATGCTCATGAGCCAGACGCTCATGTGTCTCAGAGTCTTGCTACATCTGTGTCAGTTATTGGAATAAAATGTCACCTGAATTAAATCATTTAGGGGCCAGAGCTTATTTACACTTTTTAATTTTTCTGGGTGTATTGTAGGTGCCAAAATAATATGTTTATCCTTATTAATTCTTTGGATTCTTTAGAAAGAGGCGTTCATGAGTGATTTTGGATTAGACTGATACAGTTTTGAGATCCTAACAGAAATACACCCATTACAGTATGAGAGACCAGCTTGCTGATGCCAAGGGATCCCCTACCGCCCCCAGGCATCAGGAATCCCTCTAGGCGAGACTGTGAAGAACACGAAACTGGGAAGTATTTTAACTCACTTGGGTTTTACTTTAAAAATTTCGACTTTGAACTTTATCTTAAAATGCCCAATACTTTGTTTTAGAGGTTCGTTTTTTTTGGTCTTGAACATACAAAGGCACTTGACCTTTGAACATTTGTCTCTTCCTGAGACTTTGACAATGGGAGAAGTCTCTGTATTTGCAAACTTGTAGAGCTGGAGAATCATTTAGGTTGCCGTTCAACCTCATTTCAGAATCTTTGATGAGTTCTCTTAGACAATGAAACTACATAGTCTGATCGAATAGGGTATATATTTTTCAATGTTAGGTACAGCTTAGTCTTGAAATTAATTTGACGAATATATATTTGTCATCCTGGAAGCAAAATATAGAGCCAATCAATAGGAAACCCTCAGGTATATTGGTTACTATTGAAGGAGTGGCTCCATGAAGAAGGAAGCAAGAATCAGTGGGTACATTGCTGATCCCCTTTCACAATGGGTTGACTATGCCCTGGGCATAGCTCCATGACTAAGCTCCATGAATTAAGATTTTTAAAAGTCTTGAAATATTAGAAGAGGATGTCTTTTCTTCTGGCTTCTTGTTTTCTGTGAAAGGCTCCCCATTAGAATATTATTCCTGGCCTCTTTCTCCACCTCTGGTGACTCCCCTTCTCTACCCCAGCCAGAAGAGGGCTGGCCTATTTGATGGATGACTTTGGGAAAAGGCATTTGGCGTGAATGGCTTATCTTACTCTGGCTTTCTGTTTGGGTTCTGCCTGCTTTTAAGGGGAAGCAATTCTGACCCCTTTCTACCAAGTAGTCACCTCGATGGAGCAGATTCCACCCCTGCAATAAAAGTCTGCGGTTTTAGGAGCTACATTCTTTTTCAGAGGACTGTTACTAAGCCTATTTGGTGACTCACCTTCCAGTGCAGTTTGCATCATGGTGCATGGGTTAGCTTCGGGCCTCACCTGCTTCTAAGCTGGCTTCCATGCATTTACTGAGGCCAAGTGAGCATAAAAATATTAAAGAAGGAGGTGGTCTAGGGGCTAAATCTAGTTCCACCATCAACATGCTGTGTAATGCTGGGAAGGCCATGTCTATCCCCTAGGCCTGCATTGTCTCAGAAGTACAATGACCTCAGGTAGGACAAGCTGGTCTCTCAGGTTTCTTCTGGCTTTGCTGTGCTGCCATATTAAGGGGACAACACTGAGTGGTGGGGGGTCATATTTGTAGGCTGAGTTGCATCTTGATAGCTGCCTTTGAATATCACAGTCACAGACGTCATCCACTTATTACTGATGGATTTGGGGAAGTGGGTTCCCAAACAGAGGTGCCATATATGGGGCCCACCAATCACTGCTGTGAGGGTCAGCCTAGCTGAACAGAGCCTGTCTGGGTTTCCCAGCCCTTTCATGCTTAGATGCTTCTGATAATAAGATTCTGATAGTGCCGACATTTTTTTTCCCAGAGCAAGAATGAAAACACTGCCAGAACCTCCAAGTGAGTTTTGTTTGCATTTGGCTGGATTTAAAAAGCATGTCGACAAGTTTAAATGGTCTCTTTCCCTTAAGAACTATTTTAGGGCTGATACTCCTGCCTCCAACCCTCCTGATGTTCTGTTTTTCTCTCTGGTTTTCTCTTTCAGCGGTGCTCTCTCTCTCTCTCTCAGAGTCGTTACTATCTCTCACTTTAATTCCATTCGTATTTTCAATCTCCATAGCACCTGGGTACCTTGGCAGTCCACTTAGAACTTTAGCATAAAGCAGGGCAAGGGAAGCAGATGAAAATTCAGTGCTAAATAAATCTTGGGCCTCTGTATGTAATTTCGAAAAATTTTGCAAATTTGGAAGGTGTGAAATAAAAACAAGGATTTTTTCCCCCATAAGTTTTCTATGGAATGTACTCCCTCATGGTCACCTTGACGTGGTGATGTGAGAAGGAAGAAAAATGGAACTTCTTGAGATAGCAAAGACTCTTTGCCTCATGTCTGGAGTCTGAGTGTGAGTGGCCGGCAGGACACTGGGGATTCATCTTCTTTCTTCTGTATTTGGCCAGTGCTTGTCAAATGTTAGGGTTCATCATAATCATCCCGTAAAGGACTTGACAGAACACGGATTTCTGGCCCCACTTGCACGGTTTCTGCTTCTCCAGGTCTAGGGTGATGTCTGAGTATTTGCATTTTCCAGCAAGTTCCCAGTTGAGGTGGACACTGTCAGCCCAGGGACCTCATTTGAAGAACCATTGTTCTAGGAGTTCTCCTGTCCAACAGCACGGAGTCAGGGGTGGGTGTAAGAAGGCGGATGAGACAATAAAGGGATGGACAAAGGGTTGAAGGTGGCATTTCCAGGGCTTCCTGCCCTGTGTCTCTGGATCTGGGGCGCAGGGCAAAAGGAAGCGTGGTAAATACCCCTCCCTTCCACGTTCGCAGAGTGAACCGTCTTTCCTGAACCCCAGTGTAGGGCGTGTTTCCTGACAAGTACCAGCATCCTGGAGGGCAGAGAGCACTTTGCTCCCCTGGAGCTTCTGCTGAGGTTGGCATAAAGTACGGCTCAAAGGCCACACGGACCCTTGCCTGTATTACGGTCCCGCTAGCTGTGTGACCTTGGATATGTGTCCTGATTTTCCTGAGCTTCTGTTGCTACACATGTGAAATAAGGAGTAAAGAGAGGTAGAATAATGGCCATCTTAACAGTTCTATAATATCGGTATGAAGTTTCTTTTTAGGGTGATGAAAATGTTGGAAACGAGGAAGAGATGATGGTTTTACAACAGGGTGAATACACTGTTACTGAATCACCCACTTTAGAAAAGTATAGCTATTGCTAGGAGTGCCCACTCCCTGGAAAATAACCTGGTAACTATGTTTTCATGTCCTGCTTTTCCTCAGTCTTGTTTGCCCCATCCTAAACAGTCATTTGGTGCTCCTAGACTCTAGAGGTAAATATACTCCCACCACCATCAGTAATGACCTTTTTTATCCATTCTTGGTTGCTTATATGAGGGCCTCTGATAGAACATACACTCAAAA
Source organism: Phyllostomus discolor (assembly GCF_004126475.2). Taxonomy (NCBI): domain Eukaryota; kingdom Metazoa; phylum Chordata; class Mammalia; order Chiroptera; family Phyllostomidae; genus Phyllostomus; species Phyllostomus discolor. The sequence continues at coordinate 133,289,103 of NC_040909.2, forward strand.
ACTTAATAATAATAATAAAAATATACCCCAAGGCAGCATACGATTTTCCATTCCTTGCATTACATAGGGATTTAGCGCAGAGGGAGAGGGAGAGAAAGAAAAGGGCCTGGTGGTTACTGAGCAGATATTATGTACTGGATGCTCGTACGGATGTCATTTCATTTAATCCTCCCAACAACCCTGAGTGATAGGTAATCTTTTCCCCCTTTGGGGGTGAGTGCCAGCTGGGGCTCAGAGAGATGAAAAAAATTCACTGAGGGTTATAGAGCCCGTAGATTTTGAAGTGCCATTGAAGACTCACATCTCCCAGAAGCTAAAGCCCATGTTCTTAGCATTATCATATATTCTCTGGAGGCAGGCTGGCAAGATCTGGGGAGAGAGGGTGCGTGTTGAGGGACTTAACAAGGGTACAGGTTGGGAAGAGGTGGACATGGTCTCAGAGGTAATTCCACGCAGCAGGAGGCAAGCGTAGAGGTAGCAGGAGAGAGTGAGGGGAGCGTGTGTGATGGAAAGCAAGGCAATTTTTAGAGTGGAGACCTTTGCCTAGGATCAGAAGGAAGAAAACAGTTAGAAACCAAAGCATGGGGGACCTTGAATGGCATGACAAAACCCTATGACAGTCTTTCCTGGGCTCCTGTGTTGCATAAAATAACGAATTCCGATTTCTTCACCTCGTTTAGCAGACCAGCCATTATAGAGCTCCTGACCCGCTCCGCAGTCTCTTTGTGCCTCACTGTCCATCTTACTCCCTGCCCCCCAGGGTGGACTAGCTTCCTTCCTCTTCTGGGCATGTGCCAGGGTCTTGGCACATGCTGTTCCCTCTCTTTGGAAGGTTCTCCTCCACTTTCCCTTTCCCTCCCTCCTCTCTCCGCAATAAACACTCTTACTGTCTTTTGTTTTGTTTTGTTTTTTTGCTTGTCTACAACCTATGTAGTCACATCAGGTCCCTGCCCAAATGTCCCTTCTTTAGGAGCCTTTCCGGGACCTCCCAGCCCGGACCGCTTCCACAGACCCCTGGTGAGGCCACACTTGTTACCGTGTGTCCATGTCTGTTCACGTCTCCAGACTGCAAGGCTCCAGCTGCAACTATGCCTTCCTTGTTCACCTCTATGTCCCAAGTTCTAACACAGTGCTCAGGGCAAAGTAGATGGAGAATAGTTATCTCCTTTAAAATTTAGTGAACACGCAAATGAAGGAAAGTGTTGGTCGAAGACATAGTCCTCACTCCTTACAGTTCCTTCCCTAGGAAGGAGTTTTTTTATTATAGTGACACTCAAGCCATGCCTCTCCCCTTGTGTCCCTCCTCCATGGGAGGAAGGGCGGCTGGTGGAATGTGGGATAAGGCGGGACATGCGTGCATAGCTCAGCCGCCATTGTGGGAGCCGCCTGCCCACAACACACAGGGGTCACCGCTCTGCTCCTCTCCTGCCCTGCATTTCAAAAGGACACGCCCAGGTAGGGAAAACTGGTGGCCGGTGTTCAAAATGAGGAAGCCCTTTCTCGCCATCCACCTCAGCCACTTGCTCAATTTAATGTTTATCAGTAATAAAGCTGCTTTAAACCTTTACCTGCTTTACTTCCTCTCTAATGTTTGAACTGATTCATCTCACGAGTGGAGAGAAGGGTTTATTTGTTAGACCCCTGCAACCCCAACAGGGGGCATGTGATTTTTTATTTCTTCCAGGGAGCATGCATTTTTTTTAAAAGTTAGAAGCAGTGCTATCGTTAATGTGGAACCTTTGAAAAATATTGTGCAGGAAACTAGGATGATTGGATGCAGCAATCTGGCAAAGATTTGTTGAGTTTCTGTTCAGAACAAAGGGCCGCGCTTGACACTGTGGTGGATACAGAGATGAATAAGAGCTCTGCCAGGCCTGTTGAGAGCTCACAGTCTATCAGTGAGGACAGACACGACCATAAATAACTCTAATTCAAAAGCAGACTGTGATAGAGCTATTGTAGGTGAATAAACAATATACTGTGGAGTTTGGGGGAGGGAGAACCTAGCTTAAAGGAAGGGTACTGGGAGGCTGGTAGGGGAAAGAGGAATTTGATCTGGGCCAAATGAGGAGACGTGTTGGAATGTGTCTGACCTAGGTGGCGCTAACCTGGGGGCAGGGTCTGGGATCAGAGGAGCCTTTGACCCTAATCCCTGGTACAGAACAAGGAAAGACTAAGGAATGAGGTTATAAGGCGTTATATCCAGATTAAAGGTGCTAGAGTGAGAGATAGTCCCTAAAGGAGCTCTTATCTATTAAAATATCGACAGGTTGCAAGGGGTAAGGTGGTGGGCAAATTGCAGTGACCTGGGTTGAAGAGTGCATTGCCTTTTGAAGCTCTCTGAGGCTGTAACTGTGTCTTACCCTCCCATCCTTCTGCCTAGACTAGGATAGAGTGTTTCATTGGCGGCCCCAGACATCTGCCCAATGCATAGACTTTTCTCCAAATAGTTGATCTGAGGAGGAGATAGTTTCTCTGACAAGTAATTGTCTGTCTTTCTTTCTTTCTTTCTTTCTTTCTTTCTTTCTTTCTTTCTTTCTTTCTTTCTATTTTTTTGGTGAGTATGTGTTCTATTTTACTGCGGTTGGGGAGAGGTGTTTCTCTGGGTCACCATCACCCACGCCTCCTCTCACTTGTGCCAAGGTATCAGAGAGGGACCAAGTGTGGGACCGCTAAGCAATTGGAATCCCCGTCACCTGGCAAGGTTCAGCCCTGCTGCATGCACCTTGTCCTGAACCAGTCACTTATCTTACCCATCCTGGTGGACTTGGGTTGTGTTTTACCTGCCTAACATCTAGTCTTTTCCTTCTAACAGCACCCTGAAATTTTGGGAGGTATATTTCTTCTCACTGGCCACAGTGATTAATTCAGGAATGGATACAGAGCCTTAACCATTTCATTCAGAAACAATCCTGAAACTTGGTACAATTATTGTGAAAGAGACCCTCTCTTCCCTGGGGGTCTAAGCTGGTGGGGAGGCAACTTAGAGCTTGCCCACACAGGGAGGGAACCTGCCCAGGAGGTCATGGTGGAACACACAACCAAGCTATGGAGGGACAGAGTGGTCAAAGGTCATCATCCGTGCACTTATATTCAACCACCCATGAAGCCAAAATTCTTTACGGATTGTTAAGCGACAAACTAATTTTTTCTTTGTAAAATTGGCCCGAGTTGGTCTGAGTTAGGTCTCTATCAATCACAGCTGAAAGAGTGCCATCAATTAATTCACCCAGACATTGAACCACATCCAAAGTGTCTCTTGCATGGCTTTATCTTATGATGTGCTCCTCTTTCTTCATTTTATGGCCCCACTTCTTCCTTCAGATGTGCTGCAATGATGCTCTTACTTGGCTACTTTCTGAACTTCTCCAGATAAACAGTGACCCGGGCACTGGAACTTGCTCTGGCTCCTAGGATCCAGGGTGGGGGCTGGAGTGGGGTGGGGTTGGCCAGTGAGCTTCTGACTATAGAGTCAATGTCTCACTGATAACCAGCATGTGGACTCTAAGTGAAATCATAATTACCTACTTTACTTACTTGTAGAACATACTACAAACTTACTTACAGACGCATCAAACCTAAGGCCCTAAGTAGCCCAGGAACCGGAACAAGAACCAGAGACATACAGGCAGTGAATGCAGGATGATGAGTCTGAGGATGGAGCCTGAGGGTTTGGCGAGTTTAGTGAATAGAAACTACAGTGACTCCGGGGACTGCTCCTGGAGGATTTCTCATGAGATAGCCTGGAATAGTAACTAAGGATCAATCTGTGTAGGGCTTTAAAAGCCGGGCTCAGGAGTTTGGAATGTACAGGAAAAGAAATGAAACTTCATGCCTAGAATTCTGGAGGAACGTGCAGGGGACTAGTGACAAGGAACTCCATTGGAAGGCTCCCACTCTGACACAAGAGGACGCCTGGTCTGGGTACCTGGGAGAGAGATGGCATCAGACCTGACGGTGAGGAGGCTCCACGTGGGAAGCTGGTTTTGCAGGGTGGAGGCAAAAGAATTTGAGTTACATTTTAGACGTGTTGAAATGCATGGGCCAGAAGGTGAAGATAATGTACAACACGCTGACTTGAAGATCCAGTGAGAGAGCTGATCTGACGATTTAAGAGTTAGGGGTCATTTCCTCAAAGTGGAGCTGTGAGGGTGACTGATTTTATAAAGGGAAAGGTGCCAAGGAAATCTGTCTCTTGGTTCTTTCACTTGCTTTGTGGAAGGAGACTAGTAATCCATATAATAGCACATAAACTTAAAAAAATACACAGTGATTGGGATGGGAGTAAAAGATAGAAAATTGTACTGCAACAACAATTTAAATAAAATTTTTAAAAATACACAGTGATTTAGGAGGAAACAGAGAAACCTAGAACAGGATCTGATTGCTGCATGTAATGGTTCACTTTGGGGACGTATTCAGACCTTTGCTCCAGCTTATTGCAACAGGACAGTGGCTCTCCTCCAAAAGACCACACGCAAACTTGGACTTTAAAAACAATTGGGAGGGTCCAGAGAGGGAACAATGCTGCCTGCTTGGCTCTCTGACCCTTCCCTATTGTTTTTAAGTCCAAATCATAGGGGTGCCAGAAGGAGAAGAGAAAGAACAAGAAATTGAAAAGTTATTTGAAAAAATAATGAAGGAAGATTTCCTCAACCTGGTGAAGGAACTAGATATGCAAGTCTAGGAAGCTCAGAGAGTCCCAGAGAAGTTGAATCCAAGGAGAAACACACCAAGACACATCATAACTGAATTATGCAAGATTAAAGATAAGGAGAGAATCTTAAAAGCAGCAAGAGAAAAGGAGACAGTTACCTACAAAGGAGTTCCCATCAGACTGTCAGCTGATTTCTCAAAAGAGACCTTATAGGCAAGAAGGGTCTGGAAAGAAGTCATGAAGGGCAAGGACCTACATCCCAGATTGCTCTATCCAGCAAAGCTTTCATTTGGAATGGAAGGGCAGATAAAGTGCTTCCCAGAGAAGGTCAAGTTAAAGGAGTCCATCATCACCAAGCCCTTATTATATGAAATGTTAAAGGGACTCCTCTAAGAAAAAGAAGATCAAAACTATAAAATGACAACAAACTCACAACTATCAACAACTGAACCTAAAAAAAAACACACAAAAACTAAGCAACCAGAACAGGAACAGAGACCCAGAAATGGAGGTCACATGGAAGGTTATCAGAGGGGATAGAATGGGGGAAAACAGTACAGGGAATAAGAAGCATAAATGGTAGGTAGAAAATAGGCAGGGGGAGGTTAAGAACAGTATAGGAAATGGAGAATCCAAAGAAGCCATGGATTGTATATGTATGACCCATAGACATGAACCAAGGGTGGGGGCAACGCTGGAGGGAGAGGGGAGTGCAGGAAGGAGGGGGATAAAAAGAAAAATATAAAAGGGGACAACTGTAATAACATAATCAACAAAATATACTTAAAGAAAAATATTTTAAAAATAAAAACAATTGGAAAAACTAATGATAAAAAAGGCAACTCCCATCCAGAAAATATCACTCACATTTTTATCTTTTATTTGCAACTTGGTGGCAGAAAAGCCCACCGCAGGAAACCATGGCTGCCATTATATCGGGCCTGTAGATCACTTACTGGTGTCAAGAAAAGAAATGTAAGGAGGCTGAAGAAATGGCTGCTAAGGATTATTTATCATTAACCTTTCCCTTCCGTTTGTCCATGTATCCTGTCTGTTACTCATCTATGGCAATATTTTCTCTCTTACGCCCCTCAGAGCAGTTTGTCAGCTTATGTTTATTATGAACCTACTGTGCGCCAAATTATACCAAGCAATCTAGGGAGGGGGGAAAATAAGAAATGGTCTCTCCCTTCTGCTTGCTCTGAGACAAACAAGAGAACAGATAAAACATAACTCACTTGCCGGCACCTTCAGTGAGCTGGTGCAGTGTTAAAGGTAATGATGGAGAGGTACTTTCAATCTTGTTGACAGAGAAGACTTTTCCCTGGACGGAATATTTCGTATGTGACTGGTGATATGAGATAAAACTTAAGTAGGAATTTTCTAGTCAAAGAAATACAGGAGGAGGGCGTTCCAGGTTGGGGAATACCACTGAACAGTATCATTTTGTTAAACCCATTCAACCTACCAGAACTTATTAAACTCCTAGACATGATACCGGGCACTAGGTATACAGAAATAAATGAAAGGTGTACAGAACAGCGAGTGTTATTTTTAGAGTACGTTTTCTATATCCCCAAGATAGCGGTCTTACACATTTTTCTTTGTCTCTCTTGGACCCAGTTTCTATTAACACTTTTAAAAAATATATATGGATTATTCTAACTTCTGAGATGGTGAAATGGAGCCCCTTTATAACACGAACAAACCATATCACAATGAGGTCATTGTTTCATAGGTTGCTACACTCATATTTTTCAAAGCTCAATGTCTCTTCCTCCGGAATTAATGATCTCTCTCTCCCAGGCAGTTAGAACAAGCTGGGTGGCTGTGGTACCTCTGGATACCCAGAGCAATTAGAAGTCCTCCTGCTCCATTGCCCTGGGAGACGTTGGGATTTCAGTGCTGTCGCATGTAATCATGCCTCGGTCAAGATGAAGCAGTGTTTGAAATGACAACGTGAGCCCTCTGCCCCGTGTGGCAGAGGTAAAAATAGACCCATTGCTGCAGGGAGTGCAATGAATGTCACCTTTTCATTTCTCAGTTTTTTGCCTTTCTCCTTCTCACTGCCTTCCTCCCACTCTTCGCGCCTTTGCCATGCACAGGTGAAGTCAAGGTCCTGGGAAGCAGGCACACTCTGTGCTGTCGCATGCCCTGTGTTGTCATTGTCGTGTGTCAGTTCATCGTCTTCCAACAGCCAGGCAGAGTGAGTATGGGCAAGGGACCCCATGAGAAGGCACAGCATTCACCCTGTCATCCTCTTGCTCCTACAGGGGTCTTAGCCAACAGCTGGATTGAATTTTAGGGCAGGTGTTGTGCCCTAGTGTGGACACAAGTCCCACGTGACTCTGCAGCAGTCCAGAGGGAATGCAAGCCCATCTTGCCCTTCTACTGCCAACCTCATGGTGTCTTCTGACCTTGACCTTTCTCTCACTGGTCCCATTTTTCTCCCAAGCAGGGAAGCTTTATTTCTCCAAACCCAACCTCTCATCAGCTTTCAGACCCTATTGGTTCTTTATCTGTCATCGCTCTCCTATCCAACCCTGCTGTCTCATTCCCACACCCTCTACCAAACTTGGCCATTTGTTACCTCTTCCCAAGGTCCTGTTGCCCGTCTGCCCTGGGTGCTTTGCTCAATCCATGCTTCCCATGGCCTCCATGGTTTCCTGTTTATAGGGTGTATATCTTTCCTATTAAAACTAGACCAAGGCTGCTCATAAATGACTCATCTTCAGGAGGGAATTTAGAGCTTTTCATCTTCTTTCCTCCCATTGCTCTACCTCCTTCCATCCACTGAGGGCTTCTGACTGCACATGCTGTGGTTGCTTCTTCTGAACCTGAAAGGACTGCTCTTCCCATCCAAAGCTGCTTGTCTGCTTGCCCCAACCTGCCTTTTCTATGCCCTTGACACCAGCCCTGAGGTCTTGCCAGACCGAGTGCCCTTGGTTGTAAGAAGAGGTTCCCCACTCATCAATTGGGCAGAGTCTTCCCAATGTCACATGTCATGTAGCCTTGTCACAAGCCTTCCAATGTGACACTGATGCTGCTGGCATGTCCCTCCATCCACATGCAGTTTCTAATACTTGAAAGAACAAATTAGCTTGAAACTGGGGATTGCACCAGAAGTCTCGGTGACACCTGCTTCAATAAGCAGGAGAAAATTGACTCCATCTTATTTTGAATCAGGACTCTATGCCAGGAGCAAATCACAACTATGACCCACTTTCAGCTTTCAGGACCCTTGATTCTGCTTCTCTCGAATGGTTATTCAGAGAGAAACTGAATAATAAAAAGCAAGAATAATCTTTAAGAGGAAAATATATGGGGAAAGACCTTATGAAAAGATATCATGGAAACAAAACGATCGCTGCTTAATTACTTATTGAGCAATAATTACTTGCAAGATGCCAAGTACGTATTATCTAATTAAATCTTCATAATGATCCATTATGTAGAGTACATAATTTTGTGTCATTCTGGTAGACAAAAACAACAACAAAACCCTAAGATGCAAAATTTAACCAAATTTATCCAGACTTATGAATGAAGAAGCTGAAATTAAAACTAGGGAATGCCCACATTAATATTTTCAATGCTACCTCTCAGACCACCAGTGATAGCCTTATTCCATCCTTCATTCAATAAGTATATTAAATATGTATTGAGTACTTCTAATGATACCAGATCATGTGTTAGGGTTCGGCCATTCAATGGTGAGTAAGGTGCCAAGGATGTTACTGTTCTCACATTGTAAGACTATGTACAACGGCATAGACAGGCAGTTGGAAAACAGAAGGAAAATTATTTTGACGAGGGTAACACAGAGCATGTCGTCCATAAGCGATGCTTGTTGGAGGAGGTGGTGGTGAAGGGCAAGTAAAAGTGAGTAAAGCAAATGACAAGTAAGGAAGCTTCCAAGGAGCAATGTGTGCAAAAGCACGGATCCGGGGGAGTAAATGGAACCCAGGAAATGACGGTAGATGGTGCGTCGCACACAAGGGAGAAGGGGGGGCCCCAGAGAGGCAGTGATGGAGGCCGAGGTGGTGCCTTGTGAGCTGTGTTGAGGACTTGGCCCCTCAGGGGGGACCATGGAGAGGTGTTGAGGGCTCTGACACCAGGTGATGTCACGATTAGGGAAAAGTCCATCTGGGATTAAAAGAGTCCAGGTTGAAATGTGGAGGCAAATGCTGATGTTATCTGGAGCAGAGTTGTCACAGGGAGAAGTGGGGAGACCTGACAGTTTTAGGAGGTTGGTTTGATGACAACTGATGACTGAATCAATGGCCTCAAGAGCCACCTGACATAGCAACCAAGTAAGACGCTGCCTTTCACCTCTTGTGAAGCTTCTGGACCAGATCTTTACATTTCTGTGTGCAAAAAATTTCACACATACACACACGCACACCATCATTCATAAGACTCTCAGGACTAACTCCAACCTGTCTCACTTTCCTGTGCACCTCAGCCCTCCTAGGAGTCCAAGCCTTTCTTCCCATCCATTGTTCCCTGCTCTTCATTCCTGTGTCAGCTGGTATCGTATTTCACTTTTCTTTTTGAGTGCCAGTCAATGGTGCTGCCCTCCTTCACTCTCTACCTTTTTTGACTATAGCCAGAACAGAGCCAAGTGGTTCCGGGACTGGGAGAGCATCCGCCAGGTTAAGAGCCTCAGCCATCTGCATTAGTGAAGGGCTGTTTGGAATATATCAGATGTATGGCTCCTAGAGAGAATTCTGGGGGAAGAAACATGATGATAATCCCTCACCATGACTTGGGTTAAATGGCTGTAAAAGACAACTAGTATTTATGGAGCTCCTACTGGATACCAGGCTCTTCTTGTAAGACTTTAGTTCATTTAGTCTTTGCAGATGTGGGTTTTTACACCGGCTGACTGACTGGGGAATGCCCCTCTATCCAGGAAGGCCATACAATTCATTTTCAGGGTTTAAATGCAGCAACATAGAGCCGAGTACCTAACACGCAGCGTGTGCTTGAAATGCTAGCTCCCTGCCTTCTACACTGAAGCCTTTCCTGCCACAGGGGTTTTAACTTTAGTTACCCGTAGGCCTTGAACTGCATGTACTGCAAGGGTGTCCCACCAGATGAACTTGACTTTCCTATGGAAAAGTGTGAGAACAGGAGAAAGGTGTGGCATGCATGTCTGTGTGTATTCTTGTAACAGACAGGCACTTGGGCTGCACTTCACCTTATCCGGTAAGATGGGTAAGCCCAGCTGCAAGAGATAAGTACCTGTAGATTGAGCCTGGCTAGCCTGGAAGTGAACATGTCCATTAAACAGTCCATAGAATGTTCAATAATGAGAATACCTGCAGGGAAAATTAGGCTCTTTAAAGGCTGAACTGAATGCTAATGAAATCAGCAAATAGGATGACACTTGGGGTAGAGACAGAAGCAGAACTGCACACACAGGGACACATACATCCACACACCATGTACAGGCACGTACCCATCTGTCCATCCACCCTTTACCGTCTCGTACCAGTCATCGGAGGACATCCGCATTACTCGCTCCCCCACATCCTGTGGGAGAGAGAGGTTTTAGTTTACAAGACTTATTTTTCTGCATTTTCAACTTCACCAGTACTTGCTTAAGCCTCTCCTTTCAAATATTTACATTCAGAAATGAAAAATAAATCCAATGGGAACACACATTATTTTTAATTTTCTGGAGTCCCTCGGGCTGTGGGTAGACTGCAGGGGAGGTGGGGATAGGAAACAGCTTTTAATTTGTTTTCAAAGCTTGAATTCTGCTTATCTATCTCTGAGAAGCTGCAAAGCATTTGGGGATGCTTTCCTTAATTTTTGGTCTCTTCTTGGGCTTATTCCTCCTCTGGCAAAGCTATAGAACTCTAGAAGTTCAGAACTTGAGGAAAACTTGGAGATGGTCTTGTATAATCACTTATATTAAAGAAGAGGAAGCTGAGGCCCCTAGTGGGAAAGTGGCCTTCGCATGGTCACATCATTACAAAGTGGCAGAGCCTGAAATGCTCCAGGTGTCTCTGTTCCCATTCAGGATTGTTCCTGTGTCGGCAGCAGAAGTAATTCCTCTATTTCTGCTGCTCCCTTGCTTGGTATCTAACCCGTGATCCTCATACCCTGACCTTGAATGCGCACTGTTCTCAGGATCTTAGGAATCTCGAAAGTGGTCCCAAGCTTCACAATTATACCTGACCAAGTCACTTGCCCTCTGTCTGCCTTCACTTCTTTGAACCAAGAGACGGTCGTGTTTCCTTCCCGTCCTTTCTTTTGCAGAGGCAATGTGTGGCCAGGACCTCATGGAAAGAAGCCTTTTATACTGTTAGACTTTAGTCCACTAGTAGGTGCTCCTGATGTGCTTGGGAATGAACATACATAAACGATACACGAGTAGTCTGGAGCCATGGGGACCCGGTCTCCCACCGCTGCCAGGTGTATGTACTTCCTGTTCCTTAGACACATGTAGCAGGACAGTCTACTCCTGTAGACTGAGGGCAGGACTATGCGTGCCTTCCAGCAGGGTGACAGTGGAGTTGAAATGCATAATATGAGTATGATTCAGACAGTCCTGGATTCTTATCTTACCATTTACTATCTGTTTGCTATGACCCAAGTTCTGTCACCCCTTGGAGTCTCGGTTCTGTCACCTGTGAAGTAGAGCTATAGAATTGCAGCCTCGTGAGTGTGCAGAGTAGATTAAATGATATAATTTTTGTAGTTTGCAGCACACTCCTGGGCCCAAAGTAAATATCCTTCAGTATTGGTGTTCTCTCCATTGGGAGAACTGAAATAAGGACAGTTGTGAGGTGGAGAAATTAGTTTTCTGGGGAAGACACGATTCATTTGGACACACCATTGACTTCTGGCCATGGGCTGCTTTGAGAGTGATTTTCATAGGTGACTTCTGGAAAATTGGCCTTAATGTAATTTCACAGTGGGACCACCGTGACCACCCTAAGGCCTGAAATCAGAATGTCTTAATGGCTGCTTTATCTCATTCTCCCAAGCCTTTCAAAGGGCAGACAGGACCCAGATGTTTGGGGAAGTTTTATTGCTGAAGTTGCAGTTTGTACAACTCCGATGAGGCTCTTACCACCCAGTGTCGCTGTGCTCGCCCCAGGAAAGCAGAAGGTGATTATCATTTCTGTGAGTGCTTAGAGCGCTTTGACACATTTTTCATCACCCAAATATAAATGGGAGGTCATTTTCATTTCGTTTGTCCAGTTCTTGATTGTTTCTTCCTCTCTTTCTATGGAGTCAAAAAGGCGAGTGTTGCAGACCACATCTGGCTTGGGATTAGGATAAAACTATGTCCTTAAGTTGTCTTAGAAAAACCATGGTTGCATTGTTTCCCAGGCAGGATAGTACAGTGGCCAGATTTTTTTTAAAGTAAGTTTAAAGTGAAATTGACTAATGAAGTCTTTTCTCTCTCTCTCTCTCTCACTTTGGGGTGGGGTGCAGAAAGAAATGCAAAGACTAAAATAAAGCAATCTAGAGAAGTCCAATGTGGATTTCAAGTCTCCCTCTCTGTCCATATCCCCAAGCTGCTGTTCGCAGAGAAAGGAATTTAAGCATCTTTGGAACTGCTAAGAGTGCCAATGACTGTGCTCTTAGCTTTGGCATGGACCACTCTTCGGTCTTGCCCATGGTAAGAATAAACCACCTATATCTGAAGACCCTAGCTATATGTTAAAATAAAGAATGACAAGTTCTGGCCAGGTTGCTCCTTTGGTTGGAGCGTCGTCCCTTGGACTGAAGGATTGGGGGTTCGATTCCCAGTCAGGGTGCGTGTGAGAAGGCAGCCAATTGATATTTGTCTCACATATTGATGTTTCTCTCTCTGTCTCTTTCTCCCTCCCTTTTTCTCTTTCTAAAAAAAAAAAAAAAAAGCAATGAAAAAAATGTCCTTGGGTGAAGATAAAAATAAATAAATATATAAAGAACTGTAGTCCAAACCCAGGTAGACTCTGCATCAGAAACATTGGGAGTTGAGCCTAGATGTCCTTTCTCTTTCTTTTCTTTCTTTCTTTTTTTTTTTTTTTAAATGAGCTCATCATGGTTCCCGACCACCCCAACCCCCACTGAAGTTTTAAAAACACTGGCACAAAAATCTGTGCTAAAGAACACGAGACACAACTGTTGGCTTCCCCAAAAGCTGAACTGGAAGTTAATTTGGCTCAGTTTGGAAGAGAAAAGCCCTCAAACCTAACAGTAATATAAGATAAAGACAGGTTTTGTAAAATGTCTGCTTGTGTTAAAATCTCCCTCTCTTTTTTTTGCCTCTTGATTTTCATCTGTGTGGTTTCTCTCTCTCTCTCTCTCTCCCCGTCTCTCTCTCTCTCCCTCTCTCTAGATTACAAAATGTTCCAACCACTTGCGGTGATTTTGAGCACATCCCCTGAGAGGCGGTCTCTGCCAAGCTCCAGGGAGAAGAGGCGTCAGAAGTAGGTTCCGGGGTGGGGGCTCCCCATGCAATGGCTCAGCTGTCTGGAACTCTGGCCTTGGCCTCCTGGCTATTTGACAACTCCTCCCCAGCTTGTTTTAGTCATTTTTATGCACAAAACCTTCCTCAAGGCTCCCAGCTGGAATCCAAGCCCTCCCTCTCCTAAACTGGCAAGCTCTTTATTGTGTGTTTCACCTATTCCTGTCTGCCTTGCAATGAGTTAAATCAAATGAAATGTCATTTGTGTAATGCTCTCCAAAGCATGTTCACACACACGAGCTCACGAATGCTCGTGATATACCCTAGTTGGGCACTGTGACTCTCCCAGGTTTAAGAAAAGGGGTTGAGACTCCAGAGACTCCAGAGATTGAGTGACTTCCCAAGGACTGGGAAACCAGTTAGGGCTGCAGGCTGATTGCCTTTCCATTACACTGCTTTTCATGTAAGTTCTATGCCTCCATCAAGCTGCCGATGTGGGGAGCTAAGAAGCTCTATGTGTCAGAAGCACACTGGATCCCATAGGATATAAAGATGTCATCAGCTCTCTTCCATTGAGAAACTTACAGTCCTTTTAGATAGTAAATCAGGTTTAAAAAAAAACTTTAAAGTAACTTTGCTGTGGTCTGAATGACTGAGCGTCGTCCCCCACCCTCCCCGCCCCCAGTTCATATGCTGAAACTCTTATTTTGGAAGCAGGATCATTGCAGATGTAATTAACTCAGTGAGCAGAGGCTATGCTGGAAAAGGGCAGGCCCCTAATCCAATATGACAGGTGTCCTTATTAAAAAGGAAGTTCACTCACACGTGGGACATTATGGTGCAGAAAGCAGCAAACAAACCAACCAAAACAAACAAACAATTATGTAGACATAGACGACAGTTTGGTGGTTACCAGAGGGCAAGGGTGGAGGGAAGATGCCGAAGGTAAAAACGGCCAAACACCCGGTGCTGGAGGGAGATTAGACTCTGGGCGGTGAGCACAGAATACAGCGTTACAGGATCGTACCCCTGAAATGTATGTAATATACACACCAGCGTCACCCCAATACACTTAATTTACTAAAAAAATAAATGGAGTGAAATGTTAGTAAGGCAGTTTGCATGCAGGTCCATGTACAAGGAGGGTGTCGTGAGAAGGCACAGGGAAAAGACAGCTGTCTGCAGGCCAAAGAGACAGGTCCGAGAGGCACCCTTCCCTCATGATGCTCAGAAGCCCCTAGCCCTGCTGGCACCTTGACTGTGAACTTCCAGGCCCCAGATCTGTGAGATAACCAAGGTCAGTGCTGTAAAAGCACCCAGCGTGTGGTACCATCCATCCGGCAGCCTGAGCAACACACACAGACCTCTCTTTGCCCCTCTGGTGCATACATCTGTCTGAGTTTTAGGCTGGCCTGGGGTCCACGCTGAGAAATGTTGGAGGGGGCAGAAGAGGCAAGTCACCCACCTGGTGTTATTTGCTGTTCTGGCTTCCTTCCCGATTCAACCTGCTAAAACTTTAAAAAAATATACCCCTCAGACAGCTGCTCTGTGCGTGGTGTCCGGGGGTCCATTGCCAGGAGCAGGAAAGACGTGAAGCGTGTGCTTACTCAGTCTCGACGAGCCCCTGAACTGGCGGTTCGGGGTTTGTTGCTTTTCCTGAGGGGAAGGATCGCATGTGACTCCATCATCTTGTCAAGAAATAGAAACAGGGAATTCTCACTCATTCTGCTTTTCTTCTTTGGAGGCTAATTTCTCTCCAGGCTCAATCGATAGCTGTTAACATCTTTTGGGTTGAATTTTAAATTTCTGAGTTCATTCTGCTCTTTATCTTGGACTAGGCCTCTTGGACTAGGAGGCGATAAAACTGAATGTTCTCTCTTTACCTTTATGATCAAGAAACGGGCACCCAGTGATGAGGCGTCCTTAGGAAGCCTGTTCCTGATCTTTCTGGTTTTATCCAAGTCACCAGACTTCTTGGTCTCCTTTACTTTTTCATAGCTTCGCAGGTGACATGAAAAGAATGAATGGGACATGGCTCTTTTCCTCCAGGGACGCAGGCAAGCTACTTCTCAGAGCCCTGATACCCTCACTTTACAGAATCAGAATCACTATACTCACCATACAGACGTTGTGCGGATATTTTGAGAAATAAAAAATAAAAACGGCACTTTGTCGACATAAACTGTCATGTTGATGAAGGGCGATCTGTTCTTTGGCCCAAATTGTGCTTTCTTCCGATCTTGAAGAGGAGGCTGAAAAGAGGATCTGGGGTTTTGCTGAATAAAACCACATTGACTCTCTCACAATCCCTTCAGATTTTGTCTACACCTCTCTTCTCAACCTAATATTTCAAGGCAAAACAATCCTGGTATGTTTAGCCTGAAACGGTCCAGCAGCCCCTGCTGGCCCTTGCCCCTTTGGGGGATACCCCAAGCGTCGTTAAGTCTTTCTGAAAGAGCAGTTACCAGAACTGCACACGATATTCCACCAACAGATCCCCCCGGTCTTCTGAAATGAGAGAAAACGACGTACTCAGATAGAAGAATGTTAGGTATGAGAGAACATGACCTGTTGCTATGTTGCTATGTGGCTTGTCTTGGCTCTGGAGGTTATACTCAGTCTCTAATAGCTTTACTTTCCCTACCCTCTACCTGTCCAAACAGGACTCATTTATTCCACAAGTGATTCGGGAGCCCTTGCTCTGAGCCCACGGCTGTGAACAAGCCAGGAAAGGGTCCTGTTTTCAAGGGGTTTGTGTTCTAATAGAGGAGGGTAAAGCGATAGTGGAAGGGAAGAAAAGGGGAGGGAGGGAGAAAGGAATGAAGGAAGGAGGAAAGAAGACAGGGAGGAGAAAGAAGGCAGATAAGAGGGTTACAATAGGGTGCAGAGAAAGAGATCAGATAAGAGAATTACAAAGGGGTAGATAACAGAGAATAACGCAGTTTCTGGAAAAGCTTCTCGGAGATCGCGAAGGTCCAGAGCAAGAGAATTCGAAGCAGAGGAAACAGCCAAGTCCAAGGCCCTGTGATGTTCTTGGCACAGCGAGGCCTAGACAGTGGGTCAGGGGCCGGAGTGGACGAGACAGTGGTGCCAGATGAGGTCACGGAGATGGCCACAGACCAGACCACACAGGGCTTTGCAAGCCAGTGCAAGGAGGAGTTTGGATTTTATTCTAAGTGTCATAGAAGCCATTAGTGGTTTTTAAGGAGGGAAGTAACAAGTTCTGATTTTATTTTTTAAAGTTTTTTCCTTCCATCAGCTAGATACACGGCTTCACTGAGTTTCAGGACAGGTTAGGAAACAGTTTCAGTTCTGGGATGTCGCGTGCCCAGATGAAAACTCTACTACAGCGGAAGGGGGGATGGCGGAGTAGGAGCACCGATCTGTCGGTCATGGTCACAGATGCTCAGCACAAACTGAGCGTGAGAAGACACGAGAGCTGTGACTGTATGTATGTGAGTTCTCCAATGTTTTGGTTGAAATCGTTACATCATTTTATTATTTAAAATTTTATTTTGTATGTAACTTAAGGTTTTTGAAAAGCAAACTAAAAACCTCCAATAATACTATTGCACCCTAAGATATTTGCCTCTTCTCTCACGTAATTTGATGTTGATGTTGACATCATGTCTCCTCCCGGACTCTGAGTTCCGTTCCTGCCTAAACAGCACGCACAGAACCTGCCACAGCGTATTTGCTCAATGGGCGTTTTTCTGAGGAAAGCATGAACGAGTGAATGAGAACAACCAAAACATTCGTAACAGCAAGAGACTGCTAAGAGTAAAGCACTGGCCATGTAGACTTTCCTAGACATCCACTCCATGGCAGGCATTGCATGACGTGCATGTATATGTAGATACAGATATAGGTAAACATACATATACATAAAACATATGGAAGGAAGCTCACATAATCATACATAACAGCTCTGGAAGATAGGGGTTATTGCCCCATTTTACAGATGAGAGACCGAGGTTTAGAGAGATTTCGTTACTTGCCCAAGTTTGCTATGCTAGGAAAAAGTGATGATCGGTTGTTACTGAAAGAATATTGACCTTGATGAGTTTTTCTAAGTACTAAGTAGGTGAACTTGGATGTCCTGTTCTTTAGCTGAACTTGATTTTCCTCTTCTGAAAAATGACAGGTAAGGGCGTTGTTGTGTGCCATCCCACGTGACAGCCTATAGATGCATGGCTACTTTGAGAAATAAGGATTCTGCTTTTATCCACCTGAGAAATTGCCAACCTTGTGTTCTCCATCACCCACATCTTTTACTGCATCATAATCCTATAGCTACATTCATTCATTTTCCCTTTCGTGACCTTCGAGGCTTTGTGCAAACACTGGCCCTAGCATCTGAGAAAGCAAAGCCTTTAGCAGAGAGACATGTTTCAAACTACATAAAGAGTAAAAAAATAAATTTTCCCATTTTCAAAACTGACCACAAGAAATGCCTTGGAAATCAAGCAATGGCAACAACTGGTCTGATTTATATGTAAAGACACAAATACACACACTCCTATCCCATCCGAAGATGTGCCAACAGGATTCTATCTCAGGCCAGATAAAAGAAACAATAAATAAGGTGGTGTACTGTGAAGCTGATGGCCCTGATAAAAGGCAGCATTGTGACATTTATAAAAGACTCTTTTATTTCCTTTTTATTACCTTGGGAGGAGAGGAGGAAATGTCCCTAGTTCCTCTTCTTTTTTGAAAGGCATTTGTACAATGCATCTCCGGGGTGTGCAGAGTGAGAAAATAGTCAATGTCAGACTTTACCTTTGACTGCACCTGCTGCAGTTCTCCGGACGGTGAAATCGTGTCTTTTTTGAAGTGGAGTCAGAGAAAGAAGATCCTGTAGGCCAGAAGGTCAGGTGAAAGAATCACAAGGTGAAACAGGAAAACGAAATCACTATTTTTACCTAGTTTGGTGGATTTTTTAAAAATCCTCACTCAAGGACATGCTTATTGATTTTTAGGGAGAGGGGAAAGGAGGGAGAGAGAGAGGGAGAGAAACGCTGATGTGAGAAAGAAACATCAGTTGGTTGCCTCCTGGGTGTGCCCCCAGAAGGGATTGAGGGGACCAAACCCACAATCTAGGCATGTGCACTGACCTGGCATTGGAAGATCGACCTTTCAATTTATAGGACAATGCCCAAGCAACTGAGCTGCCCCAGCCAGGGCAGTTGGGTGAAATTTTTATGGTAGCTTTTTAAAAAATAAGTACTTCTTGATTTGGTGTATGCCTCTGGTCAGTTTCCAAAGTCCCAAAATAGTTATTTTGGTCCTTTTTGTCCAGTTCTACTGTTGATTTTTGAAGATAGAATTTGCTGAGTTCTTTACTCAGATACTCCAGAAGTATCATCAACATTTAACAGTGAAATGAAAAAAAAGATGGCGGGGGGCCGGGCTGGGAGGAATTCAAATAAAAAGATCCTTATGTGCTACCAGAAAGTAAGAGAAGTTACTACAGATAGCATTCACGTAGTACTACGTTGGATGGTTTGAAAAGAGGAAAAACATTACACAATTCTGCAGCAGGAAGGTAGAAAAACTGCGTGAGAGAATGTCATCACGCAACATGAAGAAAGGAGAAAGCTTAGCAAAACGAGCATTTCATGAAAGGTTTGGGGGTCTCAGCAATGACAGTAATTGACATAGAAGAAATGCATGGTTGATTATCAACACACTGATTCTTGCCATCCCCCTGAGTTCTTTCGGATCTGTTGATTGCTTTTGTGCATCATCAGTTTCTGATTAAAAGGGGGATATAAATGATTCAAGTGGAAATTGCACCTCTAAGAAGTATGTATATTACTTTTGTCTATTTTCATCATGTTCATTTCTCTTCAGCTTTTTGGTCATAAAGGTGGAACTATAACAGTGAAATTGTGTGCAGTAAAAAAAAATTACCCTCAGAATGAATTGGTTATGAAACAGGAGCTGATGAGACAAAACGGAAGAAATTGTGGTCCTTTGTCTTGAACAGTGACATTAGGGAAAGATTTAGAGAGATCTACTTATCCCTTCATTCATCCAGCAAATATTAAACTCTTACCAAGGGCCGTGCTCTGCTGGGGATACAGCAGAGGATAAAAGATACAGAACTGCCTGCCTTCCCGGATTTGTTATTCTAGTGGAGTGAGGCAGTGAATTATATAATTATGCTAGAGGGTATCAGCATGATGGCCAAACATTCAGTCGGATGTGGGGAAGGGAGAACGGTGAGGAGGCTGCAATTTTAAATAGGGCGGACGCGGTAGAGCTCACCGAGTGATAATGTTCAGACCAGGATTTGAAGAGAAAAGGCACACCGTGTGCACACGTAGGGAAAGGACATTTGGGGGGAAAGGAAGGGTAGTGCAAAGGAGGAAGATTACTTGGCATGTGAAGTAACAATAAGGTGGTGTGCGGGGAGGAGCGTGAAAGGACGGAGAGTGGAGAAGGCGAGTACAGCCATAACAGAGTAACAGAGAGACAGCAGGCCAGGCTGTGCAGGCTTTGGAAGCTCCCTCGAGGTCTCAGGTTTGTAAGCCCTTACCATATGACAGGTGCTATGCTAAACATGTGACATATGTTACCTCCTTTCATTCTGACTCATTACATGTCATTGTACTGTTATTACAGATGATGAAATGTAAACTGGACTAAATGGAATAGATTTTTGTTTGTATTTTTTTGTCTGGGATCTTTTGGGCACGACAGAGCTGGTATTTGAACCTCGGGGTACCTGGTATCAAAGACAATGCTACATCGAAGTGCCATAGAGAATGTGTCACTCATCAATGCAATACTGTGGGTCAAAACCCCAGAGAAGAAATTTTATGTACTAGGTAGAATAATTCAAGTGATCCATCAGAGTGTCCCCTGAGGTTGAACCGAAGTTTTAGGTGGAGACGCACAGAGCAGGTTTGCTTTGGTGTGATGGTGGAACAGCCCCTTCCCTGCCCTAGGGCCCTTGGCCTCCACAGCCCCTGAGGAGGAAGGACCAGTGGGGACAGTGGTGTCACATGGCAGCTCAGAGCCTGGGCCCCGGAACCGGAGCTAGAGTTGAATCCCAGCCAAGTCATGACTATTTGACCTGGGACAGACGGCTTTATCTCTTTGTGTGTTGCGTCTTTTCCATCTTAAAGATGATGACAATCCCTACAAACCGAGATTGTTTTGTATCGTAGGTTGATTATAACAGTGCAGGAAAAATACTCAGCAAGTGTCTGGAATATACTACGTGCTTAATAAGCATTAGTATTGCTTCATGATGTAGCATCAGATCAGCCTCCAGAGTACTCCTTTACATAAAAAAATGAAGAAAAGGAATGAAAAGGAAAGAAAAGATTTTCTTCCTACATTATCACCATGTATTCATTCATTCATTCATTCATTCCAAAGTGTCTGGCACTCCTCAAGGGACTAAGAATGAATAACAGCATATAAGTTACACCCTCAAATGACTGTCAGAGAACAGAGCTAGGGAAGCACATGACAGCATGAACATTACTGCAACTTATGGGCTGCATGTGGCCATCTCCTACCCATTCTTCACAATGGGGAAGCATGGATATTACCTTCTAACTGAAGTCTTCTTTGATTAGCCATGAGGAAAAAAAACACAATTTTCCAATCTCATCTGACACCCTTATCTCCTTTACTCACTGCAACCACAATTTTTGAAATTTTTTAATATTACATAAAGGGATGTTCAAGACCCAGAGTGGGTTTTTTGGTTTTTTTCCTTTGGTTTGTTTCCACACCCTCCCCTCCACTTGTATTAGGACTGTGAGGTTTTGGGCAGTGCCTAGACGACAGGAGGCACTCAGACATTGGATGAGAGATGAATAGACGGAAGAAGAGAGGGAGGGAAGGAGGCAGGGAGAGAAAGAATGGGAGGAGGGTAGGCTGGAGGGAGGGGTAGAAGTAGGAGGGCAGGAGAGAGGGACGAGGGAAAGGATGAACAGACAGATACACGAAAGGAAGGTTGGACACACGGATGCGTAAATGACTCCAAGGAAACCATTAGGGGAAGAAGACCAATTCCGCCTGAGAGTAAGACGGAGAAGGAAGACTTTATAGAATAAGGGGTGTGTGAGTTATGTCCAGAGGGTGATGAGATTTGAGTGCAGACGGGCAAGTCGGTGTGTGGCGGTGGGAGGCTAGGGCAGGCAGAGGCGTTCTGGACGGAGGGGACTGTGTGGGGAAAGCACAGAGGTACGGGATGTGATGCATCAGCTGAGTGGTGAGGGAGGAGATGGGGGAAACAGAGCGAGGAGTGCAGTCTGGAGGCGAAGGGCAGACAGATAGAGATAAAACAGGCTTCAGACTGTGCAGGGGCCTGGAAACCGTGCTAATGAATTCGGCCTCTCAGATCCTAGTGGGCCCTCTACAGGTGAGCTTGCCTGTCTTGCTAAAAGCCTTCGCCGTGACGGAGGACGTTATTTTCTCCCTGCTAGGTACTAAGTACTTGATTAAAGCTGAGAACAGGCAAACAGCTGCAGCGGTATTTTCCGGGAGCCTAAATCACAAGGTTCTGGTGTCTGAATTTAAAGGGAAATTGAAATCACTTCAATACTCATTTAGGCTGAAACGACTTTTAGAATTTCCAGAAGAACAATGGGAAACGCAAGTCTGTCTCCTAACAATGCTTAGGCTTCGGGATTCTTCCTGCCTTTATTCCACTGAATGAGACAGAGTGGAATTAATTAGAACACCTGACATGCCCTTATGCTACTTTCGTCGAGCTCTCTCCCCAGAAGGATCTCATTTGATCTTCATAAAACCCGTGTAAGGCAAGCACTATTATCTTCATTCAGCGGCAAAGCAGACAGGCACAGACTAGCACAGGCGAGCAAGCCTGGATGTTCTCAGCTCTACACGCTCTGGTACAAGGTCTGAGGATCTTCACGGGCACAACCAAGGCCCCCGCTGCCGCCCACACTGGTCACAAAAGAGGCCGAAGGAAAAGGGAAGCACGCGCCATGTGTTGAAAACCTACTCTGTCCACGCTCACCACGAATATCATCATGTGATTTCATCACCACTCCTGTGACTACGCTGTAGAGGAGAACCCCTGAAGCTCAGAGAGGTTAATACACTTGCTCAAGGCGGCCCAGCTGCAAAATGGCAGAGCCAGGTGTGAATGTCCAGCACACGTGCCCTTTCTCCCACCTCCCACTGCCATGAGGGCAGCGTGGGCCCTGAGGGCTCAGAGCTCAGGTGCTGTGTTCAAACACGGACTGGTCTTTTGACCTTGGGACTAGCTTCATGACCTGGAGAGCCTGTGTGTCAGGTTCTCGTCGCTGAAACAAAGGTAATATCAGCGTCTGTCTCTAGGGGTTGCTCTGCAGGTGACCTGCGACAATACCTGAGAAGCGCTCCTACGGGTCCTAGCACAGCGTGAGCACTAGGTACTGTCTACAGTGATTATGTGCCAGTGGGCTCTGTGTGTACAGGAGGTCTGTGTGTGGGCACATGTGTGTGCACACACGTGGCTGTGAGGGCATGTCTGGTAGTGGGTGTCTCCTGGGAGACCATCGCTGCTCTGACTGTCACTCACCTATCTGCTCAGGTCATTGGTTGTTTCAGGTGATCTACTTCCATTCCCACTCTACCTGGCCGCTTTTTGCTCCATAAGAGCAAGCTTATGGTACTAATTTGGCTAAAAATAAATGAAGTAAGCAGGTAAAAAAAGTCACATTACCATCTTGAACATACTGCTATTTGCAAACCCCTGGCTTCATGTGAAGTTTTCTAACGGGTACTGGGGATATAGATACGTGGTAAGCACTAAATTTGTACCACGCTTACAAACTTCAGGGCCTGTCCAGAAGAGCACAAAAAATCACTCAACGTACAATAGGAAAATCTAGATTTGTTTCCCATTATAAGGCATAATCTAAGTGTCAAAATTTTTCAGGCGTTGCAAAAATAAGGTGGAGATGATGAAATGAGAACATACTGAGTGAAAATGTAGCCCACGTGACTGAGTATGAAATGGCTCAATATTAATAACCCCAATGTACCTCAGCGGCAGGTACTAGAGGTTAGAGGCAGCATTTCATTGAACGATGGGGGGAATGTTTCAAACAGGTAGCAGCCCTGGCTACGGAAAGGAGAAACCCATGCACCAGCCTCCACAGCTACAGATTTAGAGAGAAAAAAACCCTGAGGGGCTATATATTCAGAATGAAGCATTTGGATTACAGATGACAACAACAATATAATTAATAGTGTTAATAATTATCTGGTGCTTATTACATAGATGCAAATTGGTTTACCTCCATTACCTCCTGTAATCTTCAGACAATCCTTTTAAACGGCAATTGAAAGTTCCATTAAAAAGTTGTTTTCTCTTTTCATTTATTTTCTATACTCAGTGAATTTTTAATAAGAAAATAAAACTCAATTTCAACAATGATTTTTCAGAAGCCAAAGCTTGTGCTGCAGGAGACGGATGGCCCCACCCCCCACTTGGGAATTTTAACATTTCTCCCAATGATTGGAATGCATTAATACCTTCGAAGCAATTTCTCACAGGGCTTCCCTCCTTCTTCCTGCAACATCAGTTGTTTGGAACAAAATCTGTATGTTTCTAGTTTTCTTCACTTGACCCGGTATTGGTTACTGAGGCCATGGTAAAGGAAGAGGCTGCCCCAACCAAGTACCTGGCAAAACTAGTCCTTGCTAAGGTCTGTAGTTCTCTGGTTTAAAGCATGATATCTTCCATATTTAAGCCACTTTCACTTTAATTAGTATCTTAGTTTGTCTAGTCCCCCCGTTAGCCCAGCCACCTTCTGTACAGCTCCCAGAGTTCAAGTCCTGCTCTTATTTTGTTTCCTCATTCTTAAAAGTGTTCATTCCTTTAGTTTATTGAAGTAGAGAAGCCATCGAGCACATACATTTTCCCACATTTGGAGTCTAATTCCTTCTCCAGCGTGTTTCTCACAAGACACAAACACAGCGTGTACATACATGTACACATATATGTACAGCAACTTACGGCAGTGACGATTTCCTAATCCCGTAACTAATTCCTTACTAAGTCACAACTAACCGTGGACAGTGCGCTGCATGTCCCTAACCTTCATTCTGCTGGGGCCTGAGCCTCTGACCCGCCTTGGTAATACCTACCCTTTACCCGGAGTAAGGGCTGGCCTTTTGTTCGGGTTGGAATGTGCACTGAACTAAGTACTTTGCATAAATCATTAGGCTAAAAATAGGAATCGCCAGCCTTATTAGGTCTTTTCTCTGTGTCTAGCAGCACTGGCTGATGTTCCATCATTCCATGCTTGCAGAGAATTCTAGGAGGCTCGTATAAACAACACTGACTGGACATCCTCATTTTCCAGATAAAGTAACTGATGATTGGAGAATCTCAGTAACTTGTCCCGACTCACATCAGCTGTAAAGGACAGAGCTGGCATTCAGCCTCCTCTGATGCCACGAGCTAGCGATGCTGTTCCGTCCCTTCCCTCTGTAATTTAGGATTAAATAGTACTGCTGGCATTTTGTACATCTGGACTATTTTATTTTCCATAATTTTGTATTTTGTTCTCTCTGCCTTACAAGACAGCTGTACAGGTGACAGGCTGCCCAGCCTGCTCATGGAGGTAACCCGGCCCATAAAGCTGAGGTCAGGAGGTCGAACAGTGGACAAGCGGGCGGGGGGGAGACCTGTCTGAGCCACAGCTCTGCTGTCGACTTCTGTGCGACATGGGGAAGTCTCCGCAGAGGACCCGTTTCCTCTCCTGTAGCGGCGTCTACCCTGGAGTCTCCATGGCCCCCATTCAATAGCAAGAGGCAGCATTAATAGACAACACAGGCCAATACTGGTGGCACATGAACAACATCCCAGGCTCAACCATCAACCTGATATGCTTTGCATCAATGATCTCATTTTACCCTGCTAATGACCCTATGATATCAATACAATCTATGGCCCCCAACTTCAAGAAGGGAAAAACTGAGGTTCAAAAGGGGGTGCTGAAATGTGCCTCACAGTCACGGTCAGTGAGTTACAGATCTAGGGCATTTGCTTCCTCAAATTATAACCTATATATCCAGCACATCCCAGGGAAGGTTGTGGAGATACAACTAAAGGAAAAAGAAGTGGAGGTGCTCATGAACTCTAAAATATTTTGTAAATTTTCAAGCGGTCAATCAGCATTTGCTCCACGGGTGCGTGAGTGGACTCTTACCACTGAACGCAGCTGGGCCGGGATGAAGTCAGAGACGAGAGCTGGAATCTTGCTCCCCGGGGTGGCAGGCTCTGGGACCAGACACTTACTGACTGGAATATTGGCTCAGCCATGTGTCGCCAGTGTCCTTTGGGTCGGTGACTTCACCGCACCGAGTCTTAGCTTATTGTAGCGATAGCAGGGGCCGTGCCCTTTCCCCTGCTGGAGGAGGAAGGATTGAATAAAACGATAGAGGCAAAGCACCTGTCCAGGAGCTTTGTACCTGGGTTTACTTCTTCTGTGTCCTGCTGTACCATGAAGACGTTTCAATGTCTCAAATTTCAGCTCCAAAGCCAGGCTTAGAAGTAAATTCAAATGAGAGCAAACAGTTATGTGAGGAGTCGGGAAAAGAAGAGGAAATGGTTCGTGACATGTGGCAGCAGTCAAAGGGGACTGGCTTTTAGCCTACGAAGTTAAAAGGGACTATAAACCTGCACTGGTAAGGAAATATCTCATGCTGTGTTTCCCGGGAAGTAAGTGTCCCATGGTTTTAATTGGCCGTTTAGTAGTGGCTCTGGCTGCTGGACCCTGACTATGGGGCCTGGCCTTTTAACCGCCAGCCTGAGTTATAAGATAACAATTTGGCTAGGAAAATTGAGATAAACAGGGACCTTTTCAAAGGGAAGTTTTCCGAAGCATGCATCTATCCTTCAATAATGTATGTTTTCTTTCGCTTACCTTCAATCCGCCCCTTTTACAGGTAATGAGTGCCACGCAGGTCAGCGTCAGCTAGGTTGTTGCTGCAGTTACCCATGAACCTTGAAAAACCAGTGGCACAAACCAATGCAGGTTTATTTCTTGTCTGCGTTCATATTCCAAGCAGATTGACGGAGTGGGACTGGCACAGCCATGCACGGACCCAGGCTAATGGAGATGCCACTGTCTCCACATTTGACTTGTCAATTCACTATGACCGAGGAGGCAAAAGACTCCCTATTTTACACTGGCTCAGCCCGGGAGAAATGCCTGTCCCTTCTGCTCACATTTTATGGGCAACAGAGAGCCCCATGGCCTTGCCTAGAAGCAAGGGGCTAGGAAGTCTAGTATTTCACTGGCCAAAAAGGAAGGAATTGAAAGAGGATTCGATGACCTCGTGGCCTTCTCCATGTGCCAGTTAACAATTGCATGCCTACGTGAATGACGAAAGCAATGAGTATGTTTTCCCCTTCATAGGTTGCAAATCCTGTGTCTCATGAGACCCACGGATTCCCAGGTGCTTAATGCGGTGCCTGTCACAGAAATGGTATGGTGCTCAGGACAGAGCTGTTGCATTCTAGCACTGAACACACACGGGACAGTCATCCACTCTGTCAACAAGCATGTACCAACCTCCATCTATGAACCCAATAACAGCTAAACCTGGAGGAAGAGAAGTCAAGTCAAGAAGAAGATCTTACGATACAGGGAGGGCGTGCTTACCTGTGCTGAGCCTGATAACTAAAAAGTCAAGTTCACTGTTGGTGCCACATGGACCTTCAGGTGGTGAGCTAATTAAATACGTGGAGCTATTAGGGAACACAGGGGAAAATGAAGGCCACGCGTATATACGTGGAAGAAACCTCCGAAGAGGTTCTAGTCTAGTCATTGAAATGATTCCAAACGGTATGATGTTGTAGAAAGACCGTGTTGGAAGAGCAGAGAAAGAGAAGGACAAGGACCGACCGAACCTGTGCTGAGTATCAGGCGCGGTGTCAGCCTCGGTGCACATATGCCATCACTGAATTACTACCTGCGCTGATGGTGTTCGTACTCCCATTTCACAGACCGAGAAACTGAGACCCAGAAATCACATATTTAACTCAGGTCTTGATACTCATGTCCATGCCCATCGCTGCCTGATGGGGACAGGGCTCAAAAGCGAGTTCATTGTCACTGGGGAAATTCAAGGGCAGGCTGAAGGATCTTGTCAGGGATGATATAGAGCTGGGGCAGCATTGGGGTTTGCATTAGATCTTCTGTAGTTTGCCTTCGGTGTCCAAGACTTTGCACTTGTGGGACTGAGCCTCAGGGATTCCTGCCTCCTGAGGTGGAAGGAACAAGAGGTGTCTGTGACACAGAAGCCACCTTGCTCAGTGAGGCCCGTCTCAGATGCCCCTGCTGCTCTGCCCACTCTGGGCCACCCAGAGCACTTGCACCAGTTGGACTCCAGAGAGAGGAGTCTCAAAGGAATGTCATCACCGAGTCTCTCCTGTTTGGAGTTCCAAAGGTCCACTTGCCCTTTAGTTTTCTCGTTAAGTCTGTTCAAGGGGAAATCTCTTGACAGGTATACTTAGGGCCATTTCAAGAGCAAAGAAACGCTTCTTAATGTCAAAGCCATGTGCTCTGCAGTTCCCTTATCTGTTAGCCAAGCTGGAAGCCCACTCCAGCGGGCTCCAGAGCTGCATGAAGCAGTCAGCGGGTCAGAACAGGGTGTCCGACGCTCACAGGGCCATGATTTGTCGTCCTGGGCGCAGTGGTGCCTGGGACGTTAGTGTTGGCGATTGTTTGGAGAAGAGCCAACACCCTCTCCGTGCACTGCCCCTAGCCCACCAACTGTGGTGATTCAGGGGAAAACCACACTCCGGACTCCATCCCAGGCACCAGCTGGCCGAGGGACTATAGCCAAGTCACTTCCCTCCTCCGGTTCTAAGTTTCTTCATTTGTCATGCACCAGACAGGTTCTTAAGTTGGGTGCTTATGCATCTTTTTCCTGTCCTGTGCTGCCTGGAGGGCTGAGGCCGGGGTCCAGGGCTCAGAGGACTGTAACCCACGTGGAAGGCAGTAGCATGATGCAGTGAGCTCAGTACGTGGGAGACCAAGGTGTGGTGACTTCCGGCTCTGTCACTTACCAGCTGTGCTGTCTTGGGCACGTCTCTCTGAGAATCTGGCGCGTTGCAGGAAACAGGAATAGTGTCGTCCACATCACTGTGTTCAGGTGAGAATTAAATGGTAAATAGAGCTTGTAGCCCAACGCTTGGCCAGATGCATGACACATGTTAATACGCCTGCTCTTCTTCTTAAACCTCGACGAAGCATGGTGGTCCCTTAGCGTCCCCAGCAGTGGACCTCATTGGTCAAAATCTCATTCCGACAAGGAACCTGTCCCGCCGCCATGCTGCTCAGACGGTAGGGGAAAGGGAGAAGCAATTGTGGGGCCCTGCCTGGGGAACTTCACACATTTTCCTCTCTCCCAGGCAGCTCATCCTTGCACCCTCCTAGCAGGCTGATGGTCACACAGCTCTGGTGCCAACGTCTTTGTCCCCAAGGGGTTTGGGAAGGCTTCCTAAGTCCACTAGATTTGACAAGACTTGGAAAGTGTAGGAAAATGCAAATCAGCGCACCCGCGTTGTAGAGGGCACGAGCCCACCACGCGGCCCTGTATCAAAGACACCCAGCCAGCGGAGGGATTTCCTCTGACTTGACCTGGTGACCCAGCTGGGTCCCCAGAAGTCAACAGGGCAGGATACTTCCCTGCAGAACCCTGTTAATGACTCATCCCAGACTGGGGGCAGCCGAGGGCCAGGGTGACATACGCATGTGGCAGTCAGGTGGGCTGCCCCCCACCGTCATCCCTGCTCCACTTCGAGGGTCCACCACGTGCAATACATGGAAAATGAAAGGTGACCTCGATATCTGAATTCTTTCATGTGAGTTCTGGAGAGGATGGCTGGGGCTCAGCAGTGTAGCTGCTAAGGACTAGAAATTCATTGATCCTTTTGTTGCTATTATGATCATTTTGTCACAACCTCATTGTACACCTCCCCTCCTCCAGCACCAATGTCCACAAGTCATGGAAGCCTGGGGGATGGCTGAGTGCTTATGAAGTGTCAGACTTCCTCCTAATACTTCAGTTGTGCTACCTCATTCATCATCAGGGGGTTAGCAACTGATGTCTGAGCAGAGACTAGACGAAAATGAGGGAGGGAGCCACGTGGGTGTTAGGAGAAGGGAGTGCCACCCAAAGAGGGCAGTCAGGTGGGCCCGGGAGTATTTGAGGAGGTAGTGGCTTGGACAAGAGGAATAACAGTGAGATACGAGGCTGGAATGTGTTGGAGTTCGTGAAAAATTAAAGGCGAGAGTTATGTTGTGTCCTGCTCCTCAAAAAGAATTCCATCTCCCTTCAGGTAGAATTAGAATCATCTTATTATTTCCTGGTTGTGTCGACACGTCTCATAGTGAAATCTTTCACTGAATGCGATCTTCTCTATCTCAGCATGACACCTGCGGTGTCCAAAGAACAGGGGAATGATTGTAAAAAATGCAGAGGCAGACAGTGAGATGTCATAATGTAAACGCTGATTGCCCAATTGGTGGTAGCTACGTTTGTAGTGATCCTCGCCATCATTTTATGACGGTGTTAGTAAACTCCCTTAGGTTTTCCATGGCAGAAATCCAGCTCCAACAGGCTTGAAGAAAAGAACAATTTGTTGCAAATGCTCTTGGGACTGCATGAGACAGAATGTGTCTGTACTTTACGAAAAGTTGGAGCGGGGAAACCTGAATGTTACTAAGAGCCGGGGTCAATTATCTTTGTTTCTCTTTCTGAATCTGCTTTATTGGCCTCCTTTTCAATCTCTCTCTTTAAACTAGGTGCCCTCCACCCTCATCCCTGGTCCGTTTCGCTGGTTCACTATGTGCTATCGCTGGGAAATGACAGTTTTCCAACTTTCCATGTATTTCCCAAAGTTAGTGTCTGTAGCGGGATTGCCTCCTTTCCAAGTACAAAAATCCCGTGGAAGAGACTCATTGACCCAATCCCTGGACTCAATCCCTTGGATGAGCTCACGTACAGGAGCTGAAAGCACGTGAGTGAAAGAGGAAGGGACGCAAGCTCGGAAGGACCAGCAGGAGTGCGGATGTGCTCACAAGCAGGCAGGCGGCTGAGTAGAAAACAATAGTTGCCCGCTGAAATTGTCATATTTATTGTGCTTATGAATTGTCACCATTACATTTTGGACACATTTTCTGTTTAGAAGTTTCTGGGTCTAGAAGGGACTCTACCATATGGTTCACTCTGTGCGGTCTGACCCAGAACAATTGCTTATTTCTCCCAGAGGCTGAGGAACGTGCTTCTTCAAACAAGTCTTCAGCCTCTCCGCGTGGTCTGCCCCTGGATAGACAGGGAGCTCCACCTTTCCTCCACTCCTGCCGTTTAATGCAGATTCTTTTGGTGTTTCATCATTCTTAAAGATGGCAGGGAATAGTGGGTCACCACCTTCAGCATAACAACGCCTGATAATGTTGAAAACTGCTATTGCCAACCCCTTTGCCGGACTTCACACTAAACAAGCTCAGTTGCTGCAGCCTGGCCTCTGAGCCATGTCACTGCAATCCCTGCCCTCTCGACTATTCTGGCTTCTCCTGTTCAGCATGCAGGCTTCTACTTTGTCCACTGGCCATTGGTACCTGGTGTTTCATCCAGATAGTCCTCCCCTAGAATACTGTAGGGAACTCCTTCCCTACACATTCTAAAGCGGCTGAGCTGCAGGGCCAAAAGTCCCTGTGTGATCTGCCCAGTCACTGTTCGTGGGACCGGGATGTGTGCTTACACAGACGTGGGTTTGAATCCTGGCTCTGTGGTTTCTGGATCGTGGGCAAGTGATTCAGTCCCCTACTGTTTGTGCTCCTCATCTGCACTGTGCAGGTGATACTAGTGGTACTGAGAGAATCACATGGGATGATTCATGCAAGGCACGGAACAAGGCGTCTCATATGTAAGTTGCCCCATGGATCTTGGTTCTCTTCCTTTCCCCTGTGTCTGAATGGAGAAAGCAGCGGCAGCAGCAGCAGTCAGACTAACAGGAAGAGACAGGAAGAAAATTGGAGTTCTGATCCCAGCTCTGCTACCAGATCGTTTGTGTATTTGCTTATCGACTTATTTATTTAATGTTATTGTATGACACTCACCTCTAAAATAGAGAGCTGGAAATGGAGGTGAAGTTGATCCCCAGGGCTGTTAAAAACTCTAAAAATATGAAACCTAAGACTACTAGTTTCCTTTCCAAAGAGTTAAGAGGTGCTTACCATCCAGATACTTGCCATTAAAAACAACACTGAACATATTAAAATACTTTAAATTCACAGAGTACTATTTTGTGTATCTTTACTTATATTAAACTTCTCCACCAAAACAATCCTGAGCTCTTAAGAGTTCTGATTGTATGATATTTGTCTTTCACTGCCTGGCCTATTTCATGTAGCATAATAGTCTCCGGCTCCATCCATGCTGTCACAAAAGGCAGGAATTCCTTCTTCTTTTCCGCTGTGTAGTATTCCATTGAATAAATGTACCACAGTTTTTTGATCCACTCACTTACCAATGCGCACTTAGGCTGTTTCCAAATCTTGGCTGTTGTGAATACCACTGCTGTGAGCACAGGGGTGGGGGGTGCAGGGGAAAAATGGGACATCTGTACTAACACAAACAACAAAATATCAAACAATGAAAAAAAAGAGAGTTCTGATTGTTTCTTGTACCCCATGGCATGTCAGAACCAGAGAGTGAGAAAAGAATTAAAAAGTCAGAAGTCCAAGGTGGTTTAATTCTGGATGAGGGAGCTCAGAGCCGAGCCTCGTGGTGACCTGCAGGAGTGAGGGGAGGTCCGAGAGCCAGATACAGGACCGGGGATGCGGGCCGCACTGGGCGGCAGGGAGCACAGGGGCCAAAAGAATGAGCCTGAGAGGCAGACGCCACCGAGCTGGGACCCTACCTGTGCTACTATTACACAATGAAGATAATAGCACTCACCTGGAAGGGCTGTCCACAGCGTTAAATGAGACAATGTTTGCAAAGTACGTAACCTATGGGGAGTGCTCAGCCAGCCGCGACTTGTGCTATGAACAGAATCACAGCAGGAGCTGGGTGGGGCTGTGCTAACAGGCCCAGAGAGAGGGCCCGTGTTTATCCCCCGTACACAAATCTTCCTTTGGTGGGGGTTCCTGCTCCCAATAAACCAGGAGCTCTCTGACATTGTTTCGAATATAGACTTAAAAAAATACTTTACTATATTTGCCTTACAGGAGGAATTTTATGAGATGATTATTTTGGCAGCACAGTCAGTTCTTGGCTGATGTATATACTAGCATTCCGAATTAACAACGTTATTAAGTGAGCTTGCTTTCCTCGAACATATGCCAAGGGATGCAAGGGGGAGACCGCCTTGAAATCTGAGGTTGAGGTTTTATCGCAATCTGCGAAGGAGAAAAAGCACGTTAAGAAAATCAAACATTCATGAGATCAGCGTATTTAGTTACACCAAAATTAAAAGCTCCGTATGTAACAAAAAAATAAATTAACCACTTAATTCAAATAGTGAGATACGTGACAGGCTCAAGAAACTAGATTCAGTAAGAAGTTGGGGGGAGAGATAGAGGAAAATGCAGACAACTGTACTTGAACAACAATAAGAAAAAAGAAAGAAAATAAAAAAGATGGCAAACAGGAAAAAAAAGAAGTTGGGACTTTTCTGACTGACAGTTTAAGTAAACAAGACAAAATTGTAAGTGCCTGGTAGACACGCAGGGAAAGAACATGGACAGGTGTGTCCTCACTTGAAAACAAACAGAAAAAAATACTGTTGCAAACAATCAGGAGACACATGACACAAAACACCAGGGTGCTTGATTCACCTGTTGTCTGTCACCCTCCCAACAGACTCAGTGGCGGTGGCAGAGGTGGGGCCGGGCAGGGCAGGTGAGTGAAATAATCCATACATTGCGGATGGCACAGGGTGCAGAAGTTGGGAAAAGTCATTTGTCAATTTGTTTTGGGAGTTACTTTTAGCACCTAAAGGAATAGTCTAAAATAGGAGGGAAAAAACCTATACACAAAAATATCCATTTCTAATAATGAAAATTGTTTTAGAGGCAACAGAAATGCTCAAGTAATTGGCAAAGTATTGAATGGGACAATGAGGATTCCGGGCCACTTTACTGTGGTGTATGTGATGGAAGCTCTTCTTGATTTTTTTTTTAGAGAGACAATTATAAATATTTTCATAGCTTTTGGATTCCAAAACTGTGTTTCTTCTCAATGAAAACGCCATTCAGAAATACAGGGACCAGCTTTATTAGGGTTATAGTTTCATCAGATCCGATTCAGATTAGGAAACATTGTAAAGCTGCTTCTATGAGCAAGTCGAGTGCTAGGGACAGAAATAAAGAATACATTTTTTTCCCTGGCCGGCATAGCTCAGTGGATTGAGTGTGGGCTGCGAACCAAAGTGTCACAGGTTCAATTCCCAGTCAGGGCACATGCTTGGGTTGCAGGCCATGACCCCCAGCAACCGTACATTGATGTTTCTCTCTCTCTCTTTCTTCCTCCCTTCCCTCTCTAAAATAAATAAAATCTAAAAAAAAGAAAAATAAAGAAAACCCCATGCTTAGAAAATAGCTAAAACTTTAAAAAAAAAAAAGCCTAGAATAAAAGGCAGCCAGTTGTAATGAGCACTGCATTGCCTACTTGATTTCTAAATACTGTTATCCAATAAAGAGTCAGAGGTCCTTGGAGACTGTATAGTTCCAGTTCTGAGACAGGGAAAGTACAAGGTAAGCCTGTGATATCTGTGATATCTTGCGCCAGAAGAAAGGAAGAAAAAAACTAAAAAACCAGTGGACCATGTTCAAAGAACACAGAAGCAGAGGGAAGAGCCTCCCACTGGCTAATTTTTGGAAGTTTAAACATCAAAAACTAATGTCTATAATAAATTGTAGTCCTCAAATTTTTAAAAACTCACAAATCTATAATGAGAAAGAAAGAAGAAAACAAAAGGAAAAAAAAAACCTCTTCATTACAGAAAAATGTCAGCGTAAATATATAGAGGGGATTGCAGAATTAGAAAAAGACAATAGCCGTTTTCTTTGGTTTAGGCACTGATCAATGGAAGAAAAATCACAAAATGAAAAGTTTTGGGGAAACCAGATATTCCATGATGCCAAGAAGGTGCCCCCACAGGTTTTAGATAAATAGGTTGAGGAAACAGTAAGAAAAGACAATGCATACAACTTTGATAGAATATTGATTAAATGAGATAAAAATTCTATAGAAAGATGCTGAGGACAATTGAGGAACTATGAATAGGGGCTATCCGATGAGATTATTAAACAGTTTGTGCAGTCAAGGCATTGCGACTTTACAGAAGAGTATCTTATTCTTAGCAAAGGCATACCAAAGTGTTTCAAAAGGGAAGGTCGTGATATCTACAGCTTACTGTCACATGGATCGGGAAAACGTGTCAATATATACACTCACGTGTAGCGTATCGACAGATGAGGCAAGTATCAGGAAGTCTTAACAATTGTTGACAATTGTTAGACGATACCAAGGTGTTCATTGTGCTAGTCCAGGGCTTGGCAAACATTTTTGTAAAAGGCAAATAGTACCTTTCCAGGAAGTACCCTCTACATAAAAGAGTTAGTACAGTAAATAATAGATACTTTCTGCTTTGTGGGCCACAAGGTCTCTGTCCTTTCTCCTCCAGCTGCTTTGATAGTGATTGCCAAAGCAGCCGTAGGCAGCTCGGGCAGGAATGGGCACAGTCGGATTGGGCCCTCGGGTAGAGTTCATCAATCGCTGGGCGGCTCTTCCCAGCTTTGGACGTGGTTGTGAGTTTCCAACCTTTAAAGTTCAGAGAAAACAGGCTGATGTGCATCAGCATAATGTTCATCAAGGTGAAGTGCACAATATCTACAATGGAATAGTGGTAGGCCAGGGTTGGAAGGAGGAAGCCCTGTGCTTCCTGCTAATGACCTTGAGCTTCAGCTTGGAAGGTAACAGAGCCAATGAAAACACTGTTTACACTCCTTTCCAATGCTTATTTTCAGACCTGAGCTCCAAATCACATGCGTTTTCACCCTTGTCCTTTCTGATTTTCTTTGCCTTCCTTTTGTTATTGTTTCCTGTTATTGTTGTTTCCTAGATATTTTCTCGAAAATATCTAGACTTAACTCCAGTCTGCTTTTATTGATTTCCCTGCTGAGTGACTGGGACACAGAAAGAAAGTGTCGTCTCCGTGTGAACCGATGGCAGGAGAGATTACTTCGGGCCGGAAGATCTTATCTCAGCGCTCCCTCTTTTAGCAAGACTTATCTGCTCTGACAGCTGGGGACACCGAGACGCCCTCCTGCCTGCTACGAACCACAAATAGACATGAAACTATTAAGGGGGTTCATGGGTTCGGAAAAGAGAGCACTCATGGGTCTTGCGTAAGTGGACAAGAAGTGCTAAAAGGTTGTCTCTTCAGGATCTGTCAGTGGTTAGCTAGCGTTTCATCCAAGTCGGTACCATCGAGGGAGCTCAGGTTTCTTTCGTTTGGTAACGCTGCTGTTTTCAGAGACTGCATGCGCCTCTGTGTGCAAGGTGCCTCTGCCTGCACTTTCTCTGGACCAGGGGCGGTCTTACCGGACAAACAGCCTGTTAGAAGAAGCCAGTAGGCCTCATTTGTCAGTCTGGCTGAAGATAAGCTATTCTTCTCTTTTGCTTTGCAAATGAAGTTATGCTTCTGTTTTGAGGAATTCATTCTTGGGATAGATGGCATTTCTGACAACAAGGCTTTGACTGACGTCGTTGGCATTAGTTTGAGAATAGAGACCAGAGTCTACCCATCGCTGGGCATCTTACCATTCACTGACCCTGGTGAGCTACTCCCCTTCCCTGAGCTGGGATTGTTTTAATAAGATCCAGGTGAGAACAGATGACTTTCAATTCACACCTTCTGCAAATACAAGTCTTTTTTAAAAATTTTTGTTTTGTTTTGCAGTCATGATGTTCATTTCATATGTCTCAAATAAGAATTGATTCCAGAGGTAGAATCTGCTACTTCAATTGTATCATGTAACAGACAAAAAATAGTTGATGCGGGACTCAAAAGTTGGAAAACTTTTAGTTTCAGGAAATAGCTAAGAAGCTGAGTAATCAAGGCAGGTAAAAAGCTATTGTTTCAGGAACTGGAGGTAGGGCCCGCCCTAGCTCCAGGAGACCAGAAACAGTTCCACCTTCCAGCCTCAGGAGGACTGCGAGCCCTCCAGAAGGTATATGAGCCGTTGTGCTCTGGGGTGAGAGGCTCACTGCCCAGGGCGAGGATGAGAGAATGCTGAGGCTTTTATCTGATTAACTTTTCCCCTGAATTCCAAATCCCTTAACTACGCGTTTCTTCTTATAAAAACAGTCAGTTTTTCTAATTAAAATAAGTAAAAAATAAAATAAAATAACATAAAATAAAACCTAGGATGGTCTGCTAGGGCACAAATCCACTGTCTTCTCAGATCGTTGGCATCTGAATAAAACGCCCAGAAAAGTTTGATCCCTGTCTCTGCCGGTTGGGTCTGGTAGGGGACAGGCAGCCTGAATGCCAGCTCTTCCGGTTTCATAGTGACTAAAGTAAACACACACACACACACTCAGGCACACACCTGATAGTTTTGGTCATAATGCCTTCTGAGAATAAATATGTCAAAACTTGAGAATGAATTTTTATTAAATTCATGACCATGCTCAGCAGAGTAGAAAGGAAGAAGGAAAACCAACATGATTTCTTATTCAGCCTGTGGCACAGCTATCAACACTCTTACCCTGATGCATAATGCATGTGTTTTATTGTGATCGATCCTCGTGTGTTGCTTTGTTGCTCTTTTGTTTGTGTCTCCTTCTGAACTTGAAGCAGAATGAAGGGTGGGCCCCTCTCAAACACCGTTTCCTCTCCAGTGCCCTGCCAGTATGCAGTGCTTATGCTCGATAACTATCAGTTTAATCAAACGAAACTGAATGAAATCACCTTTTTCAGTGATTCTCAGGGTTTGCCATTTGCAAATAAAGTGAGGATCAATAGAAAGAGATGCCCTACCCGGAGCGGAAAGAGATTCGGTTAGGATTTGAAGCTAAATGTGCCCGATTCCCATCTACCTTCATTTCATGAAGCCATTCTTTCTCGTAAGGTTATTATTTAGCACAGCCAGGTTCGTGACCTTGAGGGGCTTGAGACCGCACCCACACCCCAAACGAGAAGCCCACTTCAAACACTGATACCAACAACGCTACCACGTGTGAAAATGTCGTCCTGTGAGTTTAAGGCTTTGGCCGCCTCGATGCTAATCACCTTGGGGATCTCACACGTAAATTATCAGACACTTATCCTTTCATTTAAATGAAGCCGTCTCCTCCCCATCCCGGCAGCAGCATATGTTTCGTTTCCTTGGAGGGTTTAAATACCAGCACCATGAGGAAACAGATGGGGGAATGACATAATCGGGAATAACGGGACACTAAGTAATGCAAATCAATTAGACATGCTCTTCCCGGGAGAAAGCTTTTATTTCCCTCTCTGCACCCTTCTCCTGTGTCGCCGGTATCCAGGTCATTATCTGGGAAGCTCAGCACCTCAGGGAGGGCGCACCTCGTGTCATTCTTCAAGGCAGAAGAGTTGTACACCATGCCTGGGAACAAGAGGGCAGCTGTTTGGGGATGTGGGGCTCTGCCCAGCAACCCCCAAGTCACCTTTCTTATGACTGTGAGATCATTAGGAATACATCTACAAATGCTGAAGTGAAGTTAGATTGTTTAGAACAAAAGACATTGTGTTTTTCAAAGGAAACCACTTATGTAAAAATATATATCTCGTTAGGCTCATCTGATTCTTTAAAACTGTTCCTTTTAAGCAAAGTGGAATGAAAAAGCTTCTGTCATTCTATAACCGTAACATTCTATGACACAATGATTAAATTTCATATGGGATATCTGGGTGGTGAAAATAATGGGAAACTTTTTTTAGAGGAGTTCTCACACGAATCAGGTTCACCACGTGGGGTAGAGAGTTTAGCATCTGTAGAGGTGCTCAGTCATAAAGTAAATCATCATCTTACAAACACATCAGGGGGCTCAACCTTATAAAACATTCAGTGGTGCCCAAAGTGTGGTTTGTGGTTAACATGTTTGATAATCACCTGAAGTGTTTGTTTAAAAAGTAATCACTAAAACCTTCAGTTCAGGAATGTGCATTAAAAAAAAAGTTAACAGGAAAATTCTGATTTAGTATAAAATTTGACAATGCCTAGTGAGAAGAATTAGATGTGAAAATTGAGTCCCATTTTAGGCCACCTTTTTTTTCTGTGTCTTTGTGGTTTTTTCTTCAAAGAAATCTGTTCGTTTGAAAGAAGTCAGAGGAAGGCGTTACATTAACTAGGGATCCCGAGCTACGTGCGGAAGAAGCAGGTGCTGTTAAAAATGGTCACGGATTCAGAAAACCAGGGAAAGTCTGGCCTCAGGAAGCACAGGACCTGTCGTCACTCCTGGGGACCTGAGCAGCAAGAGTGAGCCCTTGAGAGCATTGCTTCCAGGAGAACTCAGTTTTAGTGCATTCCAGATTCCCAGAATTTTCCAAGTTATCCGAATTGGACAAGGAGAGGTAAAACGATTTCTGCTAACGGAGAACGTGGTCTAAGAACGGAAGTGTCCTCCGGTGGGTGGTTGGGTGGAGAAGAGGCAGTACCTACACACAACGGAACACTACTCAGCCACCAAAAAGGTGAAATGTTGCCATTTGGGACAACGTGGAATGGTCTTGAGAGTATCATGAGAGGTGAACTAAAGCAGACAGAAAAGAATAAGGACCATATAATTACACTCATATGTGGAGTGTAAAACAAACAGCAACAAATGAACGAGCAAACTCATAGACACAACAGGATGGTGTTGCCAGAGGGGGAAGGGGTGTGCAGGGTGAAGAAGGTGAAGGGGGTCGAATACATGTTTACAGATGGAGACTAGACTTTTGGTGCTAAGCACACAACGGAATACACAGATGACATATCATAGAACTGTATACTTGAAACTTATATAATGTTATTAGCCAATGTCACCCCCATCAGCTTAATTTAAAAAGTAAAATCTCAAAGAATCCACAAGAAAGTTATTACAACTAATAAACACATTTGGCAGAGTGGCGGGATGTAATATCAGCACTCAAAAATTAGTCATGTTTCTGCACACCACTGACAAGGTGTCAAGACCACGATGTTGCTGGGACAACTGGTGTCCGTGTATGAACCAATGAAGCTGGATC
The DNA here is from genome assembly GCF_004126475.2 of Phyllostomus discolor. Taxonomy (NCBI): domain Eukaryota; kingdom Metazoa; phylum Chordata; class Mammalia; order Chiroptera; family Phyllostomidae; genus Phyllostomus; species Phyllostomus discolor. The sequence continues at coordinate 133,328,439 of NC_040909.2, forward strand.
CTTACCTTGCAGCATATAGAAAAATTAACTCAAAATGGATCAAAGACCTAAACTTAAGAGTTAAAACTATACAACTTGAAGAGTAAAACATTGGAGAAAATCTTCATGACAATGATTTGGCAATGATTTCATGGACAAAACATCAAAAGCATACACAGGCAACAGAAGAAAAAATAGATAGATTGAACTTCACCAAAATTAACCTTTATGCATCAAAGAATGCCATCAAGACAGTGAAAAGACAGCCTACAGAAGGGGAGGAAATACCTGTGATGTGTAAGCCCTATACCTGGAGACAGTTAACATGCAGAATACGTAAAGAACTCCTACAACTCAACAACAACAAAACCTCAAGACAATCTAATCCAAAAATTGGGCAAAGGGCAAAGGACTTGAATAAACATTGCTCCAGGGAAGATATACAAATGGCCAGTATGGACAAGAAAAGATACTTAACACAATATCATTAGTCGTTAGGGAAATAAAAATCAGAACAGGGAGATATCACTTCACCTTATACTCACCAGGATGGCAAATATAAAGACACGTAACAACACAAAACAAAAACCCAGGACATAAGTGTTGACAAGGATGTGGGAAATTACAATCCTAATGTGCCGCTGGCAGGAATGCAAATGGTGCAATCACTGTGCAAAAGAGTTTGCTGGTTCCTTCAAGAGTTGAACAAAGAACTTCCACAGGGCCCAGCAATACATGCATATACACCCAAAAGAATGAAGAGCAGAGACTCAAATAAATATCCGTAGACCGATGTTCATAGTTCTGGTATTCAAAAAGGCCAAAGGTGAAAACACTCAGATGACCATGAACAAATGGATAGATCAACAAACTGTGGCATGTACATACCATGGAATATTATGCACATATAACAAATGAAATTTCGATACAGGCCACAGCGTGGATGGACTTTAAAATCACCATGCTGAATGAAATAAGCCAGACACGGAAGGCCACCTGCTGTGTGACCCCACTCACGTGAGGTGTCTAGAACAAGCCAGTACGCAGGGACAGGAAGTAGATAGAGTTATCACGGGCTGGAGGAGGGAGGGATGTGAGCACAGAGTTTCAGTGTGAGACGGGTATAGATATTGATAATGGCTACACAACATTGTGAAAGTCCTTAATATCACTTAGTTGTAAAGCCGCTTGATAAAGATGATAAATAGTATGCTATGTATGTTTTAGCCTCGCCTTGGATTCTTCCCGCTGGATTCTCAACTCTCCCCAGCCCTTGGCTGGGGCCAGGGGTCGAAAGAGTAAGGATGGAGGTTAGGGGACACAGTATGGCTTAAATGTTGACCCCACCCAGATGGCCACATTAAGGAAGGATCACTTTCCCCCAAAAAACTCAGGAAGGGGCCGAGGAACCTGAAGGAAATGTGTTTACTGCAGAGGTATCTAATGGGAGAATAATTCTCTGTATTCACAAACTATTAATCTCTCCACTTCTCCTCTGCATAACAAAAGGGTAATTCAGCTGGCTCTGGCAAGTGTAATTTATATCTGCTGCTCCAAAGATTTCGTTCAATTTGGCAATTTAATGCACACCTCAGCTAAGTCACTTAGAGCCAAAGACTTCTTACAGAAGGGATAAAAAAATCTCTGTTCCAAAAGGAGCAATTTATGAATAATTACACTTGAATTTGTTTATTTGAAACAGATAATATCCAGTACACTTGAGGCTCTGCCACACCACTGATGTCTTATTTTTTACTCAACTCACTCATTTGTGTTATCCAGCTGGTCCATGTTGATATTTATTTATTTATAAAATATTTTTAAGAGATATTACTTATTTATTTTTAGGCAGAGGGGAAGGGAGGGAGGGAGCAAGAGAGGGAGAGAAACATCAATGTGTGTTTGCCTCTTGTGTGCCCCCTACTGGGGACGTAGCCTGCAACCCAGGCTTGTGCCCTGACTGGGAATTGAACTGGTGACCCTTGGGTTTGCAGGCCAGCGCTCAATCCACTGAGCCACACCAGCCAGGGCCCATGTCAATACTTAAGTGAGAACCCTGGGCTTATGAGCAGTTGGCAAGTACGTGTGAGAAAGACTGCGTTGGATTCCAAGAGAAGAGCACCGTGAGCAGACTAGCTCCAGATCCTGATGGGGTCGAAGGTCCCTGGAGGGAAGCCTACATCTCCCAGGCACTGGAGGAGGGAAGGAGGCAGGCAGAAGGATGCCCCAGGGCCATCCTGTGTAGTGCCCGTACACTCTTCCATATCTTCTCTCAGCTCTTTCCCGTGCTCATTTCTCTTCACGGCTCTATTACTACCCGGTGCCTCCATATCTGTCTGTGTGTGGTTCCCTCACCTAGCGTGCGCCTAGACTTAGCCGAGGGGCTTTACTCTGTCTGCTCACTGATCTTCTCCGAGCGCCCAGTGCGGCATGGCCGCATTTTACTGGCACAGAGTAAGCAAACTAGAAATATTTGGTGAAAAAATAAATGTAAATTCATATTCTTAAAGGTCAACTTTCTTTCTTTTAAGATTTTATTTATTTATCTTTAGAGAGGGAAGGGAGGGAGATAGAGAGAGAGAGATAGAGAAACATCAATGTGTGGTTGCTGGGGGTCATGGCCTGCAACCCTTGCATGTACCCTGACTGGGAATCGAACCTGTGACACTTTGGTTCGCAGCCCGCGCTCAATCCACTGAGCTACGCCAGCCAGGGCAAGGTCAACTTTCTTAATCTTCCTCCAGCACCTCCCTCACCCACCACATCAGAAAAAAATGTCTGAGTCAGAGATTGCTTAGGGCAGTATCTCCGCCTCCTCTAGTAGCAAACAAGCGGATGCTGCCATAAACGTATGGTTGTTCATTTGCTTGCCGTCCCCCTGGATTCTCAACTCTTCGGCAACAGGGGCTGTGCAACATTTCACAGACCTATTCAGTGAACATGTATCCAAGAGTGAGCATCAACAAACCGACGTAAGGTAGAAGGCAAAGTTTTCCTTCTCTTCCCATCAGCGAAGTTCAAGAAAGTACTTGGTTCTGATTTGTTGGCCTAGTTAGGTAAGCTTCTTACTCATAGCAGAGAATATCTAGATTAAAAGATCAAGCACGAGATAAAGATGGACTGTAGGATGCTAAAAATACCCATCATTGTGTTTTGAACAGTGTCAGTATAGTAGGACCTAAATTAATCCTGGATTATAATGTTTTATGATCAGTCATAGGAGAGACAGTACAAAGGCCATATTAAAAATGTTGATATTTATAAACTAGCTCCCAAGATTCAAGTAAGTTCAAGAACATATGAATTTTAAAAAGCCAAGCACACTAAAAAATTATAATTTGAGAAAGTTAATTTTTCTAATTGCCACCAGAATATATGAAATGAAAATTTAGAAAATATGAATTTAAATATATGAAGATATACACATGTATTCATATATATTATTATATACTTATGTGTATGTATCTTAATATTTTGTATATTATTTAATTTTATATATGGTATTTTCATCCATTTCATTAAATATTCTTTTTTTTTTAAGATTTTTAATTTATTTTTAGGGAGGGAAGGCAGGGGGGGAGAGAGAGAGAGACAGAGAGAGAAACATCAATGTGCGGTTGCTGGGGGTTATGGCCTGCAACCCAGGAATGTACCCTGGCTGGGAATCGAAAATATTCTTAAATTGCAATTTTTATTTATTATTTCAACACTTGGACTCACTCATGTATTCACTCCCTTGTTATGGGGTATGTACAGACTGACAGACTGCGAAAAATGACCCCAGATCTCTGCCCTGCAGTGCAGCTTTGAAACCCCCCCTGTAAAAGGGTGAAGCCCGTTTCACCTGAGGTCTCCATGGCTGGCTTTGACCAATGGAAAATGGTGAAATGACTGTTTTGACTTTGAGTCCACACACCCAGAGAACTTGTCAACATCCCCTCCCTCCTTGGAACCTGGACAAGTCTGGGCTAAACTTCTCCTGACGGCTACATGGGGTCTCGTAACAAACATGGGCCCGAACGCCCCAGCTGACAGCCGGCGACATCTGGGAGCGGAACTGCCAGCTGATGACCGTTACCCACAGGTGACTAGGCAAGCCCATCCGAATAGAGAAGGGACAGCCAGGGGAACCGTGGACAATGTTTTGTAATCATTGCTTATTTATGTAATTTACACTTTGTTTCATTTTCACTTTCCTATTGTCGTAGGGCTGTTTTTTTGTTATTGTGGTAAATATATGTAATGCAAAATTTTACCATTTTAATTATAAAATTCAGGGACATTACATATATTCACTGTGTTGTGCTACATTCACAATAATTTTACATTCCAGAACTTTTCATCATTCCCAATGGAAACTCTATACCCCTTAAGCAATAAGTCCCAGTTCTCTCCCCGTAATCTTGGTAATCTCTTTTCTACTTTGTTCTTAGGAATTCATCAATTCTAGGTCCTTCATAAGTATAACCGGACCACATTTGGCCCTTTGTGTCTGTCTTATTTCACTTAGCATAATGTTTTCAAGGTTCATCCATGTTGTAACATACTGGAACTTCATTCCCTTTTTTGGATGACTAATATTTGAATATTACATAGCCTGTCCAGAAGGCATCCAGCCATGGAATATGAAACATAAAAAAAAGTGTCTGTTCCACTGTCTCTGCAATCAGCCAGTGACCTGAAAAATATTTCCTTCAATGCTGGGTCTCAGAAAGGAAAGGAACTAAGAAGGTGGCTTAGCTCCTCAGATCTTATGATGGGTGCCGCTGGGGGATTCTGCACCTGCCACGTGGGCCAGAACCAAGGCTGGCACCTGCACGGGTCCCTCGGGGCACTGCCAGGCCAGCCTAAACACACCCCCTACCTTTCTGGAAGACGAGGTCCCACTGCCTGCCACTCCAGAACAGGAGGTGCTACCCCCACAGCTGAGGAATCAGGGATGGTAGTTGGTTCTAGCTTGTTGTTCACTCATAAACGATCAGCAGTCTCTCCCTTCATTGAACACGGCCCTGGTTGTGCTGAGTGTCATATCCAGATCCGGAGTTCCAAGACAGTTGATTCCAGTCACGGTTTTCAGCCCAACGACGGCTCAGTGGAAGGGCCAGCCGCTCCGTGGCATAGCAGACATTCCCACTGTGCCATCGTGTGACCTCTTCCCCCTCTCATTCTTTTAAATGAAACATTTTATTTTCAGAAAATTGTTTATTTGCATTTAGTTGAAATAAATAATACAGATAACCCCCACACACCTCAGCCTATTTTTCCTTTTTGAAAACGTTCCCTTTATACCGACCTAACATGCTAGGAATTTCCCCCCTCAGCCCCATCTGTTTTGGGGTTCACACACTCATATCTCCCTGTCGAAGCTCTCTGCCCTTGCTTTACATTCTAACTCAAGGAGCAGCTGCCATAAAATACTTTCACCCTCAGTGCCCGTGTTTTGTTTCATTTTTTAAATAATTCTACGTGGTGTCTGTCAGCATTGCGAAAAGAATAAAATGTATATGTAAACTTCGCCCATTAAACCATAAATCCAGAGAGAGACAACTATTTACTACGAGTACTGGTGTAGAATTTTGCACGAGCAGACTCTCAACATATATTGGGTAACTTAAATGTATCACCACATCATGATCGCTGCGTCTGAATACCAGACATGCTGACGTTCCCTTTTAATAATGAAGTACACCCGTCTTCATGGGTGAGGCTGTGTGCTTCTGACCTTTGCAGACTCGGTGCATAGTAGTGGGCCATACAACAGGTGTCATTGATCAATTTGAGGGCCTTAGCATGTCCCCAAACTCAAATTAGTGTTTTGATTAAAAGAAAACTGAAAGATTGAAGAAAAGAAAGAAAGAAAGAAAGAAAGAAAGAAAGAAAGAAAGAAAGAAAGAAAGAAAAGAAAGAAAGAGAGAAAGAGAGAAGGGAAGGAGGGAAGGAGGGAAGGAAGGAAGGAAGGAAGGAAGGAAGGAAAGAAGGAAGGAAGGAAGGAAGGAAGGAAGGAAGGAAGGAAGGAAGGCACAAGAACAAATACTCCGAGCTCTATCTAGCCAGCAAATATCTCACACTTGCAGATATTTTTTGCAGCAAAGAAAGAGAATGCATGAGCATAGTTAGTCTGGAGAAAGGCTAACAAGAAAACACAGGTATGCTGGGATTGCACATGGACAGAAGAATGAGGTAGATAAATCATTGAAATATCACACCGGTCCTCTTGCAGAGCCCCTTATCCCATGATCTGAGGTCAAGGGAACAAAGCACAACAAAGGAAATTAGGTCTTCCATAGTTCTCATTAAATGCTTCAGGAGTCTGGCTACTGCTGAGCCGAGCACTTCACAGGCCTCAGAAAAGGAAAGCCCGGTTACTCATTCCACCAGCTTCATTGTGCTAGAGGAAATAAGAAATGGCTCGGAGACTACTAATAGTGGAAGTGGCATCCAAAGCAGTGGAGCCCGGTGGCGCTTCTTAAAGGCAGCACTATAAATAATGAAGCATCACTGTAGGCAAGCCGGTAAGAAGAAAGGGAAAAGAGCTGTAAACCACAGAACAAATGAACAAACAAAACCAAACAGGAGAAGACTCAGGGACACAGAGGACAAACTGACGGCAGCCAGGAGGCCACGAGTCCCTGCCATGGAGGGAAGAGGGTGGAGGGAAAGGTGAAGCAGAATAAGAGGTACCGATTTGCAGTTATAAAATACTCGAGCCATGGGGATGCAAGGTACAGAAGAGGGAACATAGTCAATAATACCGTGATAGCCTTCTGTGGTGTCAGAGGGTTCCTAACCTTCATTGCGTATATAAATGTTAAGTAACTATGCTGTACACCTGAATGGATACAATAGTATAGATGAACTATATTTCAGTAAAAATACTTAACGTATATGGACTGAAGGTAACACCTATTTGGGCTTATAACAACTAATTCTTTTGTCATCTTCTGCTCATTTAAAGCCGTTTAGAACCTGACTCGAATATAAAACCAGTCACACGTACAGCTGTGATTACATAGATAATCTTAGTGGGTTTCTTTCTGACACTGTAATAAATTCTTCTCCCGAATGCTAACTAGCTAGGGAAGAGGTGATATGGACTAGATAAAAGAGAAGGAGCAATATTAAAATAAGGGGAGCTTCGTTAGCGATTTTCCAGATGAACAAACATCATTGACCTTGATTCATTTTAAGTGCCGGCAGCTAAAGGAAATGGATATACACTTTGATGAAATGGTGAGCTGTCCACTGACTCTTTAATAAAATGAAACAGGCAAATGTCTGCAATACGTCTTCAGGAAGATGAAGCCTGGGTGACTTCAGGGTTCGTGGCTTGAGTACCTGCCCAGGTGATTCTTCTGAAAACTGGAGAGGCGCCCTTGGGCCCATGTCTTTCCTTCCCGCAGTCTCAGCCTTTGCATTTGTAATATGAGAAAGATGCATGGTCCTTAAGGTTTCTTCCAACTTACTTTTTCTTTACTTCTAAGTCTCTTCCTTACATATTTAATGTATTTTTTCAGCCTCCACTGGCTGCCGTCACTCAACCCGCCTGCTTCGAGGGCCCCGAGTCCACACCTGGGGCACTGTGGTCAACGTGACATCGGCATCAGCTGGGCGCTGACCTCTCACAGCTGTGTTGGGGGCGCTGTGACATATCATTCATCTTGGCCACAGGAAATAATGAGCTGAGAGTGTTTTCATAATCAGACCCATTCGAAAGCAATTAAATGCAGGCGAAGCGATAAGGCTTTGTATTACTTCTGTCAGGGTTGTGGGCAGTGGGTGAACCGATCATGTTCGGTTGCCATGAAGAATGAATAATTGGAGAGGAGCTGTGGACGGGAAATGTGATATTTAGTCTGCCAGAGTTGGCATAAAAGTGGCAGTGAGCAGACACTCAGGCTGAAGAGTGCAGACAGGGGTCACTCAGCCACCCCTTTGGGGGAACTCTGGGGCTGCAGACAATGAAGGGACATCGCACCACCTGCCATGGATGTCTCTGGAAACACGTGAAAGTGCCCATCACGGCAGGTGCCAGGCCCTGCTCACAGAGATAAGTGGCTGCCTTCTTGGCCTGCGTTGTACACACCTCCTAATCCGCAAACGCAGACACTGAGGAGTTTCAGGCAGAGCGAAGTGTTTCTTCAAGATTTCCCCTTGGGATTCCACCCCGGGCCTTTTCAGGTCGCTGAAGGGCACCGCGTCCACGGTGCCTGAGACTGGATCTGAGGTCGGACTGTCTGGCCCCCCAGTCCCCTCTACGACCGAAACGACGCATGCGTGTGATCGGACAGCCGGTGTTATCACTTCCTGTCTCAGTTTTCTGAATCACAGAATGGAGATAATGATACAGGTTACTTGGCCCTTATCTGATCCTCTTCAGATCAGAAATGTTTTAGACTTCAGTTTTTTTGCGTGAGTTCGAAAGCTAACGTGATGCGTATGGGCTGGCCTGCACAACACAGCAAGTAGGGGGAGGAACCTGGAATAAAAAGCTCCCTGTAGTCAAAAGCATTCGTATTTCCACAGGAACACCATGTGACTATTCACAATAGGTAAGATAAAGATCAATGATGAATGGACTTACATCACTGCCGGCCAGGGTTTTATGCCAAAAGAATTAATTAGCAGCAAGCGTATATTTATTTAATTCTTTGTCTGAGCTTGTATAATTTTCGAATTGCACAGAGAGGATTGCAGACCTGCGTCGTCTTCTTCGTAAGGGAATGTAAGGGTTAAAAGAAATTAAATGGAAAACTCTTAACACGAAGTGTCTCACGTTAAGTGCTTTATTGAAATAGCTCTTATTACTGTTGTTGTTTTATTATTACAGCAATGGGCTTAGACAAGTTAATTAGCCTGTTCAGTGGGCTTAGACAAGTTAATTAACCTGTTCCAGGCACAGAGTTTGCAGGTGGCCAACTGGAATTCACACCCATGTTTCTTGGACTCCAAAGCTTATCTCGCCATCCCTCACTGCCTTCCGTGGGCCAGTGCCTCACCAGTGAATGACGTTTAAAGATTTTATTTATTTATTTTTAGAAAGGTAAGGGAGGGAGAAAGAAAGAGAGAGAGAGAAACATCAATGTGCGATTGCTGGGGGCCGTGGCCTGCAACCCAGGCATGTGCCCTGACTGGGAATCGAACCTGCGACACTTTGGTTTGCAGCCCGGGCTCAATCCACTGAACTATGCCAGCCAGGAGTGAATGACGTTTAAGTGAAAGCCCACATGGTGGGAATTTAGGTTTGCCCGTTTGGAAAAACAAAAGTCTGGCTTGGGTATGGAGAGTGAGAAAATACTTCTAAACCAGGTAGTTTTATTGATTAATTTAATTAACCAAAAGATTGAATACATATAAAAATCACACTTCTGTGTACTATCAATAAATATGTAGAAATTAAAATTACAAACAGGATATCATTTACGATCTCTCCAAAAAACCACAGAGAGTATTAAACCCTATTACACTGTGTTTTTCCCTGTGCATACCTATAACAAAGTTGAATCTATAAATTAGTCCCCATAAAGGATGAACAACAGTAGCTAACCAGAAAACAGAACAGTAATGATAACCCGCTGCAGTAGAAGTCACGTGGCTGTGGGCTGGCTCTCCCCTCCCTGTCTCCGAGTGTTGTATCATGGGTGCTCATCCTTGTTCTTCTTGTTATGCGTCGGTGGCTGTCACTCCTGCTTTCTGATTATGATGCTACAACACAGGCAGATAATTTGGGGTTCTGTGTTTGAGAGCACACGGCTTTATCGCATGACCTGAGTGACGCTAAGTGAGTGCCGGAGTTCGTCTGTCCTTCCGTATTTTATGCCCTGTGGCTCCTCTGCTGTGTGTAAATTTGAATAGAATGTAGGTGCCTCTGGGCATCTTCCCAGGGGTCGCTCGGACCCCCTGTGTGCAGGTGCACAGGAGACGCTGCAGGGAGATGCTTCAGGGATGGGCACACTCACCAGTGGACAGGGGACATGCCGGAGAAGGAGAAGTAGCAGATTGTTCAGACCGACTTCCCTTCGTCATGTGTGAAAGGTGACAGAGACTCCCTCTCCAAACATCTCAACATGGACTGTTTCTTTCTGCCATCAGGAAGGGGAAAAAGTGATTTTCAAAACCCCTGACAAGGGAAAGTTAACTCTAGGATCCCTGAAAGAATTGTAAAATTCTCATTCTCCATCTTTCTCTCAAGGTTTTTTCTAATTATAAAGCTGGTATTGTACCTGGAAACAGAGGGCTTAGAATTGGATCCCAGGTGCTGTCCTCTCAATCAAGTTAATGTATTGTTAAGAGGCAGACACACCGTAAACAGTTTCAAGCGTATGAGGACATATTTTACAGTGATCGGGTTTGGCCAAGTCCAGCTGTCCAAGACCCAGAAGACCCTCCCTCCCGTCACACCCCCTCCCGGTGTCCTGGGTAACGAGGACTGGACCCACTGAGGACGGTGGGTGAAGGAGCTCTCAGTAGAGGGGGACTGCAGGGCAGAACGGAAAAGGTAGAGAACACAGCATATTCAATAAAGGTTAAGACACATGTCAGAGGAGTGAAAAGCAAGATTCCGGAGATAGCCAGAATGACGACAGATCTTTCCACGCTCTGCAAGGGTGTGTCTTTACCCCATAATGTCTGCAAGCCATGAAAGGCCTTAGAGAGTAGATGGTGAGATCTACTCTGACCAGGTGTTTTGGAAAACACCTCTCCAGTGGCAAGGAGGAGAGACTTATAGGAGACAAGTTTGGAGGTGAGAAAAATGAGTTAAGAAGTTACTGCAGATGCTGAAGGCCTGGCCTGGGTCACACAGGCATTGAGAACAGGAAGTGATTAGGCAGACAGCCAGGGGTTGAAGTTGTAGGGTCCTGAGATGGATAGAACTTGAGTTAAGGCTATTATTTGGGGACAAAGCCCACCCTTCCTGTCTCTGGGAAAGCTTCTTATACCAAAATAATTTGGGGGGTTCTAGGTCTTGAAACGCTAGGACAAATGAAAATAACTAACATTGATCCCACACTCCCTATGGGTCCAACACTATTCTCACATGTGCTACATGAACTCATGTGTTCCTGTAAGTAATTACTATTGTGACGAACACATACAAAGAGGCACAAAGTAGAATGAGCATTTGTAGCACAGATGTTCGATGGGATTTCAGAAATCTTTGATACTGTGGTCTGAGAGTCACTATCCCTTACTGGGATCCCGTGACTGGTAGAATCTCCTAGAGACAAGGAGACTCTCAAGAATTAAGCAATACAGCCTTCCACTGACCATGCACCCCTATTCTGGGTTGACTGTCAAGCCATACCAGAAGGATTCCTGGGCCTTTGTGTTTGGTGCCAAGTGACCAATGGTATTTCCATGTTGTGAAGATTGCCAAACGATAGTGGTCAGGAAGGGTCCGGAATCAGGCACTGATTGGAGCTTGGTGGAAGACTGCTGGGTACCGTGGATGGCCTCAGGCGGTCTGGTTTGCAAGCCCACCACCGTGTACCCTTCTCGAGTGTATGCCGTGTGCCTGAAACTGTGCAGAGAGCTTTACATTGTCTTACTGATGGGGTCCAGGGCAGGCTGCCCCCAAAATATGCCAAAGGGCATAGTAACTATTTTGAATGAAAGTTACTTGAGAAGCAGGTGTGTAAAAGGGCACCCTGACCCTGCTGGTGCCCCTGAAAGCAGAAAATAAACCTCCCACGTGAGAGGTTCCTCCCTAGGCCAGGAGAGAGACATCCTTATCGCCAGAGATAAAGAATTCAGGGCTGAGAAGAAGGCTGTGCAAGTGACGCTCTGCCTAGATGCTTTACTAATTAAGCCCCCCCCCCAAAGCTAAATCTCTTTGTTTCAGTCAATTTCTCACAGATTTATTGTTTCTTTGTTTTAAAAGTATAAAGACTGCCTTGGTCGTGTCTTAGGTTCCATTTCTATGAGACCTCTGTGCGCACAAATTAAATTGGAAACTTTTCCCTTGTTAATCTGTCTCTTTCCATTTTTCTGAGACCATGCCTAAGAACTCAAGAGGGGTAGAGGGAGAATTGCCCCTCCCCCACACCACAGCAAAATTTCAAGGTAAACAATCAATGTTCCATCTTCGCAGGTAGAGGAACAAAAGCTGAGGGGATACATGACTTTTCGGGTGGGACACCGGAAGTCACTGGAGGGCAGGACCCACCTCCAACCTCTGCGTACTTTCCAACAGATTATTTTGGCCTTACCAATAGCTCCAGATAGAATCAATTTAGTACATATTGACTGAAGATTCTCAATGTGCCAGGCACTGTGCGAGTTTCTGGGACTCACTATAAACAAGGAAAGCACACTCTTGCCCTTGAGGAATGAATAAGATAGAAAAAGCGACGGGCACAAGCAGAATTTCAGGGCAAAGAAGGGAGAGGAAGGTAGGGTGATGAGCAGGGCGTTTAGGATTCAGCAAAGATTTCCTGGAGAATATGAGGCCCCAGCTGACTCTGAGGGGGTCTTTGGGGTTTGGTGAGAAGAGTCAGGTGGGTGAGGCAGGAAGCGAGTGGCAGGAAATGAGATACAACTTAAGAAAAGAGCCTAAGGTCAGGTCAGGGAGAGGCCCTGTGAGTGTTCAAGGTCATGGGGAGTGCACTTGGGTTTGACAGTGGGCGGCCCTTCATGGGTTTTGAAGGTGCCCACAGAAATGCCGCCGTGGTACGAAATGATTTCGAACAGAAGGCATGTATGTTCCTGACACCCCTCCCCTGACTAAAAGCAGAGGCCCCTAGAACGGGTCACTTCCCTCCCCCAGGGCAGTCGGGAAGATTGACCCTCGCCTCTGCACGTGAGACGTCTCCGCACCACACTTAAACAGCCGCTGTCACAAAACCGTCCGCCGTCTATTCCCCTAAGTGCGCTTTTATCTTCCCGAGTCACTCACTTCCCCAGAAGTACCTTCTCGCCTCCACTTCTTTTATTAAGGTCGTTTATTGTCCTGTGTCTTTCTCTGGCTCCCCATCCCCCTTTAGATGTTTTAGAAGCCCCGAATTCTAACCAACTGTAAAGTGTTTTCCTGTAAAGTGTTTCATGCATGTGATTGAATCTGTCTTGCTAACCTGTCTTCTGTCAGTTTAATTAACTGGCACCCCAAATACTGAACCTAAGAGGGTACAGGAAAAGTTTACCCTCCCTGACAGTTTCAGGCCAGATTTTCAGGCTACAGCGATCACTCTCGTTGCATTTGGAATAATGGCTTTTAGGAATTTAAGGGGAGAGCGGAGTGTGCAGTGGTGCCAGTGGTGAGAATGGTGGCGGGAACAATGGCTAACACGTGTGACAGGCAGCTTTGTCTGTCCACCTCCCTGCATCCACTTATTGTCTCTTGGACAGGCCTGCCCCGATTCCATTCTAAAGAGGCATCCCATCTCCCACTCCCAGTCCATGTGGATCAGCTACAGTAAATTCCACCTCCAGCTTCAATAGTGGGCACGTGACTCCCATCTGTCCAATCAGGCATCACATCCGCTTGGCCACAGTGATTGCTTCAGGGATGGATCCAGGAGTTATTCAAAGTTCATGAGATGCAATTAAGACTTCCACCAAGTCTTCTGAGCAAAGTGGGTGCTTTTTCTATTTGGCTTAATCTAGGAGGATATAGGCCTGGGGTTGTAGGCAGCCTTCTTGTCACCCGTCTGAAAATGAAGGCAACCCGGATAAGAACTGGGCCAACAGAGATAGGTGCCAATACTCAGTGCTTGGATCAAGCTCTACCTGGGAACTGCAGAGGACATTTATTCAGCTAATACATCTCACATTTTGCTTAAGCTCAGGTACAAGTGGGAATTTCTGCCATTTGGACAAAAAATAAAAGACAAGAAAAATATTTACATCTACAGAAGCCACCTGCAATATTCTAGGCCAGAGAAAAGATCAGGAGACTGACAAGGACTTTATCTTGCCATGTCACTTCACTTCCATCGCTTTTCGGGTGGCCCCCTGCCTGACACTGTGTGCAGTGTCATTTGATTCTGGCACTCTCGTGGCAGTCACAGAGACAGAGGACACCTCCCCACCACCCAGGTGCACTTCCCACAGCCTCCCTGGCTCATCCCCGGGCAGAGAACTCTACATTTAGCCGAGATCCAGTTGGGAGGTTCATAGCTAAGGGGAAAAGAGCTCCCCGATCACTCTCTTTTCTGCAGACGTTCATGAAAATCCTGGCTTGGCTACACAGCCTCTTCCTTTCACAGTGGGGAGATTGTTCCATGAAAAATTCACTCGTGCTTTGGGTCTCAAGGACTCAGTTCTCCTACCCCAAATGGTTCATAAGTTTCCCTGAAAAGACAGTGAGCTTCATCTGCGTGGAGAATGCATCTCAATACTCAGTCTTGCCAAGACAGGAGGTAAAATATGCATTTGCTTCTTTGTGACATTCTGCATAGCATTACCTGTCTCCTTCCCTTCGATTGCAACAATAAGTACAGGAGAAGCTTATTAACAGAGAGTGCAAAATGTGGCTTCCTTTGAATGATATGGCAGCATCCGCAGAGTGGAATTTAAAGTCTTACACTTATGTCCTCATGCACAGCAGTAATTCTGTGGGTTATAGCCCTGGTGCATTTGGAAGCAAGAAAAAATTCTCTCCTTTATGAAATAGGCTTCCTGATGGGAACCCTCCCTATACTAGCTTAATGAAGCCATATCTCATATTTTCCAGACAACTGATTCCGTTTGATTCAACTCCTCAAGCATTATTGAGCTCTGTGTTAGATGTTGGGGATATTAACATAAGAAAAAGACAGGATCCCTGTCCTCATGAAGCTGAAAACATGATAGTGGAGAGAAGCAGGTAAACACAGATTGAGGGTCTAGCAAAGCAAGTGCAATGAAATGGCCTTGAGAAAGCCCAGAATTGCACAGAAGAAGGAATGATGGACCACACAGCAGAAGAACAGGAAGGAGCAATGCCTGGGATGGATTTAGAAAAAGGAGCTCAAACAAGTGAATACAGCCAGGCCGTTGTAGTTCTCCAGGCAGAGAGAACAGCGTGGGCAAAGCTACAGAGGCATAAGGCAAGGGGGTGATTTGCTGATGATCACCGGCTCACTATGGCTGCTGTGAAAGTGTGGAAGAGGGGCCGTGATGGTAGAAGATGCTGGAAGACTCAAGTTGGGCTGGAGGAGAAATGCGAGGGGACCCTGACTCAATGTCCAGATAAAGACCAGAACTATAGCAGTTGTAGTAGGGATAGAGGCTGGGGGCCTGGGCACATTTTCGAGGGAGGACAGGGAGAACAGGTGACTAACCTGTGGTGGGTGGAGTCAGGAGTGCCCTGTAGGTCTGCCTTAGGTCCCTGAGTATGTTCTCCCACATTCACACTTGCACCTGCTTTTCCTAAGCACACATTTTCATCTGCTTTCGGCTCCATAGCAAACTTAGCCCAGTTTCTTTCCCTGCAGAACCGGCCCTTAGCTTCAGGAACTAAGTTTACCTTTTAGATAAAGTGTTTAGAAACCCTCTGAAGCTCACACCTCAACCAAGTTTCCTCATCTCCAGCTGCCTGACCCCTGTATCTGTACCTCATTGTATGTGAAACTTGGGTGAGAAAGAGGAGTATTATTCCTAAGCCCCTTCAAACACCAAAACATGAGTTCGATATTCCTTTTTCAACAGCACTTGGCTTTCTTCTCATTAACTTTCTGGAAGAATGAATATGTTGTTCAAGTGAAAGAAGGAGCTTTTCAGTGCTGCTGTGTTTCATACTTTGCACCAAGCTCCCTGGTGCGCACACACCGGTTTCTACAGCATGTTGTCATCCGGGGCTCTGATTCACAGAGATCCTAATTTCACACAGCACCCCTGAGTCTGTAGACTCTATTCTGAGATGGGCCCCTTGGTCTGGGTTTTCTCTCCTTCAGTCAACCATATCATAGATGTGTATTTGGGGGGGGGGCGTTCATGGGCCTTTTCTTGGTTTTACACAATGAAGAAGTTTTGGCCCCATGGTGGGCATCACAGTAAACAATCCCAAATTATTTCATTGTTGTCTAAAAGAGTTCAAGTTACTTTCTAACCAATTGAAATGACTTTCTGGGGGTTTCTAAGAGTAGCCAGTTAATTATGTCCTGAAATCAATGAAAAACCTAAGCTTACTGATCACTCAAGACTTCTTACAACAACTTCTAAAAAAAAATGACTTTCCAATGATGTCAAATGAATTCAGCTCTTGACTCTTCTAACAAATGACCCAGAGATTCCTGCCAACAAAATGCTATTGATTTAGACTTCTTGTTGCCATTTCTTACCACATGTACTTAAGCCATAAAATTCAGACATTTTATTACTATGAGTTGATATTTTTATCTAGTGCCAAAAAGTGGAGGATTAAGTGAATTTTATGGAGTTTCTAATATGCAACTTACTCTTCATTTAAAATACTTTATCTCATCCAATTATCTCATATCTCTCTTAAGGTAAGGAAGCCAAAAATTAAAAAAATTAATAAAATAAAATAAATAAACTGGGAAAAAATTTTGAAACCAGTACTTCAATACTCATGTAGTACCCAGTAAAAAAATACTGATCACAATGAAATTTGTTCCTGTTGAAATATGAAACGGGCAACAAGACGGCACTGAATTCGAATTCCCATGGTATCTCTGTTGTCACCATTGTGCTTTCCGAAATTAACTGTGGATGAATTCATTAATGGACAGCTTTTAACAGGAGAAATCCACAGGCAGGAGAAAAATGTAAAAAGAATCAAATCACGTTCAATTATGGGTATGGGGTTAAAAAGATCTGCTCTATCATGGAGAACATGGCACTCTTTTTGACAATTCAGGAATAAAAAAAGAAACACTTCTTCTGTATACAAACCAGAAATAATTCTCTGATTTTAGTGAATCAGTTTATGGAGCTTGACATACGCCAGAGATATGTGCACGATGTTTCACGCGTGTCTGAGCAGGGAAAGAGAATGGAACCCTTGCACTGGGGCTGTAGCATTGTCCTACTTCAATAAGAATAGTGGTTCCCTTGGACATAAATGCCGTTCTTCATTGGACAAAGTGCTTTCATTAATGTAAGTCTATTGGATTTATCTGATCCTCATAACAAGCCTACTAGAAATTCATATTCTAATTTTAGCAGTAGTAAACTTGAAGCTCCTAGAGGTCAAATGTCATGTTCAGGCCATAGGTCAGGGGTGATATTGGGGATGGCATCCAGGATTTGACTCCTGGACTCTACCCACTATCACGTACTCCTTCCAGGACATTACCTCTCCAGCTTGTCGGATTGTGTAAAGGGCATTTGAACTCTTTTAGATTATTTCGTGTCCTAGCATGCTGGGAGTTTCAGATGCTGCCTGATAAATAACCCTCTCCTTCGCTACCATGTTCTAAAAAAATTGGTAGGAAACAATGCCTTGAGAGAACACCAAACTCTCATCCTTACGACTACAAAGGTGGAGCTGGAGCACGTAGTTTGGAATGAGAGCCCAGTGGCCCAACTGCCTAAAAACTCTAGGATTAAGCTTATTTACTCTTGGGGTTATCGGCAGTCCTGGATGGGACTTCCCAAGGCTAAGAAGAACCTTCCTTGGAGAAGCAGCTGAACGTGAGGTCGAACAGCTCACTTGTAAGAAGGATCTGAGCTGATCGTGCCCCATTATGCTTTCCAAATATACCAATAAGTTAAATTCCTCTGTCTCCTTTGGGGGGAAGGGTAAAAGGGTAAAGTGTATTACAGCTGGGGGAGACCAAAATCTTTACAAGAAACACCAGGCTTCGCCTGACACTCTCGAACACACATAATTAATGGTGCAACATACAATCGATAGCATTTTAGAGTTCATTGCAGAGGTGTCATGGAGAGTTATAGGGAGCAAACTGGAGGATATATTTCAACCTTATACTTAAAGTATTTAGAGACAATTTATGCTTCAGAGAGCCCGATGCCTGTGATCTGATGGATGCAATGAGACCAGTCAGATCTCTGGACATTAACACAACACTATACATTGAGCTTCATGTTATTCCAGGGTCCTTACACTCTGGGTTGCAGAAGGGTGGGTTGTGAAACTAATACCAAGTATTGAATACGTGTTTTTGAATGAGTGGTTGAGTTAAGTGTAGAAAATGTCATGTAAAAGCAATATGAATCATGGTTTGTCTTTAATCTGCACACTTCCTGAGTTAGCAGTAAATCCTGGCCCCAATAGCCAGAGTACTCTCTTTTTTAAAAATGTTCCATGATCATTTCTCTCAACCTGTCTGATCCTATTCCTGGACCTTTTCAGTTACACTCCTTCTCTAAGGTCTCCCCAGGGCATCGCCCAAACCTGTTCTATATTTAAGAGTAAAGTGGGTAGGCATTAAAACCACTAAATGTCCTTATTGATGAGATAATAACTATGAATGGGGACCGTGCCAGGGAAAGAGGACCTAGGTTCACCTGCACTTATTTTCTCCAATCTGAATAGTTTCTTCTTCAGTCCCCCCTTTTCCTTGGCTATGTTTCCTTGAATCTGCACACCTTCCCTCGTCAAGGGTCAATTTCCCACTCCATATTTTTGGATATTTGAACCATGACAATTTGATCCCAAAATAGTAGTTTCTCTGATTACTTTTGCTCAATGAGAGCCTCCCAGGAAGCATTATCCAATCCAGGACTGGCCTGTCACTTTAGACCTCAGTTTTATTATCAGTACAACACAAGGGATTTTGTCAGATGACCTCTCAGCTCCTCTAGAAGACTATGATATTGGAGAAAACAATGAAAGCGATCTTGGATAAAAAACCTGAAAACCAATCATCTGGATGTGGTCTCTGTTGTCATCATGCTCTGTCCATCAGAGTATTGATTAGCTGTGTCTCCTTCTCTCTTCTCCAGTTAACTTCTGACATGCTAGATATCACCGTATCTACTATTTCACAGTTTTTGTGTCCCTGGATGGATGAAATATCCAGGCTTTTACCTCAGTCTCAAGCCAGGGCACACCATATAAATTTGTTGAAAAGCAATCTGAAGAAGCAACCTAAAGCAGCTGGGGAAAAAAGACCTGTGACTCCCAGGGGAACGATACGAAGAAAGTCACTGACTTAGGAACACTGCCAGCCAGGAGATCATGGAAGTGATGAAAATAAAGTTATCTTAGAATTCTATATCCCAATAAAATATCCTTCATAACTAAAAGCTAAGCAAAGATACAGATGAATGCTCAAAAGAATTTTTCAACAACAGACCTGTACTGCAAGAAATAGTAAAGGAATTCAAGCTAAAGAGAAACAAAAATATAGGAAAAAGCCAACCTACTAAAGGAATGAAAAGCACTGGAGGCAGTAAATATGTGAGTAAAAATAATGGAAAAGGGATAGATTGTTACTTATTTGGCAAAAATGTTTATATTTTACATTTATTTTCAATGATGACAGCATCAGTTTTGGCTATTTTCCAGTGGAGCAGTTGTGTCTGAGGTTCACACCCTTGTACTTGCCATCCAATTCAGAGTGTTACATCTAATTGGGGCTATTACAATATTTGTAATATTATTGCTACTTCACTCTTTAATAATTAGCTCCATTGGATGTATTTGCAGACTCTGGGGAAGAAAAAGATGGAAAATTTGAAAGTATATTCAATTACTGAACTCTTTACCTTGCTCTCATGTAATTTGCCTTGCAATTTGGATACGTGCACGTCATAACCTCATGACAGAGATAGGGAGCTAGGCTCAGACAGGTTAAGCCATGCGTCCAAGGCATACAGCTAATTTGCTCCTCATTTAGTTTTGGATCCCAGATCCACACAACTCTAAATGCATGATTGGTTTACTGGAGACATACTAATTTATTAGAGGTGCTGTATTTTAGGATTTCCTAAAAGCCTGTGCTGAAAAGGCACTCCAAGGGTACATAGCATCCCCTAAGTGAGTGAGTGATTACACTCCTCTGGTTCTCAGTTTTTCCATCTATAATGGGGGCTGGGAGCAAATGGCAGTGTTTTCTCACCCATCTCTCTGTGTGTCCTTCTCAGCCCATAGGACTTCCCAGTGGAGCCAGCGCTCACTCAGTGGTCTGTCCCAGAAGGCTGTGCATCATCCTGTACTTCTGCCTAAGCATCTGCTCACAATCAAGTGCTACGCCCCACTGGTTCCATTCCTCACGCACTTCTCAGATTCATCCGTTGCTTTCTGTTGCCATTGCTTTTGTCCTGGCTCAGTGCAGCGCCACCTCTTGCCTGGACCTGCGGGCCTTCCCAGTCCGTCTCCCTACATCAGCCAATGCAGCAGGTATGTTGAAAGTTTTGAGTCCCTTAAACAATGTGTCACATTTTAAACATGTAGAAAAGTAAAACATAATAGAAAATATAGGCAACTCCATTCAGAATTAACAAGTGTGGATTTTGCCATTTGCTTCAGGTGATTTTGTCAAGGAATAAAATACAATTTGTGTTGAGGCCTCAATGTGTTTATCCCACAGTTTCAATTTCCTTTCTTCCCCTCCAAGAGGCACACACTCTTCTGAAGATGGCGTGCATCCCCCTGAGCCATTATTCCCAGCATCAGAACCGTGAGAAAGGAGATTCTCATGCTTTGGGCCCTAAAGCTTATGCGATATGGGGATGGCTATTTAAAGAAAAAAATGACAAAACTATGAATTCAAAATTAGGCACCAAAATTTTTATTTAGTTTGAAAGTGAAACTTAAAACAATTGAAAAGATTTAAACTGAGAAATGTTAAATAAATGGCAAAATCCAGAAAAACAACATAATATTGACTAAAGACTTGACTCGCCTGTATAACGCTTTTTTGCCTACAGTTGTGGTGGCGTAGTCTTTGACTGACACCTCTGATTGGAATGCTTTTGAAAATGCCCTTTTATATAAAGAAAATAGAAAGGTAATTCCATTCTTCTCCTCCATAGTCGGCTAAAACTTGTTTCTTTGTTGTTGACAGTTTAGAGTAATGTGTTTAAGCTTTACTACATCATGGTGATGTCTTGTAAACCTGGGGGATTGCTTTCCAATTTGGAGAAAACAAGTTCCCTTCTTAGATGAGCTGTAATATTTCAGGGTGAATTAAGTTTTCTTACGCCGTGACTAATCATAAATACTCTTTGAGTTGACGACACTGATGAGTCATGACCCATGCTTTCTGGTGCTGGCCTTAGGACACATTCATAGTTCCATGTGACTTCTGTCCCTACACCTGAGTGTCCCCATGCCAGGCGAGTAAGCACAGAGGACAGTAGGAGTGTGCCTGGAAGTCATTGCTCTGGGGAATATGTGTTCAGTGAAGTGACTGAACACAAAACATACTCCTCTGCCCCCAGACGACATATATCTCCAATTCAACTCCCCCTGGTTAGATCCCCGAACTTCTCATGGCCCCGCCCAAAGGCACTGGCGCCAGAGGAAACACAACAAAGGGAAAGGCAGAATTGAAAGAGAGAATGGTCTTAACTGATGATGCTTAAAATATCTGGATTTGGCAACATTTATAAAAGCCTACGACCCTGAGAATAGCATGCCAAAGTTCCTTCCCAGCCTTCGGAGGGGCCCAGAAGAGAAAAGCCGGAAGCTGAAGTCCCCATGGGCGTCACGGCAAGTTCCCCTCTGATGACCACCTGTGCAATGCCCCGTCTGCAGACCACCTGATCCCCATGGTGCTTTTGCACAAACTGATGAATCTGGATGCACCTCCTTAAGCAAATGGCTTTATGAGCAACAGCATCTTCGTGTACAGAACAAGGCACTCTGTTCTCTGGGCAGATAAAGCTCAGAGAGGAGGCGTGGCCTGTCAGGGGGCGTGGCTTGGCAAGCAGCATGGGGCTAGATTTTGTGCCCTGATCACTCACTCCTTCAGCCCGCCCCATGTGGCTCCATGCTGTGCACCGGCCCTGTGTGCTTGCACCCACAAGCAGGATGTAGTATACTCTCATGTGACTTAAACTTGTATTTAAGTGATATCATGCCGACATAGCATTCTGCAGTTATCTTTCTCATAGGTTTTCAAGAAATACTCATGATGATTTGAATGGATACATGGATAGGTATAATTCAGTAATTGTGCTTGCTATATGGCATTCCATTGTTTGAAAACTTTCAATTTCTACTTCTTTAAAATCTGATGTCTGATTAAATACTCCCTCTACCTCCTCCTTCTCTTTCTCCTCCACCTGTAAAACCGCTTGGCTGTTCTTGGCTCCTCCCTTTACATTTTACAGTTTACAGCTAGTTATGTTACACACACGCATCAATCCCATCGATTGTGATGTTTGAAATTTCGCTTTTTAAATTAATTGTGTTGGGATAAAATGTCATCTTTGGGCTCATTATTCTTCCTCTCTATAAACACAGTTTATGTGCTTATTAATGTAAGGCCTCGGACCTCAGTCGTAGCAGAAGCCTTCAGAGACCGTTGGATTAAATTAGTCGAGGAGTGGAGCTATCAGTGTAGAAATGAGAACCTTCCGAGGCAGAATGGCTCTTTAAGCAACGTCTGGGCACTGACTCAGCTTGCTCTGCCGGGGTATTAAGAGCGTGGCCTGCGGAGAGCTCAGTGTTTGCAAACACTGCACACAGGTGCAGAGGTTGTTCACGTGGCTTGTCATTCCAACGCTCACTCGTAAGGGAAGACTGAAAATGTAAAAATGCAAGGGGGTACCCAGTCCTCCTTCTTTCTTGGGTCCAACAGGACTTTCTCCACGTGGAGAGAGACCCCTGCCCGGCAGGCCCCGAATGCAACCCAAGAGCCAGGGAGGAAGCTGAGCTTGTGACAGCTCCACGGAGCCACGGAGCCATCCCAAGTCCTCGAAGCTGGAATCTTGCCTTAAAACGCAGTTAGAACTCATATCGGAAACAATGGCATCCGCCACCACCATGGCAGTGATGGTTTCCAGTTGCACTGAAATAAGCCTTTTCTGTTTTTAATCTTTCTCAGGACTTGGTGACCTCACTGCGTCTAAAGACCCATGTTTGGGGGGGGGGGGGCAGGCAATTCTAAAGCACCCTGCCTTTGCATGTCACCGCTCCTCCACTGTTTAATTTATTCAGCCTGGAACCCCTTTTGGATATATTTGGGTCTTCTCACTGTGTTCTTCATAATGGCTCTTTATATCTTTTTAATAGTTTTCCTGTCATTATCCATCTGAGCTACATTCTGCACGATGTCTTGAGGTTGCGACTCGAAGCACTGGGAAGTAGCCGATATTTGACACCGCTTAGAATCTAGTCGGCCTGTTGGAGTTCTGTGTGTGTGCACTGGCAGGACAACAGACGCCCTCTGGATCAGAGACGAAGACAGTTTGTTACTCGCAGCAAAAGCGACAGCCAGAGTCACACTGTAGCTTCAGGTGGACAAGTGCCCCTCCTACAGGGTGGCGGGGGGAAGGGCAGGTGAGAGCTGCACCGGCAGCCGTGATGTGTTAGAGGAGAGAGAGACAGATCTTGTACCGGGGCTGCTGGCGCCCCTGCCCAGTCTCTCTTCCAGCGAGAGAGAGACCTGATTTTTATCGTCTTTGGAGGAAAGCAAATCTCTCCGAGGAGGGAAAGACATATCTCTGGGTTTATTACCCTGGACTCTCTCCACGGAGAGATGTCTCACAGTCTCTCCAGGGGAGTCCCAGTCTTGAACTTGATCTTTACTTATCCCAAATGTAAATACACGTTCTCTAGGGGGAGTTAAGGTCTCTTTCTTTCCAGGGCAGCCTGTGTTTATAAGTATTCCTGAAAAGGTAATCCTGGAATAAATACACACACTACTGACACCTGGGTGCGGGGAATGTAACAACTACATGGCGAGTCACCCCCCCATGCAGATCGCCGCCACGGCATACATTTTCTCTTGAGATGTTTTCATCTCTTGTTTAACTCGGGGACTAAATATTTCATTGGTATCTATCATTCTCCTTTCGAAACTTCACTTGTTTCTTCTGAGTCTTTTTTAATATATTCTGTTCTTGCGTAAAATCACTTTTACAAAACTGTCCTTCAATAGTATAATTTTAAAATGGCTTTCAAATTGTTCTTGCTTTGCTAATTTCCCTTTTAATAGGGGGTAGGTCACTATGCTTACTCTCAGTGGTTTTATTTCCTCTCGTGTGATTTTTTGTTTGTTTGGTTTGGTCTGTTTCGGTGAGAGGATCCCGGCAAGGTGCTTTACAGAGGCACCCCAGTGGTCTCGGGTTTGCAACAGACAGATTTCTAGGGTTTCTCCAAGTCCCCACCAGTTATGTCACTAGATGTTTCAACTTTGGATTTGCACGCCAAAAGAACAGTTAGCTTGGAGCACCCATTTACACCCACAGTTCCAGCTAAATTTTCTACTTTCTACTGTATTTTTAGTGCCTAGCATATAGCAACTCAAAGGTAAGGAGCTCTCATTATGTGCCAGGCACTGTGCTTCAGTGGTTTGCACATGTCATCTTACTGTATCCTCGCTACAGCTGTGAGAGTGATACAATGATTAATTGCATTTCATGGGTGGGAGAGGGAAGCTCGCAAAAATCAAATTATGTTTTCCATAATCACAAACCTATTAGGTGGCAAAAGGAAGCTTCAAACCCCCGGCAGTGTGGTGGGTCTCAGAGACCTTACTCTTAACCTCTGTGTTACGTGTTCCTTAAAGAGAACAAAAAAGAATATGTTGCAAGTGAATGAATGAATTCTTTAGTGAAAATCCAGAAACGGAAGCGGGCAGTGTTCCTGTCCCCCACAAGCTCCCCGGCCCTCCTCCTGAGGTCAGGGTCAAGATGCCCACGATCCCATCTCCCATCCACCCAAGCCACAGTGATACCGAGCCTGCAGAAGGGTCAGAGCTGCCGCCACCGCCAGCCTCCCACAAAGCCTGCTGGCGGTTTGCAGTCTTCCCACCGGCATGGGGGATGCTATCGAAGGACTGTGCTGAGCAGCCAGGCGGGGGCCACTATGCTTAGTCTCAGCAGCTGCCATTGTCCCGACTCCTGCAGCCTTTCTTTGTCCGGGGGATGTGTGGCACTTTTGAACAGACCTAGGCTTTCAGCCAGTGACAGGCCCTGAGTGAGGAGAAACGCGACACAGGCCCTGGCTGGAGAGCCATTATCGAGCGGGCGAGAGGGGACGGGATGGCTGCCCATAAAAGCCAGCCCAGCGCCCCAGCTCCACCAACGCCTGCGAAATTAAATCCAGGCCTCCGTGGACTTCGGGGGGCTGTGTTACAAACTAGGAAATCGTCGAGCTGCAGGGTTCTCCATCTCTGGTCTCCAGTGCCTGAGGTAGGGGTGGGCAGTAGAGCACCATGCCTTTTGCAGAGTCTCGGGGGGCCCGATAAGTGAACATTCTTGCCCTAGATATGGCCAGTAGAGGTAATAGCATTCCTGATAGCCTAATACCGATGAATGAATAACCCTCATTAAGTGTGTTTTATTAGATTTTTAAAAATTAAAGTAATACATGCTTGCAGGAACACATCAAAACCACTCAGTTCTATTTACCTAAGATAATCATGTTAATCATTCTTATTTGTGTCCTTTGGATTCTGTTTCTTTCATTTCCATTTCTTATACCCTATAAATTATGAGTTCTTTGGGGGTAAGCCAATATCTTCATATTACTAACATCTATCATCAGACCTGGCTGTGATAGGGGCTGGTACATGCTTGCATAGTGAATGAATTCAGAATCTGAATACGGCTGATTCCAACACATTTGACTAGATTCTCACCTTTGGAAGGATTCAGTGATACAGGAATTCTGTAAGAGACGACTAATCTATCATAATCATTAACTAAGACATGATCCTGTTAGCCTCTTTCTGCCCCTATTTCATTCTCTGTCTCCCTCCACACGCATTGAAATATGAAGCTATTAGGTTAGGTATTTACAGGTAATGCAGACTATATTTTTTTCAGAAAATAGTGATTCCTCTGGGTAACTGCATCAGTCTTTTGCCAGAGAATCCTTTCTGCCCTGTGCACAACGATTTCTTGACTTTGCACTCCGCATGGCACAAACAGCAGGGCCCGATGCGGTAGCAGGTAGCCAGCCACCTGGGAAGCACATTTATCTGATGAAAGGCAGGTGACAAAGAAACTCAACTGCCAATGCACAGGCCCCAGCCCTCAGGGTGCGGCGGTTCTCACGGATACAAGCAGGCTGAACTGTGGTTGACGTAATTATGCATGTTAAAAGCGATGTCTGAAAGTAATGGGCTGAGGAGAAAGATGTCCTTCTTAGGGGAAACACCCAAATGAGTTACACTGGGGGGACAGAGGTCAGGATGAAGCCTTGGGAAGGGATGCGAGACAAGAAATCTACCCCAGCCGGTGCCTAAGGTTTCCTGTTTCCTTGTACAGCTGGCATTTGTGCAACGCTTTGAAGTGTGTAGAGCATTCTCACACCTCATTCATTCATTTGTTCACTAAGCACATTTCCTGAAACAGCTACTGGAGTTCAGCGAGGGGCGAGCAAGACTGGGAATCACAAGGGTCCTGACATTTGAAGAATAGTAACCCATCCTTGCAGAGCACGGCCTGACGGGAGTCCTGGCTGGCATTAGCAGCTCTGCCCGTCTTGAGAAAGAGTCAGAGAAGGGAACTGGCTAAGGGGTGGAAGCATGGGCAGAACCCTTCCTTCCCCACGGAGCTGAAAGTCTGGAACCTCTGCCCCTTGCCATCTCCAAGGAACTGATGGGAAAGCCAGACCAGAGAAAAGATTGCTTCAAAACTGCTCCATAAATACCACCATGCGGAGGCCAAGGGATGCTACGGGAGCCTGGAGGAGACAGACACAGCTCAGGGTGAGGTCCAGCCTGTCCAGGGACCACATAGGCTGTGCGGACGAGGGGGCTGCCCCTGAGCAGGACCAGGACTCGCCGAGGCCGTCGTGGGACATGAGGAAACCTGAGGACCAAAGAGCCAGGCGTCCTGCCAGGGATCAGGACTCAAACATATTCTTTTAAAATTTTAAATCCTGGTCTTTTTACCTTAAAATAATCAACAGACATAATTTACTCTTTTTAACAAATTTTTTAAAGACTTTATTTATTTAGGTTTAGAGAGGGAAGGGAGGGGGAGAGAGAGAGAGAGAAACATCAATGTGCAGTTGCTGGGGGTCATGGCCTGCAACCCAGGCATGAACCCTGACTGGGAATCGAACCTGCGACACTTTGGTTCACAGCCCACACTCAATCCACTGAGCTATGCCAGCCAGGTAATTTACTTTTTATAGAATACTCATTTTGCCCTGATCTTTAAAAAATAATATTGGGTGTTTGATTGTACCAAACTGTTCTAAGCACTCTACAGATATAACACACTATGAGGCAGACACTATTATTCTCATTTGACAAGTGAGGAAACTGAGGCACGGGGGACTTAATCACACATTTGGCCATGATGGAGCTGGGGTTCAAATCCAGTTTTCATCCAGCATCGACCATCTTAATCAGTGTGTGTGTGTGTGTGTGTGTGTTGTGCAAGCTTGCCACCAGGGGCACCACACTGCACGAAGTTATTCTGAAAGACGAATTTCAAGTAGAAGGAAATTAAACCCAGAGGGAAGGACTCCGGTCCAACAAGAAGGGTATAGAGAGAGGGGCAGGAGGGGTCCACCAAAGCAAATAGCTTCTGTATGAGACAATAATGGAATTGTGAATGATGAACGTTGTGGCAGAGAATGAGGAGAAATTAAAATGCCAACAGTAATAACTGTCGGCAGAAAAAGAGGGAATGCTTAAAGTTTAAGTGTTTGGGGCCTTTATAATTTTCAAGAGACAGGTAGAGAAATGTATTTATATTAGAATGTGCTTAATGGGAATGTTAACCTTTTAAGTATAACCTAAGAGAAGGGATGGGTCTATAATCTTGAATGAATGGAAGGATAATACATCATTTTTAAAAATGTGATTACTCAACAAAAGGTAGAAAGGGAAAAGAAGCTTAGAAAAAGCAGAATATATAGAAAGCCCAGAATATACTGGTAAAATAAATCAAAATACATCTGCAGTTACCAATGTAGGTTATAAGAATGAAACAGATTTACCAGTAAAGGGGGAAAAGGGACTATTTAACTGTATACCATCTACAAGAATACAAATGTTCAGAAACTTAAATGCAGAGAAATATGCATTAAACACACCACAAGCCATAAAATAAATTGATGGAGAAATATTAAAATCAAGCAAATAGAGTTGAAGGATATAGCAGTTCTTAAAATCCATAAAACTGAAAGTCAAAATGGACAAATCCATCAATACTGAGAGTTTGAATACAGTTCTCTCAGTCACTGATAGAAAAACAAATGCAAAATTAATAAGCATATAGACGCTACAAACAGTGCATCAATAAGTTCAATCTAATGGACAAATATAGAATTCTGTGCTCCTGAATTAGAGAAAATGCATTCTTCCGAAGCACAAACATTCATAATGATGGACCAGCTATCAGGCCATAAAACAAGCAGCAACAAATAGGTATCATAAAAAAGGAGTCTTTTGACTTGCTATAAGCTATAAGAGGCGGATTAGTGTGAAAAGTAGTTTTCCACAGCCATTAACTCCTTCAAAGGGCAAGGACATCTATTCTGGAAGGAATTTGGAAATGGTGAGCCCAGGAGTGAAGCCAGGTTGAGAATTGCAATGGATAAATTAAGAGTAAAATATATCGCTTCTGTGTGCAATAAAAAAAAGCTTAATCCGGAGACACAGGGAGTAGGGTGATGGTTCTCAGAGGCTGGAAGTGGAGGAAATGGGGAGAGGCTGGTCAAAGAGAATGAACTCCTCGCTATAGGAGGAGTAAGTCCTGGGGATCTCCTGCACAGTGTGGTGATGATAGCAATCTTAAACGTTCCCGTCACAAAAAGAAATGGCAATTATGCAATGAAATGCAGGTGTTAGCTAATGCTGGGGTAGCGATCCTCATTCGGCAATATAGAAATGTATCAAACCAACACGTGGTGCACCTTACAGGCACACAACGTTATATGTCCATTATAGCTCAATCAAGCTGGAAGGAAAAAAGACAGGACATGTGCCTCAGGCTTCTTGTTGCTCAGATACATTTAGTAGCAGGCATAGTAGGCTGTTACCCAGAGGGCATCTTAAAACACCTGTTGGCATGAGGCTTTGGAGACAGATTCATCAAGGTAAAATAAAAAGTCGAGGGTGGAATTCTTGTCCCCACTGGTACCTTGCTGTAGAGCTGGGACCTGCCATCTTGCCTAAACACCTGAATCACACTCACCAACCCAATGAAAATGGGGAAGTTGCTGCTTTAATTCTCATATCTGCCAAGTACTTTATTTCTGAGAGCATTTGTAATATGTAATATGAATTCCTTCCCCTTGGCTGATTTCAAAACAGACTAAACTATTTCAATCCTTATTTGAATTGAGATGGTTATTACCTTCCTTTCTAAGCCACACAGTCTAAAAGAAAATCAATACGGATTGATTTGAGGCTGGTAAGAATCTAGTCTTACAGTAATTTCAAGTATATTGCTTTTTATTCATTCAGTATTTTGCCAACCCATGGAGCTTTGTGCTATCATAATCGAATCACCATAAAACACCGGAAGACTCTTGCAGGAGTAAACATGGTAGCCTGTGTGATATTCCACTCTAAGACATTTCCACTGTTTTGAACCCTATCTCTCAGAAGATTTTCATGGTGCCCACAGTCTATGAAATACCCATATTCCACAATACAGGCTTTTAAAGGTAAGGCGGGTGAATTTTAAGTAGACTGGAGATGGGTTGGATGAATCATAGCTCAAAATAGAAAGAGGGGTTAAGGAAAAAGAGCAAGAACCTTGTAGAGATGACCCAGAATTGTACAAAGACCTTGGCTTTACAAATCTAAGAGATTAAAATAAACGCTTTATTTCAAAAACTCTAATTCTAGCCTTCGAATCTCCTGATCAGGAAAGTATAATTACAGATCCTCAAGGGAGACTGATTTATCTCTCCCCGCCCCCAATAAGAGTCAACACAAAGTAATTTAATTTTCTTATTTATATCCTTTATATAGGTGTTTATTTTTTGGTCTTTTCCCCCGAAAGGACCATGTTTCATGAGTTCTTGTTTTTGGTGGGTGAGAGAGGACATGAATCCATGTCTTCTATTGAATTGGTCTAAGGTTTGCCCCCTGTCCCTCTGCATGTCCTTAAAACCAACGCTTTGGGCCGCAGAAAGTCAGGAGATGCGCCAGGGCTGCCCCTGGCCTGGATGCTCGCTTGCCTCTCTGACTACAGTATGTGCTTTCTCCGGGTATTGGCCTGCGAATATTTTCCTTTCCTTCTGTCACATCACATGCCCTTTTTACATGTTGTCCTAGCTTGGATTCTCATAGCAATAGAGTTACAGACAAGGGCTTGTGTTTGGGCCATTTACTGGACCTCAGGGGGTGGCAGTTAAGAGTAAAATCTAAGAAGGACTGCAAAGAGTTACAGCAAAGGCCAGAAAGCCAGTTCCACTGGCTGTGGAAGCCGGCTGCTGCTCTGGCCTTCTGTGGTTGACGTGTTGTTTCTGCTGTGTCTCAAAACATTTAATCCATATTACATGCCTAGTAAAAATTCCAGTAAGCTGAAGAATGAGTATCACTACCGTGTTAACCATGCACTGAATATATGACCAACATCATGTGTCCGCTTGGTCACACGGCAGAAAGGTGAGGAGTAGCACAGGGTGGCAGGCCTGCTTTCCCATTCACTTTCCCTCCCTTTTCTACTCCCTCATGCCGGGCAACTCATGCAAGCCTCCCCAAGCTCCTTAAGATGCTGCCCAGTTAACATGGCTGCGCTGAGGCACCGCACACATCCGAGAGAGAGTGCACGTCAGTTCAGCTCCCCGGCCCCTCCCTTGCCTTCCAACAAACTCCTTGTCCTGTGAACCAGCCAATCACAGCCACAAACGAGCAGAGGCTGAGAGGTGCGGCAATTCTCAGCATGCAGGTGTGGAAGTAACAAAAGACAGAGGGAATGATACTTGAGTCCCTTAAGGACAGGAGCGATCATCTTAATAATCCTAGCCCCTAGACCGGAAACACAGGGAGGGTGGGAACCTTGTCTGTTTCGGTCACCGTTCTATGTCCTGCCCAACGCCTAAAAGCTGTACCAGCTCAACAGACGTTTTTAAGATAAAGGTGATGAATGGCTGAATAGCAGTTTGTTTGTTGAATGGATAATGAAATGATGAATGAGTGTGTAAAATGCACTTCATTCCCAAACAAAGAGAAAATGCCTCTCTGCTAAAGAGAAAGTGTTCACCAAACCCAATTATTTTTCTCAGTGGCAATCACATAGCATGCACGAGCTCTGAATGACACTTGAAGCGTGCACTTTATGTCCTGTACTTTATGCCACAAATAACAGCCTCTTCACTTCCCAAGCACTAGAAAAGGCAACAATTGCCCGTTAGCAATTTAGTTCTGAAATAGTGGTTTTGAATGGAGATGAAACAAGACTCGGAGGGTCAGTTCGCAGGGGAGCAGGCACCAAAATGTGCCCCCCCCCAGCATTTCCTGGTGCACTTTTTCCTGATTACTCCACTTGCATAAGGTCCGGAGGCTTTTTACAAACGTCGTGGCAATGTAAGTTCTCTCCGAGACTGCCCTTGGGCTGCTCCAGAGCAGTAAGTTTCCTGTTCGTGACACGTGGATGAGTAAGTATTCCCCAATCGCTCAGTAGGAATTTTTCCAAGTGTGTGCATGGTTTCTAGGGCACACGGGGAACCATTGGTGATCTGTGAGTCACCCCAAGATCTGCCCCTAACTCAGGTGACACGGGCCTCTGTGTCCTCCTCTGTCAACTGCTGTGGGAGTCAGTCCTGCAAGTCTTTACTGGGCAATTAGTAAGCGCTACGCCCTGGGAATAGCGCCAGAATGGGCCTGACCCCCACCCTCAAAGTACTGCTAGCCTCATGGGGAGGTGGGTGTGTCAGGAGCACACTTGCTGAAAGACGTGTTAAGCACTAAAGCGTGAAAGGGAAGCATATGAAGGAAATAATTACATCTTGACAAGATGATAAAGCACATCTTATTCAAGTGTGATGGTCAGAAGGCTAGGAGTTGGTGAGGTGTAATGTTAAGATGGTGTCGAATAAGAAAATGTTCAAAGACTTGCATGAAATTTCTTCGGAGCCAAAAGGAGAAGCATTTCCACCACTTCTGGAGCCCACTGCTGGGAGCTGGGACCTGGGTAGGGGTTGGACAGGTAGGGTGAAGGATAAACAAGGGAGGGCTGAGTGGGTGTGTGCCTGGAGGGGCCTGTGGAGCAGAGTCCTGGCAGACCGACCTGATGGGAACGTGAACTTTCTCTTCACGTGTGGATGTTAGGAGTTGGACTCTGGACTCTGGCTATTCGGATTTAAATCTTGACCTTCCACTTATTAGGCGTGTAACCTGTGGCAGGCTGGTAAATAATGGCAACTGATAGTAGCATCTATAATTGCATCTTTGTAAAGAATGAATAAAGTCACACAGTAAAATGCCTAAAACAATGCATTGTGCATTGTAAATACTTAATACATGATTACTATCACTATCATCATCAGCTCAGTGGGATTCCTCTCCTTCAGTTCGAGATCAAGGCGGCTTCTGAAATGCAACTTGGGGTGAGCTACGAGGAACATGTAGATGGAGCTAAATACTTTTCTTGCCTTTAAGAGGTCTTAACATCTCTGGGTTGCCAGCAAGTTCTCCGCTGTCAATGAGAAGACATACCTCTCCCCAAACATGAGCCCAACAGTCTTGACCCTATTGCCTCTCATGAGGAACAAAGCGTAAGTCACAGATTTGCTCAGGTCATTTCTGCTCACGCCACCCTGCTATTTGCTGTGTAATGGCAGTTGTTCTGGTGGAGGAGGCCGGCTGAGCTGGGGAAACATTGAGAACGATCTTGCAATGAGGACTTAGTTGGAACTTACGGGAACCCTTGCCTGACTTTGACTCTCCTAGGTGGGGCGGAGCCATAGCACAGCATATTTCTCTGCTGCTGGTGGACATCATTCAGATAGTATCCCAAGGCTCTGTGTGGGAGCTGGTCCCTGCCTTCGCTCTGCCCTTGAACCTTAGAGGGTGGGGGGTCCATGGACCCGCAGCATCAGCAACACATGGAGTCTGTTAGAAGTGCAGAATCTCAGGGACCACCTCCAACAGCCTGAATCAGAACTGGAAGTACTACAAGCTCCTCCGGTGACAGGATTACACACTCCACTCAAGACACACGGCTCTGCGTCTGGTGTGGATTCTAGGTAAGGCGAGCGAATGAGGAAATAACGCACACCTGGCAACTAATTCAGGTTTTGGTGAAGCAATTTTAGGCCAATGTGCCAAACAAAAACAAGAACAAAAAACAAACAAAAAAAGGCACCGGGGTGCCCGTGCTGCACTTTCAAATGGCTCGGGCTGGAATGGGACCTGGAAACAAGAACTTATGACTGAGGTCTCAAGCGCAGCAAAGTCTGGACCCAAATCCAGGTCTTTTGGATTCAGGTTCATCATTCTTGTTGATGTGATGTTTGGGAAGCGTGGGTTCTTGGTCTAGTTTGGCTTCTAACAAGCTGGGTAACCTAAAACGTGTCGCTTCACCTCTGCTCTTCAGTATCCCAACTTGTACCACCATTGACTGGGGGTTGACCTCTCCGTAACTGGTCACACTGCGATGCTCCCACGTGTGAGGACGTGACCAGGGTACACTCAAAATGAAGTTTGTCTGATGCCAGTTTCCATATTGGCATGACCCATATGTCCGCTTAATTATTTCAATCATTTTTCTCCATTCATGAGGAAAGATGTCCCTTAGAGAATGACTTTCCACTAATTCATGGCTTTGATTGGCTGTCAAGTTAATTGCAGCTATTTTCATTGCAGATCAGAAGGATGCACATGCTTTGGATACAGTCTGATGCTGATAAAAGTTATTATCTGTTTGGAAATCTGCCTGCCTTTCCCATCCTGCCTGCTCTCGAATTATAATAGCGTTGAATTGGCCCCCTAATAAGAATTGCAATGACAACCTACATTTTAGAGTGCTTTATGCTTCCCAAAGCACTTTCAGGGAAATTATACACATGCATTCTCTCATGATCCTCCATGGCAGGTAGGGAAAGGGAAGCATAGAGGATGATGTGCATGAAAGCCCGATTAGCTTCTCTGATTGAACAATGGATGCCCCTTCTCGCCATGCAGAGAGCAGAGATTTAGAATCCAAGATGGCCGTTGCTCATCGCAGGTCTTTGATGCTGTTATCTGGACATTATCTCCTTTACTCCCTCCACCCTGCTTGGAGGTGCTTCTCTTATTCCCTGGTTTTCAGGTGAAGAAAACAAAAGCACACATAGGTGATGTAATTGATGCAAGGTCACCTGCCCAAAATAAGAGGATTCAGAATGTGGACCCCAAACCCCTGATTCCCAGCTGGTGTTCTTCTTCATTCCCATGGAAACGAAACCACAAAGTGTTGTTCTTGCCTCAGCGTGGGGCTTAGGGAGTGCATTCCTCAGTAATAAAGGGAGGTATCTCATAAGCCCTCTGGAACCGGGTGGTTAAAATTGGGATAACCACACCAATAACAGGCCTTTTTGGACTAATGCTGTCAGGAGCACTTTTATTGACATGACTTGTTTGTCAAGATAACACCGTATGCTGGATATTGTTAAGCCCATTTTACAGACAGTGAAAGAGGAGAATGGGGATTTCACCATCGTGTGCTTGAAATGGAAGAAACAGAAATATAACCCAAAAGTCTCCATATTTAACAAGCCACAAGTCTCTTCTCTCTAAGCCTCATTGACTCTTACAAGGTTGCAAAGAGGATATGTGTTTTCCAAGAAACCATTTAAAAAAACATAGACATGCTGAGAATCTTAAAGAGTAAGGCAGGCTTGCTTTGTTTTAATATTTTTTTCTGAAAAGTTCAGAAAAATCACTAGCAGAAAAGGTTGAAATCAACTTCCCTGTTTTCACCGAACATTCAAGTGCTGACAATCACAACTAAACATAATAAATAATAATTAACTGTACAATGGATCTGCTCTCATCGTATAAATGATGAAAAGCAAGTTTCAGGCCTTCTAGTCACACAAACAGTAAATGGTAGCGTTAGGAGTTGAGCTTGGGTCCCTCTGATCCCCAAAACTCAAGCATATCTTGCCTTGAAAAAAGAGGACATGTATGGGAAACACCTTTGCAAACTCTTATGACATACAGACTCTGTATACCATCTTGTGTTTTAAAATACCTCTGACGGTTGCATCTTAACTGATGCTGGATTTGAGTAGCGCCCCCATCTTCAGCACTGTGTGTGCACCAGTATCCGAGCACAGCCTGTTGCAGAGGAGAGCGATTTATACACCGAACGAGGTTCTCACCAAATGACCTCTAGGGCTCTTTCTGAGGTCCATAGCCTTTGCTTTTCTGACCAAGATGCAACTATGAACTCTTACTTCCGAGAAAGTGCTCAGACATCATCTCCATTAAACCTCTCACTTCCCGGAGGAACCGGGGGTCAGGAGGGAGAACCGGGCTGTCTGGTGAGCTGTGGTTAGTGCTGGAGGTAAGGCAGTGCCCGGCGTGCTTGCCTCTCCCCTCGGACACTGTCACTCCATCGATCTTGCCCACCGAGAGAGTGGGCAGGCCCATCCTGTGGGCTCTGTTTTGCAGCTGACCGGGCCTCCGCAGAGCTTCTGCCCCCAAGCCAGGGGGACGTGAACATTTCCATGAAAGGCAGCAGCATAGAGCCTTGCTAGTCTCCTTGCCGCAGCCAACCTTAGCCATCGTTTAGAAGGCGTGGAATCTCTGGCCTCCGTCTTTCCGCAGCTTTGGTGGAAAATAACCAAGCACCAGAGAGGGCAAGCAACTGCATTCTAACTTTTTGTCACTTATTTGGAGTGCTAAAAAATGTAATTTAAATCAGCCTTGAAAATCAGTGTCCTGCTGTCTTCCCATGCTGGTCTGTAATTCATCACTTGAACTCTTGGGATACAGGGGTCCTCAGTGAGAGGTAGATGATTAAACATTAAACTTGGAGCCGGAACATGAAGAAATAAGACATAAGCATTTTTTAGGATTTTTTTTTATTTTGACCATTGTTCAAGTACAGTTTTCTCCCTCTTACTCCCATTCCAGCCCACCCACCCATCCCTCCCCATTTCCCTCCCATTACCACCCTCCCCCTAGTTTTTGTCCATGTGTCCTTTAAATTTGTTCCTGTAAACCCTTCCTTCCCCTGAAATTCCCTCTTCTCTCCCCTCTGGTCACTGTCAGCCTGTCGCCTATTTCAGTGTCTTTGGTTATATTTTGCTTGTTTCTTTGTTTTGTTGTTTGTTAGGTTCCTGTTAAAGGTGAGATCATATGGTATTTGTCTTTCGCCGCCTGACTTATTGCACTTAGCATAATGCTTTCCAGCTCCATCCATTGCTGTTGCAAAGGGTAGGAGCTCCTTCTTTCTCTCTGCTGCATTAGAATTCCATTGTGTAAATGTACCATAGCTTCTTGATCCATTCATTTACTGATGGGCATCTAGGTTGCTTCCAGCACCTAGCTATTGTAAATTGTGCTGCTATGAACATTGGGGTGCAAAGGTTCCTTTGTGTTGGTGTTTTAGGGTTCTTAGGATATAAGCATTTTTATGGAGCTCACAAAAGCTGAGTTCTGTGCTGAGTGTTGGAGACAAGAGCTCTGCCCTTAGGGGGGCGTGCCACCCCCAAGTTTGCGAGAAATACACAAACCAAGAGCCAAAAGGGTGAATATAAAATCGCAATGCAATGTAGGTTGCAGTGAGAGCTGTCTGGCATGATGTGTGTCTGCAGAGAGAGAATTGAGTTAGTCAGGGGCCAAAGGCTTCCTCTGGGTATTGAAAATTGAGCTGAGATAATCTTAATAGAATCCCTATGAAGTCCGTTTTAAATTCTTACAAAGCCCTTATTTAAAGTGAGAAAACTGAGGGTCAGTAAAATTAAAAGAATTCTTGAGGCCCCTATGGTCAGTCCAGAGCTTGTTTTCAAAGCCAGGATCGTCTGACCCCGCACTGCACCTTCCCACCACACCAGGGCTGACACCCTGGGGCCCCATCTGCTCAGACTCCTAGTCCCTGCGCCGTCGTCCCTGGGTGTGTCTGTGTTTTCTGAGACACAACCAGAATTCGCAGGAACAACATAAACTGGAGAGTCTGGTGAACTTGGGTTCAAATTCTGATTCTTTTCCCTGATCTGTGACCTTGGGCAAGTCCTTATAACTTTGTGGGCCTCCCTTTCCTCAATAAAGGAGAAGAAAAATGCTGTGGACATTGCTCTGTTGTTTTCAAGAATAGAAATGAAAAAACTAAAGGAGGTCCATAAAGTAATAATAACAATAATAACCTCAAAAACAGTGAACAAAAAGCGATCATTTATTGAGCCCCTACTATATGCCAGGTGCATGAATTATCACAGTTATTCCTTACAACTCTGATCCCGAATACAAACCGGATCCTGGTTTTGAAGAAGAGAAAACTGTGAACCAAAGTAAGGTGCCCCGAGTCATAAAGCCAGGACATAGCAATACTAGGATAAAACCCCAGGGAGCCTGGCTCCAAAGCTCTAACCCTTAACTCCCACCCCATGTCCGTTCCTACTTGCTGTCTGTAACAGGCTCAGGAGACGTGGGAAGGTGGACTGCGTGTTCCTTCCAGCAGAAACTTCCCGAGATGCTTTCCTTGTGGACAGTTTGAAGGCGTTGCGTGCGCACACAGCCCCCTCCCCGCACCACACTTTCCCTCTGGGGTTCCGGGAGCTGGCTCCTGCTGTGCTGTTCCAAGGTGCTCTGTGGAGGCCGCTCCTGGTTTCCTTGCCATCTGCCTGGTTCCCTCCAGCTGCAGAGCTGTGCGCAAAGAGGAGTTTATTTTTGGTAGTATGCATTCTCTGAACTGAAACCAGTGCAGGCTGCCGGCCAGATTCTGTGAAAAATCACTTCAATCATCTCTGAGAGTGGCTGGCTCATTTTCCTTTCGAATCGCAATTCGAATGAGTAAGTGGGGAGAAGAAGGGGAGAGGCCTGGGCAGAGTAATTAGAGTGGCAGGGGAAGGGGGAAGAAGGAAAGTCATGTATGAACCTGGCCAACCATGTGACAGTTTTGCAGAAAATAGTAAGTGCCTTCTACACACAAAAGGCCTTATTATTGAGTGACATTTCAGATTTCCCGAGGTGCCATGCTCTTCCCTGCTTCCACACCTTTACATGTGCTGAACCCTTTGTCTTAAAGGGTTTTCCCAAATCTCCTATCTCCTGTCTACCTGGAAATCTCCGATGTTGGGGTTACATCTCCCCTCTCCACCACCGGAAGCTTCCTTGACTGCCTCCTCCCACGCCACTTCACTTTTATGCAAAGTTAGCAATTTTAAAATTGAAAAAGGTTATGATCCTAACCCAGCTTTACTAATTATTAGCTTTTTGAGGTTGGACGAAGCTACCCCACCAGCCACTTTGCATGACATTGCATTTTGTGAAGGTTCCAATAGCTTAGGGGTGAGAAGCAACTTTATTTTGATAAATAAATCTAATAGTCATTACTCACCAGGCTAAGTAGGTTGTGTTCAGAAACGTTGAATATTTATGGTGACAAGAAAAAATTGAATTCGTTTATGTCTCTCTTGACAAATTGGTTGCCTCATGTAGAATAATTGATGTTTTTACTCATAGTGCTTGAGTTCTATTCTGCACATTACTGAGTCATAGTTTAGTTAATGCCTGATTTCAGTTGGTAACATGCTATTTATGAAAGAAAATAAAAGGCTGTAATGTTTTGGATTTGAACCAGTCTTTTTGTTTTGAACTTTGAATGCATATCATTGGGGATGTTAACACATCTAATATGATTTCAAGTAAGAGAACTGATCCATTGAAAAGATCAAAGAGACTTTCAGACAAGATGGCGGTGTAGACAGGCATGGCTTACCTCTTTGCACAATCACATCAAAATTACAACTAAAATATAGAACAACGATCACTCAGAACTGTCAGAAATCAAGTTGAATGGAAATCTGACAACTATGGAATTAAAGAAACCATGTCTATCCAGACTGAGCCAGCAAGCTCATGCTGTATCTGAGATTCCATCAACCTGGCTAACGCAGTTTGACCCAACTTGGAAATCCCCAGAGACTCTACCTCACCCAACTTAAGGGCCCACCCAAGCTGCTTTTCTATATGAATGGTTGGTCTTGGCTCACGCTTCACAACTTCCTAAAGCCTTTCAAACAAGCAACAGCTGGTCTCAGTGAGTTCCATGTCTGGCACT
The DNA here is from genome assembly GCF_004126475.2 of Phyllostomus discolor. Classification (NCBI taxonomy): domain Eukaryota; kingdom Metazoa; phylum Chordata; class Mammalia; order Chiroptera; family Phyllostomidae; genus Phyllostomus; species Phyllostomus discolor. Next base: position 133,367,622 of record NC_040909.2, read on the forward strand.
AGCACCAGCCAGCCTAGATTCACAGCTTGGCTTCACCTGGGAATCTCCAAGCCCAGCACAAGTAGCAGACATCTCAGATTGCTTTATAACTCAGGCAGGGTGGTCCCAGGCAGAACACAGGTGAAGGCTGACCTTGGTCTGTACTACCTGGGAAACCTCAGAGCCAGCACACAGACCACATCAGAGCACCACCACCCTGCCCTTGTACAGCTGATCCTCCACAGAGGGTGGAAGTTGGTGGTAAGTGGTCACAGCCACTCCTCGTAGCTAACTGGTCTGGGTAAATCCCTCCCATTGATCCACCAACAGCAACCAAAGGTCAACTACAAGAGGAGGGTGTACACAGCCCATAAGAAGGGTGCACCTCAAGTACCCAGCTTAGGTGATAGGGGAGGCTGTGCCACTGGACTCTACAGGACACCTATTCCATTAGGCCACACTACTAAGGCACAGAATCAAAGCAGCTCTACCCAACACATAGAAACGAACACAGGGAGGCTGCCAAAACAAAGAGAAAAAGAAACATGGCCCGAATGAAAGAACAGATCAAAACTCCAGAAAAAGAGCTAAACGAAATGCAGATAAGCAGCCTATCAGATGCAGAACTCAAAACACTGGTTATAAGGATGCTCAGGGAATTTAGTGAGGACCTCAGAAGCATAAAAAAGATCCAGTCAGAAATGAAAGATACACTAATTGAAATAAAGGACAATTTACATGGAAACAACAGTAGAGTTGATAAAGACAAGACTCAAATCAATGATTTGGAATACAAGCAAACAAAAAATGATCTGGCAGAACAACAAGAAGAAAAAAATTTAAAAAATGAGGATAGTTAGCAGCCCAAGGGAAAACTTCAAGAGCTCCGACTTCACATTATACTGGTGCCAGAAAGAGAAGAGGAAGAGCAAGGAGCAAGAAATTGGAAGCCGATTTGATCAAAACTCTTGATCGCAATTTGGTACCCCCCGTCACTTTTATGCACTTTCTTTTAAGAGTTGCCCATCATTTTAGGGAAATTTTCTAACTTTTGATAAGGAAGGCTACATATATATTTTTTTATTTATTTTTAGAGAGAGGGGAAGGGAAGGAGAAAGAAAGGGAGAGAATTATCAATGTGTCATTGCCTCTCACACTTCCCCTATTGGGGAACTGGCCTGTAACCCAGTCATGTGCCCTGACTAGGAATTGAACTGGTGACCCTTTGGTTCACAGCCTGCACTCAATCCCCTGAGCTACACCAGCCAGGGCTATGCACTTTTAATTAGTCAGAAAACTCTATACTAGCCATTGGTCCTGAACTCTTAGTGGCCTACCACCATCAACTTTTGTGTTTTGTTTCTCCTACATTTGTAGTTCTATAAAGGTCTAGTGACTCGGGACCTAGATTCTTTCCTTCACGTATCTCTGCCCCCTTGGAATCCCTTGCTTACAGCTGCAAGGAAGGAGCAGATGGAGAACAAGATATTTTGTTTTTCAGTCTGACTATAATGCACTCCCAAGGCCCAACGGTATTGTGATGAAGATAGAAAATGCAGCCTTCGGATGGGGCTGGGAGAAGAAGTAGGACTGGAATATTCAGCTGCCCCACAATTTAATGTATAACTTAAATTTTGAGTTATGCAAAGGCTTACTCCATGATATGGACCAAAGGGCGTGACTATCATTCACAAGGTGATCATTCTATATCGTGAGTAGGTACTGAATACACAGAAGGGTGCAATGAGATGGCATGGGCAGAGCATATTTTTAAAAAAACATGAAACAGAACTAAGGAGTCAAGGGAGAAGCAATGGATTTGTAAGACAGAAGCAAAGCAAGAGCTGTGCTTAGCTATAGTAGACAGTTAAGACAGTAAAATGATGCCAGCTTCATGGACCATTGCGAGACAAAAGCTAAGCAGAGGAACCATAGCAAAGAAGGTTTGTGTGGGGAGCACGTGGAGTCAGGAGTAGAGAGGGGGCCCCATGCAGGCTTGTGGACACCCTGAAAGCAGGCTCAGTGATTTAGTCTTATTCCTAGAGACAATTAGGCCATTGTGTGTGCTTTGTTTATGGGACAAGTTTCAAAGTTTTGAATTTTATATTCAAAATAAAACTATGCATTTTCATTGTTTGGCTCCAAATGTTACCATTTATTTATTTTTTTAAGATTATATTTATTTATTTTTAGAGAGAGGGGAAGGAAGGGTGAAAGAGAGGGAGAGAAACATCAATGTGTAGTTGCCTCTTGTGTGCCCCTACTGGGGACCTGGCCTGCAACCCAGGCATACGCCCTGACTGGGAATTGAACTGGTGACCATTTGGTGTGAAGGCTGGCACTTAATCCACTGAGCTACACCAGCCAGGGCCACTTATGTATTTTTATTATTTGCCATAGAAACATTTAAAACAGAGGAGGATATAGATCTTAGTAAAATCTACAGAAGAAATAAGACACCTCACATAAAGTAAGTAACAGAATCCAAAGTTCAGCATTTTTTCTTTTCACAAACTGCCTTCTAATATTATCTAATCTGTATCTTTCTAATATTAATTTTGAAATACATATTTTCTGTTCGCTCAAAACCAAGAGTATTTTTCTTTTTCCAATGTGATTTCGGCTTCCGTATAAATTTCCTGCACAGGACATTCATGGAGATTCTACTGTGTAGCAGGAACTGTCCCTACCTTAGAGCGTTGTTTTTGGAAACCAGTCTGGAAGAAGGGAGAGGCATGCACACACATTTTTATTTCGAAGGCCCTGCACTGACATTTATTTTAGTGACAGTATATCATTGTCAATCTTCCCTCCACTCACTGTGACCTCAGGCACATGTCTCTTTCCATTGCTGATCGCCACCGCATCTCCAGCACTCAGCGGAGTGCCTGGCGTGCGGCTCTCAGTAAATGTTCTGAAAGAATAAGTTAATCAGATAGTACATTTTTAATTTTTCACCTGAGGCAAATTACCTTTTTTTCCCCATGACTCACATTTGTGTCTAGTCTGGTCTAGTAGTGAAGAGCACAGAGTCGGAGCTAGAATGCCTGGGGGCTGAAACCTGGCTTTTTCAATTCTTAGCTCTTGAGAAAGTTACTGATCTCTTTGTACCTGTTTCCTAATCTGTAGCCTGGTAACACTGCTTCGTAAACTCGTTATGTGCATTGAGTGAGTTATAGTTTGCGAAGTGTCTACTACATAGTAAGTCCCCCAGAAAAGTTAACATAATTGCCAAGGATGATCTGATTGGATCACACAATCAGAATTGTCCCTTCGGTGCAGGAAGTTAATGGAGTTACTTTTCCCCACCGGTTTAATCATCTGTGGGTCCAACAGGTAGGGACACATGATACAAAACATTGCAACTTGTGAAAAGACTTTCTGAAAACTGGTCTTTTTTAAAAAAATTATTTTATTGTTCAATTACAGTTGTCTGCATTCCCCCCGCCCAGCCAAACCCACCTCCCTCCCTTGCTTCCACCTTTCTCCCCATTATCCCCTCCCACCTCCCCTCTGGTTACTGTCAGATTGTTCTTCATTTCAATGTCTCTGGTTATATTCTGCTTGCTTTTTTCTTTTGTTGATTATGTTCCAGTTAAAGGTGAGATCATACGGTGTTTGCCCCTCACTGCATGGCTTATTTCACTTAGCATATGAAAAATGGTCTTTAAGGAGGAACCACACAGGGAGCTGTGAATGACACAATGGCCATGCCCAGCAGGTGTTATCCTAAGAAGACTGAAACTGAGAGAAGCTAAATAAATCACACACACTCACACGTCAGCGGCAAAGGCAGGATTTGGACTCAGGTCTCCTTTCTGCAGAAACTGGGTGCTCTTTGCAGAACACCCGGCCTAACACGTTTATTAGACAACTATTATGTCCATTGTTAATGTAATGCCCATGTAAGCCCTGGCTGGCGTAGCTCAGTGGATTGAGCGCAGGCTGCGAACCAACGCATCGCAGGTTCAATTCCCAGTTAGGGTACGTGCCTGGGTTGCAGGCCATGGCTCCCAGCAACCGCACATTGATGTTTCTCTCTCACCCTCTTCCTCCCTCCCTCCCCTCTCTAAAAATAAATAAATAAAATCTTTAAAAACAAATATAATGCCCATGTTACAGATAGCCAGACAGAACGTTAGTGAACGGAGAATCTGCACAGGTTAAACAAAAAAAGTTAAGAAGATGCGTCCTCCTCTATCTCACCAGTTTTTATTCTTTACTTTCAGGAGGCACAGCCACCACAAACAACCTTGTTTTCTCTGTTTCCAAAAGTGTTAGGGCCCTGAATTACCCAGACTACTTCAAGGCTATCACGGTTTTTCAGAGCTAAGTGTTTGTTGAAGTTTATTGTCAAAATTTATGGAAGTTTGTGGCAAGAGCTTGAAGGTTATAAAAGTCTAATAATAAAACATCCCGAAACCAGCAGCTTGAGTGAAAATTGCTGAAATTAACATCGTTAGGGTTATAATTCGTCTTGCAGATTTTCCGTATGCTTTATGAGTACCACGTAGAGTTTTTATGTTGTGATGGTGGTTGTTTTTATACTGAGCGGTAATGATGGATGTATCTGGCATTGTTAATGAGTTCTGTCTATTCCTAGCATTTAACATGATGGAAGATAATCCTGAAGCGTCATATTTTTCATTGAGGTGACATTCAACTTCTTATAGATCACTGTTTCCATTTATCTAATTGTCATGTGTGAACTAATTCGTTCATTACTTCGACAAAGTTTTATTGAGCATAAAATATATGCCAGATACTGTGCTAGGCATTGGGGACATAAACATAAATAAGAAACATTCCCTTAATTAAAAGAGCACAAAGTCTAGGGGACGAAACACCAGTGTCAAAGAGTTATGCATTTTTTTTTAAAAAAAATGGCTCCTTAGAGTCCAAGACTCTATTCTCTACTGAGCAGCATATATAAGTATACAGTATAAACTTTAATTCCACTGATATTTAATGTGATCCGCTTGAGGAGTTTAAGGCTTTATTTTTTTCCCCTAAGCTAATAAGAGAGATTCATCACTAAGACAGTGAAACATTTTCAATTTACACAAGTATAAATCTGGCTGTAAAACAGAGTCCACCAAAATGCAAACTCCACAAGCATAATCATTTGGTGGGCCGGGGTGGGGGGAGGGGAAGGGGGGCAGTCTATTTGCTCACAGGTGCCTAAAAACATTGCCTGATTCAAATAGATGTGCAATGAATCTTTGTTAAATAAAGGCGCTCACTGTGGGATACTGGCTTAGCGGGCTAACTGCACGGGGCAGAGAAGAAGTCTCCGGTCTGGCTGTCTTGACCCGGGTTGTGTGCGGAACCAGAGGAAATGAGACAGCCTCACAGCCCGGTGGCTCTAGACACTCATGGGGTGTAGGCTCCTCTGTCCCGTGGCGTCACCCCCGGGCCAGTCTGCTTCGCTAGTCCAGCGGTCTCATCTGTTGTCCACGGCCACCCCTGCACCTCACAGGTGCACTTGTCCCCGTGCCTCGTCTGCAGACGGTGGAAAGCAGGTCTTTCCTCCCACCGAATGGTGATCCTTCCACACGCCCCTCATGGCCTGTTCCTCCCTCGCCCCGCAACTCCCCGGGGGGAATTCATAATCCCCTCTTCCCTTCATACACTATCTCCTTCCAGTAAGTTTAAACACCTTAAAAGCCTCTCCCTTTGTTAAACAAACAAACAAACAAACAAACAAAGGCAGGGGAGAGGAATACAATCTCCAGCAATTTCTTATTCCCCTTCGGCTATTTCTTTTTCTATCCCCTTTCCTGTGTAATCAAACCTGAAAAAAAAAACCCTTCTTGACTATTCCATTGTGGTCTCCCCCTACATTCTCCCCTAAAATACCTTCTGACAAGTCACCTGCAATTTCCGACAGTCAGGGATTGCAAATGCGTTCCAGTCCCCAGCGAACCTTGACCCCTCCTCCCTGCAGGTTGGCTCCTCTCTTCCAACTTGGAAAACGTCTTTGCTTAGATCTAACTGTGTCCCTTCCTTCTTCGTCCCCAGTTGATGCTACTCAGCTGGCTTTGCTGGCTGTGGTTCCGATGTCCGATGTCCACCCCGCACGTAGTGTCTTTGGGCGTCATCCCGGGCCCTCTTGCTTTCTCACTCTGTGCACTGCAGACAGTCTCATCCACCTGCACGGCTTTCTTTACCGCTTCTTTCCGTGTCCCAAACTCTCTCGTGCGTCTCAGGCCCATCTCGCAAGCATTCCAGAGGTTATCCCCACTTGAAAGATCCCTTCGACAAACGTGTGAAATTTGTTATTGTTACTATGACCTAATTCCTCAGTGGCTGTGGCCCTTTTGGCCTCAGGTTACTTTAGAATGATGTGGAGACCAACCAGCCCAATCCTAAGAGAAGTTTTGGCCCATGGCACCCAGCATGTACAGGGCTTACACTGTGACCCAAGCAAAACTGAGAAAAAGTTGTTTGTGCACAGATTTCACCAGCAAGTTTCCATAATCTCCACCTAATTTCATTTCTCCCCCCAGACAGCTCAATAACCATGTGGAAGAGGCAAGCAATAAATAATAAGCTAACATGTCATTTATAGCTACAGAGTATACCCCGTGAACACTATATTTAGCTAATATCTTGCAAAACGAACATAATTTCCAACAGCTCAGATTTAAAGAAATATTCGAGCAGCAACGCCTTTGCTGCTCACGGACAAGCCTTTTCTTGGAGCCCACGCCTAGGAGTGTGGGAGTTTCGTCACGGGACACACAGAGTCCCCAGGCCCTCTGGTGAGTTCCCCAGGTGTCCTGACACGTGGCAGCGGTCCACGCTCACTTCAGCAGTGCGTGAGAGGCGCCGTGTCCCCCACAATCCTGCGAACCCTGCACGTTGTCATTTTACCATTTGAAACCATGCAAGTCGGTCACCCACTTGCTCTGGGGAACCGTTCCCATTTGCCAGTGCTCCGTATGACGTCAGCTGTGCGTAACTGATCACGGGACCACAGGGGCACTATGACCACTGCGTGGTACAGCAGAACTCTTTGTGCTACTCGTGATTTCCCTTTAAAAAACACATTATTGCAATGGTGGGCTTTGACGGCACCAGCAAACTGGCTTATTATGCATGAACTGAGCTCTCTACAACCATTCACATTGTCTCCTTTTTCTATCCTATGCCCGATGTCGACTTTTTCAATCCAAGCACTGCGTTTGACTTAAACAGATTAACTCTGAAAGCCAGACTTACGGAGATCTTACTTCCTCAGTAGCGAAAATGAGTGTCTGCAGTGTCAAATAACTTGAAAAATTAGCTGGGAGGGAACACCCAAAAGGGAGCTTCAGAAGCAAAACAATTAGTTTTGCACCTCCAGAAGGCAAGAGAATATTGTGGCTTCAATTTTTCTTTTGATTCCATTTAATTCCTTTTCATGGGCAATTATCCTATTAAACTGGCTCTTTTGTTTTGGCATAAGTAATTAAACACTCAGAGCTCAAGACTGCCTCCTTCAACAGCAAAATTTAGTCCTGTATGTTTTTCCCCCAGCATTCCGCAGGCTGCAGAGTTGGTGTAAAAGTGCCTGTACCCAAGACTTTCTCCAAGACTAGCCTCCCAGGGCCCCTGGGAAGCCAGCTCTGAGCTTTACCCCAGGAGAGCAGGGGCCTGTACCCATGATGCTAAGGCCAAGTGTGGGGTTCTGCCAGCAGCACAGGTCAGAAACTGGTGTCTTAATTCTGCAGCTCAAATTCAGCTCCATCAACGTTTATTGATCACTTATTACATGACCAGGACTGAGGACTTAGACAATTATTTTATTTTATCCTGAAAAAGCCACAGTTGGGGTAACTCATGTAATAGTGTGAAAAGCTCAATGTTCTTTGCAGTCAGACAGATGAGGGTTCAAATCACAGATCTGGGACTGCCTGGCATGGGGCCTTGGAAAAAGCTACTTGACCTTCAGAATCTCAACTCCTTGATCTAACCAGGGGTGTTTTCAACCCGTGGCCTGCAGGCCTCATGAGGCCCAGGATGGCTGTGAATGAAGCCCAACACAAAAGCATAAGTTTACTTAAAATATTATGAGATCCTTTTGTGATTACATGTTAAAATGTATTTACTGCGTGGCTCAAGACAACTTTTCTTCTTTCAGTGTGGCCCAGAGATACCAAAAGATTGGACACCCCTGTAACTAGACCAAGGAATGAGGACCAGGAAGCCTGAAATAAGTGGAAGAACTAGTTAAGAATCTGGTTGTGATGGTCAATGGGCTATCTATTAGTAGTAGAAATGTTAAAAAAAAAACCCCATCACAATACGAAATACAGATTTTAAACTTTTAACTTGATGCATGGCTACAGTATGAGGAGTTTTGAAAAAGGAGCAGAACAGCTCTATGCAGGCAGCTGAGCAGGAGTCCTGCGTGGCCTTCTACTCATGGAAAATCCTTTCTTTGTATTCACTGTAGTTTGGGACTACAGGACATCATCGTCATTATCTACATCACCCTGACTGTCGGTGGGGACAATTATCATTATGTGACCAGCTGGGGCTTGCAGGACAGCCGCAGGTATTTCAGAAATCTGGCAGTCTGTTACCCATTTCATTGACCCAATCCAGAGAGGCATGGATCAAGGACTTTTGGAAATATAAAGATCTTGCTCATCTTTTCCTGCTTCTCGTTGGCTAGGCATACTCACTTCTAGTCCTCTGTCCCTTCTGGGAAGGGGACATTTAGCTCACCCCCTTTTAATGGGGTTTGGGCAAGATAGTAGCCATTCTCCTGATAGCTGAGTATGTGTTATTGTGATGGACATTACTAAGGGGGTCAGGAACTGGTGTTTCTTATTTATGGGAGATCACTCAGGGAGGCCTGGCACGGACGAAGTTCTGTCTGTCTGTCTGTTTATCTACCTGTGTATCTATTTATCTGTCATCCATGCCCACACACGACACATATGAGCTTTTCGGCTGGATAGGGCAGCCTGGAGGGTCTCAGGAATCGGGGCTGGGAGACCAAGACCTCAGAGGGTACCCTGAGTGACATCCTTTGGGGAAGGACACCAGGTGTCCAGAGGTAGAAGGGGGGCCTCAGCACACTTTGCAGCACCAGGTGGTGACGAAAAGTCTTTTCCAGTCCTTGGAGCTGGACTGCTGATGTAAAGATGACAAGATTCTTATAAATCAGGGTAATTATTCTGAGTTTGCAGGTACGAAGAATGTAATGGTTGGGCCTCTGAGACCTACGGATACATGTACAGCAACCCAAAAAGCAGTTTGTCTGGGCAAAGAGTTTACTCCTTGTATGATATTCTCAAAGGAGTTCATTTTCCCTAATCAGTACATCGCATGCTCAAACTAGAGGATATTCTTCATGTATTAAAGTAGATACTGATGGGCACAGAGTCAGACTCTGGGGTCTTTTGAAATTTCACACTGTGAGAGGTGAGCTTGTGAGACGTTACAGGACACACACAAGCAGGGGAGATTTAAGGAGCTGCTAAAAGTCATTCCAAACCCTTTAAGAGGGACAGTTACTGGACCTAATTACTAGCACAGGGCCTGTGGGATTTTCAAAGCTTTTGCAAGTCCCTATCTCATTGGCTACATTGCCTCAAATGCTCAGGACATAAATGGTATTGAATGAATGAATGCCATGTGAGTGATGACACAGCATGAGTAACAGGATGTTAGAATGGAGGAGAAGCAGCCTCTAGAAGTTCGAGTGTGCAGCCTATTGCCAGCTGCTTCTCTGCTTCCATTGACCAGCCTCGCTCAAGTCTCTTCATTCTTACTTTGCTGATTTTGCTTACTTTGCACAGAGGTCACCATGGATGAAAGACAGTGAAATCAGTGAAGGAAGACATTGCCTCAGAGAAGCATACTGAAATAGGGGAAAAAAACAGAAATTCCAAAGAAGGAAAGAAACATATATATATTTTTAAAGATTTTATTTATTTATTTTTAGAGAGGGAAGGGAGAGAGAGAGAGAGAGAGAGAGAGAGAGAGAGAGAGGAGCATCAATGTGCAGTTGCTGGGGGTTATGGCCTGCAACCCAGGCATGTACCCTGGCTGAGAATCGAACCTGGGATACTTTGGTTCCCAGCCCGCACTCAATCCACTGAGCTATGCCAGCCAGGGCTAAGAAACATATATTAATTCAACCAAAATCTCTTCTCTGTGCTAGGAGCACCACCTCCATGTCTCACCACAGGCAAAAATAGAGTCTGGATTATACGCTCCCAAAGCCAGTTTCCTTCCTGATCTGATAACTTCTCACGCTGCCCTGTCATTGTAGCTTCATCTGTGCTCTTACCCATCCTCTAGAAGCTTTAAAATGGCAGCATCGTGATTTATTCATCACTATGTGTACAGAGCCATGAATACTTCCTTCCACATGGTAGTCACCAAGTAAATACCCTTGAGTAAATGAACAAGGCCAAGAGTAGACAGCATTTCTGAAAGCCATGTGGCATTCTCTTCTATTGACTTCCGATTCTCTAGCCTTACCTGCGCAGGTGTCATCCCCCAAGAAAGGGCAGGCAGAGGGAGCCTTTTTCTTATTGGTGGCCTGGAGAGCTCTGGCTCAGCCCAGGTGTTGGAGGTGTGAGCTCCCCCATCTCCTCCTCTAGGCAGTCACGCCACCCGATGGGCCGAAGAAATGAACTTGTACGTGAACAAGATTTATTAACAGCATGAACCTTCACTGGAATTAGTGTGAGAAGCCACAGCTTAGAATTTCCCCAGAAATTCTCAGACATGCCTGGATTTATATGCTGCTGCAAAAATAGATAAACAGACCAAAAAAAAAACCCACTCTCCCTTCCATTTTTACCTGTTCTCACTCCATGTAGGTTCCTACACAAACAAGATGGGTGCAGGCGCCTCTGAGTTACTGCATCCCGTAGGAGGAATGGCGACAGAACATTCTGGACTAGACATTTCATTTTGCACCTGCAAAATCTTTTCTTCCTCGTTGAATTCTTCCAAAGATTTTCAAATCTGTAATTTTTGTATAAATGAAATTCTACATAAATCTACATATCACTCTGTGTTCTGTCATACAGATTCCAATACATGTTACACTGATTCATCTAATTCACCCTTTCCTGAGTATTGTGGGTTTTCTCTTTGTGTACACAAGGCAAATTGTGTACTCGATTTTTTGTGTAGTCGATTTTTTTTAATATTTCAGTTTGATTGTTCTAATATGTTTGTCAATTTTGCTTTTACTAATTTGACTCCTCAAAGGTTCACAAATGCTAACCTAAGATAAAATCATCACCAGATGATATCAATTGAGACTATGGAAAGCTATGTGTATGCACATATGTCATATGTGCGTGCACACTGGAGTTGCCATAAATTTGTCAATGATCTTTTCTGTATAGGAGATTATCTTTCCTGCTCTTTAAAATTTGGTCCTAGCCCTGGCTGGCATAGCTCAGTGGATTGAGCGTGGGTTGGGAACCAAAGTGCCCCAGGTTCGATTCCCGGCCAGGGTACATGCCTGGGTTGCAGGCCATAACCCTCAGCAACCGCACATTGATGTCTCTTTCTCTCTCTCTCTCTCTCCCCCTCTCTTCCCTCCCTAAAAATAAATAAATAAAATCTTAAAAAAAATTTGGTCCTAACTTGTCCTCCCATTTATGTAATATAATTTTTTTTGTAGATGGGAGAATTTTTAAAAATATCTTTACTTGGAAAAATCAAATTTTGGCAATTGTATATCAACCTTTTTCTTTGTTCATTTGTTAAAATTGTGTTGATTTAGAAATCTCAAACTGGAAAGCCCTGACGATAATGTTACTATTTCATTCCAAGAACTGTAGAAATATTCCATCAGAGAGCTGAGGGGATGCTGTTCAATCATCTCACGGGCTGTCGTATCGTGCTGTTATCAGAGAGGGGACTGAAGCCCAGAGAGGGACCTCCATGCTCAGAGTGAGATGACAGTAAACTAGAAGCCGAGAGAGGACTTGAACCCGGGTCTCCTGGGTCAGTCACTCTTCCCCGCTGCTTCACACCGCCTCCTCATGTTCCTCAAACAAGAAGGTTACCTTGGCAGTAAACCCATAACGCAGTCATTCCGTCTTATTTATTCATGTGTAGAGCTGCATTCTCCAGGAATCTGAGAAGGTTCACATTCAATATTTCCAGGGTGAGAAAATTCACAAGTATCTGGCAAAGAGGCGCCTCTTTCCTTGGAACTAGATGCATAATTGAGAATTTCACACTTATTCATGCTTAATCTACAGCGCGCTTAGGAAAAGATTGTTTGGATCGGGATGGGTTCCCGTGTTGTTATGTGACTTCCCAACTGCAAGTGCATCCTGAGCCTCCACGGCGCTTCTAATTGCAAGTGTGGAACGATTTCCAGCTCAGCCACTTGCATTGTCCATGTTGAAAGCCTTAAAGGAGAAAAAAAAAAGAGTCATTTCCCTTCTGGGTGAATTTCAAAATCAAACATAATGTCATCACTTTTCCTCCTGTAATTTCCAGAAGGCCTGAGCAACCATGGAATTTTCAATCAGCTCCCTTCAAAAGGTTTCAGAAATAACACATTATAGACAAATTGAATAGAACTGCCACAGGGACTCAAAGGACAGATTGCATTTCTGAAGAAAAGATAAGATGGCACTAGTCTAAAAAATGTGATATCACATTATTCTCTCACTGCCAGTTTTAACTGGGCTTAAGAATTTGTTTCATGTCACAGCCAGCTTGTGTCGGGGGGTGGGTTTCATGGAACCTTAATGTTTACATTTAATCTAATCAACCCTGCAGCCTGGTGTTGGTCAAAGGCAACAGGGCTAAATGTCACATCAGCTGGGGTCTAGGACTGTGTTACCACGGCCCACTTGGTCTTCTTGAACCGGCACTACTGTCTGCAACTCTGTGCCTTCGTGCACTGGAAATGAGGGTTAAACATTCTGGCCTAACTCACAGGATCCTATGTTGATAAAATAATGTTAGATGTGGGAACATGCTTCACAATCTGAAACAACACCTGAATGCAAGGTAGCAGGTAGATTTCTAGGAATAAGAAAACTTATCCAGAGCTCACTAGGTGCCGGGTGTTTAAATGTTTTATGCATCCTAGCTCTTATTCCTCAAAATAACCCACTGAAACGGGGACCATTATTGTCCCGAGTTTATAAGTGAGGAAGCTGAGAATAGAAGGTGTAACGTAGCTTGTACAAAATTCTACAGCTGATGAGTGGTCTTGAGCCCAGGCAGTCTGGACCAGAGCCTGTTGCCTTAGCTGTTATGTTATATGGCTTCCAATAATGACATTGGTAATAATAATAATGATGATGATGATGATAATGATGATGATGGAAGGGAAGGGATGCCCAAATAGGAATGCCTCTTTAGACATATAAGGAAGAATGTATAAGTTGTTATAGGTTGAAGTGTGTCCCTCTAAAATTCACATGCTGAAATCCTAACCACCAATACTTCAGAATATGACATTACTTGGAAATAAAGTCATTGCAGATGTAATTAGTTAAGATGAGGGTAATACTGGAGTATTGTGGGACCCTAACCCAATATGGCTGGTCTCCTTATAAAAAGTACATATTTGGAGATGGACGCCTGAATAGAGAAGTCTTGGGAAGATTATTGGAGTTATGCTGTTAAATCTACACACACTTGTGCTTTAGCCAGAGGCCAAGGGGGTGATTAAATAATATATATTTTAAAATCCTGATTTCTGTAGTTCCTGGTTGTGAAGCAAGAAGACATCTTCCTTGGAATGCCTGAGCCCTGCACAGCAGGTGCTGAGGGTGAGCTGGTTTGTCCGGCAACCCATCTCTCTGTCTCAGAGATTGCCAAGCCAACTCAACCTCTAAGACACAGTGATTGAGCTTTTAATTTTTTAATTAAAGCTTTTTGCATTCCTTTGCAAACTCTAATCTAATCTCCTTTACCTGCTTTAATGAAGCGTAGCAAATGTAGCTACAGATTTCATTTCCTTTATCTGATTTCTAATATTGTTTTTTCTTCTTCTCCTCCTCCCTCTCCCCTCCCTCCTCCTCCCTCTTCTCTTCCTCCTCCTCCCTCTCTTCCTTCTCCATTCCTTCTCCTCTTCCTCCTCCTCCTCCATTTTTGCTTGTCCTATCTTGCCAAAATGTCTACTTAAATAATCTTTTGAAAGGCTTAACTTTTGGTTTACTTGATCACCTCTTATGTTTCTTTTCTTTTCTTTTTTTAAAGATTTTATTTATTTATTTTTAGAGAGGGAAGGGAGGGAGAAAAAGAGAGAAAGAGAGAAACATCAATGTGTGGTTGCTGGGGGCTGTGGCCTGCAACCCAGGCATGTACCCTGGCTGGGAATCAAACCTGCGACATTTTGGTTTGCAGCCCGAGCTCAATCCACTGAGCTATGCCAGCCAGGGCTATTTTCTTATTAATTTAGTTTTGTGCATTGTTTTCTTTACTTTCTCTGGTCTTATTTTGTGTCTGTTGTTGCTTTTCATTTAACTTATTCATACAAAATTCAGTCTTTTAAAATTTCCTGTATATGCATCTAGACTATACTTTAGCTAATCCCACAAGTTTTGATATTTAATTCTTCATTTCACTTATTTCTAATTACTTGTAAACACTTATATTTTCCAGTAGAGTACTTTCTGGTACCAATAAATTATTATCAAGTGCTTTTTTGTTTTCATCTGTTTTCAAATGTCACTTTTTTGTTGTTTTCTGGCAATATATTTCATTATGGTTAGAGAATATTGCCCCAAAGAGGTTATTTCTTAGGTATTTGTTGAGATTTTTGTGGCCAGTTTCTCTTCTTACTATTTTATTTTGATAAATCACTCATCACTGCATTTTCTTTTTCTTTTTTTTAAATTTATTTCTAGGTATTTCATTTTTTAAAAGATTTTATTTATTTATTTTTTAGAGAGGGAAAGGAGGGAGAAAGAGAGAGAGAGAGAGAAATATCAATGTGTGGCTGCTGGGGCCCATGGCCTGCAACCCAGGCATGTGCCCTGACTGGGAATCGAACCTGTGACACTTTGGTTCCAAAGTGGTTCCACTGAGCTACGTCGGCCAGGTCATCACTGCATTTTCAAAAGCAGCCTCTGAATCCAAAGTCATACAGTTGATTTTGTCTGCATTGTGCCTTTTCTGCTTTTCTAGACTACAGAGAAGTATCCTCAGTTAAAGCAGGAAGTCTGGCACGGCCCACCTGGTGTGCCCATTTCTGCGGCTTTCATGGTGTGTCTCTCCACTTCACCTGAAGACTGTAAGTTGATGACTTTCAAAATCTGTTCATTGGTTTATTATGAGCACTAGCCTTTGGGCATCTCATTTGCATGTTTTTTGTGCATTGTTGCTAGTGTTTAGGTCTTCATTTGCAAAGTTAAATATAATATTGGTCATTGGTTTTATCCTCTCCCATCCTGACATGCTTCATTGGATCAGAGTACAAAGGGAAAAATAAAAGTACAAAATATTTCTTGAGAAATAAATTTCCAGGAATGGGTCACTTGGCCGCTTTGTGAGGGCTTTTAGTGGAAGTGCTTGCAGTGTGAGTAATGCTAGACGTTCCGGTTGGGATCTGAGCTGTCGTAGTTTTGTCGTCTTACTGGAGGAGGGTGGAGTTTACTACTCAGTTTCAATGCAGCTGCAGAAGAGATATCATCTTAGAGACTTTCAGAAAATAGCCCAACCTTCGACAAAGAGACCAGTGATCTGAATGAGTCAGAAGCACAACTTTAAGAAAATTTAGTTCCAATTACAAAAAACATGAACATTTTAGTCCACTTTTAGACACTATTCTAGTTGCTAGGACTGTTGCAGTGAATCACATTTGTCAGGTGGGACATGAAAAATACAGAGGATGGAAGGGGCAGAGATTGATCGGGGGATGTTGTTTGAAATAGAATGGGCAGGAAAGTCCATATTGTAAAGGTGACATTGAATAGAGGCCTGAATACAATGAAATACAATGAAAAATCTGAACATGCTGAGAGATTCCAGAAAGTTCAATGCAAATGCATGAAAGCTCACTGCATTGGCTGTGATTGGCTCCATGTCTTTCTATAGCCAGCTCTGGGGCAAGGGCGTATCCATACCAGTCAGTCCCAGGTAGGAGGAGCAGATACGACAGTAAATGGCCAACCTAGCCTTTTCACACAGTGCCGGCACCTACCCTGTTCACTTTGTACATCCAGATTACTTTTGCAACATTTTGAAACACTCCAGCAAATGCGATGCTCACCCTGCTTCTCATGACTACTTCCTTGATCACTTCTTTCTTATTTATGCTAAAGCTAAAATTGCCTTTCATCCTTGTCCTCATCCAATCAGGTTGTTATCACAAAATACCAAAAACCGGGGGCTTAAAAACAACAGAAATCTATTTCTCACTATTGTGGGGGTTGGTAAGTCCAAGATCAAGGCACCTGCAAATTCAGTGTCTAATGAGTGCCCACTACCTGGTGGTCAAATGACCACCTCTTGGTCTTCCAGCTGTGTCCTCACAGGGCATGAGGAAGCTCTCTGGAGTTCTCTTTTATGAGGGCGCTAATCCCATTCATGAGGGCTCCACCCTCATGACTTAATGACCTTCTGAAGATCCCATCTCATTGGGTATTAGGTTTCAATATATAAATGGATTATAAATTTATGTGTAATTGTATCAATGCTTTTTTGCATCTATTAAAATTATTTTATGTTATTGATTAAAGACTATTTATACATAAATAACCAACAAAGGATTTGAATCCATAAGCTACATGAACCTCTACAAATCAAGAAAAAAGAGATAAAACAAGAAGAAAGAAACAAAATACAGAAATGATTACCTGGCAGACGGTGCTGATTGCATAGTCAATAGCCTTGTACCCCTCCTCACTTATTGAGAATACTTTGATTTTGTACTTGGGACTAATTTTATCAGCTTAGTATCAGTTCCCTTGTTTTATTTGGAATTTGTGGCATATGACATAGTTTTGGCCACCAAGCTACAAACAAAGATATCCTGAGGGTTTCTGAGAAAGTTTTGTTTTTCTGAAACAAGAGTTCTCCTGATTGCCTGAGACCACAGTGCTGTACTGGAGGTGCTGCAGCCAGCTTGCCACCATGAGGTGGGCGGTTGGCCATGCTAAGTGGGAAGAGCTCACCAGCTGAAGCTGTGTGGAACACTCATAGGATCATAGGTGTGGTCATCAGTTCTGGCCTGCCCTCCTCTGTGTTCTCTTTGTATACAAAACAAAACAAAATAAAACAAAATATTTAGGGTTTTTTGTTACTTTTATTAAAAGCATTTCTAACTGATAAAAGTAAAATTGGTAGCCTATAGAAGAGAAATCACAAATGGCCTATAGCTATATGTAAAAAGAAAGTTTTACTTCATCATGTCACTGGTAATTGGGAAAATGCAAATTAAAACTGGGAGATTATGATGGGAGATTATTCCGTGCCCAACAGATTTGTAAAACAGCGCCTATAGGACCATGCCAAGATTTGGCAAAGATGTCGAACAAAAGAAACTCTTACCCACAGCTTGGCTCGTGGGTATATAAATTGCTACAACTGGTGTGAGAAACACTTTGGCAAAATCTAGTAAACTCATCTAAGTATTCAAAAGAAAAAAGTCTAGAAACATTCTAAATGTCCACCAGCATAAAAGTGTATGTAAATTGTTATATAGTAACTCAAAAGACCAGGATGTAGGAGTGAAAGAGAGTGAGCCAAGTTCCACATATCCATATGCGATGGATATGCGATGGAAGAATCGCACTTGCAATCAGCAGCAAGAAAAGTAAATTACAGAATACATTCTGTATGACACAATTTACACAGCTCAAGAGTACTCGAAGCAGTAGTAAATTATGAAGAAATCCATGAGAGAGATTACCACCCAATTCAAGGTACTTATTACCTCTGTTGAGGGAAGAAGGATGCAACTAGTGTGGTAAATACAGAAGGCTCCCCTGGAATTAAATGCGGCTGGCAGATTTGTGGATATTCACTTTATTATACTCCGTAGCTCCTTGTACATCTTCTTAAATAATTTTATATCTCCTTGTATGTCTTTAATCATTTTTACTATTTTAATTAAAACACAGGAATACTTAAATATTACTGTAAAAACGGGTAGACATGCAGTACATCTGTGTGCATGTATTTATATGCACACACACAGTAATGTCAACAGTTGCCTTCACTTCACTTTTATCCTTCACGGTTTATTGGAAAATCATCTGTATCACTAACGGGTAGATGAACAAACAGAGGCTCAAGGTAGATAAGTGACCTTCCCAAGTCATAGTCTGGTAAACTGATCTTTTTTCTCCAGCCAAGGAACTTCCCTTGGCTCATGGGACTAACCACACGCCACCGTAATTTCCACGTCAACCTAGTGTGCACGCGAATACCCGAGAGCGTCCTCTTTGGCGCTGGTAGGACATCTGTGATGGTTTCTGCCCAAATGATGGGCAGTTTGTGTTGACATGGGCACAAGTGCTTTTTTGGCTTTGAAAGGTTGGCCAGCTGGTATTTGCCGCTTGCCCTGTTCAAGAGCTGCCTGCTGGACGCTCACCGAGTCCAAGGGGCACTGTCATTAGAGCCACTGTAGCCATTCATTACACGAGCTCGGACGTCGGTCCCTGGAAAACAAGAGGGAAGTAGCCGCAGCTGGTGCAGCTGGACAAATGGATCCCGATCAGAAAAGACTACTCCACACCTCTCCCTGGCCCCTAAGAACAGCCTTTGAAAATAACCTCCCCCCTACAACCAGAGGTTTTCTTGAGCTTTGGAACAGGCACATATGTATTCACTCGCTCACTTCTGTATTCATTTATCCTTACCCCCATTTGTCAAACAAATATTTATGGAGTTTCCCTTTGTGCTGGGAATGGTATCTGAGCCCAGTGTACCCCTTGTGAATAAACAGAAGTGGTTCCTGCTCTCATAGAGCTTACAAGACAGGGAGGATGGTAAATAAACAAGTGAAGTGTCTCTCCTTCTACTTATACAAAAGGTGGGAAGGAGGGTGGGAGGAGAAAATGACAAGGAGGATGTACTGTACTTCAATCAAGTCCTTCACAAGTCACCCTTTGAGAAAGAGGCAGAGAAGTCGAGCCTGAAAAAAGAGTTCTAGATGCCCTGAAATACTTGAGATTTTGTGGGGACAGGCTCTGTTTCAAGTTCTTCTTTGCCTTTCTAGAAAGTGCCACTTACTGTGAGACAGTTGAGGTCAGCTGGAGAACAGCTGGTCACGGCAGCGCCAAGTGTAAGGTTTATGGTCTGGAAAATCCAACTCTGTTGTTGACTCTAGGGCGACTCAGACCTTCCACTCTTCCAGGCACTCACCTGTAACTTCTCACCTGTAACTCAGAGCAGCGCTTCTCTGCCTGCACTGCGTTACCGACCACATGACAGAGGACATTCTCTGGTCCAACACAAGTGAGTGTGTGCGTAGGTTCAAAGTATGCACCCCCATTTCAACCCCAGCTCCCCTGAACCATTTGAGAAAATAAAGCAGAAGGCACATGAGTGAGAGAGACTTTATTACTCTTGAATCCACTTCGCTTTAAAGAATCCAGAGTGCGTCGTTCCTGTCGTGTGTACTATTACCAATGACAGAGTACTTATTGCACACGTGACGACTGGTTGTAGGACAGGTTTGCCGACACCACAGTTGAGAGCTCTGCTCTGCAGAACCCCGGGTCTTACTCCCGCTGGCATGAATGGGTGGAAGGCTCTATCCCCTCGTGCATTACTTTCTTAAACCCAGCACCTCACGGAAGAGTGAGCCAAGGTCCCCGGTTCCATAAGACGGCCCTCGTCCCACCCGCTCACGGCTGGCTGGGTGCCTCAGGCACACCTTGTCCACTGTACTGTCCACTCAACATCGGTGCTCTCATGCCGCCTTGCCTACCCTCTGTCCCTCAGCTGTGGACCCCTGGTGCTGACGTTTACGAAGATCCCCACCGTAACCCCACTCTAAGAGTTAAGGGCATCAGCGATAGTCTCTTAATACATCATTTATTCAAAACTATGTGTTGAACATGCGCTATCGTCTTCATCATCACCATCATCACCATCGTCACGTGTGAGGCTCCCGGGAGAGTGGGCATCAGCAGTGAACACAGACACTTTCCCTGCCTTCCTCCTGATCTAGAGGAGGTTTTAAAAATGGACACAACTTTGAAGGATAGGTGCAGAAGATGAGTTTTGTGAGTGAATACATGTTTGAGCTAAGTATTTTTAAAAAGTAGGTAATGCAACAATTAGCATTCATCCAAAGATGTGGGCAGCAATGGGAATGCCCTGTTTACAGGAAATCCCTCATAATTTTCAGCTGTTCTGCTGGGTTAGGCCTTTGTCGTCTGATCCGTCAAACCTGTGAAGCTCCGGGAGGTGTGTGTGTGTGTGTGTGTGTGTGTGTGTGTGTCTGTGTGTGTGGGCGCGCACGCACGCTGAGCTGTTTAGAGTTGGGGAAAGCACTCAATGAAAACAAAACCCAGCAAACTCACAGGTCGGTGAGTCCTTGGTTTTTACGCTCATTTTACGCATCAGTCCCCTGCATCTGCTCTGTACAATTCTAAATTAAATGACACCCGAGGATTTAGCCTGAGTTTCTTGTCACATCTTAATTCCTATTCCTTTTGTTGTTCTCAGCAAGGCTTCCCCCTTCAAATTTTCATCTGATTTTTATGGCCCTAAAATTTGATTTCTGACCCTGTTAGCGAATAAGGTTGTATTTCCAAAGCTGTAATCAAAGTGGTTGGACAGTTGCCTCATGCCAGAAAGCCACAAGCTCACAGTGCTCACACCTTCCATTTGCATTGTTCCGAAATTAAACACTTCAAAGACTTCTTAGATGCTTTGAAATCTTTCTGGCGTTATTAACTACTATTTTTAAATTATACAGTTTTTATTAAGATCATCTGTGGAAAGTGCCATGACATCACTTTACTACTCTGCAATTAACTTCAAAGGTTTTTCTTTATTGATCACTTTAAAAACGAATGCATTGATTTAGCTCTATTTACCAGAATTGAGCAAAATAGACATGATTTCTGTCCTCATAAACATGACACTGTAGTAAGGAAGAGAGAGTGTACAGAGACACACCAACATGTGACAAAGTGTAAAATAATTAAAAGTGCTACACACAAAGCTGAAGCAGGTGAAGGAATATAGAGGATGTTACTGAGGATGCAATGAGGATGTTATTTTAGGGATGACATTAAGGAGGACCACGTTATGGAGGTGACATTTAAGCAGAGATCCTAAATCTCATAGCGTATCCATTCTTAAATTTGTGTTAATTTCTCTTGGGAATGTTAACTGCAAATGAACCCTACTTACCCCGTGGAGAGGTTGGTTTTGCTAAAGTAAAATACCTCCACTTTTTTATACCTGGAGAAATATGACTTAGCAGCTGCTGTTTGCCAGGTACGGTTCCAATGATGAAAGTAGACAAGTTCCTTGCTCTCGTGGGACTTACATTCTAGTAGGAAAAGCGCAAAAGCTTTGGACAGTAAACAAATTATACCGAATGTTGTGTCAGATAAAGACTAGAGAGAAGCGGAAAGGAGGAGTGATGTGTGGAGTGCAAGGGGGTGGAAGCACCAGATTTAACTACGGAATCGAGACCGACTTCCCTGAGAACACACACTGAGGTGGGGTTTTGGGAAGAGCGTTCCTTGCCAAGGGAATAGAAGCTACAAGTTCCCGAGATGGAAAATGTGTACAGAGTTTGAAGAATACCAGAGAGGCCAGTGTGGCTGGTCAGAGTGAGTGAAGGCAGAGTTCAAAGGGAGAGGGTGGAGCAATAAGAAGGGCCCACATTTGCCAAATTTCATAGACCACTGTAAGAACTTTTATACTAAATTGAAACGGGGGGGGCATTTGGGGGGATTTGAGCAAAGGAGTAACTTCATATATTTTATCCAGCGATAGGCTTAAATCCGTATCAGGTTCTCCATTGTGGCTGGATATGAAGTTCGTTCCTTTATATTCTAACAGTATTCCTTTGGCTGCTGTGTTAATAAACATTGTCTGGGCAAGATTTTGGAAATCAGCAAGCTACTTCAATAATCCAGAAGATAATAGTATAGCGTCTTAGACCAGTCTGGCGACAATGGGATGGAGGAAGAGCTGGAGTTTGGACATCCAGAGTGCCCGTGGAGTTCTGAAGGTTGAACAAGCGGTAGGTCGCATGATAATTATTCTTACTGAGATGTGCACAGGTGCCGTACCACTGCAGTAATGCCATCAGCACATTTTCTGGCTTTGTCTACCCATGCATCTCTCCTTCTCCACTCTGAGTTCCTTGAGAACAGAGCATATATGGTTTATCTTTGTAGCCCCAGTACTCTGCTGCCCTCAGTACTCCAATATTGATTGGAAGTCGTTTCACCCAACTTTTATGCATTGATTCTTTCCCAGCCCTGAGGGCTACACAGAGCAAGCCTGATTTCTCTTCCACATAAGAGTCCTTCAGGTAATTGAAGCTAGCTCTTCCCTGTCATTCTGCACATGTCTAAAATACTCGGGGCAGATGGAGGTGACTGTCTAATAGGCTGGAGGGGTCTACTGAAATTGGATTCAGTTTTGAGGGCCATTTTCCACCACACAAAGGAGACCACAATATACTCCTTGCCTAGCCCCGTACATACAAACATTGGAAGGCTGGGTTAAACGGGAATGAAAATAAAGAAAGGAAAATTAAGGAGGACAATTGTCCTATTCAACAACCTGGATTCTTCCCACTGAAGCTCCCTTTCTCCTGTAAATAAACAGGCAGCGCCCTGGCTGGCATAGCTCAGTGGATTGAGCTTGGGCTCCGAACCAAAGTGTCACAGGTTCGATTCCCAGTCAGGGCACATGCCTGGGTTGCAGGACATGGCCCCCAGCAACCGCACATTGATGTTTCTCTCTCTCTATCTCCTTCCCTTCCCTCTCTAAAAATAAATAAATAAAATCTTTAAAAAATAAAAAAATACCTGGCTGACGTAGCTCAATGGATTGAGCGCGGACTGGGAACCAAAGTGTCCCAGGTTCGATTCCCAGTCAGGGTACATGCCTGGGTTGCAGGCCATAACCCCCAGCAACCGCACATTGATGTCTCTCTCTCTCTCTCTCTCTCTCTCTCCCCCTCTCCCCCCTCCACCTCCCTCCCTCCCTCCCTTCCCTCTCTAAAAATAAATAAATAAAATCTTTAAAAAATATATAAAAAAATAAAAAAATAAACAGGCAGCTTTTATGTTCTTCAAGGAAGGTTTCCTGCCTCAGCAGCAGCAGCAGATCTACCTGGTGGCTCCAGTGACTCCGTGTCATCTCCACCGCAAGTGGGCGGGGCTGGGGGAAGACTCACCTCAGAGCCACTAGCACACAGACCCAGGCTGGTTCCCTCTCCCCGGCCTCACTTCCTCAAGGGGGAGAAGGTGGTGATCTCGGGATTAACAGCTACAACCGCTTTATCATCAAGTTCTGATTGTTCTAACTCTGCATACTTTATGAAACACTTGCATGTGAATTAATTCACTGAATACGCACAGCAGATTTGCAAAAAATATTTTGTTTTCCCCATTCGATGTGCTGAAGATGCAAAGATTTTTTTTTACAAAGAGTTGCTTTGAATTGTTTTCTTGTGACCTGACTCTGGGGAAAGTAAAGAATGGGAAAATTTGAGTCTCGTCTGCAGATTCCAGGAGGGCAAGAAAGGCTTTAGTTCAGGACATCCAGGGCCAGGATTATTAGTCAGAATAAAATAATATTTGAAAAAAAAGAAATGAAAGGGGCCTAATTGTTTCTTATCAGAGGTCTGGTCATTGCCCATGATCATCCCAAATTCGAATTCACAAACTTATATTGAATAGGACTCTGGGATGGGTACATATGTTCCGCATTAGGAGAATTGCATTGTTGTTGTTTGAATCTTTTTTTTAAAGATTTTATTTATTTATTTTTAGGGAGGGAAGGGAGGGAGGGAGAGAGACAGAAAGAGAGAGAGAGAGAGAGAGAGAGAGACATTAATGTGCGGTTGCTGGGGGTTATGGCCTGCAACCCAGGAATGTACCCTGTCTGGGAATCGAACCTGGGACACTTTGGTTCCCAGCCCATGCTCAATCCACTGAGCTACGCCAGCCAGTGTTGTTTGAATCTTAATGCTAATTGTATTTGCTTCAATGGGCAGTATAGACCTCACAAGTCTTTCCAATCTTCTTTTCTCCTTTTCAGAAGCAGTCAACATTTTATCTCTTGGTACCTCTCCGGAAGTTCTGTGGGTATTCTGTGTTTAAATATAAGGTACATGAATGAAATAGAATTTAATAAGTTAGGATTTATTGGTGAGTAATCCCATTAATCAGTGCAATCTACAATTAAATCACTTTCCTCAAGCCCTGATCAGCTCTTATCTTCCAAACATAACCATCCAAACCATACGTAAAATTGTAACACCTACATTTTTTTCACTACGTATATCTCTAATTCCCTTTACCCTACACTTCTTTATATTTTCACATAATATTTATTATCTTATTATGTATTAAATATAAAAAGAATATAGAAATTCTCTTGATCATTCAAAAACGTAAAATCTTGAGGTCAAGATTGTTGTTGGCTTATGTATTCCGAACACTTAGAACACTATCTGGCACACGATAGGAGCCCAGGCTTTTGTTAAATTCAGTTGAAAGATTATAATTATCTACAACACGTGATACACTGTGGCAAGTGCTGGGGGAGACAAGAAGATGAAGAGGTGCAGAAGGTTCTGGTCACGGAAGAAGACACTGAGGATGCAGTTGGGACTGAAAGATGTCTATTGAAAATAAACTCCTACCACAGGAAGGTGGAAGACGTGGAAGGGAGCAGGGGGAGAAGGTGGCCTGCCACGCCCACCCAGCAAAACCTCAGCAGCCGAGCAGGGTGCTCCAGAGCCATTTCGCCCGTCGGAGTTATCCTGCACCGAAAGTGGCCAGGACATTCCCCCGCCTCGGCCAGTCCCCAGAGGCACTCTGTGCTGCACAGGAGGTCCTGTTCTGAAGGGAGATCTTGGGAGTACATACACCTCCTTGTCTAGCAGCGGAAGGCGTATTCAGAGTCTTCAAATACCCACAATTGCCAACGATAACTTTTGCATTGCAGATTTAGAATGTCTTTCCACCAAAAAGACTGAGGAAAAGAGAGGGAGCCTGGGAGGCCAGTTCCGTGACCAGGGAACTACGGAAGCGGCCTGAACGAGGAGCAGGGCAGTGATGCTCCCTTGCTACGCATGCGCGCCTGCTCACGTCATCGGCTTCAACCCTTCTTTCAGTTTGCATCTGCTCGCTCATCATAGGCAGCGTTACCCTTTCTGGCTCCGTGACTTTGTGGACAACTCTAAGACGGTACCTGCGGAAGCCCCAGCAGCAACCTCGTGTAGGTCTAATATAATAACAACAGTAATGCGGGCCCATGTTTCACGTGCAGTTTGGGTGCCTCCCATTGCAGCAGCACACGAAAGCAAACAACGGTGCTCACGCAGGGATTACTGGATAGCTCCTAGCTGTTGCCTTTTTCTTCTGGCAATTTACAGTGTCCACAGAGACAGAAGGGCGAAGCGCACGGCGAGGGAACTACCAGACAGGGAGAGAGATGCACTTCATTAGAATGTGTCATGGAGTAATAAGTCATCAATGACAATGAATCAGATGTTAATCACTTACTAAATATCAGCAAAACGTTTCCATGAATCATCTCATTGAATCCCCGTCTGAACCCTGACTGGTAAGAACTGTGAACATTCATTTTTTTAGGTGAGGATATTGGGGTTTGGAGAGTTCGATCAATCGTCTAAGGTCACAAAGCAAATAAATGGCAAAGCCAGGATTGAGACCTCTGACCACCCGACTGCAGAAATGTGAGCCTTTAACACTTGCTCAACCCAAGGACCAGGGGGAAAGGCAGCCTCTTCAGCAATGCAGAGGTGGCACTGGCCGTGGGAGACAGATGAAAGGTCAACTCAGGCCTCTCATGGAAATAAAACTAGTTCAATTATAGCGCCATAACACGGCTTCTTGGTTTCAAGTGG
The DNA here is from genome assembly GCF_004126475.2 of Phyllostomus discolor. NCBI lineage: Eukaryota > Metazoa > Chordata > Mammalia > Chiroptera > Phyllostomidae > Phyllostomus > Phyllostomus discolor. The sequence goes on from NC_040909.2 coordinate 133,393,624, forward strand.
GACGGATTCTGTAGAGCTCCTTTCACTAGATCAAGACCCGAAAGCTACTAAATGTATTAAGTTAACCTGTGATGACGGCATTAAAAACAACATTCAAAACAATGGATTAAGCCAACAGGAATATACTTATTTATCTTGAAATGTTTCCTACAGATCTAGAAAAATCTCCAGGACATTCAAGCCCACAAAGATCCCAGTATCCTTCAGCGAGCACCGTCTGGGAATTAAGGCATCCCCAATGGCCAAAGCTGAGCACAAGGCTACTTCTCACCAGCAGTTATGCACGTTAGCCTGAAAGAATGCATCTTACTTCTGACACCTCTTTGTTCAAGGCTGGTCACGTGACTTGGTCTAACTACGAGCAGGTGGAGAAGTGGACATCTCCCATGGACCAGGAAGAACTGGAGAACAAAATATGAGGGAATAATAGAAACCTCTACCACACCAAGTCTTAGAGCATCTCTAATAAATTTAAGCTTGCATTAAATGCTCCCCTAGTGATTTGTGATGTCATCATTTTCAAGTGCTGTAGCATCAGTTTATACTAACTGAGCATTTTAGCTTTAAGGTCCTTTCGTATATGTCATGTCATTGAACTCCTTCAACAAACAACCCTATGGGGGGAAACAGTACCCACCACAAGCTATACCTTCTTCACTAATCTCTGAGCTCCTTTGAGGCAGATCATTTTGGGGTCTCCTCCTAACCTAGCCTCTAGCTCTCAGTAGGTATTCATCAACTGTTCAGTGAATCTGGGCCCTTCGTACCTTAAGAAACAGAGATATGTAACAGCTGAGTGACTTGTCCAGACTCACCAAATCTAGGATTTGAACTCAAGTCACCTGACTCCAAGTCCTCCACATGCACTGCCTCTGACATTGTTCAGGTTTGGGGAGCTGGGTTTTGGCTGCATCCTAATTGGGATGTATGATGCCCTTCACCGGGGCCAAGATTAACGCATCCATCAAGCCTCCAGACCAGCCTGAGACGTCAGGCCACTCGAGCATGACAATGATTGCCATGGTGAGCGAGGCGGCTGGGAGCAAAGACATGGGACAACAGGACTCAGGGCGCCTGGCCCCTTCCGGGCAGGCACTGATGGATGGCGCTGCTGAGAGGCCGCAGATGTGCTGAGATGTTGGGACCACCGGCTTTGTCCGTCAAGGGGCCAGGCCTGCTGCGTTGCTCCTCTGCTGCTATTCACACGTTTGCTACTTCTAAGGCTCTAGTTTACCCGAATGTAACAACTTGGGAACTAAATCCTGAGAAACAGAAGCTTCTGCTTAATTACTGATTTAACATAATTATCCCCTTTCCTAGGAAAACTGACCGTGTAAAAGAGTTGACTGGCATTCAAGGTACAAGAGAATGAATCTTCTATTAATTTTGCGAAACCAGAGCAATTTCTCCAGTGGCTAGTGGCAGTGGGGTCATATTCTGAAGACCCAAATTGACCACATGGTTTGAAACATGTTCAAGTCTTTCTGGGAAAGGAATTCTAAGTTCTTGGGAGTCAACGAAGGGAAATGTGTTCTGGATCCATGAGTTATCTTGTGCCAATTCATCTCGCTGTCAGAGCTCAATGTACATGACATGCTGTATGTAGCCCAAGAGATTCAATTCCGGTTCCTCACCTCGGCATGCTTCACAGAGGCAAGCTCTAGCAAGCATAACTTGCTTTGGTGGTGCCTTGTGGAAAAGCCCAAGATAACATAAGGTGAAACAAATGAGTTTCTCACTTGAAAGCAGTCCAGAGTCGGCAGACCAGGACCATGGGCATCACTGCAAGATCCTGGCAGAACCTGCATCCAGAAACTCTCACATGTCCACTCTCCCCGTGAACCTGGACACCGTCAGTGTGAATCTCGCTATGCACTTTGTACCTCTTTTTTTATAATTTTTTAAAGATTTTATTTTTTTTTTATTTATTTTTAAGAGGAAAGGGAGGGAGAAAGAGAGAGAAACATCAATGTGTGGTTGCTGGGGGCCGTGGCCTGCAACCCAGGCATGTGCCCTGACTGGGAATCAAACCTGCGACACTTTGGTTCCCAGCCCGCGCTCAGTCCACTGAGCTATGCCAGCCAGGGCCACTTTGTACCTCTTGCTGTCAGCCCCACAAGAAGACAAGGCTGCCAGGACTTCATCCATCTCTGGACTCCTCTGTTCTGTACAAACTGTGTCCATGCCCTTTTGGGACCCATCTTCCATCCCATCTCTATCACAGGAGCCCTTCCATGAGCCCAGGGGAACTTAGGGTCTGTCATCGACAAAATCCCCCAGTAAAGAAGGTTCAAGTTGGGTAATGAGCTGAAATGCAAAACCTAAAACCACAAAACCTCTAGATGAAAGCATGGGAGAGGATATTTTTCATCTCGGATTAAGCAAAACTCCTTAGATATAACACCAAAAGTACAATCCATATAAGAAAACACCAATTGATTAAATGTGATTAAAATCAAGAACTTCTGCTTGTTGATAAACACTATTAAGATGATGGAAATACAAGCGAGACTGGGAGAAAATATTTGAAAATATAAAAAAACTCTTAAAATTTTATAATAAAAAAGAAATGACCCAATCTAAATATATATATATATGTATATATACATACACACACACACACATACAAAAGATGTAAACAGACACTGTGCATTAAAAATGTTGAACATTATTAGCTATTAGTGAAATGCAACATAAGCCACAGTGAGACATTACCAGCCACCTATTAGAATAGCTAAAATATATGATAACGCCATATGCTGACAAGGATGTGCATAAATGAAACTGTCACATATCTTTCATAGGAATACAAAATAGGATGGCCTCTAGGAAAAACGTTTGGTAGTTTCTTATACAGCACATATGAGGATCACACAACTCCAATTCACTCTGGAATGTTCAAAAAAGAGAAATGAAAACTTTTATTTACATGAAACTTCTATGTTTATATTTGTAGTGGCTTTGTTACTGATAGCTAGGTATTGCAACTACCTAAGTGGTCTTTGGCTGATGACCAGGTAAATGAACCGTGGTACAGCCATACAATGGAATCCTATTCGCCAAGCGGGAGGAAAAAACAACGTGCAAGCACGTGGAAGGTCCTTAAATGAATTACACGGAGTGAAAAAACAGGACACAAAAGTCTGCATAGCGTGTGCCTCCTATGGTCACTGGGTTGGTGTGGAGGAGCTGACTACAGAGGGTGGGGGGCGGGTTTGGGGAGGGGATGGACATGCACTGTCTCTTCATGTTTTGACTTTGATGGTGCTTACATGACCATACACAATTCTAAAAACCTGCCTAACACTAAAGAAAGGGAGAATTCACTGCATGAAAAGTATACCTGAGTATAAAAATTTGGTAAAAATTGTTTAAATATCATTCCACAAGGTTTTTATAGACTAAATCATAGAACAATGAATATATGTATCATTACAGCCTTTAACCTAGCGGAGAGCCCCACTCCATGCTGATTTATTTAAACTGGTGGGGAGCCCCACGCGGTGGGGGTCTGGGGATGAGTGGGCAGCAGACACGGACCTTCACCCGTCCTAAGCGTGATGGTGCAGCGAGGTTGCACTGTTAGTTGACAGTAGACTGTTATGGCTGTTGTGTTTCCATTTTTCAATTGTGTGGGGTTCGTTTATGTTTATGTAAAATTCTAAGACTACTTCTGCCCCAGAAATATTTACTGTTACATAAATATCCCTTTACTGCTTTATAAAATCTTAAGTTGTGGACATTTGAAAATAATGGAAGGGTTTATGAGCTATTTGAATCAGCGGCACTGAACTTATATTGGTAATCACCTCCAATTTTCCAGCGTGATCCCCGTAGGCCAACAGTGGGTCTGATAAAATGAGGACTGCACAGTCCTTTTTTTTTTCTATAAAGGGCATCAGAAACTCTGAAAAAGAAAAAAAAAACAGTGCAGGCTGAAGCTGTCTTCCTTTTATCCATTCTGCAGTGCCGAAAGCTAGCTCTGTCCTATCTTCTCAGAAACATAAATGTTTCCATAGTCTTTGCTCTGTGAGACAGCAGCAAGACCCTTCTCCCTGTGACTACATGTTATGTAGAACACGCCATCTCGAAAAACGTTTGTATTACGAAACCATTCTTTCTAGAGGACCTGCTCTCTATGTGGGGTCCCACTGCTGGTGAGGTTGCCTGCCCCGGGTGTCCCTCCACATAAAAATGTGTGGGAATTCTTGAATTAAACAGGCCACAATGCCAGCAAAAGATTTTTTGAGAGTGCCTGAAGTCACCATCTGAAAACAAGTATGTTACATGAATCGATTGTAGTAACCCTTAAAGGAATACTCCATATCTGGTTGGGAATAGAGAAAATAAACATTTGATAAAGAGCAGGCTTTTGGGCCAGATTTCTTCAATCCCTACACTTCTATTTACTAGTCGTGTAACTTTGGACAAATTACTTAATATCTATTATCTATCTATCTATCCATCCATCATCTATTGTATGTCATTATGCATATGCATTATGCACAAATACATCCATACCATCTTTCTTTTGGTTAACATTTCATTTTCAAGGTCAAACACTGAGCTGGTGAAAAGGGGGGGTACTTAAGAGTGCTTAAGGCATCGATAAGGAGTGGCTGCTCTGGAATGCAAGCCGTCGGACATCATTCATGGTGCGAGCGCCTTAAGGATTAACATCCGTTACTGTGTATTTTTGTGACACGTACAGAAAAACAGCCCGCCGCCCTGACAGCTCTCTGAGAAGAACAGTAGATCAAAGTGACACACAGTGCTCATTTTTGACAGGCTGCTAGGGCTTGCAAAGCTCCGTGAGGTATATATTCATAACTGGGTTGAAAAAGGAACCTGTGGCTGCATTCTAAGTGCTTGACAAAGACAGAGCAAGGGAAGATACAATCATCTTATAATATGAATAAGCACCATGCAGTTACCATTTACTATGCATCAGGCGCTAGGTCAAACAATACACATGCATTATGGTTCTCTGATATTTGACAACACCCGGAAGTGAAGGTATTATTATTATTCTACCAAATGAAGAAACGGAATTCCAGAGAGTTCCAAAAATTATCCCAATGGAGATAACATTCAAGTACAGATCTGGGTTCCTACAGCTTTTGCTCTTAGGCCACGACCCTGTATGCTCCCTCATTCGCATCGATGGTGTTTCTCCACTGCACCAGGGACTTCACATCAATGATGTCAGGACTCCCCTCAGCCACCCTGTGCTCAGGGATGAGAGCGCTGGTGCTCAGGGATGAGAGCACTGGTGCTCAGCAATAAAGAGAGGCTTTTCCAGACCCACAGAGCTAGTCGCTGGTAGAGGCCAATCCAACCACAAGCAAGGCCGTTCCACATCCCCAATGCTTCCCACTGCCCCATGTTATTGACTAAGTTCCTAAACAATGCGGCTAGCTCATCCTTGAGAACCTTCCATGGATTCTTCCCATGCCACAGCTTGTTTGATATATAAAATAACATGGGCATGAATGAATAGTATTAGATCAATATTAGCTAATAACCCCAATAACGACTCACCAGCATTGAAAAAACACCATGCTTTCTCTCCAACCCTACATGTTATCAGTACGATCCTCAGTGTCCAGGCAAGGACCATTTTTAAATCTCTAAGCATTTCTGAACTCAGATGTGATGGTAGAGAGTCAAGCTGTTATTTTGCCCTGGAAAATCGGCTCCAATGCTTGGGAAAACATGCTGGCCAGCGGAAGGTCCACAGACAGCGGTATAGAAGGCGACCTGTTTTTTCCTGAGTCCTTGCACATGTTTGCCCCCAAATTTCATACCTCTGCCAGGGGAAGACCGAGAGGATGGAGGTAAGAAACATGCTGTTACCGTTTGTGCTTGAACAGCTCGATGCGGTGGAGAAGACCTCAGGATATCAAACTAAGTCGCCAGAAGAGCCCACACGAATGTTAACCTCTTAAGGACACCGCCTCATGCTGGTGATAATGCGGGCAAATGAGCTCTTTGATCAATTACTGGTGGGTGTAACACTGCTGATGGCCTTGGGGAAATCAATTTGGCAACGCATAGGAAGAGCCTTCAGAATATTTTTATTTATTGGCACAGAAATTCCTTTCAGAAATCTCCCTTAAGGAACTATTTCCAGATAGCAATCCCTTAATGTGCCCAAATCTGGCACGGTGGTCACGGGGTGCTGGGGTCATGCGTGATGGACAGATGCAAACAGACGAGGACAAAAGCTGCGGATACTTTCAATGTGGGTGAAAGGTACAACTTAGGACAAAATAGCTCTGCAGAGGAGCGGTACAGCCACATCTGAATGGGAAGAGTTTGTTTTTCTGGCCTTGCCAGGGCCCCACAGATTGTGAGGGAGAACACTTCGAAAGAAGGGCTTGCCGTTCTCCCCGGGCCTGGGAGGTATTTTGCTGGGTCCTTCCAGCCACCCGGGAGCCTCTGGCTACAAGGCTTGCTGCTCCCCAGAGGAAAGTGGCTGTGATACTCTAACACATGGGTGACGTTTGTGGCAAAACTGAGTATATCAAATGTGCATGTCCCTCAAAATATCCATTGCGGCTCATTCAAACACCTACACAGAGCCCATGACATGGAATAGTCATAAACTGAAAGGTAAGGAATTGCTGGTGTTGGTCATATTTAAGCCACCAAAGTGGCAGTGCCACATGGCTCAGTCTGATAAATAATGCCACCTGTGCTCAACAAAACAGTATATAAACACTAAGAATGTGTGTGTAAAGATTTTTAAAAAGATTTTATTTATTTATTTTTAGAGAGGGGAAGGGAGGAAGATAGAGAGGGAGAGGAACATCAATGTGTGGCTGCTCTTTGCACACCCCCTACTGGGGACGTGATCTGCAACCCAGGCATGTGCCCTGAGTGGGAATCGAACTGGCAACATTTTGGTTCCCAGCCCATGCTCAATCCATTGAGCTACACCAGCCAGGGCTAAAGATTTTATAAATAACATGAAAAGTGCTTTTATTACAATATTAACTTTAAGACAGGGCTGAAATACCGTGACTGAAATATAGTCGCAGGCATGTAAATAAGGATGCCTGGAACAACCTGGACATGAAATACATATTTTCCAGCCCTCTTTCTCCTGCCCCTTCATCTCTTCCCACCCTCAAAAACGAAAATACAGATAAACCAATAAACCAACTAAAAAATACTGAACTGGAAAATGGTTCACCTGGCTTTTAGTTTCAGCAGTGCCTTTAACTCTCTGGAGCTGTCTGGAACTTTCTGGAACTCTCTGGAAGAAGACCCTTTCCGATCTGTCCATGATTGGGCTCAGTGCCCCAGCTGCCAAATAAGACAAGGGATTCTAGATGGCACCTTAGGGCCCTAGAGCGATATGACTTCGTTTAAAAAGAAAATCAACATAATTGGGACACAGGAGTCTCTACTTTGGTAAGCTATTCCTTTGTTAGGCGCAGAAAGACAAACACAGGCCTTGTTAAACGTCACACAATCGTTGGAAAGATAAGGCTGGCTTGCCCTTATCTTCCCAACTCAATTTTTCTAACCTATTCAGATTTACCAGCCTATTTCATTATTCAATTTTAAAAATGTTCTTTAATTCTCATTTAAAATTGCTTAGTTGAATGGGAATCTCGATTCTCAATGAGGCAAAAAGCCAGTGGATTTTCTTGAAGTCAAGATAACAAGAGTTGGGTTTTTTTGGCATGGAAACTACTCTTTTTAAACTATTTTTCTTCTTATTTTCTTGGAATTTGGGTGCTACAAACAAGATTTGTAATAATTGGATACATTCCAAACCAAATTCAATACTCCTGTCAGAAAGAAAGGTCATCCAAAATATGTCACACACTTAAAATAAATGTGTCAAAAAAAAAAACCAATTTTATTTACATTGCAAAACATAACAAAAACTGAAAGCCTTTGTTAGGATAGCCATTTCAAATGTTCAATTTAAATATGTTTTAATATATAATTTTTCCTTGACATGCTCTCATGTCATGAGAATCCTTCCCTTTGGAAGGAAGGAATATCATGTATTTCCTTCCTCTTGAGTTTGCATTCCAAAGGAGTGAGCCTCTGTTTACAATCTTTTTCTCAACTGATCAATATTCCAAAGGTGAAGTGGAAGCTGACCGATTCATGCTTTCCTATCTATCTTGCCTACAGTGAAAAATAAAAAAATTAAACTACATCAATCCTGAAATACCATGTTGACATTCAACAGCATCCAAATCAATTCCCCCATATTTTAAAGTGAATTTATAATTAGTATATAGAGTTTTAATGAATTTATTATTTTAACCAATATTTAAGCAACACGATCTACATAGTATTGTACTGGACTCGATAGTCAATAGCCAGCTTTATCTAGCAGGCAAAATAGATTTTAATAGTGTAATTACAAAAACGATCATCACAAAGGGTGTGCATGATGTCGTAGTAACGTCCCCTTGTCCAGGGGAGGAACAGGGCTGTCCAGATCACTTCGGGAACCATGTGACTTTTCAGCTAAGACCGGAAGAATTAGCAGAAGGAACTTGGACCCCGTTCTCCCACACAAGGACCAAGAAACACACAGAACTATAGAGGTGGAAAGGCATTCAGGGTTTAATCAGTCTGAGACTCTGATTTGATCCTTGAGGCAGAAGAGTGTGAGATGTATTGGTAGGTTTTTACCCCCAACATACTCACCATTCAACAATGGTGATCAATAGGACAATTTCTTAAACTTGCTGGGTCTGTTTTAATTATCTATTGCTAACAAGTCATCCCAGTTTGCTTGAAATATCCAGGTGTTAGCGCTGAAATGTCTGCGTCCTGAAAAAAACCCTAAAACTAAAAAAAGGAAGAGTTGGTCACCTGCTAACAAATCACCCCCATACCTCATAGCTACCAATATCAATTCATCATTATCTCTCACATTCCGGTGGGTTGTCTGGGGTACACTGGGGGGTTCTTGCTCGTATTCTCTTGTTCGGTTGTGATTCAACAGTAGCTACAGCTTGTCAGAACGTGGCAACAGTTTTATCTCTGTGTTGCTCAGGAAATGCCCGAAATAAGAGCTCCTGTCACTCTCTGGTCACTGTGACCTCCCAGAAGAACACCCTGGTTAAGGTCCTTCAACCAGTGTGGTAGAGTATGAGAGAAATAGACCAGTGGACCAAACCTTTCAGATTTCAGATTACCCATGATAGTGGTCACTGGGTCTAAACTCTTTTCAAAATATCTGCTGGTCTCTTTGGATCCCCGGGTACAATTCTTTTGATGACATGATTCCCGGTCCCTGTACTGGCCTTACCTGTTAGCCACCTTCCGTCTTATTTTTCTCACTGTTGCCTTCAATTTCTTTTTCTCTAGAAGAAAACATAAGTCCTAAACTTAACCTTGGTCTTAGAGAGGATTTTATGAATTTGACCTCAAAGACAAGGGAAGTAAAAGCAAAAATAAATGAGTGGGACTCTATCCAACTAAAAAGCTTCTGCTCAGCAGAAGAAACTGCCAACAAAACAAAGGCAGCCAAGGGGATGGGAGAAGATGTTTGCAAACAACAGCTGTGACAAGGAGCTAATATCCAAAACATGGACAATCACCTTCAGCGTGAATCTCTCTCCGTTGCAGAATCAATGACAGCCCTATCTATACACATGCCAGCAATCCTACCCACATCACTCTAGTCCAACTTACCTAATTCTTAGTTTCTTATGATTACCCTATAGATTCTTGAGCATGACTAAATCATAGGTAATATTTACAAATATTTCCTGTGCTCTAAGGCACCTTTCCAAGCATGTCACATAACTTACTATCTTATTTCACTTGAACAAGAACCTTATGAGGTAAGTGCAGTCGATTCTTATTATTCGTGGTAGTTACGTCCCAGAAGGTCGATTCTCATTATTCAGGGCAGCTGTTAATCACTGAATTAGAGGATCCTCTCATTTGCTGCTTCTGGGGGAAATACAAGATGAGGTTCCTGTGAGTCTCTGCTTACAATATTTTTCTCAACCAATCAATATCTAACCTTGTTTCATGTGTATTTCTGTTTCAAGAGACCTCCTTTAATGTTTATCGTTGGTTCATTGACATTGAAGTCACGGTGAACGGCACTACAATTCGTGCTTTGAATGAAGCTTCTCTAACACACTTGATTTCTCCGGAAGGCACAGCACAGCTTGATAGGACCATGGTTCCTTGAACTCAGGAACAGCAGCCAGCACTTCAGCACTACAGTCGGGGACCACTTTGAACTGTGAACTCACCTACAGGAAAGCACACCAGTGCAAAAACCAGGGCACTGGACAGACCACAAAAAGGACATTTGTTTACACTCTGAGAGCTGAACCAGGGAGCCAGAGCATGGCCAGTTCAACCTCAGCTGGGAACAGGCAGATCAGGTGACTCAAAGTTTTCACCTCCCTGCACGTGTCCGTGAACGATGGCAAGCAAAAGCACCAGCAGCACAGCTCAGGAAGTTACAAATACGTTTTTCACGGAGTAATTCATTTTCTCAGTGTGATGTTGCTCTGCATAACACAGTCAGAACTCAAACTCTACCATTCGGACTCCAGAGCTAAGCTCTTCACCACTGTGCCATCTCCCATGATGCGGTACTTTTGACTGAATGCCACCCAGATCAATCCGCAATAATGAGGTGTAATAAAGAAATGTAATACCTCAGCAGCTTACAGCAACAGACATTGATTTTTCTTGCTGCCAGGCCTGTAGGTTGGCTGGGATTCTGATGCCGATCCCATTTGTTGAGGGTTAGCTAGACTTGCATTAGGATACAGTTTGGGTTCGTGTCCACTCCATTCTCCATTTACCTGAACAGGTGGCTAGTCAGACCTTGTTCTTATCACAAATAGCAGAAACCCAAGAGTCCACAGTGTTTACCACAGCGTATTTACCACAGCATTGACAAGTCCCATGATGACAAGTCCATTAATATTCAAAGTAAGTCCCATGACCAAACCCAACATCTATGGTTTTATCTACTCTAATAACAGCTACTGATACTGGCAAAGTCACATGGCACAGAGTGAAGATGCGTGGTTTTAAAAAGAAAGAAGAAAAGAATAGAAACAAAGACCCACTCTTTCACAGTATCACGGGCCAGATTAACAAGCATTGTACTTTTGCCACGGTCTTCACTTCTGTTTTAAGGAGACAAAACAAGCATCCACCCTAAGCCCCTTACTTCAGCCACACTCACTCTTGTGGTTTATTTTGGTCCTGCGCTGGAATGGGACACTTCTTGCCCTGAGGATGCTCTAGGCGGTGGGATCTTGAAGTTCCATACAAAAAAGTATAAGCATCCTGAAGGTACTGTGTCAGTTGCATGGACCTGAACAGAATTGGAAAAAAATCTAAGTCATGCCAAAGTTAAGAATAACAGGCTGTCCATATATATGTGACAATTCAAAGGGAAGGGCAGTTTCCCCTGGACTGTGTGGATGGCCCAGCCTCCAGCTGCAGTGGCTGTTTGGATGGTCCCGGGGCACAGCTTGTGTGAGTCCAAAGGCTCCCGGAAACTGGCCCGAAGCTGACCACCCAGAATCCAGCCCTTTGGCCTCGGGCCAGCCGACGGCCCTTCCTTCCCTCCCCTCCTGGCTTTTACTCACCATCTTTCTTAACTCCCCTGCCACCACCTGATTCTTACCTGACTCCCGCCAGGAACTCCTGACCCTGTCGTCTACCCACTCCCTTGCATCCCGTACCCCATTCCTATCTCCTTTGTGGTCCCTTGCCTTCTTTGTTGGATTTTCACCTTTTCTCCTTCAGGACTTGTTTTGTCTTCCCCTCCTGGTGGGGAGAGGAAAACCCATCCCTCCATGCTTTCCTTATTTTTTTTAAAGATTTTATTTATTTATTTTTACAGAAGGAAGGGAGGGAGATAGAGAGAGAGAGAGAGAAACATCAACGTGCGGTTGCTGGGGGTTATGGCCTGCAACCCAGGCATGTACCCTGACTGGGAATCGAACCTGCGATGCTTTGGTTCACAGCCCGTGCTCAATCTACTGAGCTACGCCAGCCAGGGTCATGCTTTCCTTATTTTTAAATTTGCCCCTGAATGGGCCATTTAAAACTTGGTTTCTTTCATTCAGTGGGCGTTTCTGATTTAAAGAGCCACCTGCCCCGGGCCAGAGAGGGCAGACCAGCCCTGGGAGCCCGCGTTGACACTGTTAAATCCTTTCCAAATGACTCCTGTGCAGCGGTCTGAGTGAGTGACAATCCACCGGATGAGCCGTTTGGAGACCTGTGATCTTGTTCAAGTGTTGCCATTATCTCAATTACTGACTTTGAGAAAATGACTTCCTTCTCGGCTCCTCTGCAGACGGGCTAGTGGAACCTAATGTACTCTTCTTAACGTGCCTTTCTAAAATATGGCCTGAGAAGGGACATATGCAACAATAAAGACTGAGCCGCTCTAATTTAATCATGGGTGCTGGCTGGGGGCAGGGGCAGGGTGGGGGGTGCTGGCTGGGGGCAGGGGCGGGGTCGGGGGTAGAGTCGCCCAGAGTTCCCGCCACCCCAGACTCTCCCCGGGCGGCCTGTGGTCGCAGAAGCACCTCAGGGGGTGCCTGAGGTCCCATGGAGTGCAGTTTGGAAACCAGGAGATAAAGGAGTATTTATTTTGGGTACAAAGTCACTGGAATCTTTGTTTTTGATGCAATTATGTATTAGACCCCCAAGTCTTGAAAAATCAAATAAAAATTCTAGATGTGATTTATTTTTATTTCCGTCTACCAATACAGAGGAATTAACCCAGTCACCAGCTGGATTTTAGTGTGGGCTGCGTCCCTCAGCAGCTGGTGGGACTTGGGGCGAGTCACACAGGCCCCATGTTCACCTGTAAAGTGAGGGTCTCGGGTCAGAGTACCTCTAAGGCCTCTTGTATGTTTCTCACTCAAGAATTCCAGCCTTTCCAACCTGTTCTTCCTCATCTATCAGCGGCTCCTCTGACCACACTCTTGAGAAAGGACCGTGTTCCCAGCCAAATCCCGTTGTGAGGAGCGGTAGGCAGGGAGTGAGTGTGCCCTCGTAGCCAGCACACGCACAGGCCTGTCTGTAAATATGCGGACCTCACACTCCTTCTTCCAGGGCCCCATTTGTCTCTGGGCATTTTCCACGAGTAAACCAAACTCCCAACCAGTTTGGAACAAGCACAATGTGTTGCCACGAGTTCTTAGTTCTTGCAAATGGTCGTACTGACAAAGTCTCTCTTTCTGTTTTCTTCCCTTTCTCTCCTTGGGTCTGATGCTTCTGAACAATTGCCAGACAGCTGCCACTCAGGGATGACACAGGTTCCAGACCCATGGAGACAGGAAGTGGGCGCACGTGGGCCAAGTCAGAGCGGCAAAGGGAGAGGGCAAGACAGATAATGACCGACAGAAACTGAATTCCCCTTCGTTGAACTTTCAAGCCAAAAATATCCAGGGTGCCGCTCCAGATGGGCAGAGGATGGTCTGTTTACCATCTGCAGAGACAAAACAGCAGTGGGAAACCATAATTCAAAGGGAAAGTCATCGGGAAGCGTTAAATAGTGTATGTTGGAATTAAAGGATTCGGTACCAAAACCTCTGCTAAGACTCTAGGGTGCCCCTGTGTGGGTGTGTGCTGAAGCCTAAACCCTCTGACAACCACAAGATAAGTGTGGGGGACTTTTTGCGGCAGTAAATAGAAGACTTACGTGAAAAAAATTCCCACACGTTACTGAGGAGATAAAGAGGAACCAGCAGCAACACTACCTTGAAGCATTTAGATTTTATGAGGTTAAACATGGGCATATTCCACTGAAGCCAGGAAGTGTCCATTCCAAAGAGACACATGTTGCAGAATTAAAGACAAGGAGGAACCATCCGAAACCCAGCTGAGAAAGAGGCTGATGAGCAATTGTTATTCTGGAGACTCTGTGATCAGGGTCGCCTGCCAGGGGGAGGGAGGGACAGGCCAGGGAGGCTGGGTGCTCCCCCCCCACTGCCTTGATCCCCAGTCCACACACCGTGTGCTCGGGAAAGGCGGGGAGTGTGCAGTCAGGAATGCCTGACTTTTACGTGTTTGCCGCCGTTCCTGTTCGCTGTCCAGGTTGCCTTGGCAAGTTTTTTTTAACCTGTCTGGTTTTGGTTGTCCTCATGTTACAGGGTGCAGCCAAGAGGGGGACCCCAAATAAGGATTTGGAATGGGGTCCTGAACTCAAGGTGTTCAGGAAATATTAGGATGTCCTCACCCTCCACCCCCACCCCGCCACAGGTGTGGGTTGGGGGACGGGAGACATGGAGCAGGGCCATTGAGAGCTGTTTTGTATACCAACAGCTTTGCAGCTAATCTCTGGGGTGATCATTTAACATATCTATAACCTTTAACTGGTTACACAGATATGCTAAATAGCTGTGGCCATGCTCTGAGCCAGGGGAATGGAAGTAACTTCCCCACCAAGATATAACTGGGGGGCAGGTCCCCTGAGTTACAGCACCTGTGTGGAAGCTTGGAGAAGATTGTCTCCACAACATGGGGCCACCCCTACTCAGACTCAGGATGGCAGCCCAGTGAAGCTGGAAGGATAGGAGAGTGCTGGCAGGTGTAACTGATTGTGGGAGGAGTCGGAAATGGGGCTGCAGAGGAAGACTGGAGGGGGATTTAAACTGAGACTCGGCAGCCACTGGGGGGAGAGCTATGCAGTTTTGGCTGAGTGGAGACTCCTGCAGCCATTGTGCAGAGAGGACCACGCGGCTGTGGCAATAGAAAGGAGAGCCACACAGCTTTGCCAGAGCGGGGACCCCCGCAGCTTTAGAAGGGGGAACCACCACCCGGCTTTAGCAGAGATCCTGGAGACACAGATGATGGTGCCGGGAGCTGAGGGAGGCCTACCAGCTGAGACGGATTACTGGGAAGAACCAGGGGCTGCCTAAGCCACGGACTTCTATTTCTTTCCCTGAGATACAGTACCCCAGACTGGGCAAAGTGGGGGAAGGAAGGACTGTGTGTGTTTGTGGGTGTTTTAAGGGAGTTTGGGATTTTGATGAAGATATTAGGTCACTACTTTAAGTCTGTACAGCATTAAATAGACATTTCCTTTCCTTTTCACGAATCTCTGGCATTGAGAGACGTCTTTCCTATAAGGTGGTGGACATAACGGATCTGGGGAGGTTCCTTTTGGTAACAGCATATCGTCCCAGGCCCCCCTTGTTGTTCTGTAACACTCATCTATAAGATAAAAATTTCAACCCCCACCCCACAAAACAAAAACAAAAACGTACAGTGGGTTCCCACGTGTCAGGAACTGTTGTTAAGTGCTTCACACGTGAGCTCATTTAATTCTTACAACAGCCCTAAGAAGAAGGTATTTTTCTGAGGCCCACTCTTACAAATGAGGGGACTGAGTCACAGGGAGATTAAATAACTCGCTCGAGATCACACAGCTGCTAAGCGGGTGAGCCGTGAGCCCCGGAGGGAGAGCTCTAGGGAACTTACCCAGAGCACGTGGTAGCCTTGAACCTCCAGGGGATGTCCGTTAACATGCAGCACAGGGGCTCACATTAGAAACTCAACAAATATCAGCATGTTCGTTTTCTTCCTAATCAATCATGTATTTTTTTAAAAAAATAACACTTACAAAGATGCCCATATGTGCCTGAAACCATGCCAGATAATAATAACACATGACATTTTTATTCTGTCCTGCCTCATTTCCTTCTCGTGGTCCTCAGCACCTCTGACATCACAGCTGCTACCACTAGGGGCCTTTGCCCTCGCAGTCCCCTTTCCTGGAAATGCTTCCCCCCCCCATCGTCCATGTGGTTCACCTCCATGAGAGGCCTTCCCTACGCTCCCTATCTGAAAAGCACCACGCCAATATGCTTGAGAACTAAACAGTCAGTATGTAGTGATTGATTCCAGTCCTGTCGGTCTCCGGCAAGGCACCTTGGGACCGGCCCACTGCTAGCGGCATCACCTGTGTGAGTGGTAAGTCACAGACGAATGTGGCAAGGCTGAAGCAGCCTTGTGTGAACAAGGATGGGACTGAGTAGGCCTCCGAAATTCAGTGGATACACAGAAACCCCCTCTAGCAAAGGGGGAAGTAAAAAAAGGAGGATGGAGACAGAGTAACAGTTTTCTCCCCTCTGGCCATGCCGAAGAGCAACCCAGGTCACAGGGCACCAGAACTGACTAACAGAGACAAAAGAAGCTATTTTGGCTGAAACTGAGCGGAAGGGGGAATTGCAGGTCATGTCTAGGAGTTTGTGCTTTGGAGGAGGCCTGGGGCGCTGGGACGCTGCACGCCGAAGCAGTGCAGCCCAGCTCTCTGAGGACCACCTGGGAAAAGGAATAAAACACCTACAGACTGAAGTTGCTCCCACATTCCCAGCCTCCAGACTACCTCAGGCCGTCTAGGTGGCTAGTTCTTAATAGAGTATTTTCTGCTGGTTAAATTTCTTTTTTTTTTAATTAAATTCATTGGGATAATGTTGGTTAATAAGATTATGTAAATTTTACATTCACATTTCTATGATGCACGATCTGTATATTGCATTGTGTGCCTAGCACCCGAAGTCAGATCCCCTTCCCTCACCATGCATCTGGCCCCCATTTACCGCTTCCTAACCCCCGTGTCACGGCAACCGCTACACTGCCGTCTGCGTCTATGAGTTTTTGTTTGAAGGTGTGGTGCGTACGTACAATGGAATACTACGCAGCCACAAGAAAACATAAAATACTGCCATGGACGGCCACATGCGTGGACCTCAAACATATCATGCTAAGTGAAATAAGTCAGTTGGAAAAAGTGAAGAACCAAACGATTTCAGTCGTATGTGGGATATAAAACTGAAAGTAACAAACAAGGGAAGCAAGCAAACAAAAACTCACACATTTCTTTTCTTTCTTTTAAGATTTTATTTATTTATTTTTAGAGAGGGAAGGGAGGGAGAAAGAGAGAGAGAGAGAGAAACATCAATGTACGGTTGCTGGGGGCCGTGGCCTACAACCCAGGCATGTGCCCTGACTGGGAATCGAACCTGTGACACTTTGGTTCGCAGCCCGCACTCAATCCACTGAGCTACACCAGCCAGGGCACGTTTCTTAAAATAACTCCTGTCAAGAGGGCTTGTCCTCAATTTCAGATTTGCAGGAAGTCTCTGAAGGCAGATGATGATGCCCAACCATTTCCCTTGAAGGCGATGTCCAGGGAGACTTTGTGGAAATCCGTACTGAGCACAGCCGGATGATTCTGGATACTCTCTGGTGCGGCATCAGCTTCCAGGGTGGAAGTTATCATATCGCATGATAATCGTTAGCTTCCCCGACGAGCCTGCTGCTGAGCTGGGAGCCCCAGGAAGTCCAGGAAATGATGTGTGACTCATCAGTGTTTCCACGGTACCTGCTACAATGCTTGGCACCGGGAGTATTTATAGTGTGGTTTTCACCGGTGAATGAGTCATGGCATCCTTAAATGGTGTTGTGTGCCTACCTTATCTAAAATCCATTTTCCCTCAGAGCTGCATGGTCTTCCACCAGCCTCCCTTTCTCTTATCTATGTATTTGTAAAATGAAGATAATGCATCAATCAGTTCTTGACGTGAATCATTTCAGCGGACATATCTGAGACAGGCCCATCTCGCAAACACGAGCTGTGGCTGGCTGGGTTGCAGTAAGCTAACTGTCTACGGCCCCCCAAAGAATGGAAAATTCAGTTCTTTCTTCTGCTGAATATTCTACCTGTTCTCAGAGAAGATGTTCGTTCCGAAGGAAGTCTTTAAAAACATATCCCTACTCCTCTGGACCCTGAGTTAGCCAAATATTTTAGCCTGTAAGAGGTTTAAAGAAACATCCACCAAGTCATAGTGGTAACTGACTTTAGGGCAGCTTGGTCAGCGTCCTAATGCCCAACTCCTAACTATCCAATAAGTGCCCTTTCATGAAATTCCAAATCCCATTGTGTTTTGCTCTCACGGCCTGAAAGGCTGGGTTAAAGAGTCACATGCTATCCATTTGGTGGCCAGGTGGACCTGCTGCTGGGTTGGCCTCTGGGTGACAGACAGAGGAAGGGCGTGACAGAGCCAGATAACAAATGACTGTCCAATCCTAAAAATCAGGACCTGGCCCCCATGCCGACCGATACCAGCTGCCAGCCGGTCCAGTGGCCCTGGCTGACAGCCACACGGCCATGTTGTGGTGAATTGTCATATCTGATTGACCCAGTGAAGGAAGGTCTTTTGCTCATTACTGTTTTCTGGAGGAGGTAGACTTGGAGGCAGCCGCAGGGCTTTCTGGGAGCAAAGAAGCAGGAGCGCTGTGTTGGATCCAGGGAAGTTTCCAGTTCCCCACAGCTGTCAGGGGGAGAGCCAGTCAGGTGGGGCATTCATCCACCAGCCTGGCAGGCACTGGCTGGGGGGTGCTCGGGTTGGGAGGCATCCAGAGAAGCTGGGGTTCCAGTCCCAACTCCCGACTTCTTGGTCATCCAACTCCAATCAAGCTAAAATGTCATGTTTTATTTCTCCATCAGTGAAATAAAGATAATGACAGTGCACACTGTATAACATCATTAAGAACATTAAATGAAATAATAATGAAGGTGAAATGGCTGATGGTTCCTTGCATACAGTATCTAATAAATATTGGCATTTAGTGAGAATTATTCTCATTATAGTTTGAGAAGCGTGACCACATATTTTATTTTGTATACCAGAACCTAGCATATCACCTGATACTTAGTTGATACTTGACTTTGTTTTATTCAAAGCTTCTGACAGATCCCAGAGAAGACTTTAGTTTCCTTAAGGATAAGATGCAGCTACCTGCACTAACTCCACATGCTATTGTGTGCGGGACATGTGACAATTTAAAATAAAGACCCTAGCTCAGTCTTTATGAATGAGGCAAGCCACCAGACATAGTATTGGCTGTTCTAGAACATTTGGAGAGAGGCCGGAGGTTAAACCAATTGCCAGCTTCCAATGATTTGATCAGTCATGCCTGTGTAATGAAATTTTCATAAAAACCCAACAGGACAAGATCTGAAGACGTTCAGGGTTGGAGATTCAGGGAGGATGGAGTGCTTACACAGGGCACGGAAGCTCCATGCCCTTTCCTTGTGTCTCGTCCTGGGCACCTCTTCCATCCAACTGTTCCTAAGTGATATCCTTTGTTAAGAAACTGGTCGTCTACCCCTGGCTGGCGTAGCTCAGTGAATTGAGTGTGGGCTGCGAACCAAAGGGTCGCAGGTTCGATTCCCAGTCAGGGCACATGCCTGGGTTGCAGGCCATGACCCCCAGCAACCACACATTAATGTTTCTCTTTCTCTTTCTCCCTCACTTCCCTCTCTAAAAATAAAATAAAAAGTAAAATTAAAAAAATAGAAAGCAACCATATTTTTTAAAAAAAGAAAAGAAACTGGTTGTCTAGCAAGTCAATGGCTTTCTTGAGTTCTGTGGGCACCCCCAGCAGACTCATTGAACACAACGAAGGGGTGGTGGGAACCTCTCATGTACAGTCACTCAGTCAGAGGTGCTGGTAACAGCCTGCACTCGTGACTGTCACCCTGAGTGAGAGGGATTCGTTGGCACCTCCAGTGGGTGGCTGATGGGTCAGAAGCATAGTAACCACCTGCAATTGGGACTGGCATCTGAAGGGGTGGAGGACCAACTTGCAGGACTGAACCCCTAGCCTGTGAATCTGATGCTGTCTCCAGGTAGATGGTGTCAGAACTGAGATGAATTCTCAGACACGAGTGGGGTGTTTGCTGTTTTGTAGGAAGCCCCACCCCCTCACACCCACATTGGAATTGCGTTCGGGAACCTCCTTCCTGTATCCTCCTCTCTCCAGGAACCTGGCTGGCAGCTCGCCCGCCATCTAAACATCTCTAGGAGCTGCAAGCAGGGAGACAGCAACATAGGAAACAGAGCACCCGTTCTTACAGCTTCCACCAGAAGACATGCCTGTCATTTCCGCTCATGTTTTATTGGTCCAAGCGAGTCATAGAGGCACATGTGGCATCAGGAGAGACATTCTGAGGTACACCCAGAGGGGGCACTGAGGCTGTTTGGTAAAAACCATTCATGATGACCACGGTCTGCTTCAGTCTTCTTAATAGCCCTTAGTACTGCCTGAAATCACATTCATTCATTCTTCACACGGTTATTTTCTGGCTCCCTGCTAGAACCTAAGTCTCTGGAAGGCAAGGGCCCAATCTTTCAAGTTTACTCTTGTACCATTAACACCTGGAACAGTACCTGGAACAGAGTAAGTGCTCAACACATATTCGCTGCTTATTAGAAAGTTATTGAAAATAGCAAGACGGTTCCTACTAGAAAAAGAACTCTTGGAAACGTTCATAGAACTGTAATTCGATAATCTTTAACTACTTATCTATTAAGTTTATCCATTCATTCATTTACTCGTTACCCAGTGAACATAACCAAAGGTATGTTCTGTGACAGGCACCGTGCTCAGTGTTGTGAGCAGCGTGATAAACAGACACGGTTCTTGACCTTAAGGCGCAAACAATCTAGTTAAGGAGACAGACAAGTAAACAAATAGATGCAGTGCAAAGTGATAAACACCAAAGGAGAAATGACAGATTCTCTTCCACTTATGGAAGAGGTGCTTTGCCCCCTCCCAACCCCCATACTGTATAGCATAAAAGTACAGATTTAGACCAACTTAACACACCCATCGATTTGGATGTATCTTTCAGGGCTTCAGTGCTAACAGTGTTGTCTGTATAATGCATCCAGAGAAACTTGTTAAGTTTTCCAGATGTGAGCTTATAAAGTGTCTCTCATTGAGGGAAGGCAAACAGGCAGTAGAGA
This sequence comes from Phyllostomus discolor, assembly GCF_004126475.2. NCBI lineage: Eukaryota > Metazoa > Chordata > Mammalia > Chiroptera > Phyllostomidae > Phyllostomus > Phyllostomus discolor. The sequence goes on from NC_040909.2 coordinate 133,414,422, forward strand.
GAGTGGGAAGTGAACCTGTTCTCTGGTACTGCATGCTGCACCAGAGACACCCAGCACCTGCAGCTCATCCCTGGCTAAACAGTAGGTGCTGCTCTGCGGGTTGCCAGCTGTTCCGCCTCGCTGGAACCACTGCCTGAGAAGTACAGTGTGGTCGAGGCTGAGAAGAGAAGCGACCAGGGAGGAAAACAGCTTGCCCTTCATGTGACCGAGTCTCCGCTGGAGCCCCAGACCATGCCAGCTTGCAGAGACACAAGCAGGATTATGCAGAACCCCAATTTTATTCTTATTGACAAGAACATAAATACCTAGAAAGGTTCAGAGGTCCAGGACAGGAAGCACTTAGCAATAGAATAATTTATTCTCTTTGTTTTCTCAGCCTAAATAAGCTGTAATTTCTCTCTCTCTGTCTTTTTTATTGAAAGATTTTATTTATTTATTTTTAGAGAGAGGGGAAGGGAGGGAGAAAGAGAGGGAGGGAAACATCAATGTGTGATTGCCTCTCATGTGCCCTCTACTGGGGACCTGGCTCGCAACCCAGGCACATGCCCTGACTGGGAATCAAACTGGTGACCCTTTGGTTCACAGGCCAGAGCTCAGTCCACTAATCCACACCAGCCAGGGCTATCTCTTTTTTAAAAAATCAAAAGTAGTCATGTTCTCCCTCCAATTTCTGAAAGAAACACCACCAGTAATGAGAGAAGCAAGTCAATGTTACATATTTCATCTCACAGATATATTGCCAGAATTTGTTAAGGGGCACGTGTACACAGCCCATGGTTTTTGGCAAAAAAATATTGTCAAGTGAAATAAGACAAATCAGGAGAGAGAGAAAACAGAGCGATTCTGGTCTTTATTAGCCAGGGCATAATTAAGACCCTATAGGCTGAATGAGTTACAGGGTTTACATATCTTTATGTAACATTTTTTAAAATCACCTATAGAATAAATGTAAGAAAGGAAAACCATATTTTTTCATGAAAATCATGTAAATATTTACATCATGAAGCAAATATCTACTCTTAAAAATTATTGTCAGGTGGTCATGAAAATGCGCCCCTCAGATCTCCTGCCACAGGGAACAAAGGTAGCTAATGATCTCTCACCTGTTGACCCCACTGTATCCATACTAATTCATCAGTGCAGATCCACCACGGTGTCTGCATTAAGGCCAAGTTTAGCCAATGACTGAGCATAACAGAAATACTAACACAGTCCCACTGAAGCTCCCAGTGGGCCACTTAAGTTTGAGGACTGAGGTCAACTTGGCCGACCCTTTGGAACTATGCTACTGCCTGAGACTCTTCTTACCCATTCCTTCCCCCTCTCCTTCAAGGGTATTGGGCCTTCTCCAACTAGGTCTTTAACCTGCACAGCTGTTTCCACCAATGAGTCTCACGTACACCTGATTATATCTACTTCCCAAAGAACCCAGATTAACACACGTGCATGTCCACGCGTGTGCATTCCAGCTTCTCTGGTGCCCCGAGCACCTCCTGTGCTTGCCTGCTGGGTAACCCAGACATGGACAGAACAGAAAAGTAACAGAACTGCTTTTAATCACACTTAACACTGAATCCTGGGTGCATGAGCTTAGACATAATGTAATCTCTATAGTCAGCCCAGAAAAAAAATTCAGTTATTGAAAAAATCTCTATAGCCTTTGTCTTCTTGTCCGTAAGGATATATTCATCAGTGGGGATGCTGATAAGTCATCCTACAAGAAGTGTTACATGTAAATAAACACATTACCTTATTTGACAGTGATTTATAGATCAAATTATTAGATTTTTCTTTATTTTTTATGCTAGTAGACCAAGGTTATATTCACAGTTGTCTTTTAAAAAATTATAGGACCTGGCTGGCATCTCAGTGGATTGAGCGCGGGCTGAGAACCAAAGGTTCGATTCCCAGTCAGGGCACATGTCTGGGTTGCAGGCCACGGCCCTCCAGCAACTGCACATTGATGTTTCTCTCTCTCTCTCGCTCTCTCTTTCTCCCTCCCTTCCCTCTCTAAAAATAAATAAATAAAATCTTTAAAAAAATTATAGACTTGCAGTTCAATATGCAGGATTAACCATATAGATCTATTTCCACTTCCCTTCAGCTCTCCTTGGAAGGATACTACTTTTATTTTTTAACATGTAAAAACTCCAAAAGACAAAGAGAGAAGATGGAAAAAATAAATAGGTTGGGAAAATAGTGACTAGCGAGGCAGTGACCACAAGACCAGAGCAGAGCAAGCTGCAACTTGGTGCCTCAATGGGGGCACTGAGTAAGGATCCCCCCGGTTCACCTGCAGATGCCTCACGAGGGTAAGAATTCAAAGGCGCTGAACACCCCCAAAGGCAGAGGTGCGGGGTCTCACAAGGGACCGGTTGGAAGTCTGTACTTACAAAGCCAGTGAGACCCCGCCCATCACCCTGCCCCCCGCTGGCCCTGAGGGGGACCACAGGTGTGTCTTCTGCAGAAAAGGGGCGCGAGAAGCTGGGGGCTCAGGGAGAGATGGCGGCATGAAGGGGGAGTGAAAGGCAGAGGACTAAAAGAGTGGGGTTTGGGAAACATCTGCCCTTGTCCCATAAAATGGTAGAAATGTAGTTTCTTCTCCTCTCTTTTAAGGTGGAATATTAGTTGGTTACTTTCTGGAGAAACCGACAGCCATAGAGAAAAACAAATTTTGAGATCACTGTAAGTGTGAACAGTCTCAGTGATTTTGGCACTGAGAAGAGAGAACCTCCTGCAACAAAAATCTTTAAAATATTAAAGCGGCTTTGCATTTGTTGAAAGGGCATCTAGACTTCTCCTTGCTGCATATAATAAAATGTAAGAGGAAAGAGATAAACTGAAGAAGAAACTATTAAGTAGAAAGGAGCCAGCACTTAATGATTTGGGAGGCTCCCTGCCTGTTCAGATTGCCAAGGAGGCTAACACTAGGACATTCACCGTGGAAAAGCACACTCTGAAGAGATGAGCCACAGTGTGCCCGGGTTCCCTTTTGTTGGATAGAATAGGCGTGTGATTCATGAATCCGAACAATCATCTCAGCAGAAGCCAGGAACAGAGATGAGGGATGAGGGGGGTTATTCAGGAAGGATCTATGGCGGCCCCACTTGTCAAATGGTGTGAGCCTGGGTGACACACATCGGAGTTCCATGAGGTGTCTGAGAATGTTACACCAACAGAAATGCCGCCAGCCTGGACTCAAAGGGACAGAGAGTAGACAAGATAAAAAAATGGTGTCAAACTCCCAAACTTCTGTAGGCAGGAAACTGATATGCATCTTGATCGCTTTACAGAGAAGACGAGCCACAGACAAGCCTGTTTCACAGACACAGAGCTGCCAATCAGCTCTTCCGTCCCTGCTCTTCATTATAAAGTAGCAGATAATCAGACAGTTAAGGAAGATCTACAATATATATGAAAGGTCAAAGGAATCACACCAAAGGAAACTGGAAGAAAGTGAGATAATATCCAAGTAAGGAAACAGTAAACCACACCCCCACCCAACATACACAATATGGCCCCAACTGGAATTAATATTCTGAAAAAGGCAAAAGATGATGTTGCTTTCATGCCATAAGAGCAGGATGCCCAGAAAAAAACAACAACCAAGTGATTCTTTAAAAATGCTTGAAATATAAAATTTTAATAGTTAAAACTAAAACATCTTTATAAAAGTCAGAAAAGAAAATTGAGAAAAGAAGCCAAGAGATAAGAAATAAGAGTACATGAGAATCAGAGCATCACTCCCTGAGGTCCCATGTCCAATGAGTGGTAGTTTAAAAGACAAAAGAGTCAGACCCTGTGCACAGAGTAAAAAAAAAGGAGGAAGTTGACAACAATAACAAAATATGCGGTATAATTACCCAACACCAAAAAGACAAGTCTCTGGTACAGTGTGTGTCTAGCACTGAATGGGAAAGAAGCAGCATTCACCAAGCATCATTAAGGAATCCCAGAGTAGTGAGGCTAAAGAGAAGATGTTTAATTCTCCCAAGGAAAAAGACAAGTCGCATATAAAGTATCCAAAATCCCCAAAGCAACCCTACTGCTGACAGTAACACTGGAAATGAGGAGATAAAACAGCAATGATTTCAATATTTTGGAAAAGGATCGCTTCAGTCTAGAATTCTCTAAGTAGTTCACCTGTCAATCAAATGTGAAAGGAACAAAGAGAAGCCCTGGCTGGTGTAGCTCGGTGGTTGAGTGACAGCCTGCCAATCAAAGGGTGGCCAGTTCAGTTCTCAGTCTAGGGCACATGCCCGGGTTGTTGGCCACGTCCCCAGTAGGGGGCGCAGGAGATACAACCACACACTGATATTTCTCTCCCTCTCTTTCTCTCTCCTCTCCCCTCTCTGGAAAATAAATAAAGTCTTTTAAAATTTTTTTTTAAAAGAAGTTTCCAAACATGCAAAGATACAAAAATGTATTTACTACAACCTGTCCTTAGGAAGATACTAGAAAAAATGACCAGCAATCTAAAGAAAGAAGGCATATGGTTTTGTTTCTAGGACACAGGTGGCAAACACAGGGCCTGCAGGACGAATCTGGCCCTCCACCTTGTTTCTATCTGGCCCTCCACCTTGTTTCTACCCTGCGGCAGCGCTGAGCTCTCGCTTGACTGTTAAGGAGTGGTTACATTTATACAGTCGTGTTACATTCGGCCCTTTGAGGGCAACTGGGAGGCTGATGTGGCCCCCAGTGAAAGTGAGTCTGACACCCCTGTTTTAGGAGACCCAGCATCATAAGGTAGTGTAGGGAAGTCCACTGATGACGAGCCAGAGAAATGGATGGGTGACCGCTATGCAGCCTAGTAAGTGGGCCAGATGGGAGTGGTGGCTTAGAGACCGTTCTGTGGAACGCAGTCACAGGTGTGTACAGGATGCGAGGATGCCCTGGCCCTCGGGTAAATGAAAGGTTGTTGAGAAAGGAGCTATAAGCATATGACACTACTCACTCCAGCAAAGAACCTTTGTATAGTCATTGTCATGTAAATTTTGATTATCAATTGAACAAAGAATTATGATTTAGCTGCTGGGATGTACTGAGGAGGGGAAATAAGAGTTTCTAGAAATGCTTCATTTTCCTGTATCATTGCAGAGAGCCAAGAACTATTTTCTAAAAGAAAAAGAATAATCATGAAATGTCATCATGTTATTTACAAGTATGCAGATAAATATTAGGGGATAAATCTAGCATTGTTGAACTTGCAGCCTTGAAGGAGATGAACTAGGACTGACAGGGTAGCAAAGAAAATTTAGGATTATTTGTCTATTTAAACCATGGATGTGTATGGGTTCTTGAAATTGTGGCACTAGAACAAAATACCTTGCCCAAATATAAAATATCTCCCCTTTATATGGATATAAGAGGTTATGCCACAAGTACATATTTTATAATCTGGTATTTTTGGAAACTGAACTAAATGTATTTTAAATCATACTAAATGAGTGACACTGAATTCTCTCTTTCATGAACTAGTTTTGCATGTACATTTATGTGTGTGTGTGTGGCATTCGGTGAACCAGGCTGCAATGGTGTTAGATTCTCCATAACATTAACAAGCAAAACGGCTCAGGCATTCCCCCGCTACAACACAATGCACCAGCGTTTTGCATTTGAAGGGTAAACTTTTATACCTATCGATCCCAGCTATGAAAATCATAAACATCAGTGTGGTGAATTCACTCCTCCCTCCAGCTTGACACAATGGTGGAACTAATTCTGTTGCTTACATCAAAATTTAATCACAAGGGTATGCGTGGCAAAGCAAACTCAGTAGAAAACAAAAATAGACTACATGGAAAGTAAATTGCTGGGGAAAAATGCCAGGTAGTGTTTTCCAATGTTTAACTTTCTTCTGCAAATATTAACCCCTGCTTTTGCAAAATCAATCACTTATAGGAATAATTATGTTCATTTACCTGAATAATTTTAAAAGTTGTGTATTCTAGAGAAGACTCGGCTTTTGCATGTTTTCCCAACGGATGGGCCAGAGGTGGTTGTGAATGCTGCCTATTTCCTTAAAAAAAAAACTGCCGAGCATTAAACATTAAAAATTAGATCTGTTTTATAAACAGATCTGGACTCTTGACAAAGGACTACAAACAGACTTATTTACTCAGCAAGCATTTATGAAGTACCTCCTGTATGCTGGACGTGGTCCTGGGCGCTAAGGGTACACATGCTTCTTATGGATGTCAAGCTGTTATTGTCCACAGTAGTCTGCAAGATGTCACCTCGTTTGGCTTTTCAGTCCTTGAATTTTGCTGATTTTACAACACTGGGAGTTGACAGGAATAGTAATTCAGGGCTGTCCTACAACAGAGCGTGAGCACAGCCAGTGGAATGGGACATACCTCCGCAGGGAATGGGCCGAGCAGTGAGAACCACCAGGGAGTGTGCGCTGTGGCTCAGGCCCAGTGACGAGCCATTTGTATTATTTCATTTAATCCTGACAATGACCCCCCATTTTATAAACATTTAATCCTAACAATGATACCCCTGTTTTAGGGGTGTACAAACTGAAGCTAGCCCTTTCTGTGGGCACAGAATTGAAATTTTTCCACATTCCTATCCAACTTCAGCTGCCTTCCACTTACCCTTCGGGTCTCATTTCAATTCCCATTTCCTTGGGCATCTCTGCTCTCTCTAAAAATTCATCATCGCTGGCTGGCATAGCTCAGTGGATTGAGCGCGGGCTGGGAACCAAAGTGTCCCAGGTTCAATTCCCAGCCAGGGTACATTCCTGGGTTGCAGGCCATGACCCCCAGCAACCGCACATTGATGTTTCTCTCTCTCTCTCTCTATCTTCCTCCCTTCCTTCTCTAAAAATAAATAAATAAAATCTTAAAAAAAAAATTCACCATCACAGCGCACACTGGCTTTGTGCTGACCGCAGGGTTGTCTCCTACCTGTCTGTGCTTTCTTGAGGGCAGAAACTGTGCGTGTTTCGTTCACTCCTGGAATTCTTGGGCCTGGCGCATGGTGCTGAACAGCAAACACTCAATGAACCCAGGAATGTGCAAACGGGCTGGATTCTATGCAGTTCCAAAACTGGCGCTTTAACCAGCAAAACCATTTTGACGCCACTGAACTTTTCGTGGCAATTACAGACAGTGCGTGGAGTTTTTGCTTGAGAGGGAAACATAAGTTTGTTCATTTTCCTCTGTGTGTGTGTGGGGGGGGGAGGGGGTGATACTGAAAGTAACTATTGGGGCCAAATTTCTGCAGTCAAGTCTTGCAGACATAAAATTATGGTGGAGGCTGAAAAGAACTCTTTTTTCTCCCTAAATCCTGGATTTACTCTGACAGTTTACATAATTTAATCAATATGTGTTTATAATAGTTTAGAATTGTGACCATAGCTATTAATATTTCTCTGCACTCACTCACTGAAAATCGGATATCTAGAAACCTGCTCACCTCCACTTCCTTTGACCCCTTCTTTCTCCCTCTCGTCCTCCACCCTTTTGTTTTCCATCCACAGCAAACACTAGGGAGTTTCATGACTTCGGAGAAGGTCATTTCTCAGATTTCTTCATCTATAAAATGGGGGTAATGCCATCCAGGATACTGAGGTAAAAATTAAATGCAAAGTACCCAGCGTATGGTATCTTCATTATCTCCCCATCCATCATCAAATGGTAACTGAGAACTTCTACACAACAGTTACGGTCCTAGGATATGGCTTCCCGAAAGATGAATCACTTTTGTCCCTGAGGAACAAACAGCAAATATTCTCAGAGCAAAGATACGGTGGGGTGGTGTTTGTTTTGCTTTGTTGTTTGTTTATTTTCTTTGCACTTGCCTGTACATTTAGACTCAGGTAGCCATTCTGACTGAAGATAAGTAGAAATCTCTAAAAGGTTATATACCTTTTAGCATGCAGATGCTAAATTCTCCTCTCTGCCGAACAGCGTGAACCCCTTTGTCCTGAGGAACAGGCTGCTGCCAGATGTATCCTTGCTCACGGTGGGGGAGAAGGAAGATAGAGGTGTCCTGTGAACATGGTCATAATGAAATCCTTCCGTGGCTCCCCAGTGCTGGCAGGGGCTGAGGCCAAGGTCCCGCCAAGAAGGGCACTGCAGACTCAGTGACATGCCCGCTGGGTTTAACCAGCACACCTACTGATTTCAGTGTGTGCCACAGCATGATAAAGGCAGGCTAAGCGGATGTCCTGCAAAAACATGGTAACTTAGGAATCAAAGACTAGACTATGGATTTCTGGACTCAAATGGTTAAATTTTTGCATGCGAATGCAGGGTGGTAAGAGGGAAGAGGTAGAAGCAGGCCTGTCATTTTTCCCAGCCTGGAGAATGAAGCTAACTCCTTAGTCTAGTGAGGCTGTGCTTTTCTTTCTACTTAGTAGTGGCTTTAAGAATACAGGCCCCAAAGTCAGGCTGGGTAAGTCTGACTCCTAATTCTGCCCGTTATTAACTAGGTGACTGTGACAAGCTATTTAATATTTCTCTGATTTTCTTTTTCTTTTCTTTTTGTTTCTTTTCTTTTCTCTTCTTTTCTTTTCTTTCCCTTTTTTTTTTTATAGCAATCTACAGACTATTTAGATTTCACTGGTTCTCCCCTAGTGTCCTTTTCCATTCCAGAATGCCATCCAATGTCTCATGTTACATTTAGTTTTCTGTCTTTCTAAAGCTCTTTCTGTATGAGATGACTCATTTTCTCATGACTTTGATACTTCAAAAATTATGTTTTATTTTTCAATTACAGTTGATAGACAATATTATATTAGTTTCAGGTGGACAACATCGCAGTTAGGCATTCATATAACGTAGGAAGGGATCACCCTGGCAAGTCCAGTGCCCATCTGGCACCATACACAGCTGTTACAATAGTATTGAGTAATGACCTCAACACCTGTAAAAAGTACTGGTCAGTTAACCAGTAGACTGTGTCTCAACTTGGGTTTTTCTGCTGTTTTCTCGTGATTGTACTGAGATCATTCAGTCTGGGCGAGAAGAGCTCGGAAACGCTGTGCCCTCCTCAGGGCATCTTGTCCAGGGGTACAAGGTGTTACCTCTGATACATCCTGTTATTGACAGCGTCAGCTCTGATTACTTGCTCACGTGTTTTCTTTCATGTAAAATTACTAGTTTTTCCTCTACTTAATAACCATCTTGAGGAATACATTGTATTTGAGGTTTTCTTCATTTTTAGAAATGACAACATTAACCATGATGAACGGATAGAATTCCTTGTGAAGGTTAAATAAGCTGATTCAGGTAGAGTCATTAGGAAAGTGCCTTGCACAGAGTAAACACCCAATAATGTAAGCTATTATTACTGCATGGAAGGAGGAAATAATAGTACAATTTTGCATTATTGTCATTCGGTTCCAACAAAATCGTGGGTGTGGGATTTCTCTTTAAACTACAAAGTACTAAGTTATTCCAAGGTATTATCACTTCCCTTACTATTTTTACACATCTGAGTGATTAGAGTACCTCAATAACTCTTATTTTCATTATCGCTAACTTCTATAGAATGAGTGGGTTGGCACACACCATTATCTAATTTCCACTTTAGTTTTGACATCCCTTCACATCCCAGCAGTCAAACAGCAGCAGATTTAAAGAGCGCATTTTAAGCATACTGTGAGGTATGGCTTATGATTTCCTATTTGGATTTCTGCAAAAAAAAACTATCCCACTAAATTACTGCCACCCTTGTGGGCAGGAAACATGTCCAGGTTTGACTAGCTAGCACCGTCAGAACAGGTTGTATTTATGATATGGAGCAAACGGGCAGGGCAGTGAACCGCTCACCCATTAGTCAGTCATCCTTTATTTAATTTCGTGTAGTGAGTTTTTGCTGAACAATCTGCACCTATATCAGATCCTGACCAAACAGAGGTACTAGAGAGAGACAAAACAGTCAACAGAGAGAGTAGCTACCCTATCTTGGTACTTACATACAAAAAGTACTTAAGAGTTCATTTCTCAATATTTTCCTCTGCCACTTTAATATCCTTGGGCCTGCTTCTTGTTTCCCTTTGAAATGCTTTCCAATGGATTTCCAAGTAAAATCTATAAAAATTATCAGAAGGCTTATCAGGAGAGACTATTCCCTCTTTCCCGATAGTTAACAGAAAAACAAAAGACATCCCCCTACACCAGGTCTGAAAAAGTAGTGATTTGAAAAATTTACAGTATATTAAGTACTGTATTTCAGTCCACTGTGGAGATTTAAATGAAAATGTAAACTATTATTTCTTTTTGTTATGAATAATGTCCTCAGTGATACAGCATTGGCATAAGGATACAGATACATAAATGAACAGAACAGATTCCACACATACACCTGCCCGTACATGGCTAATTCATTGCCTGCAGATTTTCCACCGTGACTCTTTAACGAGAGGATGTTTGACCTAATAAATGAGGTTAGGATGTCGGGGTGTCGATTTGCAAAACGAACTGAACCTTGACTCTTACCTCACGCCATGTGCAACAATTAATTCAAAAGAGATCTAGAGATCTATATATGAGCCATCTAAGTTCTAGAAGAAAACATAGGTGAGCATCTTTGTATCCCTAGATTAGGCAAACTTTTCTTAGGAGATAAAAAGTATACACCATAAAAAAGATTTTATAAATTGGATTCATAAAAATGAGGCCCTTTGCTCTTCTTAAGAAACTGTTAGAATGATAAAAAGACCACTCACAGAGTAGGAGAACATACTTGGCAGACATATATCTAATAAAAGACTGGTATCCATAGCATATAAATGTCTCTCAAAACTCAACGAGAAAACAAATGAGTCAATAAAGACATATGGATGACACATAAGCAAATGAAAAGATGTTGACATCATCCAGCCTTTGAGACATGTAACCTAAAACTATGAGGAGATACCACTACACAGCTGGTAGAATGGATAAAAAAATTTTTTGGAGGAAAACAATATCTAGTGTTGCAGAACATTTGGAACTTTCGTATATTTCTAGTGGAAGTATAAAACGGTGCAGCCACTTTGGGAAACAGATTGGCGATTTCCTATAAGGGTAAGCATACACCTATCACACAACCCGACACTCCCAAGACTAGTTATTTCCCAAAAGAAATGTCATTCGCCTATGTGTTGTCCTAGATGTGTATTTGCTTATCCGTTTTACCATGGACTCACCATGGACACAGAAACTAGTACACTGATTATAGCTTATGTCTGCTTATTTGGCCCTAGCCCATTCCAAACCCCTGCCTCAACCTATGCGATGCAAACACCACTATCCTAAATCTTGCTTTTAAAAAAATCATTGTGTTGCATTTATTTGCATTTAAAAAATGTATTGTTTGTCTTTATTTGGTTTATGGAAAGGCTATTATAGTGTTTGCCATTTTTGTCATTTATTTTATAATCAACATCATACTACGAATCATAATGTTCTTATTCAATGTTATACTGCCAGAAATCCTTCATTTTGTTTACATCTGTAGCTGATGCATTTAGACTTTATATTATTTCACTTTGTTACTATACCAAAATGGCCATAGAGAAGGTGTCTGCTTGACGGTTCATACAAAGAGCTCCTGAATATATGCATGAGTTCCTCTCAAAACTGGGTTCCTCTTAGAACTAGAAGGAAAGTAGCTCAGCCCTAGAGAAGGTGAAATACATATTAATACAATGTCAACCATTTTTCAAAACGGATGGAGACGTTTGACATCCATGCCAGTCGTTAATGAGATAAGCTGTCACTGCACGTCTTCTCTAATATCTGGTGTTATTAGACTTTAGTTTTGCATTCAGAATAAGTATTCAATGTTATTATGTCGTGGTATTTATTGCAAAAGGTTGAAAATTATTAAAGTGACGTTTTTCGCAGATGTTATGATCGTCCATATTGAAACCACACAGGAATTTATGTAAACAAATGATTAAAACAGTAATAAAATTAGGCAAGGTGACTGGGTTTGCGATCAATATACAGACATCGATTTCATATATGGCAGAAACAAAACAAATAACTAGAAAATTGAATTTTGGAAAATCATTTGCTACAGCTGTTATCAAGTCCAATTGGGGATCAAACCCAGAAAGTCCAACTTCGAAGCCCATGTTGCAAGAGTAACTCTCTCATCTACATTTGACGATCCCGTTAAAATAACATTCAGCAGTGATGACAATGTGAAGGTATCTTCAGAGAAATGAAAATTGAGGAAATAAACTGTTCACAGATACATGCTGGGTGAATAAACAAGAGTCAGATATTCACATTTACATAATGAAGTAATGATCTTAAGGTGAAAGAATAGAATGTGAGTCAATATGTAGCAAAAAATATTAAAAAAAACAAAGGTATTGGTTAATTATATTAAAGTGCAATGTTGTAATAATAGACTTTATTGCACAGTAGAACTGAAATAACAGACAGCATTCTTGGGGAAGACCAGAGGAGATGGAGTCAAGCACCTTGAAATCCTCATCAGATTGGATAAAGATTAAAGTTATTATTTAAGTTTTAGCTTTACTGAGTCAAAAATATATATTAAAATAATTTCAGAATAATTAATACAATAAATGTGCATGTAGTTATCAAATAAGTAGAGGAGGAAAAGAAATGTCCAAATAAAGACAAGAAAGAGAAAAACGAATTTAGAACCATCACCGTGTATCTCATGGGCCCGAGATTCTGCCCAACACTCCTGTCTTCAGTCCCTCAGGAGCGACCTCAGCTGACGAGCCCACCCAGCCCCCACTGGGTCCTCCTGTCCAAGGCAACAAGCTGCTGCTCGAGTGGCAGCTCCTGTCACCACTCCCGCCACGCAGGTATGGGACCTGGCTTCTCCAGCAGCTGCCAAAGGAGTTGGGTGACACGACCTGGATGTAGAGGGGAATCAGCTTCCCTTTGGGTGAGTGCTGACCGGGGGGGGGCGAGGAGACAGGAGAGAGCCTGGAGGTAAGTTCCATGCTAAGTCCTGGTTTTCCCAAGCAGCCTATGTAGAGACACCCTGCTACTCTGTGGTTGCTCCTGCTACGCTCCTAATTGTGTCTTTTCCCTCTCTTTTTCCATTGAATGTATTGGGATGACACTGCTTAATGAAATTGTATAGGTTTCAGGTGTGCAATTTTATAATATATTATCTGTATATTATATTGCATGTTCACCACCCCATGTTACATGTCCTTCCATCACCATTTATCCCACCATTACCCTCTTCTCCCTCCCCCCACCCTCCTTTCCCTCTAGTAATCACCAGTTGTTGTCTATGAAGATTTTTTTTGCTTAATCCCTTCACCTTTTGCAACCAGACCCCCAAGCCCCTCCCCTCTGACAGCTGCTAGTCTGTTCTTTATATGTACAAATATGTTTCTATTCTGTTTGTTAATTATGAGTGAGATCATATGGTGCTTGTCTTTCTATGACTGGCTTATTTCATTTAGCATAATGCTCTACAAGTCCATCCAGGCTGTTGCAAAATGTAAGATTCCCTTCTTTTGTATGTGCAAGTAATGTTCCATTATGTAAATGTACCACAGCTTTTTTATCCACTCATCTACTGATGAGCACTTGGGCTGCTTCCTAATCTTGGCTATCGTAGGTATCGCTGTAATGAACAGGAGTAATTGTGCCTTTATGCTGCTTTCAGGTTAATGTTATTGTTAGGCTGACTGGTTATCCACATTTGAGTTAGGCTTTCAATATGATATCAGATCTCCCTCATTTCCAAGCTCTGCAACATGTGGCCCTGTCCCGTACCATTTCAGGGATGCATTCAGGGCAGCGAACTTGTCCACAGAATACAAATAGACATCAGCAGTGAGTGGACTGAAGCAGGGTGAGACTGAAGGCATGGAGAGGAACTTCCCTGTCTGCGTTAAGTGCTGAACGATGCATCTCTATGATTTACAAAAAAAATTCAAAATCAAATTGTGAATGTTTTATTTTTATTTATTTTATTACACAGAATAATACATTTTATTTTTATTATTTTCATTATATAAAGTAAGAACACTGAAGATTAACAGTCTAGAGTTATCTAGAATTAACTCAGAAAGGTAAAATAACTTGTCCTAAGGTACGCACTTAGTAAACCTTGGATTTGAACAATGGTCTAATTAGTGGATTCTCAGCAACAATGCTGTGTTTGAAGAATTGAGCGAAGGTCCAGAGAAGAAGGGGAGTAGTAAGTGAGACAATGAGAATGGGAATGGAGAGGAGGAGATTTGCCTGAGACATCACTTTTGGTAGAATGCAAAGAATCTAGTGTCTTGCCTCCTGAAGGTGGGGACATTTTAGGGAGTGATCACAGGGAAGAGATGTCCCTAGATTTCAACAGAGTTATAGACACAACGGGAGTGGCAAGCTCCACTGTGAATCCAAGAACAGCTGGCGGCAAGCTTTCCAACGAAGGTAAGAGGTGTATTGTGGGAGATTCAGACAACTGGTAGACTCAGTTTAGCAATATTCATTTTCCCCCAATAAGCAGAAGAATCTTTCTAAAGCATAACAATAATCATGCCACAACTCTATTTTCAATTTTTCAGTATCATCCACAAAGTGTCTAAGACCTATGGTGAACTTCTGACTATGGCCAAGACCAACATTGTCCCCACTAGGTCTTGTCACTTTGCCTCCTTTATATAGAAACAGTTTATAGCCAGAATATACTATTTCAGTACCCTGGACTAAATGCCATGACCTCATTGTTTATCTACTACTAAGATGAGGCTCACAGTTAATATTATATATACACGAATATGATGATATAAAAGTGACAAAGAAGGCATGGACAATTGTCCCTAGTTTGGGAAGGGAGGAGATTATAGCCAAGGCTTTAAAGAAAGGCCATTCAGACCCACTGATTTTTGACCTCAGATTAACTGGCTTTGAATCTCATACTCACCACACTCAGCATTTCATTTCTGTTTTGAATAAATTTTCTATTTCTATTCTAACATAGACCATAGACACTCACCTCAGCTTACCCAGTGACTAGGTTAATAAAAACAATACCAACAACACTTCCATCATTTAATGAAAATGTAGACTTGGTAGGAGGCAAGCCGAAAGAAGCTGCGTGCTCTAGTACTTCAACCCTTTTAAAACCACTCTGTCGGGTTGTTTGTTCCTGCCCCTTGATAAAATCTGGGAGAATCAAATAACATAGGTTTCCAATTACATTACGCCCTTACCTCAGCGCTCTCAGCTTCAAGATAAGATGAATTTTTCTTGGACAAGTTCCAGAGAATTGTCAGGAAAGACACAGGGGATGATACAAAGACAAGATGAGCTCTGCTCCTTAAGAAGGAATGGCTGGAGTTCTGGTTTGGACCTGGAGGCTCGGCCATGCTCAGTTCCTGTGGGTTATGGGTGCAGAGGGCATAGCAGCGGAAGTCACAGTCATTTTTAACCTGTGAAGTTTCCGACTCTTCATCGTTTCTTCTACTCTAGTGAACTCAGCTAGAATGTGGGTACCTCCCCCTGAGATTTCCTTTGCCCTTCCTATAAGAGCTTCCGCTTCCATGCTTCCATTTCCTCGGCCCTTCCCTGGCCCCGCCCGTTCATTTAAGCGTAAGGTTACGTAGGAGTGAGGAGGCAGCCTCAGGGATTGTGCTATCCTGTCTGGCCGGAGGAAAGTAAGCATGTTTCACAAGATAAAACAGGGAGCATTGGTCCCCTTCCCTTCTTGCATGGAAATTTCACTCCCCTTAACTGTGAACCCCAATCATTGTGGTGCCTGCAAAGCTGCAGTAATGGCCCCTGTACGAGAGCACTGAAGCTCTGTTTTTCTTGACCCCTCCTTTTCTGGTGATGGTGTTTGAAAGTTCTTGGAATCCCCTAGAAGTTAAAACATAATCACCAATATGTGGGAGCCCTTGTGTTGTTGTATAAAACTCAATCTGTGGGTGAAATGATAACATCTTCTCAGGTCAAATCATATTACAGACAAATTTATGCCAAAAAGCGTCCCCCCGCTGTGCTTCAAGAAGGTTCATTGTAAGGTGCTACTCCCTGTTGTCCATACTTTGAAGATTTCTTTGTTTCTGTTAAGGAGGGTGTGAGGTCACCTCTTGGAATTAAGTATAACTGATGATCTTATACCTTAATCAGCATAAGGTTCATTATCAGACACCTGGGGTCACAGCCTCCTTCACCATTCCCTGGGTCATGGCTTAAACTGGGAAGGCACATTAAACACAATTAATTGCTTATTTCAGAAGTAAATGAATAAAGGCCCAAAGAGAAATTAGTATAGTTCCTTCAGCCTCATTTATCACCAGTCCTCCCTGTTTCAAAACCCAAACTTCATCCATGAGAAATAACGTGTAGCTCTTTATTTTGGTAGACTCAATTTTATTCTGTGCCTTTGCATATGCTGTTCCCTCTGCTAAGAATGTGTTCCCTACCCATACCCTCTCCAATCAATTGTGCAGGCCTCAGGCTCAGACTTTACTTCCTGTGAGTGTCCTTGCATAACCCCTTCTCTACCTGCCTGAAATAGCGGCCCTCTTCAATAGTGCCATTGCTCTAAGAATATGTTCCACAAAAGCACTTACCACTGTGCCTCTCGAGGGCCTGTTTGTGTCTTTGGTTTTCACCCTGATTGGTGGGCAGTGGGCGGGGCTTGTCTTGTTTGCCTAGCACAAGGCATGACTACAGTAGGCTTTGACTCAGTAAACAAAATCCAACAGAAAGATCCAGAAACAGAACTCAGAAATCCTACCTCCTTGTTCAGGATGCCTGGTCATTCCCCTCTGACACACCTCTCTCAGACCACCAAGAGTCTATTAGACTCAGTACCTAAAGCCTGGAAGCAAAGTTTTGGTCATATTTTTCCTTATACAGTGTTCTGCATGTAAGATATTCTTGAATTTCAGTACAATGACTATTTTCCTTCTTGTGGGTAGCAAAACGGGAAGTGTATCTTTCCAGAGAGCATTGTAGGAGTGACTTTTGGGGTGAGTTTGAACAATGTCTTAGCTTGGGTTTCCAGGAAACAGAGCCTGAGACAAAAATCAAGTGCTATTGCTTTCTCGGTAAGACCATCTCCGAGCAGCAAGATGAAGAGAATAGGAAACGAGACAGGCCAGGAAGGATGAGGAGCAAATGCAAAATGACACATGGCCACACCTGCCAACGTTGAATGACACCCCGCAGTGAGACCTCGTCCATCGCTCCTCAGGTGCCTCACGCTGGCCATCGTCCGCCTTCTGCATGGCAGACAATCATGTTTGGCACAGTACCACGAGGAGAGGAAAAGAGAAGAATTTACTCTCTAGGTTCTTTCCACATTCTTCCTCCCTGCAGTCCAAATACGCCCCGTAAGTAATTCACTCCCCTGCACCTCCACAGCGGCCTCTGGCAAGGCCACTATGAAGGTAGAAAGAATGGATGGGGTGTTTCAAGCAATAAGAGTAATAATAACTGTAATAATAGTTAGAATATACTGGTGTGTAGGGACACACTGGGGTCTGCAGGATAGTCCCAAATGTCTAGAGACAAAGACACAGCGAAGGTAGCGGTGGAAGGATGGGAAGCATCAGACCAGGAAGGCAGCTGAATTGCATGGTAAGGAGCTTAAAGGAAAGACTCCTCCGGGTTGCCTCCAGCAGTATCCTAATCACAGGAACTAACTCTCGAGTAGGTCTCTCGATGTGCTGGAAAGGAAGAGACCCAGGGCTTGGACGGGAAGGCGTGCCCTTCATCCCTGTACTAAATTGTATCCTTCACAGAGTGTGCTGAAACCTAGCAAACCCAGACTCACAGCAGGGTCAGGTGAGGCGGTCTCACAGAGCCTTTGTTTCAAAATTTAATCTGTTTGCCCAGATGTCAATTGTTTCTCCAGAAACTGGTGGGGAGATGCTGCAGTCCAAGCTCCACCCTTGCTAATCAGCGCACAAGGCCAGCAGGGTCCAAAGTCATTACTGTGTGCTTCGGATAATTGCAGCCACACAATCGCGAGGTGGGCCGTTGGCTCCTTTTCTACACAAACCTGCAGGCCCAGATTGCCAAGCAGGTGATGACGATTTACAAGATGAAGAATAAATGCCACTATGGGCACAGGTGATTGAGAGACACAGGCTGCAGCCAGTGTCCTCCGAGCCAGGCTGGAAACAGAGCAGGGGAAACTAGAGGCTTCCGTCCAGTCAAGACGGCATCTGCAAAGGCTGACCAGCACGTTCAATAAGCGCCCTAATGCACAGGGAAGGAGGCAGACGTTTGGGTCGCGGTGGATCGTTAGTAAATGCAGCCCCCCATGTGAGACACACGGGCTTGCTGCGCACCTCTGGCTGGGCAGACGGATATGGACAGGGGCATGACTTGGAACAAGAGGCAGGAGTGAGCGTAGGGCCGTAAAGCGACAGCTGACAGACATAATGAGGATGGCTAGAGACATCTGCCTCGCTGGGATGAACACTGAAAACCCAAATTAAAAATGATTTCCAAATTTCCTTTAGGAGTTTGGCATGTTAATGATCCAGGGAGACAATGAACCATTCCGAATTTCATGTCCAAATTCTGGCCAGATTGCTACCAACATTTGGGGCTTATGCATTTGACACTCAAACATATTCAGTGAAACTAGACTCCGTTTTACCTTCTGGCAGATGTGCCCCAGATTCGGCATAAAAAATCTGTGGGGCAAACCTTGTTTCCTTTCTAAAGTAATCATTGTACATACACTTTTAAAGCAAAGTCTAAAAAATACATTATGCAAATTCAATTTCATCCTTCGTGATGCTGGCAGCTGGAGGAAGGGGCATGGTCTCTGATCATTGGATTTGTTGCTTTTTTAAAATGTGTTTGGAGTTCTTATTGCTAACCACGTTAGACAGCTTTCTGAGCAGCCTGCTAACAAGCCCGTTTGCCCCAAAGTTCCATCAAACCTCAGTGGATATACTGGCCTATAATAAAAACAACAAAGATAGGAAAAACAAAATGATAAGACCCTTTATATTTACAATATGTATACACATATGAGGTATATGTATGTATATATGTTTATATGTGCACAAATATATGTATTTATGTGTCTATATGGTTATATACACACATACTTGCTTATATATATATATACATACATATACTGTGTAAATAAGTCATAATATATGTATATATACACATACTGAGAGGAAAAGTATATATAGTTACTGCGGGAAAAGAAATATAATTGGTATTTAGTGTATTATATTATACATTACATCCATTATGCTACTTGTCACACGAAATTACATGTATCATATATACGCCTAAGCACACAAATCATTATTTTCTAAGCCATTATTATGGGCTGGAAACTCCATAAAGTACTGTAAAACCGTCTCATTTGAAACAGTAATTGTAGTTTATATATTTTCGTCCTGACTTGACAGCTAAGGAAACCAAGACTCAGAGAGCTCAAGACCATGAAGCCACCTTCATGCCCATGGAGTGATTCGTGTGAGAATCAACCAGAGGCCAGCCTCACTCCAAAACCAGAGCTCTGAACCCCTCCCTCCCTTGCACTGCCTCCTTGACCAGGGGCGGGCGGGTAGGGGACGTCGAGGAAGGCTGGCGGAATGAGCGAAGGCCTGATCTGAGAGTCGAGGGCTGAACAGAAGAACAGGGGCCATGCTGTTCCAGGCAGGAGCACTCTCCCAAACAGGGTGCCTAGAGGCAGGAAAAAGAACTGGATCATTTCCTATGGTTTTTTTGGTTCAGGTATTTCTTTTCCATCCTCCAAAAAAGAAGAGTTGCATAGAAGTCCCTGTTCTTAGTGCAAGCACCTGAAGATGAATAAAATCACTGACCAAGGACAACAAAACACTCTGTCATTTTTCTTTCCACTGTCCATGGAGAAACAATAAGAGATCATCCCTGTGGTCTTCGATGCACTTAAGATCAGAGGTTTAAAACGATGTCCAGCCTACAAATATGTTTTTGTCCCTGTGCAGTGTTTTAAAAAAAATCAAATTAGTTGCCAACATTAATAAAATAAGAAACATAGCAAAAAAAAATTTCAGACTTGTGGTTTCTCTTTAAAAAGTCCAAGATCTCTCATGTGCTGAATGCTAGGTGCCTCTTCACGCAGGTCGGACACTTTCCTGGTGGCCACTGTCCTCGCCAGCAGTTTTTTTTGTTGTTGTTGATTTTTTTTTGGCTACTATTGTTTCCTTACACCTCTCTTCTTGACTCGTGCTTTCTAACTTTCTGGTTCTGAATGCATTTAGTCGTAAGGCCTCTGATAGAGGTTATCAACTTATTTATTCTTCAGTGACATAAAACAAAACAAAATTTTAGCATGCCTATTCCCAGCATAACACTGGATAAATAACTTCAATGCGTAGGGTTAACAAATATTTGCCAACTCTTCATGCCAGTATTGTACTGTATCAAGCTTTCTGCTGTGTGGTGCTATTACCATCGCCTGGAATACGAGTGAGTACCAGCCAGTAAAGTACCGAGGGCTCTTGGATTTCAAAATAACGTGTTCAGCCTCATTGACTATAAAGACAAATCATGATAACACACCACTGGGAGAATAACATTCTGCACTTCTGAATGGTCAGATGAAGTTTGGAAACTGCTGCTCTGATCACTGAATGAAAATATCACTATCGTGCGCTTCCCAGCAAATGCACCTTGACTTGTTCATTGTTCAGTCACCCATTATTAATTATTGAAGCCTTGGATGTATTCTTCCTGTGTAATCTGATTCTGCGCTTACCATTCAGGACAGCATTAGCAAACCACTTGTCTTGAGGAAATGCATTCGTGCAAAACTGTGTGTCAAAATAAACGCAAAAGTTCCTGTAGGTGGAAAGAAGAAATATGTATCGGATCCAGAAGACATATCAAAATAAGTGTGATAGCATGTATGACAAGGATGAAATACAGGGGGAAAGAAATATTTCTTGTGATCCAGCTACATGTCAAACATTGTGGTAGGGTGTTTTGTGTAAATCGACCTTATGTAAACCTGTCAATGAAATATTAATCCTAGTTAGAAGCAAAGGCTTAGACGGGGTTAAGTAATCCAAGTAATAGAGCCAAGTTTCTAGCCCAGGTTTTTCTGGAAAGATTTAACAACGACTATATAGAGGTCTGGTCTCTACCTGGAGAAAAATAGTTGCAGGAATAATAGAAAATTTTCAAATAAATGTGTGAGGGTTAATTTTAGGTGTCAGTCTGGCTGGGCCGCCAGATGCCTAGAGATCTAATATAAACCAGATATAAAGATCATTTCTGGGTGTGTCTGTTCAGGACGCTTCCAGAAGAGATTAACAAGATGAAGGAAAGCAGATTACTCTCCCCAGTGTGAATGGGCACTGGCCAACCCATAAGGGCCTGGATAGAACAGAAAGGTGAGGCGGGGAGAACCGTCTCCCTGCCCGAGTGCTGAGCTGGCATTCTCTGGCTTCTCCTGTCCTGGGCCCGGGACTTACACCACTTGCGCTCGGGTCTAGGGCCTCCCATTCAGACCGGAACCACCCCACTGGCTTTCTTGGGTGTCCAGCCATCCATATTTGTGTTTACTTTGTTTCTCTGACTCATACAAAGGAGGAGGTGTCAGGAAATAGATTCTCCTATACACACATCCAGCACTTCGCCTTATTTAAATGACTTCCCAGGTAAATATTCCATTTGGATTTGGGTAGTCCACAGTAACTCTGTCTTGAAAGACACTACTCCACTATTTTACACCTATTCAACGAGACGTGCAAAATAGTTGTTAATTTTGTCATATAATAACTGCTCAGGACATATTAGCTATTGATATTATTGTCCCAGAATTTTACTGATAATATTGACTGCGTCAGAGAGGTGTGGGTATGGTTTGAACTACTGACTATATGGGTTTGGCAAAAGCAGGCTTACGGTTGTTCGTATGGGAAAAGACATGTAGGTTTTGATTATTACAACAGTTTTATTAACTCAAAAGAATGTCAGATGGCACTGCAAACCTCCTTTTGCCCACCCCGGTATAAATCTGAATGGTACACATGTCTAACATCCTGAGGTTTGACTATGTCACAGAAAAGGGCTGAAGGATACAATTGCTCACTCACACAAGACACTTAGGAAGCACCCACCCTGCGCCGCCCCTGCCGGGAACACGATGACCGCTACGGTGACATACACGCCCGTTAGAACTCTGAGCCAGACTGGGGGGGTGAATGAGAGCACAGATGATCACAATAGACAGAAGACTGTCATGGAGCCTCTCACCAAGTCTGCAAGGAGCCGAAAGTTCTCGCCTGAGCTGAGTGAAGTTTGCCAGTTGTTTTTTAAATTATTTTATTGTTGTTAATTACCATTGTCTGCATATTCCCCCCACCACTCCCCGCCACCCCAGCCAAACCCACCTCCCTCCCTTGCTGCCACCCTCCCCCTTGGTTCTGACCATGTATCCTTTATAGTAGTTCTTGAAAACCCTTCCCCCACAATCCTGTCCCCTCTCACCTTCCCTCTGGCTATTGTTCCATTGTTCTTAATTTCAATGCCTCTGGTTATATTTTGTTTGCTTTTCTTTGTTTGCTTTTGTTTGAGTTTTCAAGTTAGAATTTACTAGTTGGATGAAGGGGAGAGAAGATAAAGACATTCCCAGCAAAAGATTTGCATATGTAAAGACTCAGAGGTATGAAAGACTATTCAAGGGAAGAAAGTGGAGGGTCTAAGGGATGACACTGAACAAATGGAAAGAGGCCGGATTGCAAAGGGATCAACGGGCCCGCAAGCTACAGAGTCTGTCCTGTACAGAACCTGCCCTTAGACGGGAACATTAATATATCAACCAATGACGCAACTTTGAGTATGTCTCCAGAGTCCAGCGCTGTGCTGGTTATGGGTGGGCTACAGGAATTAATATGCTACCATTGGTGGAAATGTAAGTAGGTTAGGATTCAGTTATTTCCAGCAGATCATGACATTTTATGATGGCAAGTGTGGGAACTTGTCTAACAATATCATTCCTCTGATAAAACCTTTCCATGAGTTTTCATGTCTTACAACAGTTCGCAAAATCAGCGGGCCCTGAAATCCCGGGAGGGTCTTCTCAGCCCCTACCTTGAGAGATTCTGATTTTCTAGGTCTTAGATAGGGCCCGAGGAGTTGTATTCATAAATAAATATATGTACACATGCACATATATAACCATCAATGGAATCATAAAGCTGGAGAAATCTCCGAACCAAGAGTAAATGTCCAGCCCACTGATGTACTCCATTCCTCATGCTTTCGTTTGTTTTTAGACAGATGAAGCACTCCGGGTCTCAGTTTTCTCAGCTATAAAATGGGCAACATGATCTTTCCTTTGGCAGTCTCACCGGAAATTTGAGGATCAGAAGAGATGATGCTATAAGGGCACCTTTCAAACTATAACACAGACAAAAAGGCACTAGGGTAAGCAAGAATTTAGACAGAACATATTTTGATGCTGTCTTCTCCATGGAATTTTGGCACCCGTGAAAATGAAAATTTAAAGCAGCAATACCCAAGTAGATTTCACAAAACTAGGCATTTTACAGAAACAGATTTCTGTGGTTAGTTACATTTTGGAAACAAGGCATAATTTTAAATGCTAATTAATCTTTTTAACGGCAAGGTTCTGAGCCTTCTGTGAGGTAATGCCTCCACCATCCACTTCCGAGGGGCAAGAGAGGCAGGAAGTCTCCAAAATCAATTGACACGAGAACCTTGCTGGGGATGAATTAGCTAATCACCGGTCCCCCACTCCACCCCACCTGCCACCCCCAAAACACATTTTGGAGAAAAAGGGTCAGGAAAGGATTCCACTGAGACACACTGTCTTCAGGAAATTTGGTCCTCAAGTCCCACCCAGCAAAGGGATCATCTTTTCAGGTTTATAAAACATAAGGCTTTCAGAGAACTAATGAAAATCTCAAGAGAGGCACTGTAGTGGATTAGATTATTTCCCTGAAGCTCCATAAAGCCACAGTATATTTTGAAACAAGTGATTTTAAAACTACAATTGCATTTTAAAGCATTTGAGATCCATTAGAGCCATCATTTTCTGTGTCGCCTTTGCCCCTCACTGTGTGACCCACCTTGTCTGTCTTCGCCCCTGAGCTTCGCTGCTGCGTGAGGCCCATTGAGGGTTATTATAAATCAACCAAGGTTCAACACTATTCACTTATGGAATCACTGCTTCCTGCGAGGCCAACTCGCTCACTGTTCCCCTCCGATACGTATTCATAGCTAATTCAGTTTCCATCCTGTTGCTCATGCGCTCCCCTCGCAGAAACTGCTCCCTTATTATGCTTCACTCTTCCTTCCCTCTGTCTCTCCCTCTCCCTGTCCTCTGTCTTTCCTTCTATCCACCCACCTACCTGCATTTAACTGCCACTGCTAGGTACTGGATGTACACAGGTAAGTCCTTTTCTTTGGTTTCAAGACGTTTAAGTGGACAAACATGTTGAGACACTGACTATAGAAACAGACAACCATCAGTCCTGTATATAAAAACAGAACTCTGTCCCACAACTTGCAGCAGCCTGCCTGGGAAGCCAATGTCTTCTGTACCATCAACTACCTGGCAAGCCAGCCCGGTGTAAGCCAGACGTGCAGGAAGCTAACCTGCTCTCTCTAGTGGCAGTCCAGGATGCTGAACAATAATGCCCTTGGCCTCAAATGGCCAGGACTTGATTAACAACTGGCAGCTTTCCTAACTCTTGTCCCTGCTTCCAACGTAGGACTAAGCAGCGAAGGCCAACAAGTGCTGTACCCCTGTCCGATCACATAAGACGCCCCGTTTCTAGTTACTTACCTCCAGTTTCCCCATCCATCACTCAGGCAGTGGAGGGAATGTGGTCTGTACTGGAGGCATGTAATGCTCACGTCCTCTCTAAAAATTCCATCCCCATCCCCAGAAGCTCACCCATCATCCGGGTTTCATGTGCTGCGGCAAAAGAACGGATCATGGAGGCAAAGATGGATAATATTGGTCGAGTTGCTAAGAAACACAGAACATTTTTTAAATATGCCAGGTCACTATCCCACAGAGAGACCAATGATATGTCATGTCTCCATAGTAACCCACTATGAAAAGGATGTGAGTAGCAAATAGAGGAAACTGAGAATGGTAACCAGTCACAGTTAAACCTGAAGAAGGCGGAGTAACAAATTGTTGAATAAAGTTAAAATGCTCAGAGAGGGTTAGTAGGCAGAGAATGAGCTTTGGAGCAGAAGTGACTGGGTTACAACGGCAACCCCACCACGGAAAGGTGAAAGAGTCTGGCCAAACAGTCAAACTCTCAGAACTGTATGTTCCCCAGCTGAGCCGTCCAAGTGTTAAGTCTTGTCCTCCTCTGTCCTCCTTAACTCCCAGGGCTGTTGTGAGTTCAGGGCTTCAGAGATAGCAAATATTTCAGAAGAATCACTGGCATCCTTGTCTTCAAAGGGGCACATTGTCTCTCATCATCTGAAACAGTAAATGAATCAAAGTCTGTTTTAACTTGGCTCTGACTTATGTTATGTGGTAGAAGTTTCTGTTTGCAACAGATGATCCCTTTGGTTCCATGTCATTGGGCCGATGGGAAATTAATTGGTTGTTTGCAAGAGAGAGCATGTATTTGGAGCTTTGGAACCTAGGTTTCATCCCACTGTTCTCTTAATTATTTGTATTATCCTGAGCAAGTCATTTGGCCTCTTACAGCTCAATTTTCTTTATTTGTAAAGTAGTGGTAGTGACACTTAACAAGCACCATCCTTCAACTCTGGCAAACAGGCAGTGGCACTTTACTTGGGACACTGTGAGGAAGCACAGTCTACTACTGTTCTTGCAGAAGCGGAAGAACACACGTGGAAGTAAGTCCTGAGGATGGTGAACCGGATGAGCAGACTATAATACTGGATGGGGGAGCACTTACTCCCAGGGGGACACTTGGAATTTGACATCTTGACCAGTCTGAACAGTTTGATTATATGAAACTTTCCTCAAAGCCTGGACTCAAGGATGACTTGCAGTAAGATAAAGTGGAAGTGCCAAAATTTCTTTGGCATAATATCAACTAAGGGGTTTCCACTGGGCTTGATTTTTTCCATCACCTCAGACCAACACACCTTCTGCCCCCTGCAGTGGCTTGCTATGTGTCCCTGGCTGCCATCCAGGTTGTTACTGCTGCCACAGCAAACACTAGAAGGAGCCACACCTGTAGCATCACCTGGCAAAGACAGATTGGCGATTCCATAGAGTTTGCATCCTGGACTCGGAAAAGGGAAACCGGCACCCCAGCCTCATGGCCGGACTGTACCCATGGGGTCTCCAGTCTATGTTGCCAAAGTAGAACTCCTTCCATTTGCCGGAAAATATGCAACTACCTTATCAATAAAAAATAGATGCCTCAAAAATAACTCTTTTCTCCTTAAAAATTTTTCCCATTGTCCCTCATTGCATCCAAGCCTAAGTAGTCCCTACATGAAAATAATCGTGGTACTTGTCTAATAGGAATGACAGGGATTGGGGAGACGTGACTGCAAAGCTCATGGACTTGGAGGATTCATCCATAATTCAAAACTGATGTTCTGAGAAGGACTAGACAATAGTTTGCTTGGTCGGCTCCTTGAACCTCAGACACAACAATAACCTGCAGTGCATGAGGTGAAGATGTAAGCAGTTGTTCGGTATGGTATTGAGGAAAAACCCAGAATGATCTAGGAAGTGGGGATGTTACAATGGATTGACTATACATAGCCACCTAACTGTGTTCCCCAGGAAAGCCTAAGGATTTTTTTTTTAAACCAAGGCAATAAGGAACATAATGAGCCAGGAAGTGGCTCCTTAAGAAGGTCGGCAGGGAATGTCCTTTTATAGACTGGGGCCCACTTCGAGCTTGGAATTGCTTCCGGGGAAGATCACTGATCTATTCTCCCTTGGCTCCCCGTTTTATGGGAGTTCACCATTAAGTAGGAGTTCAACAAATCCCCCCACATTTCGGCTATTTAAGCCAGGTGCTAAAACTATCTTAGCTATGGAGCTGAACTTAAATGAACCGTAAGTTCTGTACTTCCTTTCTTCCAGGTTTATTTTTAAAACACTTATGTTTTTAGTCATTTCTCCCTAAGAAATTTGTATTTCTAGAATAATGTGGGTAAAATAATGCCCCCAAGTGACTTCATGATTGCTTATGTGTCTGTGCAATACCCTACTTGCTTTCCTCTGCCTCTGGATAGGATAGAGAATAGAAACTTTGAACTTCTGGGTCCAGTGGAAGCAAAAAGAGGCCATTGGAGATCTTCTTTAGACTCTGTTCATCACAATGGATGAAAACCTTCCAAATTAGGGGCAAGTCATTTTAAACAAGCCATTTCAAACTGGGATATTTCTATGAAGTTGCCCTATTTTGAGGGCTGTCCAGGAGCTTATTTTATTCCCTCAATAAAATCTCTTCCTACTTATTTTCTATTTATAAAGACTCCCTCCGTTCCCTCACCACATGTTTGAGTTTCGACTCATCTGAACACCTGAAAGCCCAGCTATCTTTTGAAGCAGAGAAAAACACCCTTCTGTGGAATTTGAAATCGGTGCTCACAGGACAGAGGGGAATCCAGGACAGCTTGGTCCCCAGTGGCCCACCAGTTAGGGTTTTCTCAAGGTAAAATGTGAGTCTTTTATCCTGTGCAGACCCCATGGCCAGCATTGGGACAGCAAGCACTCAGGGACTCTTGACTTGATTGTCCTTTTTGACTTAGAATAGTTCTAAACGTGCAAAATGAGCAGCATGTCATAAATAAGCATAGTCAATTTTCTGAGTGTTCCCTGTGTGTTAGCCACTCTTCTAGGAGTTTTACATGTATGTTTTCATTTAACTCTTATCCCTTGCTATTATCCCTATTTCTAGATGAAAACTGAGAAACACATTGTATTTGAATGACTTGCCCAAGGTTATATGGAATAAATGCTCCATCTTCCTAAATCTCAGGCTAATGAATGTGGATTACAGTATTCCTTCAACAAATTATTCTTGAGCACTATACCATGTGGCCAGAACTGTGCTCTGGGGTCAGAAATCGCTACCCAGACCAGGTCTGATCCTTGTCTTCACAGAGTTTGCGGTCAAGGGGGTTGGTGATGACCAGTGTCCATCATAGTCAGAGGAGCCAACAGCTGGTAAAAACTGATACCACCACTAATAACAATAATGTTGTATACTCACATTTGTGTAACCCTTTGAAATTCACGAGTGTGTCTGTGGCCATTAATGCTTTTGACCGGGTGCAAGACAGACATGCCCCTTCCTACTTTAGAGATGGGAAAACCGAGGCCAGCACAGGTTGTAGGACTTGCTTGAGGATCACAAATCTGGTCAATGGAAAAGCCATGGGTGGAATTAGAAAGATGACTGTGTGGACTAGATACAAGTAGTTACACTTCTCTATTGGTGAGTGAAGAAAAGAGTGCATTACATTTACAAATAATTCATGGTATGTGGTGTGTCAAACACACACACACACACACACACACACACACAATTAAAGTCTTAGTAGATAGTTAGCCTTGGGATCTTAAAAAAGTGACTTTATTTCCTTGTCTCTCAGGATATATACAAACTGAGCTAAGCCGAGTAGTGTGTTCCTTCCCTCTGACCACAGAGATCGACTATGGATGAATATGTAAATGAAACCAGTCTAAATATTAGTAAAAGATTTGATCATACATATTTTATCAATAGTAAATATTAGATAATAACACAAATGTTGAACCAAAGATTCTCTTTCCTGCTGGATGTGAAAATGAAGGCATGCAGTGCTAATAAATTGTTGGCAACTGTTTTTGGACTATAAGGAAAATCAAACTTAGGGTGGAACCAGCCCTGAAGGAGGTGCCACTGCCCAGCATCCTCTGAGTATCAGACTACATAGAGCTAGCCTTGTATGGATCAACATCTAAAATCAAAGTATGGTTTCCACTGAATGTGTATCACTTTCACACAATTGTAAAGTTGAAAAATCATAAATGAAACCATTGTAAATCAAGGACTATCTGTATGCACACACGAAGATCAGTTCCAAGTCTTGGATCATATAATTCAAAGCCCATTTCATTTCCTTGCATCCTTGACATTGGGGCAGGAATGAAAGAGCAAACTGGTGGGATCTTGTAAGGCAGATGCAATGACTCCAGTTTATGTTTTCATCTAAGAAGATGCCTAGTGCAGAATGGTGCTAAATAATTGCTTTCTAAAAATATATATTTTATTGATTAAGCTATTACAGTTGTCCCATTTCCTCCCCTTTATTCCCCTCTGCCCCGCACAACCCTTCCCACCCACATTCCCCTCCTTTAGATCATGTCCATGGGTCGTACATATAAGTTCTTTGGCTTCTACATTTCCTATACTATTCTAACCTCCCCTTTTCTCTTTTCTACCTACCATTTACACTACTTTTCTCTGTACCTTTCCCCTTTCTCTCCCCCTCCCACTCCCCCACTGATAACCCTCATGTGATCTCCATTTCTGTGATTATGTTCCTGTTCTAGTTTTTTGCTTAGTTTGCTTTTGTGTTAGATTTGGTTGTTAATAACTGTGCGTTTGTTGTCATTTTACTGTTCATATTTTTTATCATCTTTTTCTTAGATAAGTTCCTTTAACATTTTATATAATAAGGGCTTGGTGATGATGAACTCCTTTAACTTGACCTTATCTGGGAAGCACTTTATCTGCCCTTCCATTGTAAATGATAGCTTTGCTGAATAGAGTAATTTTGGATGTAGGTCCTTGCTTTTTCCAGCCCCTTCTTGCCTGCAAGGTTTCTTTTGAGAAATCAGCTGACAGTCTTACGGGAAATCCTTTGTTGGTAACTGTCTCCTTTTCTCTTGTTGCTTCTAGGATTCTCTCCTTATCTTTAATCTTGGCTCATGTAATTATGATGTGCCTTGGTGTGTTCCTCCTTCGGTCCAACTTCTTGGGGACTCTCTGAGCTTCCTGGACTTCCTGAAAGTCTATTTCCTTTGCCAGATTGGGGAAATTCTCCTTCATTATTTTTTCAAATAAGTTTTCAATTTCTTACTGTTCCCCTTCTCCTTCTGACACCCTTATGATTCAGATGTTGGAACATTTAAAGATGTCCTGGAGGTTCCTAAGCCACTCCTCATTTTTTTTGAATTCCTGTTTTTTTATTCTGTTGTGGTCGCATGTTTCTTTCTTCCTTCTGATCCAAACCATTGATGAGTCCCAGTTTCCTTCTCATCACTGTTGGTTCTCTGTATATTTTGCTTTATTTCACTTTGGGTAGCCTTTGTTTATTCCTTCATTTTGCGACTGAGTTCAATCAGTTCTGTGAACATCCTGATTACCAGTGTTTTGAACTATGCATCTGATTGGTTGGCTATCTCTTCATCGCTTAGTTGTATTTTCCTGGAGCTTTGATCTGTTCTTTCGTTTGGGCCATTTTTTTTGGGGGGGGGGAGGTCCTGGTAGTGCCTGTTACATAGTAAGGGGTGGAGCCTTAGTTATTCACCAGGGCGGGGCAACCCACCTCACTGTGTTGTGATGCTATATGTCGGGGAGGGGTCAGAGAGGGAACAGTGCTGCTTGTTCTGCGCTCTGCCTGCTTTTAGCCACTTTCTCCACTACCAACAAGCAAATTGAACCCTTCTGGTGCTGATTCCTGGGTGATGGGCTTGTGTATGTTCTAGGACCCCCTGGGTCTCTTTAAGGAACTCTCCTGTGAGGCTGGGAATTTCTCCTGCTGCCGCCTCAACCCCTACAGGTGTTTTCAATCAGAAGTTTGAGGCTTTATTTCCCTTCTCTGGAACCCTGGGTTGTGCAGGTCTGTCTTGCTTCCCCAGTTGTTCCTCACGGTTTATCTGCACCCGAATGTGGAACCACCCCATCTGCAATCCACCACCCCACTGAATCCACCAGTTGCCACCTTGCCACAGGTCCTCTCCGCCCAGCAGCCCACCAGCACCCCTCTTACAGGTCTGGATGAATGTTTCTTCTTTAACTGCTTGGTTGTTGGACCTCCATACGATTCAATTTTCTGTCAGTTCTGGTTGTTTTTAGTTTTTAAATTTGTTGTTGTCCTTCTTTTGGTTGTGTGAGGAGACAGAGTGGGTCCACCTATGCCTCCACCTTGCCAGAAGTAATCGTTTTTTAATAAATGAATAAATGTAAATACTGACTCAAGTCATTGAAAATTATGAGAGAGAAAAGTGTTTTTTAATCTATGTCAGAAAAAAGTCTTTTTCAGTCTAGGAAGTTTCCTTGGGAAGATCTGGGAGAAAGATGTAGACAATATGCTAATGAAATATCAAAAGTCTCACCTTGCTTTATCAACCAACATCTCAAGTTTAATCATTTCTTGGGAATTTCTTTAAAAATGTGATGGGGTTTTTTTTTCCATCTCTTAGCTTTACATACAGCCTAGAGTTCCAGCAAATTCTTCCAGACACCAACCACATTTTTTGAAAACCACTTACTGAGCTCTTTTTGTGTGTCGGGCACTGAGCTGAGAAATACTCATGCATCACCCTCTTAAATCCCCTCAATAGTCCTACAAGTATTAGGCATTTTTAATCCTCATTTTACAAATTACAAAACTGAGGTTTTGAGGGCTAAGTAATTTCACAAACATCACATTGCTAATAACTGGTATCGCTGGACTTTAAACCAATCTGTGCAATTGCAACTCTGTTATGCTATAATATCACAAGGTTCATAGGCATGGCTGGTTCATGGGCCAGGCCTCACAGATGATAAGATCACATTATCATAGGGTTAAGCTTCCTACTGCCCTGCATAAAGGACTGTCTATTCTGCTAATTGTGCAAAACAAGACAAGCAGGGAGGGATCCTGTGATTCTCAGCCTGTTACCCAAGGCTTGGTATTCTATAAAATGGTTGCTTTGGTTGGTCTAATAAATCCTATAGTTGCAAGTTTGGGATTGAGGCTACCAGTGTTATCTTAGAGGAAATTAAATGGTGGGTGGATAGATGGAGCTGAACTATTTTAACTTTCAGGTTACCTTAGAATTACTCCCAGATTGTCTCCTGCCTTTGAGGCTCCATCAGTCTACATTCTGGGGTGTTCGGAAAATCTGACTCCAGTGTCTACTGCCATCCAGTGACTGTGTGACTTTGGACAAATCACATCACATTCCTGGAATCAGTTGTCTTGTCACCTGCAAAGTGACATGTTGGGAACAGATGGCCCTTAAGGACCCATGCAACCCCCACCAACTGCAGTTCACATTTCTGGCATGCCTGAAGGCCACAATTTATCACCACCCACTCCAAGACCTAGAACTTCCACATTTGAAAAGATGCATCCAACTGCTTATTCTATCAGATAACGAAGGAAGCCCAACACCTATAGCAGGTTTCTTTTCTTACCCACTTTCAGTACATATTAATAAAGAAAGGGCTGTAAAGAAATGTGCTCTAATTTTTTATTCAGTCTACCTGACTCCTAGGTTGATGAAAAGCCAACATATTTACCTGGAATGTGATTACTGTTCACATTTTCCAACACGAGCTAAATACTCACAAAAGCTGTTGGATTGAAACTGCAGGAGCCTAGAGCCAATTTCTGCAAATACAGTCCTGTGACAGCATAGCAAAGTGCTGGAGGGCTCCAAGACCCCTTAAGGGTGTGGGATGAGGGAAGGAGGTTCTGGAGATAGAGGCATGGCAAGGGCCACTATCAATGGAAATAATTCCACCTTTACAATCTCAACCTTGGGGCAGATCTTGGGGTCATCTAAGAATTCAGCAATATTGCATGTTAGCTATGTTCAGGGTTTGGGATTCACACATCCAGGGTGTGAATCCAACTCTGCCACTTGCTAGCTAGGTGATCTAAGAGATGCTGGTGGACTCCGTTACCCAGTGTCTGCAGCCAGCTCTCTCTTATACCCCAGATTCATGGGTTCCACCCAAACATCTCTCAGAAAGTTCATATTAGGCATGACCAAAATGTAATTGTTCATGTTCATCCCTTCTACAAACCCACAGTTGTGGCCACTTTACCATAAACCTACCTAACAGGCTTGACAGGTGCTTGTCCCTGGTCATCCAAGTTTAAGTCTTGTCTGGCTATTGGGTATTGTTGGACTATGATACAAACAGGAAGACATTTCTCTCAACGAATTGCTGCATTTACAAAAACCCAGCATGTGTGAAGATGAGGATGAAGAAGAGGAGAAGGGCAACAGATGAAGAACAGATGAAGAAAGACGATTGAGGAGGCAGGCTATGGGCACAGAGTGAGAAGGTATGAACAGACTGTGTGCCACCTGCTAACTTGCACTCGTCTGTTTATATTTCAGATCCCTGCAACCAGACTCTGGATGCCCGGAGACATATTTTGTTGTTATTTCTGGCAGCACATTTACAAATTAGAAAATTGTAAATGCAAACCTCAGCCCTAGAGGGCTGTGCAAATGAGGTAACAGTTCATCAACTCTCAAGGCTCATCTCCCCATTAACCTGTGTGAAAACAGAGGTCGAGACTCACAGGAAATGTGAGCTGCGGCAAGATGCATGCCAGAAGCCAAAAGGGGAGGTGAGGGAAGGCGAACTCCTCCTGAGACCAGGAGGGCATATAAGTTCTCTGCAGAGCATCTAGACACAATGGAAACTCCTTCATTGTTCTCAAAGAGCACAGAGTAAGTACGTTTGTTTTCAAAATTATAAAGACAGAAAAATATAATTATCTTTTGTAAGTACAAAAAATGCAAAAAAGGCAAAAATAAATGAAAATTTGATCATGATGACACAAATGTATTTTGAAGTACAAAAATAAAACAATAAAATCCTTCCCTGTCTACCCTTTCCCATACTAAGTTTTGAGATCATACTATAAATATTGTTCAGTGCCTCCTTCTTTTCCCACATAATTGTGTATAGCAGATACCTTTCCAGTTTGATACACTTTTGTTAGCTCCACTGTATTATTTTTAATAGTTGTAGAACACCTCACTGTGTTCCATTTAACTTAAATGATCCCCACCCCAGTGGAAGTCCTTTAGGCTGTTTCTCTTTTTGACATTACTAATATAGTTGTGATAAAAATTCTTATATAGGTATCTTAAGCCTCTCGTGCTATTACTTCTATAGTATAAGCTCTATAGTTTAAAATTATTTAAGTGGAATTGGAAGGACATAGGTTATGCAACTTTTCAAATTTTGATAAAAATTATAAAATCACTATAGTGATTTAAACTTCCAGTAGCATATGAGTACCCATTTATATGCTCTCTTGTCTACCTAGGCTGTTTTTACTGTCTTAAATTCATATGTATAAAAACTACTTCTTAGTTTATATTTTTAAAATATTAGTTAAGTGATGCATGATTGTGTTCAAAAGGATTTGTATTTTGTGAATTTCCGTTATAGTCATTGCCATTATATTGTTTTTAATGTTTTTATTGAGTTGTAGAATATATTTATATTTTCAAGGTTTTAACTTTGGTTCTCAAATACATTGCAAATGTATCATAAACACTATCATGGTACATTATATCAAACAGAAGTTTTGAATTTTTTAAGTAGCTATATTGTTTCATCCTTACCTATGGCTTTAGGAGTTTGTATGTAGAAAGGCCTGTCCCAATCCTATGATATATAAGGATTCTAATTAATTTGTCTTACGATTTCCAATGCTTTTATTGTGGTAAAATACACATATCATAAAACTTACCATTTTAATTAATTTAAGGCAAGCAAGTGTAATGCATTTAATACATTCTCAGTGTTTTGTAACTGTCATCTCCATCTAATTCCAGAATGCATTCATCTCTTAAAAAGGAACCCAGTGTCCCTTTAGAAGTTCCCCTCCTTCCCCCATCCTCTGGCAACTACTCATATGCATTCTGTCTCTGTGGATTTGCCAATTCTTATATTTCATATAAACTGCAATCAACAATATGTACCCTCTGATGTCTGGCTTCTTTTCCTTTGTATAATGCTTTCAAGGTTTATTTATGTTGTAGCTACAGTAAGTAGTATCAGTGCTTTGTTTTTATGGCTAAATAACATTCCATTGTCTGAACATATCACATTTTATTTATCCATTCATAAATTGTTGGGCATTTGGGTTGTTTCCACATTTTGGCTATTGTGAATAGGGCTTCTGTGAACCACCGTGTACAAATTTTTGGTGAACACCTGTTTCCCATTCTGTTACGTATATATGAATTCAACAGAGTGGAAGGGAGGGCAGAGGTATCCTCCCTCTGTTCTGAAAGGGGCAGACAGAGGGGAAGATATGTCCTTATTGCTTGTGTGAGCTCATTACAAGATGCTTTTTTATATGTGAATCTTGCTAATACATGATTCATACAGTTACTAGTTTTCTTGAATCATTCAAGTGGGAAGTAATTGCTACAAGAATGGCTGAGGGAAATGAAAAGGATTACTTCTTACTACTGAGTCAGTGCTCGGAGAATCTATCAGTGGTTGGAGGGACCAGGAAATGATATGACATAGTCTAGTGTTAATTTCAAATCCCATCAACAGGATAATGAGTCCTACATACTTTCTATGAGCTATGACAAGCTATTTATACTAATAACCCTCCTGAGGAAGAAGTTGGATGATTGGGGGATTAACGACAGAAATTGATCTGCACACCCACCTTCCTGCATACAACATATTTTTAAAAGGTTCTGATTCCTGAAGGAAAAATTAGATGGCTATAGTTAGCACAGCCAGGGAATCGGGCCCAGGATGAGAAGCTTCCTATAACAAGCTTCAAAAGATCACATCAGCATTCGGGAACATTATTAAGAAAGTTACATCTCTTATTACTGAAGGGAAATAGTATTATCAAAATATAAAGCTATTTTTAGGATGCTCTGCCCTAGTGCCAGGATGTTGTCTATATAAGCGCCTCTGTTAGAGGCAGAGAAACAAAAAAGGCTGGTGGAGCACAACGCCCAGTCTTGGAAGCAATCCGTGAAGCTCAAGCTCTCACCAACAGGGGCTTGAAGAAATGGGGGGCCATGTCCCCCGAGAGCACATACTGAAAAGGGACCTATTTCCTGGTGCTGGAGTTTTCATGATGGAGAGAGTTTCTCTTATTAAAATATATTGTATTGATTATGCTATTACAGCTTTCCCAATTTTTCCCCCTTTGCCCTCCTCTGCCTGGTACCCCCATTTCCTCCAACACTCCCCTCCCTCAGTTCATATCCACAGGTCATGCATATAAGTTCTTCGGCTACTCCATTTCCTGTACCGTTCTTAACATCCCCCCTGTCTATTCTGTACCTACCAATTTGTACTTCTTGATCCCTGAACCTTTACTCCCATTCTCCTCCTTCCCTCTCCCAGCTGATAACCCTCTAAATGATCTCCATACCTATGATTCTGTTCCTGTTCTGCTT
Source organism: Phyllostomus discolor (assembly GCF_004126475.2). NCBI lineage: Eukaryota > Metazoa > Chordata > Mammalia > Chiroptera > Phyllostomidae > Phyllostomus > Phyllostomus discolor. The sequence goes on from NC_040909.2 coordinate 133,450,716, forward strand.
GTTTGCTTAGTTTGTTTTTAAGATTCAGTTGTTGAGAGTTGTGCATTTGTTGCCATTTTAACAGTTCATAGTTTTGGTCTTCTTCTTTTTCTTATATAGTTCCCTTTATCATTTCACATAACAATAGCTTGGTGATGATGAGCTCCCTTAACTTTACTTTATCTGGGAAGCACTTTATCTGCCCTTCCATTCTAAATGATAGCTTTGCTGGATAGAATAACCTAGGTTGTAGGTCCTTGATTTCCATCACAGGAGCACTTAGAGTAAGCATCACCTTATGCTAATCTGCATAAAGCATGTCTTTATTTCTCAGCTGAGTCAAATGACTCAAATTCTACAGGGGTTGAAGTTACTCAGGAAAGGAAACAAAGATCCCTCCCATGAGCTGCAGACCAGCAAAGGCCCTGCTGTGTAAATTCTGGACTTTGGTTTCACAGACTAGGAATCAAGGTGTGGGTATGCCTCTTCAGGCTTCTCAAGGTCTTGCCAAGTTTCCAAGGCAAGGTGACCCCAGCATTCCACAAAACAGACAATGCCTCCTTGATCTATTCTCTGGGAGGTAGCCTGGGACACAGGCCAAGGGGCTGTGATAAGTCAGGGAACACAGCCCTGGTATTCTACAGGTTGAAGGGCTCTAAGCAAAGGATTAGAGATGAATAAAAGGACCCTGGAAACAGGCCTCCCCTGTGTCCTGCAGGGAAAGATTCATGGCAAGCTGCCTTACCATCTCCCATTCACAGTATGTCTGGTGGGTCCCAGGAGCTGGCAGTAAAGACTAGGGCAGCTTGGAAAACAAGTCTGACTGTGTTTTAGGCTTGTTCTCATTGGCTATAACTCACCAGTGCGTATTTGCCTGGAAGCCAATGGTAAAGCATTCACTGACTAGCCTCCAGATGCAGGAAATATATAGAGGATGGAGGCATTTGTGGTGAGAAACTTCACCATTTTAAGATGCCAGCCCAGCACAATGAGCAGCCTCAGGGCTCAGAGTGCCCAGACGTTGCACTCACTCTGCTCTGCATGCAGAGGACTCCTCAAAGAGAATTAAAGCTGAGGAAAACTAATAAGTCCCTGTCCTTTTCTCAAGAATTGTAGCTCATGGGCCCACCTCCCAGACTAGATCCTGAGCATTTTCATTTTCATGATCCCCTGGTATCTGAAGAGCAAAGGAGTGGACAAAGAAAGCCTCAAGCAGGAGTGATATTCTCTGTCCCCAGGAAGGGAATGTGAACAGCATTCAGGAGAAGGCCAGGGCTCTTGATCTTTAAGGGAAAGCTATAGACGCCCTGCTCCTTTCCAAGTCAAGAATGTGTAAAAGCATTTGAATGGTGATTAATTGCATAAACTCACAGTTCCACGGTCCCCGTGTCCCCACCACTTGGTAACGAACAAGAAAGAAAACTACATACAGGTGTGGATGATGCTATGTTCTGGGCAGGTAAACACCAAACCATACACTGCTTCCTAAACTTTTCGGAGAGCAGTTCATTCATGAGTCCACTCAACAACTATTTGTAAGTCACCAAATAAGTGATTTTTTAAAAAGATTTTATTTATTTATTTTGAGAGAGAGAGAGAGAGAAACATCAATGTGCGGTTGCTGGGGGTCATGGCCTGCAACCCAGACATGTACCATGGCTGGAAATCAAACCTGCAACACTTTGGTTCGCAGCCTGCGCTCTATCCACTGAGCTACACCAGCCAGGGTTACCAAATAAGTGATTTTATTCTCTGACAAAGCTCCAGTGGGTGTACTGGAAACTGGTTCAGGCCTTGAGGATTCAATGAAGAATAAAACAGCAAAATTCTTATTCTCTGTTGATAAAAAAGTGAAGAATTCATGAAATAGTTATTTAAAAATACCTCTGGCTAACAGGAAAAAAAGAGGGAAATGGTATCTTACATCTCTCGGGAGGAGTATCCATTTTAAGCCACGACCCCAAATCTCTCAAGTTTCCCTGCCATCCTTCAAAGATTAATAGCAAAAGTGGTTAAAACACAAAAACTATCTGAAAGTAAGACCTTGTCTTTGGAGAATGTAAAGAGGGACTTCTTGGATAAATCAAGCCTAAAAATACCTTCTGAAAAATGTCAGTTTTAATTGCACGTGAGGGACATAGCGGCCAAATAGGAGATGAGCATGATATTGGCACAGCCCAGGCAGGCGGTGTCCTTCTGAGCATATGGTGGGTACGAGGTAAAATTTATAAAGCTTGTTCCAGGATATCTGAATCATTAACACTCTATCTGTGAGTTATGAGATTACCACCAGGGTGCTTTCACCAAACAGAGGAAGATTCTAGAGCAATAAAGATCAAAGCCTTTGCAGCACATCCTGCTCCAACAATCCAGGTTCTTCAACCTTGAAAGATATGACTGTTGGGGCAGACACTGACTGGGTGTTTATTACCCTGACAGACCTCCTGTGTGATCCCTTATCTTAGCTGTAGCCGACCTAGTGAATGCCTCTTTGTACACACAGGCAGGAACTTTGGAGGACTAGAGACAATGCTACAGTGGGACTGCAAGAGAAGAGGAAGCACAGTTTTCAGTAGCAGCAGAACGTCAGAGAATGAGACAGGGTCCTCTACTTACAAATTTAAATTCCTGGCCCTAAAATGGGCAACCATGGGCTTCAGGAATGTGTGTGTTGTGTGACCAGCAACAACCCCTGTATGTGCTACTGTCAAACAAGACACCAAGGAACAGTGGCAGGTGGATGCAGTCACTGTTTAAACAGAGTTCGGCAGCACAGTGTCAGCTTCAACAACAAAAAGGTTCCTTTCTGCTAGACCTGTTCTTAGGTCCTTAAGTTGTTCCTAGTGATTTGGGATATTCAAGGTATTTAATATGTGGCAAATCCTCAGAGAAATATGGTGGAAAGTGGGGCTAGTACGTAATTCTTTTTATATATGCTTGGATTTTATTTGCTAATATTCATGTGAGAATATTATAAGGATACTAATGCCATTCATGGAAGATCCAAACTCATGACCAAATCACCTCCCAAAGGCTTCCCGTCCTAATATCATGACCTTGGGGTTAGGGCTTTAACATTTAATTGGGGAGGGTCACAAACAGTCAGACCATAGCACCTTGTGTTTTTTCAATGTTATTAATCATTGATTTAATTTCTTTAATTGATGTATGTCTGCTAGATGAGCTATTTTTCTTTGCATGAGTTTTGCAGTTGTGTCTTTTAAGAAAATGATTCATGTCCTCTAAGTCATCAAGTTTGCGGCATGAATTGTTCATAATATTCTTTTGTAATTCTTTCAATGTGCATAACCTCAGTAGTGACCCTCTTTCATTTCAGATAATTGTAATTTTTTTCTTCTCTCTTTTTTCCTGGTCAGCCTGGCTAGAAGAATTTCATCAATTATTTTGATCTTCTCAAAGAGCTAGCTTTTAGTTTCATTGATTTTTCTCTCTGTATTGTTTTTATTAAGAAGTTAAAAAAGTAAAGTGTGTGTGCAGACACACACACACACACCCTTCCAAATAAGCCATTTATGGACAAAAAAATAAGTACCAAATTAGAGACTATTAGAAAGACAGGACGATTAGTGTAGAACATATAGAATCCTATATGAGATGAGACAGTGGTACTCAGCCATTTAAGCCTAGCATCACTCACGTAATAGGATGTAAGGTTGGAAATAACGTAGTCTATTGAAGAATGTAGAAAATGCATGACAAAGCTAACCTAAGAAATTTGAAGGTCGGAACTCAGTTGGAACTTAGTAATTAGGGGCAAGTAGGGTCATGAGAGAGTTCTGGGCTGAAGCATTTTACTTTCTAACTGGTGGGGAAAAGTGAAGAGAAAGTTCCTTGACCACTGGCAACAATATAATCAGTGTTTCAACTTGAGGTCATATCTTAGGTATCCTGAGTCTTCAACTACATTCCCACCAGAGAAAAGAGTGCAATGAACTTGGATGCAGGCAGGAAGGTAGTCAGCATATACAAACCTTTGGTGGGACTCACCCTTGAGGGTAGGGGAGAGAAGGGACAGAGGTTAACAATTACCTATAAGCCAAATACTTTGCACTTAAAGAAATATTGTGAACCAAGGTTGCTATAAGTTGATGTCAATTTCCAGTGGAATCAGGATGTTAGCATTTGCACAAATCTGTGTTATCACCAAGACTCCTCCAGAGCGCACAGCCCTGAGGAGTACGATCAGATCTAAGTGCTCTGCAATATGAAAATGGACCACCAATACATTCACACGCAGTCTGGCAGGAAATACACATAAAGGAAAATGGCATATGTTAGTAATAGGGTGTGATGGTATTTTGACAAAGCGGTGAGTTATATATTCTTTTGAAAGAATCTAGTTAACCACGTAGCGTGGAGCTATAATTTGACATGCACTTGAATTCATCTCAGTCTTATTAGATACCAGGCTTTCAGCAGCTATACCAGTCCCCGACTTCACCCATCGATGGACTGAAGCTAATGATGTAACTGCTGTCTTGGCGAGAACTGGCTGGGAATTATTGGAAGCAGCCACGTGGAAGGGAAAAATTATTGATTCCAGTTCAAAGAGACTGGAGATGATAGCCTGACAGCCGATGCCTTGTTCCTCATTGCCAGAGCCAAGTCCAATCTGTCAAGTTGGCAGCCATGTGAATCATCCCAAGTTTAGACCCACCAACCGGAGAGACCAGCAGTGTTGCTGCCAAGGCATTGCTAGAGAAGCCAGAGTTAGTCCCCACTGAAAAAGCAAAAGCAAGGGGTATGTACTAAGGAGAGTAAGAAAATAATAGCATTGGTTTTCAGGTACAAAAGCTTTTTAAAGCCTATGTTCATAGGCTCAGGCAAGAGGTTAAAAACAGCAGAAAATTTTAAGAAAAGGAATCCAAGGTAAGATATAGTGAGAGAGTTCAGGGTACAATCTGAATTACCATAAATTAGGGAGATTTTAACTTCTTATTAGATGATGGCTATATCATGCCCAAATCATTGCTTTATTCAACAGTTACTCAGTGATCGCTCTGCTAGGCACTGAGCTAAGTTCAAGAGGTATAACAGTACATGGGACAGGGCCCTTCCTTCATAACGTCAAGTCTGTTAGGACAAACAGCAAGGAAATTTGCGATTATTGTGTTGTGTAATATTACAGGGAAATCTTATGGTAATTTGGCAAACCTGGATAAGGTACCCAAACTTTTCTTGGATGGTCAAGAAAAGCTTCTAGAGGGACCGATCTCTTCACTGGAAACAAAAGGACAAGGAGGAGTCAGTTTTGTGGAATGGAGGTGGAGGAGCTCTTTAAGGCAAAGGGTAAAGCTTATTATATAAGAGAAATTAGACATGCTCAAGGGCATGCGTGGCATACACTGAGCTGGGTGTGTGTGTGCATGTGTGCCAGTCTATGTGTGCATGAGCAAGTGAGTAGTGTGCGTGTGTTTGTATGCACATATATGTTTGTATAGGGAGCAAACAGTGAGATATGAGAGTGGAGAGGAGTTCAGGGACCAGATGCCAAGGGGCCCTGTGTGCAATGCTTGGTCCTTGTCACAAGGACATGAATAATCTGTGGCCTTTCAGCATGTTTATTTGTGTGGATGTTCCTCTTTTGCAAGTTATGATAAACCAACCGAGAATGGTTCATGGAAACAATTCGCTCACACAACTGGGAAGGTAGCTGGCAGGGAGGCCTAACTGAAATCAAAATCGCAAGGCTATTAGATCTACTTATTTTCTATCTGTACCTACTGGTGTCCTTCTCTTCCTCGGTAGATGCATTTCTTCACATGGTGGAGCCCTGCACCCTGAAGCTCCACCCTCAAGCTATGAACACCTATAAAAAGAAGGAGGAGAATATAGTAGGCAGAATTCAACAATTTTATTAGGTCATGTTATACAGTTCACCTTAAAATAAAGAGATATTCAAGTGAGCCCACTCTAATCACATAAGCTCTTTAAAAGCAGGAAAATTTACCATACGATTTCACTTATATGTGGAATCTAACAAACAAGATAGAAATACTCTCATAGTTACAGAGAACAGACATAGCTGTCGGGAGGAAGGGGCTGTGGGGCTGGGTGAAAAGGGTAAAGGGATTAAGCAAGAAAATCAAAAACCTCGTAGACCCAGTGTGGTGATGACCAGAGGGAAAGGGGAATAGAGGGAGGTAGAGGAGGGTCAAGTGGGACAAATGGTGATGAAAGGAAATTGGACCCTGGGTGATGAACACACAATACTAGTATACCGATGATGTGTTACAGAATTGTACATTTGAAACCTATATAATTTTATTAACCGGTGCCATACCAATAAATTCAATACAAATATGTTTAAAAAGCAGAAAACTTTCTCCAGATGTTGACAGAAGAGGAAGGAAGAGATTCAGAAAACGAGAAGGAAAGACCTGACACACTAGGTCTGGTTTGAAGATGGAGGGCGCCAGGGAACAAGGACCATGGGCAGCCTCTGGGGACTCAGAGCAGCCTCCGGTCGTCAGACCAGCCAGGAATCTGGACACTCAGTCCTACAACTGTGAGGACTAGCTTCTGCTGTGATTCAGCTTCTTCGGTCTGAGCAGAGAACTCAGCCATGCCATGGAGCCTTCTCACCTACAGAGCGTACGCTAATAAATCATCATTGTTTGAGCCACTGAGTTATGGTAGTTTGTTACACAGAAATGGAAAATTAACACGGGAGCCTTTGCCTCTTGAATCCTGCCTCTGCCTTAGCTCCAGTTAGTACTCAGAAAATCTGCTTGTAGCATATGCTCAAATCTGAGCCAATCGCTAAACCCAGGGTAAAGTGGGAGTCTCTGATTGGCCCAGACAGGCCATAAGCTCACGCCTTGACCAGTCAATTGAGTCACAACAGGTAGGGCAATTTATAGGTAGTAACGCTTAGATGCTGTTTACAAAAAAATAGGAGAATGTATGTTACAGCAGGGGAGAAACACATTTAGTGTCACACTTTAGAATGGTCGCCCTAGGTGAAGAGTGGCGAAAAGATTAGGCATGAATATTGCTGGAGACAGGGGCACCAACTGTGAAGACTCTTGTAATAATGTCACAGGGAGACTGATTGTCAACTGAACATGAGTAGTGGCAGTGGCTGGCACAAACCAGATACTAAATAATTTGTTGGATGAATAAATTAATAACCGGATGCATGAGTGAGCATGGATGGGAATAGAAATAGCTTCTAGAGGTATTTAAGAGATTTAAGCAAAGTTGGATCAAAGCATTAAGAAAATTATTTTAAGGGATTTTTTTTCAGCAGTACAAACTGTGTCTCTAGAGCCACAGCACCCGAGGCTTCTTCGACAGAGCAGGCGTGTCAGACTGTGCGCATTAGAATGCTTAATGCCTTCATGCCTCGCTGGGGCTTGATTACATAACACCCTGGATGCCTTCAATCTGCCTTTGCAGACCTCTTGCTGTTATTTATGAATCACTGCAAGCTGACATAACTTTGCGTTTCTTCCTTTGCCATATGTCTCCAGTCCCTTGCCATCATTGCTCATCACCAAGGTAACTCCCTCTTGGTTCCTTTCCACTCGTCTGCGTGAGGAAAACACCCGCCCAATCAAATGAGACCCCGTGTCCTCGGGTGCTGCAAGCCTCTCCTGGGCGACGACCTTGTTTCACCCTGCCGTTTTCCACCTCGTGAACTCTGAAAATGCCTTCACGTGGGCAAAGCCGTTTCTCTCTTTAACCCCAGCAACACAGCCACGTGCTCAAAGACCCCATTACGTATCCAGAGTTGGAGGTGGAGAGTCGAACCATTGGATGAGAATGCACCAATTACTCTGGGTAAGTTATTTGGGTTCTGCTGCTCAAGATTGCTAAAGTTTGGCTTGGGGCTTTCTTCTCTTTCCCCTTCCTGATGTTGCAGCTCCTTACTAGTATCACTGTTTCCTCTGAAGTCTCACTAACAGGACTGGAAGGCTCGAGGGCAGGAACCATATTCAACACTCGTGGAAGGGGCTTCCATGTGCCTGGGTCCAATGCTGAGGGCGGGGCATGGGATTTAGGAATAGGCATGGCCCCATCCTTCATGGAGATGAGTGGGGAGATGAACATTAGTCATGTAATCAGATAAATTTAATAATCAGCTGTAGGAATAACCTTTAAACATATAGTTACAAAGAAAGTTTTGCTTGGAAGAAATGGCATTTTAAAAAATTTATTTATTTTTAGAGAGGGAAGGGAGGGAGATAGAGAGAGAGAAACATCAATGTGCGGTTGCTGGGGGTCATGGCCTGTAACCCAGGCATGTACCCTGGCTGGGAATCGAACCTGTGGCACTTTGGTTCACAGCCCGTGCTCAATCCACTGAGCTACACCAGCCAGGGCTAAGAAATGGCATTTGACTTTTGATCTGAAGGATAAGCAGGGGTTAAGTAGCCAACAGGGAGAAGAGCCTTCTTCTTTTGACCTTTTTCTGTCTTCTAAAGTTATTCTGAATAAACTTATTCTCCTTTCCACATAAAAATCCTCAAATAATGTACAGATTCTTCACATTCATGTTTGTTTGCTTATTTTCTATTTAACAAAATAAGGAGAGGATGCTAAATCCAGCCCCCCACTCCAACCATCTAAATCTTCTTCACCTGGGTAACTCCTAATGTGTTTGCTGATGTCCTGGTTGAATTTGCTCAGTCTCATTTCAGGAATGGAGTCAATGCAGAGAAGAAAATTAATGTCTCTTGGCCAGTCATATGTCAGGCACCATATTAAGCAATTTACATGTGTTCATATTTAAGCTTCAAGTGAGTGGGTAGTTATCAATTAGCCTTATTTTATAGATGATTAAACTGAGACTGCAGAATCGATTTAAGACCTAACAGATGTAAGTAGTAGTGTAGTCAGGTCCTTCTGACTCCCAAGACTTTGTTAGTTCCTCTACATCACATGGCATCCGTGAATTTGGCCACCATCTATCCACAAAGTCCAAGATGGTATTAGTTTTTTCACAACCATGTCACACCTTTGTCTTCTTTTGATTTTATGAACAAATGAAATGTCAGGTCCTTCTACTTGTGTGCACATGTGTGTTTCTATGCACATGTGCCTACCAGGACCCCACTCCCTTTTTGGCTGCAATTGACTCTTTAGATTCTGAAGCAGCAGGACTTTGTTCAGAGTTCATCTAGCTGAGCTGGAAAAGTCTTTCCAGTCTGTTGAGACATGTCAAGTATTGACTCCTTCACCCAGCACGTAGCTGTTCCGACCAGCTTTGGGTAATATAGTAGTGTATGCTTTCTGTGTTCCCTTCGAAGTCCTGACTGTCAAAAGTGAGGCAGTAAGATTACATCTCCTATTGAGAATCAGAAATCTTATCTTCTCAATTTCCAAACACTAAACTTTTTTCCCTGTTACTCTGTCCTTCAACATCTGAATTTACAACTATATTGAACCACCTGAAATTATCTCAAATGCTCAGTGCCCTGTTAGGTTGTAATTTTGGGGACATACATTCTAGCATACCCATATCCTCTTCTTCCTTTGAACTCTTACTCATCAATCAAATAGGACACCTTCCCAAAGCTCCCTAGCCTCAAGCTGAATTGACTGTCCCTGGTGCATGGTCCCTATGCCCAGAGTTTATGCCATGGTACTTTTACACCGTATAGTAGTCTGATATTTCTCAAAAGCCTGATAACAGCATCACTTTCCCTATCCATGAAACTCAGCACAACACATCATATATTGTAAGAGCTCAATGGATGTGAGTTGCATTGGATCAGGTTAGGTTACTTGGACTCCACTGTGTTTTCTGAATAATGATAAGGCAGGAAACCAGAAACAAATGTCCTACAGACCTTCCTAAACTTAGACATTGATCAGCAGGTCAAGAAGGGCAATACCATTCTTTTCCGATTTGCTATGTGCTGGTTTCTAAATAAGTCTGCCCTTCACACTTTCTAAAGCTTTCTCTCAATCCAGAGTTAGTGTCTCAGGGAACAGGGACACTGAAACTAGCAGGTCAAGCAGGCCACCCTGCCAGTACAGAGAGCAGCAGAGGAAGCAACCGTGTAGTTCCCCAGGATTTGAAGAAGCATTGATTTGGTCTACCTCTGCCGCCAACTGCTGGCCTTGAACCTGACTGAGTGATACCAGGAGACAGAAAATGTGAGTCAGAAAATAACATGGTCACTAATATCTAGACCCTTTAAGCATTTTGACCATGATCAGGTTAGGATTCAACCAAGATAGTTTGAGCATCTCTTTCTCTACTCAATCTTGCATTTCCCTGATGTCCTATTAGAGCCCAGTATTATTATACCCATTGTGTGGATGGAATACTTATGTTTCAGAAACAAAGTCACTATCAGGCCAATGACACAGCACCTATGAACAGGTAAAGATTCCCTGCAGTCACCTCACCCTCACCTTGGAGATACTCTGGAGACCCAATGAGACCCTTTCTTTGCTTTGTTCTCTGCAGCATCCAACTCTTTTCTGCCTGCACCCAACACTAGGTAGTGATTTTCCTTCTTCCTAGAATGTCATCTGATCTGTACCTATACTTACAGACCCATCTTTGTAGATCTGCAAGGTGTGTATCTTTAGTCCCATTTTCTAGTTGAGGAACATGACACATAAAAAGATTAAATAACTTGCCCCCCAAAATGCAGTCAATAAAGAGCAGAGGCAGGATTGAAATCTAGTCTGTGACATCCAGGGACACTACTTTGAATTGCTAAGCTCTACCATTTTACCGGTTGAGCTACTGCTTGACCTGCCACTCAGCAGAACTCTCCCCTTTGGAAAAGGGCCTTTTATGAAATGTGGGAGCTCTGGAGCCAGACTGCTGAGATTCAATCCCCAGCTCTGTCAGTTACTAATTGTGTTCTTTCTAGCTAGTTACTTAACTTTTTTCCATTTCCCATATGTGTAAAATTGAAATGCTAACATTATCTACTGAAAGACATGGTTGTGTTGAGTGAGTTAATTTAAGAATAGCATTGAAAAGACTGCTCAGTACAGGTTAAGCACTTAGAGAAGTTAATAATATTACTATATCCACTAATGACATAGTGCACTCTGTGCTCTGTGATCTGTCTTCTCTATTACACTGTGAGGTAGCTGAGAGCAGGGATCTTATTTTAATCATTTTTGTATTCCTGTACACAAAGGTATGGTAAGAAATTCAAAAGATACTCATTGAATAATTGATAAAATAAAAGAACAGAGGATTATTTCTTTTCATCACCAAGACTGACATTTTTCTGCATCATCTGAAGCATCTCTAAGTAATTTGTCCTGAAGTTTAGCAATCTTATCAAGCAACTTATGGTAAGAACTATGGATAACAATGAACTATTAAGCCATGCAAGTTTACTTCTACCTCATCCCCCAAGGTATCTGGATTTCAGAAGAGGACTCCATTATCCATTCCTACAACTAACATTTATTAAACACTTACTATGTGCTAGCTACTGATAGAAGCATTAAAAGATTATACAAGTGAGAATAAGCTATGGAATTTCTGTTTAAGGCAATAACATTATTTCAGGAAAATAAAGGTCTTCATTAATAATCATACTATAAGAAAGGAATGAACACGTGAAAAAGGTAAAAAATCAATATTTCTTAGATATATTTTATGTGCCTGGAATTTTATACATATCATCTCATTTTATGCTTAGAACAATTATTACTAGGTAGGTAGTACTATTATTGTTTTCTAGATGGAAAACTGAAGCTCCAGGAAGTTAAGTTGCCAAGAATAACACAATTGTTAAGTGACAGGGACTAGGGCTTGAACCCATGTCTGTGTTAAAGCTGGTGAAGTACTATAAATGAGATAGAGCAAAACACCATAGAAACACCAGGTATAGAAAATAATTCAAGCTTTTTGTCTCTACTTGGCCCTATTTCCTTATCTACAAAGTATAGGTTATATAGATGGTTTTAGAAACATCTACTTGAAATAAGGCCTTGAAGATTATCAAATACAATGCTCTTCAAATGCCCACCCCCATCCAAGCCTTCCAAGAAGTATTTAGGTACTCATTAAATTGGACATCAATTTGTAAGACTTACTAATCATCTGTGTGCACACTTGATAGCATCATGTAATACAACTGAAGAAAGAGAGGAACAGAGGGATTAATTTACCCCACCAATTAGTAAGCGGTAGAGCTGGGACACAACCAAACACTGTGGCTTCTACACCCACATGCTTACACACTATGCTAGATTGTCTCACAAGGTATGTATATCATGATTCAAGGTGGATAAGCTGCCAGAATGTCTGAGACAGAGAAAAATGGCTGACGTAATGGAAAGATATAATAGGACATATGGAAACAGTGTAGGACAAGGTCATCCATCATCTTGAGTATATGTATTTGTTTGTATGTTTGCGCGTGTAATGACATCAGCCACTAACATATTGTTTATATACTGATTGCTTTATTCATTTGCAGACTCTAAGCCAGCAGGGGTATGTCTCATTCACATTAACTTCCAGAACATTTGTCATATTGTATTTATATAACATACGTTCAACAAATGAAAAATAATTAGATATGTCATCAACTGACCACATGGATATACTCCCTGAAATAAAATATATATAATTTTACTTGTTAACTTTTGTGCTTCCTCTACCTAATTATGAGCCTGTTTATCTCATTGTTCTGAAGAGCTGACCCAGTAAGGGGTCCTAGAATCAGTTCTTCATATATCGTTATTTAAGTACTGAAATTTAGTGATGATGTGGCACAAAGGCAAAACAATTAAATGAGAGAATATAGTGTGTATTGGAGGAAAGAAAAGCAAACAATGGCTAAAGAATTCCCAGTTTGGGCTATTGGACCTGGGGAAAAGTGCCTTGCTTCTTTGGAACTCGGTTTCCTTTGCTAATAAAATGAGATTGTTTAAACATGATTTCTAATTTTAGGACCCTATCATTTAAAGAGTATAAGTTTAGTTTTGTAATCTTTTACATTTCAGATGAAACGCAAAAGCCCAAGAAGAAGGTGTCCCTTTATCAGAAATATAAACCCTCAGGTTATTAGTACACCCACACCAAAAGACAAAACTGGTTACCGTGAGAAAACACCCTCTTTGGCCACTGCTTGGTGAAGACACAAGAGTGCTGGAGTGCCAGAGGCAGCTATTACAGGTTATTAACTTCTTTCCTGTGAAGGACACATATTCTAATTTGCATTTCTGAATATGCACAAGCAGCTTTCAGCTGAAAAAGAATTTTGCCAGTTGTGACAAGGCCCTCACCAAAACCGTGACATCAGTGTTAAGTGATTTGGAAGTAGGGTTCTCTTTTTCAACAGGAAGGTTGAAGAGCTCTCTGAAGACCTGGCAAGTTTTCCTCTTGGCTCTGTGGGCAAGAGTCTCATCTTCTAGCGATCATGTCACACAAAATCAGTTTAGATTGGCTTCCCTGGGCACTGGGGCTCACTGTGACATGGCTAACAACTTTTGTTTGTGTGGCAGTGGCAAGAATGCTAAATTGAGGGCTCTGTGCAAGCTGGAAGTGGTGTCCACTGGCAGAGCTTAGCAAGTATGTACTAATGAACACAGAACCCCTTGACCAAGAGGACACTTACTAGTTCAAAGCTTTTCAGGTTACAATTTTCTAATCATTAGCTGCCCGAAAAGCTAATCGAGTAGAGATTTCAGTGCCTGCACACAACAAAGAAAATGGGTTTTACAGAATTAGTCCAGAAAATTCACTATGCAAACACATAGCGGAGGTAAAAACAATAACGATATACAACAATAATAATAACAACAAACTTTGGGTAGGGAAGAGAATTTGATTAGCAAAGTTACTATATCAGTATTACTCTAAATATCCAGTTTCCAACAAAACAATTAAAAGATTTGTAATCAACAAAGTTATGGTCCATACTCAGGGAAAAAAAGACAGTCAATGGAAACTGTCCTGAGGAAGCCAAATGTTGAACTTAATAGACAAATACTTTAAATCATCTATTTTATATGTTTTAAGGACTAAAAAAAGTCTGAAGAATTAAAAGAAAAAATGAGAGTAGTGTCTCACCAAACAAAGAATGCCAACAAAAAGACAGAAGTCATAAAAAAGAATCAAATAGAAATATAGGGTTGAATTATCCAGTAAAGGAAATAAAAACAATTATTGGAAGTGCTCAACAGAATACATAAACTGTCAAAGAAAAAAATAGTGAACTTGAAGTTGGATCAGTTAAACTAACCCAGTGTGAGAAGTAAAAGAAGAGAAAAATAAAGAAAAGTTAACAACCCAAGGGAACTTGGGACAACATCATATATGCATTATGTGAGTCACAGAAGAAGAGAAAGGGGGAGAAAGATTATTTTAATATAATGGCTGAAAACCTCCCAAATTTGATGGAAAATATTAATCTATACATCAAAGCAACTCAAGTCTTAAGTGGAGAAACTAAAAATGATCCACACTTAGACACATCGTAGTGGAAATGTCAAACAGAAAATCTTGAAATCATCATGAGGGAAACACCTCATCACATACAAGCAATCCTCCATAAGATTAACAGTTGATTTTTTATCAGAAACCATGATGGCCAAAAAGCAGTGGGATGACATATTATTCATTCTGTTGAAAGAAAAAAAATATCAACTAAGAATTCTATCTCCAGCAAAATCATCTTTCTTTTTTGAAAATAAAGTTAAGGCTGTCCCAGATTAACCAAAACTGAAAGAACTCCTCTGTAGAAAATCTGTTCCCCAAGAAATACTAAAGTGAGTTCTATAGGCTGAAATGAAAAGAGAGTGAAAAGAAACTTGAATAATATGAAGAAAGAAGAGCACTGGGAAATGCATAGGTGATTACGAGAGAATTTAGTACCAATTTTATTTTTATTTGTAACTTTCTTCCATCTAATATAAAATTTAACTATACAAAGTAATAATTATGCACATGTTGATGGATTTAACCTGCATAATGATTTCATTTGTATGATATTAGCACACAGCAGGAAGAGGACATGGAGCTATACCGGAGCAAAGTTTTATACACTGTTGAAATTAAGTTGTTTTTAATGTGAACTAGATCTTTTCAAACTAAGAGGTTAAACATAATCCTCAGTGCAACCACTGAGAAAATGGCTTAACAAATATAGTATAACTAACTAGCTAAACTAACTAACTAAATAACAAGGGAATTAAAATGATGCAGTAAAATGTGCATTCAGCACAAAATAATGCAGTAATGAAGGGTAATGAAGGAATAGAGAAACAGATATAAGACATATAGAAACAAACAGCAAAGTAGCAGATGTAGCTCTTACCTTACCAATAATTATATGATATGTAAATGAGTTAAACACTCAAATCATAGGGCAGAAATCGGTGGAATAAAAAACAAACAATAATATACAACTAAATACTGCCCACAAAAGATATACTTCAGATTCAAAAACATAAATAGGTTAAATATAGAAAGATGGAGAAAGACAAATCATGAAACAGTAACTAACAGAGAGCTCAAATAACCAAAACATCAGACAAAATATACTTTAAGGCAGGAATTTTTACTAGAGACAAAGAAGAATGTTTCATAAAAAAAAAAGTACCAATCTATCAGAAGGACATAATTATAAATCTATTGCCTTGACTGATGTGGCTCAGTGGATTGAGCACCAGCCTGTGAACCAAAGGGTTGCCGATTCGATTACCAGTCTAGGGTACATGCCTGGGTTGTGGGCCAGGTCCCCAGCAGGGGGTTCATGAAAGGCAACTATACATTGATGTTTTTTCCCTGTCTTTCTCCTTCCCTTCCCTTCCCCTCTTTCTAAGAGTAAATCAATAAAATCTTTAAAATAAATAAATAAATCTATCTTCACCTAACAACCAAATCCCAATATTCATGAAAGAAATCTTCAATGCTTTCTATTTACATTCATGATAAAATCCAAACTTCTGAACCTAAAATGGCAATCACGTATGGCATCTCCTTTCTTGTTGACATTTCCACATTCTCTCCCACCACTTCACTTACCATTTTATGCTCCATACAGAAAAATTACTTTGACTTTCTTCAAAATTTCCATCTCCTTTTCTATCTTTTGCACATGTTACTGCTTCTGCCTAGGAATTTTATTACTACCCCCACAAGACATCTTTCAGGTCTTAGCTCAAATGTGTTAAAATAAGCATCCCCTGACCCTTCCAGGAATACGAAAATATGTTCTCCTTTGTGTATCCATGTTTTCAGTTTTTACTTTCATTATAAGTCTGACTTGTAATAATTCACTTATGTCTCTCCATTTCACTGAACAGGATCGCTGAAATGCAATAACCAGGTTCTAACAACCCTGATTAACCCAGGGACCAGCACAGTATTTAGCATAGATTGTATCCCAAACATAGATGTTTGCCGAATACTTGAATAACAGAGAACTTAACAAAGTACCATAGTCCGAGGCTTAAACAAGAATATATTTTCTCATGGGTCTGGAGGCGGGGAGTCCAATATCAGAGTGCCAGCATGGTCAGATGCTGGTGAGAGCACTCTGCCTGGTGTGCAGGCAGCAGACTTCTTGTTGTGTGCTCACGTGGCTTTTCCTGGAAGCATGCACATGGACATGGTCAGAGAGATCTCTTCCTCGTCTTAAGTGGCCACCAATCAGATCTGATTAGGACTCCAGCCTTATGACTCAATTTAACCTTAACTACCTCCAAATACAGTCCCATTGGAAATTAGGGCTTCAACATAGGAATTTCAGCAAACACAATTCAGTCCATAGCAATGTATAGTAGCATATTCTGTTATATTCACGTATAACAGTACTAAGTAGGTTAGAATGTCATTAATTCAGCCTGACTCCACTCTTTTCCACGTGGTCTCATTTTGGAGCTGGTGTCTGATCTTTCTCTTCGAGCTGAGTTCCCAAGGTCAAAAAAATTGTGTTGACTTCTCCCTGGTAATCCATAAATCAGCATGTGTCTCCCCAACCCTCTTGATTTGCATAAGGAGCCTCTTGTCTCAGCCTGAGAGGAGTGGAAATATACCCATTAAATGATTGTTCTGCTTATCAAATTCTCCCTGGAATATATTGGGCAGGAGGTAATTTTCTCCTCTCTTATTTTTCATAAATATACATAAGACGGAAACATTGGAACCAAATACACATTAGTCAGATTCCATAACCAGCATGAGGGTGGATCTAATTTATCTTTTTAAGATTTTAGAGCTTGAGGAAAAATAAGGAAACAGAAAGAGATGACAAAGTCACCAAATATTTATATAATGCTTAGCAGTTTAGAAAGAACATACTTGCCCTTTTCCTTGCAAAGAAGGTGTGTTAGCTACCACGACTTCACAGATAAGACTCTGACATGCTAATTTTCCCCCAAGATAATTCAGCTCTTAAATCACAAAAGGATTTAACTAACTCCGTCTACTAATGCTAGAGTCTGTGTCTCTGCCCTGTCATTAACTGCCTCAAAAAGTCAAAAGCTTCATTTTTATTTTGCTCTACACCATACACATTATTTTGACACACAGTGACTTAATCTATCTGCTCACCACAGTCCTGTGAGTTGGGCAGAAGGGGGGTAAAGCGTTTTTCAGGAGACTACGTCAGGGAAGGCATCAGCTGATGGAGTTTAATTCTGAGCACCAGCAGCTTGTCATCGGGGATTCAGGAAGCCATTGCACACCGTGCCTCCTCCCTTCCTGAGGGCTGCCATTTCCCCCTCCTTTCTCCTGCCTTCCCTGCCTTTCTCCTGCCTCTCCTGTCTGTTCCTCTCTCAAGGTTCCACTCAAGTCTACAGGACGCTGGGAAACTCAGTCCCATCACTGAGCTGGTTTAGATGCCCTTCTCTGTGCTTCTTTTGTCCTTAATAGTGCTGTGGCTGCACTAGTCGTTCTGTAGGACAATTGTGTTTGCAACATCTATCACAAACTAGGGTGTCAGAGCCTTGAGAACAGGGGCACTGACTAGGTCTTGAGTCTCCTTGTCCTCTATACCTGGCATGAGACCCAGGCCACGGAGGGAGCTATGAATATACCATCTTTTACTTATCCACTGATGCATATTTGGGTCATATTTATTTTTTTACTATAATACTGCTAGTTTATAATAGAATATGTTTTTGCTTTTAATAGATAAAGTCTGTTTCTGTTACTTGCAGCAACTGAAAGCTCTGAATAATTATATTAGCAGGGTATGCTAGAATATGCAGCAGTAACAGACAACTCCCAATCTCACTGGCTTAAGGCAACAGAACTATTTCTTCTACACAAAGTCTAATTTGGGCTCAGGTGACTCTCAGGACAGCTACTCCACAACCCCAGCCACCTCCAGCTTAGAATAAAGGAGGTGTTCTTTCCTTCCTTCCTTCCTTCCTTCCTTCCTTCCTTCCTTCCTTCCTTCCCTCCTTCTTTCCTTCTTTCCTTCCTTCCTTCCTTCCTTCCTTCCTTCCTTCTTTCTCTCTCTCTCTTTCTTTCTTTCTTTCTTTCTTTCTTTCTTTCTTTCTTTCTTTCTTTCTTTCTTTCTTTCTTTCTCTCTTTCTTTTCTTTCTATTATTGTTTAGTTACAGTTGTCCTGTCTTTTTCCCCATTGCTCTCTCCTGCCCTGTCCACTCTGATGTCTATAGCTTTCTTACTTGTTGTTTTCTTTTTTAGCTTTTGCTGTTGTTGTTTTCCTACTTGTCTTTCAACAGTGACAACAATGAAAAGTAGATCGCCCTCTGTTTTGAGTTATATGTAGTACAACTTAATAAGGTAAGATCTTATCATGTACTGACTCTTGATTTCAAGGATCAAAACTCACATAAGTTGCCTCAAGAAGATGAGGTTTATTGTAAAGAGACAGGAAGGCAGACAATTCAGGGGCATTCAGGATTCATGATGCCTTTTTCACCTTGTTATTAATGGAAGTTAAAGGATCTACCTTCTGTTCTGCCTTCAATATCTCGCTGCTGGGCTCTTGGCAATTACTGGCTATAACCACTGTATTATACAAGATCTCCCCATAACTTATTTATTTTATAACTGGAAGTCTGTACCTTTGACCCCGCCACCCATTTTGCCCACCCCTACCCTCACTTCTGGCAACTGCTAATCTATTCTCTGTATCTGTGAGCTTATATTGAATCTTTAGATTGCTTTGAGTAGTATGGACATTTCAATGATATTAAATCTTCTAGCCAGTGAACATGGGATATCTTTCCATTTATTTATGTCTTCTTTATTTTTTTTCAGCAATGACTTGCAGTTTTCAGTGTACAAGTCTTTCACCTCAGCTAAATTTACTCCTAAGTATTGTACTGTGTTGATACTATTGTAGGTAAAATTGATGTTTCAATTTCCTTCTCAGGTTGTTCGATGTTAGAGTATAGAAACACAACTGACTTCGTACATTGATTTTGTACCCTGTGACTCTGCTGAGTTAGTTTATTAGTGCTAACAGTTCTTTTCTGACCTAATTGTTATGTCTGTTCCTTCCTTGACTTTACTAGTAGGTGAGGGATGTCGGGAATCAAGATTAGCCAAAAAAAAAAAGTTGCATGAGCAACACAGAGAATCTACATCTTAATACAAAGCAAAATGCATTTTTTTTCTCAGCTCACAGTCCACTGAGGATTATGAGAGACCCTTGTATACAGTTGCTCAGTGACTCAAGCTTCCTTACACCCTTGGGTTTTACAAGTGGCTGCAAGAATGTAAAGAATTGCCTGCGTTTTATGACCAGGCATGAAAGTGACATACATCACTTCGTTCCATCCCATGAATCACCCCTCAGTCCTATCCCAGGCCTCCCCAACTGCAGGAAAACTCAGAAATGTAGACTGGATGTATGCACAGGAAGAAAAGGAAATGGATTTGGTGAGCATCCAGCTAGCCCCTGATACAAAGAGTTTAGGAGAACAGTACATTGCCACAAGTATCTTTTCCTGAGTTACTTCCGTGGCAATTCTTGGGACTGAAAACCGGAGTAATTTTTCATGGTTTCAGTAACCAGCTCCTCAAAAGGTCCTAGCAGGAGCCTATAATGGCAATATGTGTATGTATGAATACGCCTGTGAGTTCATGTGTGTACAGGCATGCTTCCCCCCACCTTCCAAGCACTTCAAATATCCTCACAGAGTACTAAAATGTCCACCAGCAGAGCATGGAGAGTTCTCCTGATAAGAAGAAGATAGATGAGTTCTTTGGTCGTGCTTCTCAACCTTCTTCACACCATGATGCACTTAAAAATGACAATATTTGTGGGGCATTCTAGAATCAAGATTGAGGTGATGTCCCCAGAGTCAACAAGCTTAGGGAGGTCCAGATGCCCCAGGCACTGCCCAGCTCCCCCAGGGGCTGGGATGCCAGCAACTCAGTCTCCTGTAACACAGCTTCAACACATGTGTTAGGTGACTTGCCTTGCATCATTTAGTTACATCAGCGGGGGAGAAAAAAGGAAGGTCAGAAACCCAGAACCTCTTAAATCTGCATTAAAACTTCAATGAATTATTATGCTACGGGAAGAAAAGAACTATGCAATTACTTACTAACTGATGAATATAAATCAAAGACTTTAAATTGCTCTTTAAACAAATATTTGGATACTCATCATTATCAATAATTATATAGCTTATCTGACAAAAAGACAAATTGAAGGAAATGGTTTGGATTTAAGATCCATTTAGCTCTCAGTGAACTCATTATGTTCAAGGACAAATGCAACAGTTTGACTGCCTAAGTGACTGCACTAGAGTTTGCCAGTGACCCTGCTTGGCAAAAGAGAGCTCCCTCTATGACCATCCACAGTTTCTAAAATTCTGTTTGTCTGCTCTTCAGGTGAAGTCAAGGATGCTCTTGGCTTTTTTCAGACTAAGTAATTGCCATAAATTCAAATTACCTCCATTGCAGGAGTTCATTTTTCAGAAATCTAAGTAGTAAGAAAATGAGACACATGCCCTGGCTGGCGTAGCTCAGTGGATTGAGCGCGGGCTGCGAACCAAAGTGTCGCAGGTTCAATTCCCAGTCAGGGCACATGCCTGGGTTGCAGGCCACGGCCCCCAGCAACTGCACATTGATGTTTCTCCCTCTCTCTATCGCCCTCCCTTCCCTCTCTAAAGACAAATAAATAAAATCTTAAAAAAAATAAAATGAGACACATTGTCAACAAAGTAAGAGAAACAACCCTAACCTCTGGGGCTCTCAGGACCTCCTCCCTGACCCCTCCACCTGAAACAAGGGGTGCAACTCTGGGTCAAGGCCAAAAACGCTTAAGGCCTTCAAGAGGACAGACTTGGATGGGTGATGTTGAGGAAGGGTCTGGGGAGAGATTTTAATGACATAAAAGCCCTTATGTCTTCTTGGAAAGACTATTGGAATTCCTTGGCCGTGGCAAGTTATTTCTTTGTTGCACTTTTTCTGTCTTTGACCTCCTTTGGGGGATCTCATTCTGTTGCTGACTCCATTCAAGGAGCATTCCTGAGGTGGACTGCGGCAAGTGCTGGGTACAGGATACGCATGTGAGCGGGAAGCCCACTCCCTGACCCCGGAGAGCTGTAACCAGGACTGGTGACATTAGACACAAGGCGACCTAGGAAAAGAAACTCAGGGGGCTCTCTGCAGGTGTCCGTTCAGGGAGGGAGTGGAAGCTGGAAGCTGGCACGTCTGTCCGGACCCATCACTCTCCCTTTTTCCCATTTTTTTTCTCTTTTCAGGAAAACTTTATTCCTGCCCGGGAGGGACACTAAGTAACTGGTTGCCAGCCTGGAGTCTCTACCCGGAGTCTTGTGACGGCTTGCTTGCTAAATGTCACTCACTTTCCCTCCCTCGTCCTTCTCTCTCAGCAAAAGCCAGTCAACAGGACCAGCAAAACCCAGCAGCAGACACTTATACACAACTGACTGAAAACACAGAAGACTAAAATCTGGCATCCCTTTAGGAAAGCAATCTCTTGATTTTTCAAAGCTCACCCCATTTCCTATAAACAGCCCAGCTTCCAGATCCCTCAGATCCCTAGACATCAAATGTTGGGCATCTTCAAACTTAGTCACAACTTTTCCTCCTCTTTCTCCCAAGTCCACATGAAAGAACCTCCCTGTACCTGAGAGTTCACCTCTAGATGTTAATCATTCAGAGCTTATTTACTGAGTCATTAGAGAGAGCCTGGACGGAAGGCTGTGATGCCTGTGGTTCAGAGGAAGCGCCTCCTCCTCACCTGAAGGGGAGAATAAGAGGGGAGCCCCTGGGGCTACCCCAGGATAACAGTAGCATTGTCTTTAAGCAGATGGGGGTGAGAAAACAAGTCTATCAGAATCAAGTCTTAGGAGCATCTGGGCAAGCCAGAGTGACATGTGCAGAATGGTCCTCAGAGCAGTGGGCTCTGGGGAAAAGGTCAGAGCTCAGGTGTGCATTACACAGGGTTGAATTTCAGCAGAAAAGACAAATGGGGCAGTTACAAGTTCACATGGCAGGTGTCTGGATGGATTTTGTGTGTTTGCAGGGATGGAAGATTTTGCAATGTCCTCAGCATGCATTTGTATGGATCATCAAATGCATTTAAAGGGTTTAAGTAGGACAGAAAAGACAGGACAAGGGTTATAATGTCATTTATCCATGCATTCATTCTTTATTCATGTATTCCCTTGGCACCTCATGAGCACCTAGTAGGGGGTAGACCCATGCCAGATACTGAAAGTTTACTGGGAAGCTAGAATGATGCAGACACCAACAAGATGCCAGGCACTGTATCAGACACTTTAAACAAGTTACTTGTTTCTAGTCTTTAAAACAACACTACTACTTGGATTTGATTATTACCATTTGATGGGAAGGGGAAGAGCGCTAAGGCTGCTAGTAATAGAGTATATTTCCCAAGATCACAGAGCTAATAAGGAATGCTTCACAGGATTTAACTCAGTCAGTCGATGCAAATATCAGAAGGAAAATAAAAGGGAGAGAGAGAGAGAAAAGAAAAACGAATATCCTCAGTTTCCATTCTCAAAATCTCTCAGCATCTCATTTCCTAAAGTGGCTGTGTTTAAATTTAGCAGCCCTCAGTTGCTTCCCAGTCCAGTCTGCATGGATGGCTGCAAGATCTGAGGATGTTGTTCTTTGATTAGGGGCATAAAAACCGGCTGCCAGCCACCACGGCTCAGCACAATGGGACTCAACTGGCGAGTGAGTCAGCCAGGAAGCCCTCCTGAATATCAAGCGCAAACATCCCAGAATAGCTGCCCACTGGGCCTGAGGCTTCAGTAGCTGCCCCTGGTGTGCCAGCCTGTGAATTGGAGATGGCAGTGAGCTTGACAAGATGGGCCTGAGTCAAAAATAGTCTCTGTCTGCTCCAGAAGCCTCCTGGGAAAGTGAAAACAAACTTCAGGTAGAAGCAACTGGGAACCCTGGTGACTGATGAATTAATTTACTACAGGTTGGAAGGAGCTGCATCCTGTGCATCACCTGTAACCAGGCTATGGGCATGCTTGACCTGGGGCCATGGTGGACATCTCAAAAGGCCTTTAAAATCTTTTTTAATCTGCCAACCTAAGTGAAAGAGAAAGTGGGATTGATTGGATTTAAGAACTAGAGGTTAACTTACCATGAAAAACAAGAAAAATTTGAATTTTAAAAACAAGACACTCAGGCATTCCAATACCAGATAATTAGGGCCTGTGAAATGGTAAGTAATGGACTCACCCTGATGATATAATAGTAAACAATGAATCACTGAATGCTGAGCTTCCACAAAGTCCAGGCTCCCTAACCGAGGGTTCTCCCTTTGAAAGGGTGCTACTGTGTTAGTTAGGTTCCCTGAATCAAAAGTAAGAGAGACACAACTCAAATTAGGGGAAACAAAAAGGAAGTTTTTGGCTCATGTAACAATACTGTAGAGTTAGGATGCCTGCAGGCATGGCCAGATGTAGAGGTCAAAGCAATGTCTCCAAACCCACTGGCTGTGTTTCTCTGTTTCACCATTTTCTTTTTTGGCTCCATTCCCAGGAATGTTTCCTTTTGGAGATCACAATGACTCCAGGCCTTCATACTCCTAGTTAGGTAATGGAGTAAATAATTATGTAAATTAAACTTAAAAGCGTGTCATATCTGTAGCCACTACAAAAAAAAAAAAAAGGATTCCAGCATGGATGGAACTGGAGAGCATTATGCTAAGTGAAATAAGCCAGTCGGTGAAAGACAAACATCATATGATCTCACTTACAAGAGGAATCTAATGAACGAAATTAACCAATGAGCAAAATAGAACCAGAGGCATAGAATCATGGAACAGGCTGGCAGCTGTAAGAGGGGAGGAGGGAGGTGGGGACTGCTTGAAAGAGGGTGAAGGGATTAGTCAAAGAACATATGTGAAAAACTCATGGACATGGACAAAAGTGATGGAAGTTGGGGGGGGCGGGCTGGGCAAAGGGGGGCAAAGGGGGAAATTGGGACAACTGCAGTAGCATAAACAATAATAAAATAAAAACTTAAAACTTTTTGAGAAAATATTCTTCCAGTATTTAACATCCATTACCCAATCTATTAAAAATACTCTCATCATTGATTAAGTTGCTTCACTTTCATCTTATTCATTAACATAAATGAAAATATATGCTAACTATTCATCTTGAGATTACATTGCATTATAAATTGCAACATAAGTTGGATACACAGTCAAGAGTTTGGCAAAAATCAGACTTCTGGCCAAAATGGAGGCATAGGTAGGTACACTGTGCCTCCTCACACCACCAAAAGAAGAACAAAAAATTTAAAAACAAGAAACAACCAGAACTTCCATAAAATCAAACTGTATGGAAATCTGACAACCAAGGAGTTAAAGAAGAAACATTTATCCAGACTGGTAGAAAGGGCAGAGGTGGGCAGCAGGGCAAAGAGGACTCGCAGCAAGGTAGCAGCAGAGGACTGGGGTGGATGGCGGTTGGCAGAGGGAGTGGTCCCATATTTGCATGCAGATAAACTGGGAGGAACAAGTGGAGAACAACACAGACCGTGCAACCCAGGGTTCCAGCCTGGGGAAATAAAGCCTCAGAACCTTTGACTGAAAATGCCTATGGGTGTTGCGTCAGTGGGAGAAACTCCCAGCCTCCCAGGAGAGTTCGTTAGAGAGACCCACAGCACAAACCCACCCACCCAGGAATCAGCACCAGAAGGGCCCAATTTGCTTGTGGGTAGTGGGGGAAATGACTGAAAGCTGGCCACGAGCTGAGAAAGTGGCACTGTTCCCTCTCAGACCCCTCCCCCACATACAGTGCCACAACTCTGTGACAAGGGTTGCCCTACCCTGGCAAATACCTAAGGCTCCACCCCTTACTATGTAACAGGTGTGCCAAGACAAAAACAATATGGCCCAAATGAAAGAACAGATCAAAGCTCCAGAAAAAAATACAACTAAGTGATAAAGAGATAGCCAACCTATCAGATGCATAGTTCAAAACACTGATAATCAGGATGCTCATGGAATTGGTTGAGTATGGTCTCAAAATAGAAGAAAAAGTGAAGACTATGCAAAGTGAAATAAAGCAAAATATACAGGGCACCAACAGTGAAGGGAAGTAACAGGGACTCAGATCAACCATTTGGAGCAGAAGGAAGAAAGAAACATTCAACCACAATAGAATGAAAAAACAAGAATTCAAAACCAGGAGGGGCTTAGGAACCTCCAGGACAACTTTAAACATTCCAATGTCCGAATCACAGGGGTGCCAGAAAGAGAAGAGCAAGAGCAAGAAATTGAAAACTTATCTGAAAACATAATGAAGAAGAACTTCCCCAATCTAGCAAAGAAAATAGATTTCCAGGAAGTCCAGGAAGCTCAGAGAGTCCCCAAGAAGTTGGACCCAAGGAAGCACACACCAAGGCACATCATAATTACATTACCTAAGATTAAAGATAAGGAGAGAATCTTAAAAGCAGCAAGAGGAAAAGACAGTTACCTACACAGAAGTTTCCATAACACTATCAGCTGATTTCTCAAAAGAAAGCTTACAGATGAGAAGGGGCTGGAAAGAAGTATTCAAAGTCATGAAAGGCAAGGACCAACATCCAAGATTACTCTATCCAGCAAAGCTATCATTTAGAATGGAAGGGCAGATCAAGTGCTTCCCAGATAAAGTCAAGTTAAAGGAGTTCATCATCACCAAGCCCTTGTTATATGAAATGTTAAAGGGACTTAAATAAGAAAAAGAAGATGATAAAAAATATGAACAGTAAAATGACAACAAACTCACAGCTATCAACAACCAAACCTAAAAAAACAAAAACAAACTAAGTAAACAACTAGAACAGGAACAGAATCACAGAAATGGCGATCACATGGAGGGAGAATGGGAGAAAAGGTACAGGGAATAAGAAGCATAAATGGTAGGTACAAAATAGACAGGGGGAGGTTAAGAAATAGTATAGGAAATGGAGAAACCAAAGAACTTACATGTATGACCCATGGACATGAGCTAAGGCAGAGGGGACACAGGTGGGAGGGGGATGCAGGGTGGAGGGAAGTAAAGGGAGGGAAATGGTGCACCTGTAACAGCATAATCAATAAAATATATTTTAAAGAAAAATAGTTTGGCAAAAATCAAGCAAAAACATTCTCTGAGAATCAATTGGCTACATAAAATTTACAATAAAGAATATTACGTGTTTTATTATTAACTATAACATGTGCTATACATCTTTTGTGCCAGTAAATATTGTGAATATTACACATGTTTATATATGATACCTTTTCTCAAAAATCAGTTGTAGAACAGTTACTAGCACACCACTGACATCCAACCAGCTACCCACTGTGTCCGGACCAGCTCTCTTCAGGAGACGACAATCCTAGGTCCCAGTGTTGGGCCCAGGTCATTGCATGAACTTCCCTTTCTCCTCGGTGATTTCCTCCTAGGCAGAAAGTGGAGATTATCTCTAGCCATCCTTATTGCCTTTCTCTGCAGGAAGTTACTCAGCTCCAGGGCAACTTTGCCACCTCATTCCCTGAAACTTAAAGCTCTTCAGACCAAAGGGGACTGAGGAGGGCAGCTTGATTAAGCCATCAGCAGGTCCCACGTAACTTTGCACCTGTATTTCATTAACATAGCCAATAAAGGCCCCTTCAGTGATTCCTCCAAGAGCACAGGAAAGTTATTCCATAGTAGTCACTGTTTCTGCTCTAGAAGCAGAAGCAAGCCTCAGATATCAGAATTTTTTTTTTACTGGATTTGGTTTTTAAAGCATGATTTTTTAAAGATTTTTTAAAAGATTTTATTTATTTATTTTTTAGAGAGGGAAGGGAGGGAGAAAGAGAGAGAGAGAGAAATATCAATGTGCAGTTGCTGGGGGCTGTGGCCTGCCACCCAGGCATGTGCCCTGACTGGGAATCGAACCTGCGCGATGCTTTGGTTCGCAGCCCATGCTCAATCCACTGAGCTACGCCAGCCAGGGCAAATATCAGAATTTTTTAAAAATAAGAATCAATGTTATTCAAGTTCTACCTCACCAATCACCTTGATACACATGTGAAACGTACAACTCCAGAAGCTGTTACTATCGCCTTGGCATGTCCAAAGTCCTCTGGATTTAAAGGGAAGAAGAGCTTTCTCAAAAGCTTCCTGGGAATGCTCAGATAAAGCACTGTGACTTTACAGGGAATGGAGACCCTTGTAGGGGGCACATTCCCATTAAGCTTTGAAAATGCTGGGAGCAGGGTGTGAGGAAAGATAGAGGAACAAGGTGGGGAGGGGGATTGGTTGAATATCCTTGCTGAGAGAGAACACAGCTGTTCTTCCTCTGTCTCTCATCGTCTGCTCTTCTGGCTAGCTCGCAACTGCTCACGAGACCTCATTTGGTGCTGCCTTTTTCAGGAAGCCTTCCTGGTTTTGAAACCTTCCACTTCTAGTTAAATCCCCTCCCATAAACAGCTTTAGCATTTTGCATGACCTCCCCTTACCTTGGACTGTAGGTATCTATTTACTGCCTGTTTATCCCATTAGACTACAAGTTCCTCCAAGTCAGGCAACTGGTCCTGCTCACTGTCATCCCTGGTGCATACCATATGCTTGGCATTCCATTAATAGATGATGAGTGAGCCTGCTGTCAAAGGCTGTATCCCATAGAGGATGCTGCTGCTCTAGGACCAGTGTCCACCATTAGCGCTGCTACTGCCCCCTGGCTTTCCTTGCAAGTGTTCCCACCTTCCAGACCCTACTCCCTGCTTGCCCCTACACCCACCCTCACTGGCTTCAGTGGCTCTGTGTATGACTAACCTGGCTCCTCATCCTCCCCTCCTCTGGATTTCTCACAGATGCCAAATATAATGGAGGTAAAGGGTGAAGGGAGTTCATGTACTTCTGCTTCAAGAGGCATGGTTGTGTCCAGGTTCCTGTGCTCTGGCCAGGAAAGCATCATGGTGTCCTTTCTAGGACACCAGATCTGAGGTTCACAAATTCCATCTCAGTCCATTTCCTGGCTGGGTGCATTTGGCGGGGGTAGGGTGGGGGTGCATACAATAAAGGGCTATGCATGTCCATGGAGCTGAAACTCATTGTACAAAGAGCACTGTAAATGAGAACACTGCAAGTATTAGGTGGTCATCTAAAATATTGCATCTTCACTGCTCCCCTTTACAACTCCTCGGTTTTACAAAGGATTTCCAGTATGAGTCCTTCTCCCGACTCAACCAGTTTATCCTACTTAAAGCCATGACACTGGAAATAGCTTTTCAAAGCCAGACCTGAACTCACCACGCTAGATTTGGTGCCTACCCCAAAGCAGTAATAATATGAACTATCCAATAAGATGAAGCTCTTACACCATTTCTGTCCTGCAGTCTTCCATGAATCAAACTGTCCCCCAAACCACCGCCACAACACAACACAACTCTGGGAGCCTTTGCATCCTCCTCTGAATTGATTCCCAACCTTAGCATCCCTAGGATTCCAGGTCTCCATGAGGTGACTAGTATTTTGGAACATAAAAACAAACAGGCAAGAATAGGACAAGTTGGGGGAAAAAAAAGGTATTGGCCTCCTCTTGTAACTTGCACAGCCAGGTAAGGGTTGCTGATGGCAGGTCAGAAAGCATACCCTCACTGAGAGAGTCATAATATTGCAAGTTCAACCACAGGTCTATCTCGGGAGCAAGAGGACTCAATACCATACACACTGCTGAGAGTTCTAATGGGACTGACTTTATGATAGTGTGTACAGGTATAGAGTCAGATCTACAAGGCTCCGATTCCAGCTCCACCTTTTATACCACTGCTGTAGCTTTGGGCACGTCACTTAATCTCGCTGAGACTCAGTTTCTTCTTCACCTGTAACGTAGGAAGTAATCATGGTTCTTATCTCGGATAGTTGTTGTATTAAATGAAATAATACTTATTGAACAGCAGCCAAGGAGATGATCTTTAAGGTTAACTATTATTATTTTGCGGTTATATTTCATGGACTTATCTTCACATTCTTGTGCGACTCAACGCCAGGACATGGGCAGATATACTCATCTCTGTAGGTGGACTTTCTAAGGGTCACATGCGGGGTGTTGCCATTCTCTCCTGAAATGGAAGAGGTCTCTTTCTCTTTAGTGTTTGTTTGGCATTTTTTGACACTTGGTTTTCTGCTTCACGCTCGTGAAGAGTCATATATATTTTTCCACAATAGTGCTTATTATCTTGAACTGTATTAAATTTCCTTCCCATTGAAATTCTGAATACCCCAAGGGCCAGGGATCAGTCTCATTTATCTTTGTATTTCCAGAGTTTCACAAATGTTTAGCACATTACCAATGTTTGATATTTGTTAATCCAGTTTTTAAAAGGAGATAGTAATTAATTCTACTTTGCTCAAAACTCACTGAGTAACAGGAGGAAACAGAAGTAACACAATAAATTTTCACAATGTGCCAAGAGTCATGCATGCCATTATGATGGGTGTGCTTACTTTCTTTATTGGTAAGGAATACATTCAGGTCCATGTATAAGCCAACCAAAAGTGGCTTATACAAAGAGGATTTACTTTTATCCCATTTCATAGGTGGGAAATTTCTAGTTTTGCTTCTACTCTTTATTGGTGCCATTCAGACCCTGGAGCATGCTACCTTTCTGCGTTGTCATCCTTGGCCTTCTCCTCAGGCTTGCAAGGTGGCTGCCACAGCACCAGGCATCATTTCCACATTCAAAGGAGGAACAAGTGAGGAAAAGATGCACCAGACCTTTCTTCCCCCTTTTTTTCTTGAAATCAAAAGATACTCTGGAGATCCACAGTAGAACTCCACCTAGCTTCCGTTTGCCATTCCTGGTATGTGGGAGCCTGTGAGTATATAGAATTTAGCTGGACACTTGCTGCTCCAAACAAACAATCATATTTCTTACCCAGAAAAAAAAGAGTAGATATTAGGAAGTCACTGAAGAGTTTCTGCCACACTTCGTGAAAACCTAATGGAGGTGTATCAATCCCTCCATTTCACAAATGCAGAGCCTGAAGGTACGGAGTAAAATGTTCTATATGTGAGTTTAATTTACTGGCCTATCAAAAGCTGACATTCTTATCACTTACTTCCATGCTCTTTGCCATAAGCCACATTGAAAATGAATGAGAAAAATACATCTAAAGTCATGTTTATATATTTTTAGAACAAGCAAGGTTTCAGTTTACGATTTCCTTATTTTCTAGAAAGAGGTTGTTTGCTGAAGAAGGCCAACTCTTGACCTTCCTGCCACAAGCATCCAATCCCAACCAAATTAGCTGCTGCCCTGTTTTCTACATGTTTTAGAAACTCATCTTACATAATCTTTAGCAGAATGTCAATCTGGTCCGTCTCACTCCTGAAATGTGTTCAGCCTAAGTTTTGGGAGTTGAAATGAATCACAATGAGGTTATAAAAATTGTGCTGGGCAAAGAAACCATCCAGATTGATTTTTTTTAAAAAAAGTGAAGTTTCATCCTGCTCATTAAAAGAAAAAAACCTTGGATGAGTTCATTGAATTGGAACCTTCTAACAGCATAGAGCAATACAATGCCTTTGCCGCCTTCCTAATCTATTTGTAATTTTTGAATAAAATTAACAACATAAATACCTTGGAGCCAAAAGCTGCCTTCCTTTCTAAGGATATATAACTCTTTCCCATCTAAGACAGATGGCCAAAGGGTGATGTAATTTGTAAAGATAAGAACAAATGTGTTTATCTTGCAGGTAAAATAATTGAGACACAGAAAACTAGTCACTTGGGAAAGGACAGGCACCTGCCAAGATCAATGATGCTCTATCACTTATATAGAGTCCCCTTTCCCACCAAAGAGAAAACTGTCGGTGTATTTACCCCAGAGTTTCTTGTTCTCAGCAACATGCCCAGTGCTGTTGCTGCAGGTAAACTGCATAGAGGACTTCGTATCCCTACAGAATAGCTCCTGGCCGAGCCCCCATGTACAGGTTTGCCCACAAAATCTACTGGCATTTTCCTATCACTTCAACTCTCCTGACCCAAAACAAATATGTTATGGACCTGCTCTGCCCCTCAGGGTTTTGCCCTCTCTAAAAGGGTCATCTCTACAGGAAGGGTTGAGAGGACTGCAAGTGCCCTCTGCCAGTGCTTTCCTGAAGGGGCAGAAGTGTTGGGAGAAGGTTGCGCTTCATCCAATAGAAGCAGGGATGTTGGAGAGAAGACTTCTGCCCAGACTCCTGGTTTGCCTTGTGGCGATAGTAAGTCTACTCCCCGTGGCATAGCCCAAGGAGATAGATGCTTTGGGAAAGGGCAAGACCGAGTTCAGATTCAAGTCTTGCTACTTGCTAGCTGTGGAACGCTGAGATAAGCTAGGGTGTCAGTTATCACATGTGTGAAAGGTGTTAAGACCAGACTTAGAAGTATTGTAAAGATTACCTGAGAGCATGGGTAAAAGGCCTAGTGGGTATTTAATGCATTTACCAGTGTTCCATTAAAAAGTGAGATGCAGCTGTCATCTAAACTCTGTCCTCAGAGGCTGAGAGAGGGCCAAGCTCCAGGTGGAGAATGCTCTCTGCTTCAGGCTTCAGGATCTGCAGGTGGGATGAGCTGAAATAGGCACCACTTAGAATAAATCATCCTTTGGGAAGATGGGGGCTTGGCACTGGAGACAGAAAACCAAGGGCTAGGAACAGAGTGAACATCGCTCCGGAAGAAGAAAGGGGCCAGGCTCCAAAGAAAGGCCGGGAATTACACCTGTTCAGAAACTCCTTCCCCACTTCTCTCTAGGCCTCTCCTTGAACCACCCCCACCACTCACCCCCACCCAGTGCCACACTCCTCCTGCTTCCCTCTCATTGAAAACAACCCCATCAAGCTCTGTTAGATGGGACAGAACTGGCTCCTGGGGAAATACAAAGGGCTAAAAAGAATTAAAAAGAGTCTTGTTATCACTACGAACCCAGGAAATGAAAATTCAAACAGCTATAAGATGCTTCAGGAGGGCTTAAATGGGGAGGGAGGTGGCCAGAATGCTTCATAAGCAAACACACCTTTGTTTGCATAAATTTTAATGTTGAATAGAGTGTTGGGGGGTATGTCTCAAGACATAAATAATTCAAATTGTAGGTTTTCTTGTTTTTGACTCTTTAACTAATATGGTGAATCCACAAATATACCTATATTTCTTTACCTAAAAAGAGCAGAGTGTACCAGCATAACAGAAAGACAAACAAGAATCCAGTTCCTGGTGTGGGGGATCAGAGGTTGAGGGGTGAAAGGACTTGCTGGAGGTCTCTCCCAGCTAGTGGACAACAAGGCTGAAATCAGTCCGCAAGGATGCAGGTGTCCTTGTCTGTCCCATGTCCCAGTGAAGGGCCAGGAGGAGGCAGTGCCCTACAGGGTATCAGCTTGGCTTCCTCCTCCTCCCCTCCCTCCCTCGACACAGAGTCAAATGACTCCAAATGAAAATGTCATTTGGATCAAAACAGTAGAGATGTATTAAGACATCTGAGATTGCACACAGATCAAAGTATACGAAGTAATATATTTTCTGGCTTCCCCTCAGAACTGTCATCAAAATCATAAGGAAGCCATTCCCCACCTCCCACACTAATGCTACCATAATCGGAACACAGTAATAGATTTGCCTTTGCCAAACCAGGATTTGTGAAATCATGGGCAGAACTGGGAGGACCGTCAGCTGCCACGGTTTTAGAGGAAGAGGCTTGTATCATTCTGGCGGGACAGGTTGGGGAGCCAAGAGCTTTAGCCTGACTGGCAAATCACCAAAGGCCAAAACTCTCTCAGGTAGTACCATCTCAACTCAGCCTGCCAGGGCAGGCTTCTCTAATCCTGCCAGCGAAAAAAGTCTCTTTTCTACCCCAGAAATCCCCAGCACCAATGGCCAATACCTTCTTAATAATGATTAGGGAAATCAGAAGGCCTAGGCGTGAGCTCTTGGCCCATCAGTCACTCATGAACACTGAGCAATCTCACCGTCTCAGAAAACCAGGCGGTAGGTGTGGCTTGGGTGTCCCTGAAAGTGTTCACACTCACCGGTTCATTCCTGGTGATACAGTGAAACAACCTCAGCCTCTCAACCTGTGAGTCAACAAATCACTTGACGACCATTTGAGGACATGATTTCTGGCTGTTGTCTGAAAGCTTTCTGTGACACCGCCTGGTAGGTGTGCAGTAACATTGATTGGATCAAGGCAAATCAAGGAAACCCCAGGACCAAGTCCCACAACAGAAGTGTTTGTGACCACAGCAGGGGTGGACATGACAGGAGCAATAAGGATGCAAAAAGGATGACAGGGACCTGAGTCTATTGGCCACATACACAGAATACATAGATTTCTGTCCTGTCCCAAGAATCTGAGAGTTATGCCCCTCAAGGGTGATGGGATCAGAAATGGATTAACTATGAAGCTGATAAAATTCAGTCTTTAGGACCCTCATTTGAAAGGCTCACTTGAAAGCCCTGTACCTCATTTTCTATTTGTAGTTTACTTGTCTTTTCTTTAGAGAGTGTGATGGTCAAGTTAACTGGGCTCAGGGATACTCAGAAGACAGATAAACATGTTTTCTGGGTGTGTCTGTGAAAGTGTTTCCAGAAGGGATTAGCTTTTGAGTTTAAAGACTGAGTAAAGATCACTCTTACCAACATGGGTGGGCACCATCCAATCCGTTGAGGGCCGGCATGAAACAAAAAGGTAGAGGAAGGTGAGTTTTGTTCTCTTTGCTGAGCTGAGACATCCATCTTCTCCTGCCCTCAGATAGACATTGGTGCCCTGTCTCTCAGACCTTGAAACTCAGACTGAATTACACCACCCAATGTCCTGGCTCTCCAGTTTGCAGACAGCAGATTGTGGAACTTCTTGGCTTTCATATTATGGAAGCCAATTCCTTTAATAAATCAATGAAGAAATGTGTGTGTGTGTGTGTGTGTGTGTGTGTACATACCAGGAGTAACCAATAAGATTTCTCTACTGGTTCTGTTTCATTGCAATACAAAATGTGATTGCAATGATATGTAAGCTTCAATATCTACAAAACCTGGATTCACCCTTGGAAGTGGAAAAGAGATCTTGAAAAAATGGCA
Organism: Phyllostomus discolor; assembly: GCF_004126475.2. Taxonomy (NCBI): domain Eukaryota; kingdom Metazoa; phylum Chordata; class Mammalia; order Chiroptera; family Phyllostomidae; genus Phyllostomus; species Phyllostomus discolor. The sequence goes on from NC_040909.2 coordinate 133,485,170, forward strand.
ACCCAGAAGATACTTACAAGCTTGCATCAATGCCATGGAATAATCTTCAGCAGAGACAATTACAATTTGTGAAATATAAAGGAGGTTTGAATCAAGTTGACTCAAATCCTTAAATATGCTATACTTCCACCATATGAGAAACTGTGATGAAAAATAAATTCTTGTTGTGTTTCACTGTCAGTTTCTACCTTTTGACATATTTAAGAATAGTTTCTCATATTAGTAACCTAAATGATGTTTACCTTGTGCTTGGAGAAACATGGACTATGTCAAATATATCAGATAGAAATTTTGTGCTCCCTCACCCACCTCTTCCCCCCACCCACCCACACCCCTAAGGAAGACTCCTGAATCTCAAACAATACCACTACCTTTACTGAGATCTCCATTGCCAATAACAAGTATAAGTCCTCTGGGTATAAACTTCTTATATTCCAAGAGAATCACAATAACTCCCTAATATGTATCTGCAAGATCCTGAGGAATATAGGGGGGGGGGGCATTTATGGTAGCTGTACCCATTTGGTGGGGCAAATATAACAGAATAAAAAATTATTAGCTTGAGAGCCCTCACCCACTTCTAAAAATAACTTATGTTTCAGAAGCATGCTGAAAATTATTCCTAACAGTTTGATGGGGGCAGTATCTTAAAGCCTGGACTTAATGATTTGGAAAAAACCAGAGCATCCTTGAAGCACTATTGAAGACAAGATGAGAAGACTTGGAAAGGCAGAAACACTAGAATGAAATTATTGTATGAAGTCTGCAAGTCCATGTCTGACCCTGCTCCCTAAGAGAACCCAGAGTACGCTAACTTCATTGAAGAAATAAGAAATGCACTCGTGAGAAACTTGGTATTCCTGTCTTCTGGAGGTCATAGTTGCTTGTGGGGGCACTGTCATGGGGATGCAGGGGGGGCCCAGAATAGGAGAGGCCAATGGCAGCACTAAACGTTCGAAGGCAGAGTGGTATAACCACCATAATGGCAGAAGGCTGGAGTGGCTTTCAGGGTGCTTTGATGCATAAGAATCATGGCACCATCCTACAAGGTACACAGGTAGATAGCTGACCAGCACGTTGTCAATTTATATACATAAGCAGAAAAAATCAAGAGATGGTGAATCAAAGGCTAATAAGAGCTCCTGATATGAAAAACAGTGGCCCTTTAACCTGTTTATAGATCTAAATTAATTCACAAACATGGAGTTCATTAACAGGAGCAGGAGGCTGAGTCTCTTTAAGGAAGAGTTTTATAACTCTACCATATATATTAAATAAATATTCCCCAACCCTCTTCTTAACGGAACCTGTGATCATTTGTCAGCTTAGCCATTTTTTGAGGAACGAATATCCATAACTATTTGATAAAATATCTGTCCAGGCACTCAGATCAGACCCAAGTGTCAACATGCTTCATGAGGAAAAGACCAATGGAGGCTGGTGACCAATGACATTTTGGCAAATGGACCTACGTTTTTATTTTCTTGTCTCCCAAATATGTGACTAGGATCTCCATACTAGCTGGTGGAGCCCTCCTAATGGTCCCCTGATTGATTAAGATCTTCATGGTGTACTTGTCCAAATGGAAGCTCCTGAAACTCTTCCCCTTCCCTGCCAAGATGCTGCATCGGAAGCAATACCACATTCCCGAGGCAATTGCCAAGATGGTATTCCTCTCCAAAGAATAACGCCGTGACTGGTTTACGTGGTTTACATACTGTTCTCCAAATATGGTGCATGCGTCGAACCAATGACAACCAAATACTTCTGCATCTCCTATAGCTGGAAGACACAAGCCCATGAGCCAAGGGCGGGAAGTAAGTGGCCCCTCTCGTCATCCCTCTCTATGGAGAATGTGTGCTTGCTCTCCCCTCAAACTCTGACATCAGCATATTAACACATTAACTCACTTACTATGAAAATCACACACACTGAGAAGATGATGCATTTCCTCTGTGTGCGAGCTACACACAAAATCAAATAACATTGCCTGGGGGAACAAAGAATCGTATCAAGGAAATTTTCTATATAATTGAATGTTTAATGGCACTAAATAACATGCCCATGTCTTCTTTTTCACAATAAAGATGCCTTCACATCCTTATAAAAGCAGAAAACATTCCAGAACCAAGCCTCCCTTTCCTGTGGTTGGGGTTTGGGTAGGCAATCCCTGCATCTATTCCTTAATTTTCCCTTTTCTATGCCTGGAGTAACTGAATAACTATATTTTTGAGACACACTGTTGTTCTCTCTCTTTATTTATTAGTCAGACTCATAGAAGCAGAGTAGAATGGTGTTTTTCAGGGGTTGGGGAGGCGAAATGGACAGGTGATGGTTAAACAGGAAAGGTTTCAGTTATGTAACGCTGTGTCTCTCGAATGATATATTAATGATTTCAATTAGGTTTGAGTCAAGATCTTTTGGCCTGATGACATTCTGTTCCTGTAAAATGACTTTTCATATGATTTCTCTCGTTAATTGTGTATTAATTTCCCAGTTAAATTCTTGGAGGCAATCTTACATTCCTATTTCCAGATCATGGAGACCTTCAGGTAGTTTAGGAGTTGGCTATGAAATGGAAGCCAAACTCCAGAGCAGGCCGCTGCTGACCGGGGTCCTGGCCATTTCCCACAAAAAGAAGTGGACGACTTTTGGGGAATTTGAACCAGTTGAGTAGCACATAGAGGCAAGAAGAAGAAAAGGAAAGAATGAAGATGAGGGAGAGAGAGAGAAAGAGAGAGAGACTATAAGAGTAGTAGGGACATCGACAGATTTCCACGAAGACTTTCTTTGGTGAAATTTTCAGAGATTTGCATTTATAAAGAAATAATAAAAATTCTAAAGATATAACAACATGCGTAGCAATCTCTACAGCACTCTGTACTAGGCCCTGGGCTAAGCACTTTATTTTCATCACCTACAAGGTACTTACTGTTATTATTTTTACTTTATTTATGAGGAAACTGAAGCTTAGAGAAGTTAAATAATTTTCCATAGGTCATGCAGTTAAGCAGCAAGGTGAGACTCAGTCCTAGGGACTCTTATTCCAAACCTTCTCTCTTAACCGCAGTGCGAATGCACCGCCCCCACCCATGATTTCCAACCAATGCAGAAAGACACATCCGCTTACCTCCAACGATGCTATGCTTTTACTGATATTATTACTCTCTGGCTAAACTCTAATTTTCTTTTCACTTTTATCTTGTTTATACATGAAGAGTCCTCTCATATAAATTATTAAGCAATTTCTTCTAGAAATGAAGCCTCTAAAAATTGACCACATGCTGCCCTGAGCAGTCAGAGGGATTTCGTATGTAACCATCTATTTATCCACCGAAATTTCTGCAAGAGTCAAGTCCCAGCGACCCCGTCAAAGCACCTTTACGGCTCACAAGCCTTGGAAGTCCCTGCAGACAAGGTGTGCTGAAATTGGTAATGCTTTCTCAGCTTCTACATTTAAAAGAGCAAGTTCATCTTCAAAGCACACGGGACGTATCCCGGCACTTCTCTTATATAAAAGCTTAGGCTACACATATCTGATCTCATAGCCCTTCTAGTTAGTGAAAGAGGGAGTTCTATCATTTTTAAAATTCATTTTAAAAGCCCAGAGCCTGTGGGTAATTCAGGGATACTAAACAAGCATTGGGTTTATAGTGTAATTAGAAGAGAATAAACCGTAGCGCCAGGACAACCTTGGACTGAACCCCAGCTCAGCCTCTAGCTGGTTTTACGGCCTTTGGACAATGACCAACCTCTATGAATATCACTTTTCCTTATTCATAAAAACCATGACTACTTCTGTTTGTCTCTTAACTAAAAATAGCTAGGATGTCTTCAGTTTGCCTCATATAGAGAGAAACTTAGAAAAATGGGGTAGAAGAAGGTAGCTTTCTATGGGAAGCCAAGAACTGTAGATCCCAGAGCCTCCTTAAGGCCAGAATGGAAAGGTCACCCAGAATGCCTGGAAGCCCCATTCCTCCTAATCCACCAGCTTCTGGTGGCTGTGATCCCTCCCAGAGAACCGGCTCACGGATCTTCACTCCAGGGGCATAGCAGCACGTCTCATCTCCATTTATGGTTTCTGCCAGCCTGCACACCACATCTGCCCTTCCCTCCATGAACGACTGCTGATTCTCTCTGAATTTTCCAGTGTAAACTACTAAGGAAGAAAATCTGATTCCACGGCTAGCTCCCACCACCCCCACTGTACGTAGGAAGGGAAATGAGGTTCAGAATTCAGGCCTTCTTGCTCTTGGAACAACCAAGGGCCAATTTCTTCATCAAGGAAAGTGGGCGTTGCTGGTTATATTCCAGGTACAGTGGATGGGCTGTTATAATGGGGCATATGAAATGCCTGGCTCGTAATAGATACGTGACAAGAGGAAATTATTACTATTTTGAAGACCCTCAATATATGGGCTTCACAATACATTTAGAATACTATGAGCTGTATAGAAAAGGAAATTCAGGCTCAGATGGCTTAAATTACCTATCTAAGGATGAAAATAACCCTGAATCCAGAGTTCTTTGACTGGAGTCTGCATCCGGGAATACTGCCTTGAAGGAATGAGAAATGCTGTGCTCGGAGCTCCAGCTCCAGCCCCTTGGCCTTGTCTAAGTCTCTAACACTCTCTGGGCCTTGGCATCCCGTGTGTCCACCAAGAGAGTGACCCTCAGGGATAAAGGACACTAGCTTCAGAACCTCGCCAGCTGCCAGTCTAGGCCGCGCCACTTCCTAGTTGTGGGGTTTGCATTCACCTCGAACTTTCCAAACCCGGGTTTCCTGAGCTGTAAGTTGGCAGAAATATTATAGGTGCTGTCAGCCTCACTCTTTGTTGTGAGGATGAGAATCAGCGTGAAATACTATTTTCAGGAAATTACCTAGTAATCATTTGAGGCTGATATGAATGTGAGCTCTTGTTATCAGAACTCCATCTGAACTAACACTTTATCATTTGAAATTCTGTAGTATTGGTCTATACAAAGAGGTTTCCCAGCTAAGTTTAAATTATTCATTGTCTCTCATATGAACTTGCTGATGACCTATAGTAGCCAGGGACTGTGGGGCGGATAAAGACGAGGAAGGCAAGGTCTCTCTCCTCCAAATATTCCCCGTGGGGAGGGGCAGGGAGACAGTGGACACGGGAGAGTGGAGGCAGTTTGGGAAACGCTGCATCAGGGTAGAAAGCGAGCTATGCAGGGACACAGAGGGGGTAGGCAGGACTGCCTGGGGTGGCCAGAAGAAGCTTCACACAATCGAAGTGACATCTCAGCAGGATGGACAGCAAGGGGGAAAGACAGAAGATGACAAGTGCCCCCAGTCTCTGTTGTTCTTTCCCCCTCTTGGCAGTAGTGCCTCCTGGGCGCTCGCTGGCAGGGCGGCCACCTGGCAGTCCGCTCTCCCCACCCCCCCAGCAACCAGGTGTGTCCGCGAGACAATGAGAAGTGAGCGCAACTTTCAACTCGCTTTCTTCAAAACAAAGCCCTGGAACTGGACTTCGGACGTGGAGGAGGAGCCAGCTTCAAGCTTGCAGCTTGAAGGACAGCGGGGCAAGTGGCTGACACCCATAGGAAGCAGAGGCGCCCACCCTGGCTGGGGGCCACTTGCCTATGTCGCATCCTAAGGAAAATATATGTCTGTCTTGTTCAAAAGACTTTCTTTTTTTAGTCTTTTTTTTTAAAGCAGCTTAACATGTTACCCAACTTATGCACCCTGGTAGAGGCAATGGTACGTGGAAAGACCTGGAATCATAAAGCGTTAAACCAGCTCTATTTAAGGAATGATGAAAAATTGAAGTTTGGTGGCCACACGGGGACTCAAAAGTACAGGTCCCCGTGAGGGTGCGATGCTGCAGGAGAGGGAGTCGTACTGCTGTGAAACACAGGCGTCTCAGGCACTGGGTGGGGGGGGGGGGGGCGGATGGACAACAGCCAGCGCCCTGGGCCACTGTGGGAATGCCTTGGAATGAAAAGGGGTGGAGATGCCCTAAGGCACATGAAAAATGTCCTTGCAAAAGACCTGCCAATGTCCCCAAATGCCCCAAGGCCTGGCGCTGAGGAATTTTATCCAAGTTCCTTAGTGGAAAAAAACAGTAAAGCTGAAATATTAAGCTATTTTGGGAAGCTGGAGAGCTTTAGTAATTTTTGAGAGGCCAGGTGGGGTGAAGCTGACTGAGGAAACCATAATCCCAGGGAAAGCAGAACTCTGGGCCGCAAAAGGCGTGACCCAGGTCTCCTGATGCTCAGCTCCTGTGGAGAGGGTCTTCCTTCTTTCTCTGAGCCGTTCTGGTTTTCCCAAAGGGAGGCAGCTGCAGGCCTGTGGTACGTGCCGCCACATTAAATGCAGACAGAGCTCCAGAGCTTGGAGGCGGTGCTGGGAGGTGATGGGGTTGGAAGAACACGCCTGGGCATGAGCCACAGGAACCTCTGGTTTGTTTTGAGTCCTTGCTCTAGCACCTACTAGCTGTGACCCCATGTCTTTACCAGCAACTAGTTGTAGCAGAATCATTACAAGGATTAGTACGGTTCTGTGTGGACAGTAGGCAGAGTTACTGGATAGGAAGCAGGAGTAGCTTTCATGCGGGAGCATTCACTGTCGTAGGGAGTCAACTAAGGATGTTTCTCCAGCTCCTCCATTCCAATCCATGAAGAATGATCCACTTTTGAAAAAAAAAAAAGTCCAACTATGCTCAGCTGTTCTTTGTTCATTCTTCTGTTAGTTTATGTGATTATTTTTCCTCTTAAAGCATGAACACCTCTGGATTAGAATACAGAATATCAAGACTGCAGGAAGAACTCCGAAGTGAAAAATTCAGAGGTAGGGAAGGAGGGCCTGCAGTACGGCTGGAGAGAAGGTGGTGCAGGGGGAGAGGAGGGAGGAGGCGGGGCTGGGGAGGGAGGCAGGGACCACGTCACTGAGGGCTTAGCCTCAGTGTGTTGAAGAAGTGTTCAGGGAAACCACAGAAGGATTTTGAGGGAGAAGTGAGGCAGATTTGTATTTCCAGTTTAACACCCCAAACGCCAATTTAAAGAGAAACGACTGGAAACAGTTCACCGGGGAGCTAGTTCCGGTGAAAGAGGTTGTGTGCGTGGTCCAGGGCGGAACATGGGAGATGATGGAGAGAGAGGTCCCAGGGATCCCTAGGAAGCATTGAGCTTGTCCGAGAATAGGGACATAGTCAATGAGCCAATGGACTCCAGGACAAAGCCTCTCTCGTGACTTGACACTGAGCAGAGACCAGAATGACGTAAGGGACTGGCTCAGGCCCAGGGACGATAAAGGGCCACAGCTGGGGGAGAAGAGCGTGGCGTGTTCAGAAGCAGCACGGAGGCCTCGAGAACAACTCAAAGGCTCTCAAGAATGACTGTAGCTGGGGCCACAGCAGGAGGCAGAGAGGCGTGAAGGGGTGTGAGGAGTGACACCATCTGACGTAGGTTCCAATAGGTGGCTAAGGGTAAGGTACAGGTTTCACCACCTTATTTTCTGCCGAAATCCCTTCTTTGGCTCCCTCCTGCCTGCAGGATAAAGCCACGGTTCCTTAGCCAGGTGCTCAAGGTTCTTCACAGGCGAAGACGTGCTGGGAGCATCGGCCATGTTTCCTGGTATCTCCTCCCCTTTCCTTCTCTCCCAAAAGCATTGCAGCTGCTTTTGGGGGGATGCAGAAGAATGAGGGAACACTGAACAGTGTGGGAGTTGTGCACTTTGGGAAAGGGCTTAAACGGCAGGAGACTATAAAAATCACATAAGTGGAGCCCTTTTAAGGGAGACAGAGCAGCCAGCCTTGCACATCCTATGCCTCCAACCTTGGACTGCTCAGACAGGGCAAAACACAATAACGTTTGAAACTAGAGCAACAAGGTCTCCCAAAGCACTATTTGCAAAGGTAACACCCAAGTAGATATTTTGACAGCAGACTGGTGGTGACTGGACTGAAAATGAACAACATTGTTCATAATTAGCATCCCTGTGTTAATTTATCTGCACCAGTACAAATGCCGTCCTTCTATTGATGTAACCGTCCCCCTTCCCTTTCACGTAAATGCCCCTGGACTTTGTCCCCTAATCAGAACACTTTTGGAATTTGTGCCTGGATCAGTATTTCCCAAATAGCTTTTCTTTCGTCCTCTCTTTTCCTTCCTTCCTTCCTTCCTTCCTTCCTTCCTCCCTCCCTCCCTTCTTTCCTTCTTCCCTCCCTCCTTTTCTCCCTTCCTCCCTCTCTCTCTTTATTTCTCAAATAACTGCTTGTTGCCTCTCCCTTTACCGTTTGTTTGTAGGTTATCAAGACCATTTATAAACACGTGCTTCTTGGAGCCAGGCAAGGCTGAATCCCCTACGCTGGTGGGCATCAGGATATGATGAAGGTGACCTAGGCTCTATAAGCCAGATCTGTTCTCCTCCAGCTCACGTGGGCAAAGGGTCACCTACTTTAAAGGGAGCCAAGTCCAGGTAGTGAGGGAACTAGAACCAGAACATCTTATTTTCCTACCAAATATATATTAGTCCGATATTGTCTCACCCCAGCCGTTCCCACTAAGATTTTTTATTTCTCAGTCTACTGGCTAGATCACTTTCTAATAGCTAATAGTGCTAAAGTTGTTTTTACAAAGGTAGGTTTTCGTAAAACCAAATACAGTGTGAGAAGGGTTGATTTAAATTCTCTCCCAGCTGCTGGGAGATTTGCAGCACACTCCTGACCAATGCCTTGGACGTGCAAGCACAGGGACGCCACACCGATTATTGGGCCTGATTCCTATTCTGAGAGGAGCTGTTAATTTCTTCCTTCTGTCTCCCCCAGTACTTTTCCACTCCTTCACCTGTGCCTGCAGACCAGCCTGCCTCTGTTGCTGCACAGGAAAATTTGTTCTGTTCTGATCACTGTTAAGCATTCAAATGTTTTTCTGAGCATAAAAGAGCTGTTATTATTTACCTGGATTTTTTTAATGGTTATCATGGTGGTGACTTTGTTAGTAAAGGCAGTGGTACTGATTGAATTCTGATTAATTGATTGAGCCACAACAATAAAGCATGAACCGTGCCATTGAATGGCTGCCGACCCAGCCTGGTGGTCAGCTGGGTGACAATGAGATGATAGAGGAGATGAGGGCATGGAGGGGAGGGGTTGGCACTGGCGATGATGGTGGGGCTTGTGGTGAGATGCGGTTGGCAAAGACTGTGACAACGGTGATGGTATCAGCTGCGGTGATGATGAAGGTGGTGACAGCTGTGAAAAAGATTGGGTGTGAGGAAGGTGGGTGTGATGGTGGTGTCCATGGGAGTCAAATGCTGAGGACAGAGCTAATGTGTTGGTGTAGGTGATGGTCATAAAGGTAGACATGGTGGGGCGCAGAAGAGAGTGGAGGTATATATATATATTTGATATATATATATATCAAATAATTTTGTTCACTGAAATGTTTTCAGACTTGTCTTCCCAGCCAAACCAAGGCCAAAGGCAAAGAGCATCTCCTTTTCTTCAGAAAAACATACCCTGCATTAGATCATAGAAAGAAAGAAAGAAAGAAAGAAAGAGAGAGAGAGAGAGAGAGGGAAGGGAGGGAGGGAGGGAGGGAGGGAGGAAGGAAGGAAGGAAGGAAGGAAGGAAGGAAATGAGAAGGAAGAAGGAAGGAAGGAAGGAAGAAGGGAGACAGGAAGGAAGATCCAGAAACGACGCTCGCACTCCCCCACACCACGCCGCGCCTCCCTCAACCCCCGCACCGCGCATGACAAAACAACCCAGCCCTGGATCCATCATAAACTAAGAGAGCTAACAGGCTAGAAGTTGTCAGATATCATCTGTATGGATGGAATTCCAGCCTAAGCCATCTTTTCCTCAAAGATCTTCCAGAAAGATAGAGCATGGGGGAGGCAGGGTCTGGGGATCAAAAGGCCTTGCGCTGGGGGTTTCAAGACCACGCCTGGGTTCACTGATTGTTCAGAAGGACTCTCAAGACTCAGCAAATAGCTGTGCTCATGATTAAGAACTGTTACATTGAAAGGATACAAAACAAACTGACCAAAGGAACATGTTCATGGGGTGAAATCTGGAGGAAATCAGACATTAGCTCCCAAGAGTCCTTTCCCAGTGGAGTCAGATGGGACATGTTTCCCTTCTCCAGGAACGAGCTATGGCAACACCTGGGAAATGTCGTCTCCCAGGGATGCTCGCTGGACGCTCAGCGCCCACGGTTTTTATGGAGGCTATCATGGAGGCCCCCTCTGCTTAGCACGTATGCAAATTCCAGACTCTCAAGAAGAAAGCAGATGTTTAGCAGAAACCACATTGTTGCTACAAACCGTTGAGGCCAAATGAGCCATTCTTATCATTTGTAGAAAGTTTAATATCAATGAGGAACTGTTTACCATCCACATAGCAAGACGCCAGCCTAAGGTCAGCTTGGTAAGCAGGTCTTGTTACTTCGGCAATCTCATCGTTTGCACACGGGCCTCTGCGCAGGAGAGATGCTGATGGCCATGGCTGAGGACCCACATCCCCTAGACACAGCAGGCCTGTCTCAGGAAGCTCACAAGCTCTTTGCAAGCGAAGTACAGTTGCAGCAGCACTGCCCTTGACCTCAGTGAGCTGAAGGATAATTACCGAGCCCTGGGGGAGCTGCCTCACTGATTAAGAAGAGTCCAGCTGCATCCCAAGCAGATGCCTTGCTTCTTGGGGTGGCTACAAAGTGAGGAACCCTCTAACAGAAACCGGTCGGATTAGCTAGAAATTGCATCTCATAAAAGACAATATTTGAACTGGAGAATTGTGTGTAGGAAAGTAGGAGTTTTAGATCTACATCTGGTTTTACTCCTTATTAGTTAGCTGACTCTAGATAAATCAGTCTGGGTCTCAGAACGGTGTTGGGTGGATTTGGAGGGCTGGCATTGGTGTTTGAAGAATGGGGGTAATCAGATTCTTCTGGTCTTTGTGAGTCCATGCAAAGATTCTCTCCTGTGTTAATTTATAACTTTCCCCTCAGCTCTCACCTCTCCGTCATCCCCACCCTCCCCACCAGCTGCTCCACATGTAAATGTGCTTGGGAGATGTCTGTAAAAAATCTGTGCATCCAAACCCTGTCACCTGGAAAACGGACATAATAGTTCCTGCCCTATTGACCTCATTACATTTTTGTGAAAGTCAAACAAGTGCCTGAAAGCACTCATCAGAAGCACCGTGTGAATATAAGGTATCTTAGTAATTGTGATTGTTTTTCAGGCACAAATAACTCCTGACATTTTTGTCTTTGGTTTCGGTGACACTTCATCCATCCTCCTGGCCTGATGCAAAGCCTGGACCAGGTGTGCCAACACAACCCATCTACGGTGGGTTGAACTGTGTCACCCAAAAACAATGAGCTCAAGTGTGACCCCCGATGTTTGTGAATGTGACCTTATTTGGAAATCAAAGGGTCATTGTGGACTTCAAAAATTACAATGAGGTCATACTGGATTAGGATGAGATCCATTCCTATTATTGATGTCCCTATGGGAGAGGGAAATTTGGATGCAGAGAAGACACGCAGGGACAAAGCCACGTGACAGCAGGGACAGAGTTTGGAGTGATGCATCTGCAAGCCAAGGAGCACCAGAGAGTGCCAGCAAGCACCAGAAGCTGGGAAGAAAGAAAGAGGAATCCTGCCCTAGAACCTCCAGAGAGAACACAAGCCTCCCACCACCTTGACTTTGGACTTCCAGCCTGGAGAACTGTGGGAAAATAAATTTCCATGGTCTTCAGTGCTCTGGTTTGTGGTAATTTGTGACAGCAACCCCAAGATGCTAACATTTCATCTCTGCCTTGTCACCATATCACTTAGTGACTGCGGTGCTCTTCATCAGGCCCAGACGTACCACGGTCCAGAGGGGAGATGGAGCGTGGATAAGCCTTGAGTCCATGAGTTATAGAAAGAGTAGGGCTGGAGCCATAGCTTAGAAAAAGTTAAAATAAGAATTCTAAGAACACGCTCTTGAGTGCCCAGAAATGTGGCTGCAGGACTCTAATTCTGATTTTATGAGCGAGAAAACCAAGGTTGCAGGGGATGGAATTCCTCAGCCATGGCCAACCCCGTGAGCAAGTGGCAGAGTCAGGGAGAGCCTGGGCCTTTGGCCCCTTAACCCTGTCTCCACAACACGCAAGATGCCCATTTCTGCTTGGCCCACAGCATCAGAAAGATGCAAAATATGAGTGTAAAGCACCTGAGATGCACTCGAGTGAGGGAGTCTGCTGGAAGGGGCATGATGCCTGGGGCCTTCTAGCAGTAAGAAATCATCTCTCCTTAAATCAGCATCAGAAATAAAGGGGAAACGATTTTTTTTCCAGTGGTCTGATTGTTTGGATCACTGTGGTTTATGGCCAGACCCTGCTCTCTCATTAATTTTAATACCAATTCAGTTTGGAGGGATTTACGGCCGAGCAGCCCAAAGAGTGATCTAAGCTACTGCTTGGCCTTGCTGCATGTGGAGGCAGAGGCAGAACGTTTCATTTTCCAGACTGCTGACTTCCTCTTTAATGCTCCTCCCCTGGACACAGAAATAAAGGTGAAACATTGAAGAATGATCCTGAGTTTCCTGGCAGTTGAATTCTATGTGGGATTTAAAGAATAAAAACTGAACAATTGGAGAAAATAACCCAGGAAGGTCTATGTGGTATCGAGACAAAAAAGCTCTGGACCAACGTGCTCTGGGGGCCACTTCCACCACCTGGGCGTGTGTTTTCTGATCTACAAAGCTGGGGCAGCATAATCAGGGGTCTGCCTCGGGGACTCTGCTGTCAGAACGTCTCCGAGTTCAAATCCTGCCTCTGGTGCTAACCAGCTCTGCAACCTGGAGCATGTCACTCTTAGAGGTTTCTTTATACCTCAGTTTCCTCATCTGTAAAAATGGGAATAATAATAAAACCCATTCCTTAAGGTTTACGAGAGGAAACTTGGAAGTAATTCAAGTGCCTAGCAATAATGTATCAGTGTGGCTGCAGAATGGTCAACCATCTGGATTCTCCCCAGTATGTCCACAGTTTCCAGCCCAGTTCAATCATTCATTCAGTCTTTCCGTCACCCAGGTATGTCTTAGAGCTTACTGTGTGAGAGCTACTATGCTTGACCTTGAGCATATAAAGGTAAACAAGACATTATGATCCCTGCCCTCACAGATTTTCATTGCTAACAAAGTCGTTGTTAGGAGATTGATTAAATATTGGATTATAAGGAAACACGATAAGTGCTTAGTCTGGTAAATCATGACAAATGGGCAGATCTGAGACGTGAGCCTTGGTAATTTGGCTTCAGAACATACGGTTTCATCATGACGCTGTTGGTCACTTGCCTGCAGGTAAGTAAGGGAGAAAGCTGGAATTCAACTGCGGGCACCTTGACTCCTCCAGAATCTTCATAAATAATCACTGCGCTCCTACTGCGCATGCTAAGCATCTGGACACGTGCAGTCAGCAATTGTAACCTTACACCTTGTGCCCAGGGGGCGGGTGTAGCTGCAGACATGGACTTGGGAATCAGCAGCAAGGAGAAGCTCATCCCGTGGAAGGAGAAGAGCCCAGAGCTGAATGTGGGCCATGAAATATGTAGCTGAGAGGTAGGTGGAATCTCAATCATAGCCTACAACCTTCCCAGCTGCTCCCCAGACCTTCCAGCAGAGTGCCAATTACGTCACAGCCGTCTCCTTCCTTCTCAAGTCACTGGTTCACCTGCAGGTGTGTTTCTGGTTGGTTGGTTGGTTGGTTGGTTGGTTGGTTGGTTTGTCAGTTGGTTGCATGGCTTTTCTGCCATAGTAACTTTACGTAAGGTGGACTTCTATAATTAGGGGAATAGGGAGTGAAATAATGACACCAAAAAATACAAGTTTGGAGGGGACATCTTACCTCCACTTGTCCTCATTCCACCGTGACCTTGACTCCGCTCCCTCTTACGGTTAAAGAATGCAAAACACGCCACACTTCTGCATTTTCTCTCCTTGTTCCGTGCCTCCCTTTCCACTTAGCTTTTTCTGAATGGATTAGCTTAACGTTTTTTTTTCTACCAAATATCTTTGATAATTTTGCGTTCCCGTATAACAAAGTTCCCTTCAGGTAAATAAATGGCTCCAAGGGGAGTAAAGAGGAGAGACCCGCTAAAGCATACCTGAAACAGATAAGAAAGGAGAAGGGTCAGAATTCTCCTCAACGTGGTAACACCTCTGTTTTCTCCTAAAAGATGGAGCATCATTCAATGTGGGCTAAAGCAGGGAACGGCTTAAGCAGTTCAATTTTGCTGGAACATGAAATCTGAGACGCAGCTCAGCAGGGGAGGGGGCCGGAGCAGTGGGTGTTTATAGGAGATGATGGATCTCCTGCTGAAGGACCTCCCTTTCATCCTGTTGGCTCCGCTGGAGAAATAGGCAACTAATAAAAGATAAAAATGGGGTCAGGCTCCATCTTTTGCTCCATTCGAAGTTTCCAGAGAGCAGGCATTAGAGCTTCTGTTTTATGCATCAGAAATTCAAACGCTGGGCCAAGCAGGTACCCTCAATAAGCAAGCGTATGGGGTCTATTTCTTAAAATCATGTGGCCTTTATACCATTTTCCATTTTCCCACTTTTCCTAGAGACGGGGGTATATGGAAACAGTTTTCTTTGATAAAATCAACCGCAGATATATAATGACAAATGGCCTCTGACATTTAACCTAAGTGCTGGGGAGCAGCAAGGTGCGGTGGCGACCCCTGTGAAACTGAGAGCGGATGGGGCAGCTGTGCTCCGGGGCCGGGCCGCTGCAGCCTGCCGTTTGGGAATGCGTGACCAGCGCTGCCGGCACTCACAACTCTTCTAAAGAAGCTTTCATGCAGAACTGCTCTGTTCTTAAGGGCTGCCTTGCATTTTCTAAAAACACTCCTTCGACCACGGAAAACCAGCTTCCAGGACAAGCACAGCGTGTGGCTTGCCAGTTTGCAACCTCCGTTGTATTTTTCTAAGTTCTCCCACCAACCACCGTGGGGACTTCGAATGTTTACGAAGGGAATGAATGAAAGAATGAAAGTTGTTCTCCATCTCTGCTCCAAACATCAGCTGCCTTGGCCTTCTAAGTCACAGGCTGTGTTCTGGAAGCTCTCGTTTGGTGAGAGGTCTGGAGGGCATCGTTTAAGATGGTCTTTGGGAATAGAACCCCAAAGTATGAGAGAGAAAAAGCAGAGCTTCTCTGGCTGAGCGGCCCCCTCCTTGGGTTCTCCTTTGTCCCACAGTGAACCCTGTGCATTAGTTAGCCCCAGCGAATCGTGCAGCCCCGTGTGCAGGCGTGAATGCAGTAGAGGCTGTGAGCTTTGGGGGCAGAGCTCCCTCTGCTCACTCCTGCCACGTACTGTCTTCGGAGAGCCGCCTGGCCTCCCTTCACTTCAGCGTCTTCCCACAACACCCCAAATCTGTAAGTCAAGGGTAACTATCTATATCACAGTACTGTTGTGTCAATGAAATTGTATCACGTGTATAAAAACCCTCAGCACAATGTCTAGCATCTAGAAGCTACGCAGCATTGAAAACTGCAACCATGTACGGGACCAAAGAGACAAAGAACAGCATCCTTCCCCGTCCACCTCAGACCATCAGTTAATGGTCTAAAGTTTAATGCAGAACCCGCTCATCACAATCAGCATGGAAAAAGGGTTTTTGGACAGAGGTGGAGGTATCTTCAATACCTATTAATAACAAGTACATTTCTGGAAATTTAATTACACTTCTCCACTTTTCAATTATTCTTTGGTAAGCGTGTAAGACCAGTTGCCAGTAGCTGTGAAGGCTCTGAGATTTACCCTATGTGCAAGGAAAGTCTGCCCGTTTCACTGATGCTGACAAAGACATGAGATTCTTGGGTCAAAGACCGAGGATGTGACTACTTCTCCCCTGCTCCCCAAAGCCAGGCTCTCTGAGCCCTCTGAGCTCTCTTTCCGGAGGTTGGTCACCTGCCCCATCCCGAGCTGCAGCAAACACTATTTCAAGAAGCAAAAGCAACTAAGTGAGTGTTCTAGGACTATTTAGTTTCTATTCAAGGAAACTCACCTCAGACCAGGGAAAGTAAAATGGAACTAGACAAGCTGACATAGCTGGAAAGAATACCCAGGTAGCTTATAAAATACAAGAATGAGTCTCAAAAACAAGAGCTTCAGGGATTCTCTCTCTCTTCACTGTCTCTCATTCTACAGGGGTCTCTGCTAGGCACCCCCAAATCACAGCGATTTTTTCCTTCTCTGAGATGCTGAATGAATGAGGAATTAAAACAACAACAAAAACCTTAGGGGAGACCTAGATTGTTTTCGTTACGGAGAAAGGTTAGGTGAGAGGATGCTGCTTGGTATGAAAGGCAAATGAGGCTGAACTTGAGAAGTAGGCAGTTCCCCCCAGAAAACTAGTGCAAGAAGGAGCAGCAGACCATTTTGTCTCTTTGTGCAGCTGCCTTCCAAGAGGAGAGGGGGCAGGAAAGGAGGAAGCGCCCCCCCCCACACTGCCCCTGAAGGAGCACAGTCCCACGTCTGTGTGTGGGGTGAGGGGGGAGTGGGGGTGCGGGTAGTGCTTTGAAATATTTATTTTCATAAAAAAGTGCTAGAAATAAAATTATGCTATTCAAAAACTCATTTTCAAAGAGTAATTTTATAAAAATGAAACTGATGCTCATATACATTATAGTAGCTTTTCTATTATCTAAATATTGAACATTAACATAAATATTTTCATATGCAGTCATGGACTTTAATCAGTTTTTCCAAAGAATGCAATATTTTTCAACTCATTATTAATTTTTAAACATTTCAAACAAAAAAACTGCAATGTGTTTAAGGCTGTGTTTTCGTTAATTAAAAAATTTATATAAACACAGAGAGAGTGATCAAAATACAGGGTTTTTTTTTCACCCATGAGCCAATATTGAAAATACAAGGAAAATATTTCAGTAGAACTATTTTTTCTCTTTGTTTCTGTCATCAATTTGGTATTATACTCTTTGAAAGACCTTTAAATTTTAGTTGCATTTAGTTCAAAATATACTGGCATTATTCAACCAACCTATAAACAATTAGAGTGCCAAAACTTTCATACTTTAAGATGTTAGGAAATAGTGACTATAGAAAATACAGCTGGCAAGCATTGACATTCATATTTACATGTAATACATCAAGAGAACACCAAGCAAACTATAGAATGAGAATGCCAATGGTGTACAAAATTCAATTTTGGAATTCATTGAATATTTGAGGGTAATTTTGTTTTGAGGACACATGATAAATTCGTGTTTAGGACACACATTTCTGGATTTAAAATTATTTAGTTTTGAAAATATGTGTACATTTTTTTATATTTAAATTGCCCTTTAGAAGTTTTATATGAATTTCTACTACAAATTCTATTTTAAAAACTGATCCTCAATGTCAGGTTTCCTTTGCCACACTGACCAGTCACAGGGCTCCATCCAGCTTCCCCTGGGGGAAGGGGGAGGGGGCGGGGGGAGGCAGAGTGAGTAAAGGGTGGGGAAAAGCCAAGACTATAATGTAGAGGAAATGCTTTTCTCACGGCAACAGAGAACAGAGAACATGACCACCCTCAAACAGCCTATGGTCCAGTTTTCTCCAGGTGCTAAAAATGTGGCACCAGCATCCCCCGACTTTGTTCTCCCCACTCTGACAACTCTAGGAAAACGGAAACATCTTTCTCCCAATGCTCACATAACAGCCCCAGAGAACAGATCTGACTGGCTTTGCTTAGGTCATGTGTCCATTCCTAATGCAACCACTATATAAGAGAATGGTACCCGAGGATCAGCCAAGGCTGATGAGGATGTCCATCCCTGAGTTTATGGGTGCCGAACAATGTGCAATGCTCATCATTTTGAATATCAGTGGATTTGGAGATACAAGTACTGTTACATTTGACCTTTCAAACTCCCCTGTGCCAGGTCGAAGGAAAAGGCAATGGTACCTGAGATTTAAACTGAATGGCCTGTCATACCATAAATGATTGATGGATGAATAAATGGGGCAAGGAGGGAGTAATCCTCTGAAAGTGACACTTCAGAGAGAAAAAAGAATCGGAGAGGCTGAGGAACTTTCCCAAGTCTGCACAGATGGTACATGGTGGATCCAGGGGGCCTCACAGCAGATGGCTCCGTCTGGGGGATGACCGTCAGCCCTGACTCTTAATCTCTCAATGAGAACCAGCATTGACCTACCCTGCACCCCTCGGTGTTTCCCATTGCTGCTGCCTTGCCCTTTCCTCCTCTTCCCCTGCCCACACCCTGAAGTTCTTAGGAATAGAATTTTTACTCCGGATCTTGATTGTTTCCTTCCAAGTGACTCTGAAGTTCTAAAATCTCAACATAGTGTGGAGTGGGGCTCAGGGACCTGCACGTTAGCCTCAGTTGTGAAATGAGAGCTCGTGCAGAGGTCTGCACAGCCAGCAAACCAGTCCACCGCAGTCCCCAGCAAACACCGTCCTTCTGTCACTCTGCCTGCCTCATCCTGCTCACCGTCCTCTCATTGGTCAGAACCTGCCCAGCCCTGTTCGAGGGAGGAAGTTCATGTTGTGCTGCCTTGACCCCAGATAGTCTCCCCACCACACACACACACACACACACACACACACACACACTCAAACAATTCCAAATCCAGTTTCAGGAGACATGAAGAGCTGACACCCATCATGACCATAAATTAGGAGTCCAGACTTAGGTAGAAATTGCCCAGTAAAACCATTTGTTCTTGCTGCGCGTTAATGCTTCAGTTCCAGCGATAACATTCCTTCCAACTGGTAGTTCAGGTGTTTCTTACAGACCTCCAGATATGGGGAATGTGCTTCTCTCAACGTGCAGGCTATTCGTATGGATCCCAGATTCATCTATTAATTCCTGCAGCTTTCACCCACGACTCCTTGTTTGATCCCTGCAGTGCAAATACATCAAACCAAACCATTGTTCCAAATGACAGCCCTTCCCAGATGTGACATCCACATGATCACAGGTCAGGTTCTCTGGGGCTTCTCTTCTCCAGACCAATCATGACCAATCTGAAGGGTGGTTCCTCTGACGTGGCTGAAGCCCATTGACCAACTCAGCTCTCAGTCATTTACTTAATAAATACACATTGCACATTTCCGGTTGCGAGGGACTAAATACTTCGCACAGAAAGAACTAGACATTGTGGTTCGGGATTGGCTCCAGGGCTTGGTTCAGGGTGACCTGGGGGAATTGGTCTCCTTAGTGACACCCGGAAAGGGTTTGACTAGAATCTCTAAGTTCCACTCCATGGGCTCACCTCTTCTCCATTTCTTGCACCTCTGTGCCTTTTTTCTTTTCCCTTTGTCCCTGTGTTACTGTGTTTTCCTCCCTGCCTTTCCAACCCCTCTGGCTGTATCTCTCTCTCATCTCGCATGGTCTCTTTGTTTCACAGATTCCCTTTCTCTCCTGATATTTTTCTGTCTTCCTTTCTGTCCCTCAACCTACCTCTGTCTCCCTATGCCTTTCTCACCTTGAACAACAGTGTGCACACAAGAGCTGTAGAAGGGAAAATCATCAAAACCAGGACAGCATGGCTCTGGGTGAAGTTCTCAGCAGCTGGTGCAAAGTTTTCAGCCATCCAAATGCAGCTTCATTAACTGGCTCTGTGCACCAGATTCCCAGGCCATCGCCTCCTCCGCCGACCTAGCAGGTGATATAAGACATGGGAGGCCAAGAATACAAAAAAAGTTACTGTTCCAAGAGCTAATGGCCTATGAAATGAAAATGCTTGGCCCACCTCCTCTGCGTGACTACAGCCCAGTAGGGTCCCACAGCTGGCCCAAGCCCATGCTGGGGGAAACCAGGAGGAAACTTGTCCCAGATCTGAGTCAACAGAGAAGACCAGGGGAGTCTGCCAAATCCAGCTAGCTCCAGCCAACATTTTCCTTCACCAATGTCAACCAAACATGCCCACAGTAGGAGGCTCAAAGGACTCCAAAGAGGCAGCAGGCCTGGGTTGGACGCATGGCTTTGCCACAAATTGACAGTGACCTTGGTTAACCCATGTCCCCTTTTTGGGCTCCCATGCTCTCCTCTAGAAAGAGAGAAGCACAAATTCCATCAACGAATTACAGAATGGCTTTAATTGCCAGGTTGTTTCCCTGCGACTTTGGCATCTGCTCCCTATCCATAAGCATGGACAGTGACTTTCCATGGGATGGGACGAAGCAAGAAACAAGTAAAAGAGAATAAATGTATTTTTAAAAGGGCACATATGCCTCCGTTCTTATAGAGAACTCTAGGTGGTTACCCAGGAGCTGGAAGCTACAGGTTTCTCCTTTGTGTTAGGCAGACACCTGATCTGCACAGTACGCCCCCAGACACCTGCTTGACCTATGTGATAGGGTGCCAAATGCAACACTCTTGGTGTGCCCCTCCCCATCCCCCTTCTGGCTCAGACTACTGACCTGCCCACAATTCCTTGCGCAGGGAACCAGCACTACCACCATTTTTTCAGGGCAGGCTTCCCATTGAGCTAAGAAAATCCAAACCAGGAGATGCCATCAGTAGGCCAATTGGTGGATCCTTCAGGTAACCTGGATCAAAGGACTGAACTACAGAGAGAATGACTAGTGAAGCCATGATGTAAATCTCCTCTAGGTTTTGTGGTAGAGGCGAGGCCAGTCCCTAATGGGAAAAGAATTGAGCAGAGACTGGGGAGAAATGGAGGTGCCTAGAGAGAGACCCGTGAGAAAGACAGAGAACAGCAGTCCTTTCACTCGGAGGGCAGCTGGCAGCACCCCAGGTGAGCAAAACTGCAACCAGTAGGCACCCTTACAATGGCCTCTATTTTACGACAGCCTGAAGAAGCATTTTCCTGGCAACCTAAAGAGTCTCACCAACACACAAGGATGAGGACATTCAAGCCCCAGGCATTGGCACCAAATCCCTTAAATGTTTAAGCTTATAAGCAACCAGTGATATCATTGGTATGACATCTACAAAAATACATGCAGTCATATCTTTGGGCAACCTAGAAAGCTTTACAGCTTGCCCCCAAACCTACTAAATATTGGTTCAACAAATTTAAAGGAAACCATATAGATCATTCATTATATAGTTCAATGACCCACTCTACAGTGAGGTGACTTTTTTAAAAAGAACATAGAAGTGAAAATCTGGATTTTGTATCTCATAAGCAGAGACATGTTTACCTTGTTTTTCATTAATAGGTCCCCCTTAAGCCCTCCTAGCCCATCCTCTTATTTGGGAAGTCGGGGCACAGCGAGATGAAGTGCAGTGTGCTCACAATCTGGAGTCAGCTGACAAACTCAGTGTGGTTGCATTGGCTAGTAATTCATATGCTTCCTTGACCAGGTTACTCTCCCCATCTGTCTAGTCACGTAATCCCAATGAAAAGGCTCTACCTTCCTGACCTCTGGCAGCAGAAGAGGGAGGACACATGACCTTGGCCCAGCCAAGCACAGGACCCAGTTCACCAGGCCACTGTTTTTGGTCCAGGGATATGCATGTAACTGAGCAAAGCTAATCAGAATCATTCCTTGGGATTGTTTTGGGAGTGGAAGAAAAGAGGCCTGGCTTTTCAGGTCCCAGAGCTGGAAAGTCTGTGAAATGGAGTTCCACAGTAGCTGCCTACGATTCAAGAGGAGATAGTCAGAAAAGCAATGAGGGAATGAATGAAATATCATATGAGAGTTCCTAATGCTTGAGGCCACAATCAAGTGCATTCTTAGGTGTTGTCATTTATACATTTCTCTTCCCTCTGTTAACTCCATGTCTCTCTCAAGTACGGAGGAGGGAAGGAGAAAGGGAGGAAGCCCGCTCGCTGCTTTGCTGGGCCAGAGGTTCTGTTCATTGAAATTGCAGGTCATGCCCTCACAGGACAGGCAAAGACCTCAAGTAGGAATAAAGACAAGACGTCTTCTGCCAGTTGCCAAGGAAGACAGGCGACCACCCGTGGGGAGCCTGGGAAAATAGAATTTGATGCGATGCTAATGATTTGAGGCCTTTTAACAACACGCTGTGTGACTTGAATTTCCCAGCAAGAGCCCAGGTCAGGTGAAACAGCTCTCGACTTCTCAGCTACTGGCACCTCATTGGAGCTGAGGCTCTGTGATATGTAAATGACACATTTTGAATCCCAACACCTCCGTTTTCTAGAGGTGTGACCTTGAAGAAAATACTTCAGTGTCTCACCTATTTTAGGGCAATAATAATGCCCGAGCATGCTCCGGTGAAGAGCGGGCCCTGTACGCAGCCCAGGCCTAGTGCAGAGCTGGCGAACATGACCATCGGTCCCTTCTCTGGGGCCCTGTGTCTCCTGCCCGCCTGAATGCTCCAGAGGGCAAGGGCAATGTCTCAGTCACTTACCATTCACCTTTTCTGCACAGAGGAGGTGCCAAATAATTTAGTTTAGACTTTTAATGACGAAAATTGAGAGGAAGAAGCCAAGACAGAAGGAATAAAGGATGAAATGGTAAGAGGCACAACAAAAGAACATATTTTAAAGCAAGTATTTTTGGCCATTTCATCATCACTGTGCTCGAGGAGAAAAAAATATGTCAGATGGTTTTTCAGTCTATACTTATCCCCCATCTCATCAAGTTGTGTACTTTAAATATGTACAGCTTTTTACATGTCACTCATACCCCAGTGAAGTGGTTTTAAAAAACACTGCTTTCTTTCCTCGTAACAAAACAAATACTAAACAGAAGCCCTAAATAAAGCAACCGGCAAAAATAGGACTGCAGTCATGACTAGTGTGCATTTTTAGATATTTCTGTCAAAACTGGAGGGAAACTGAGCAAAGCTACAGATGTGTCTGTCACATTTTTATGGCGCTCGGTAGAGCATGCGTCATTTTCTCAGGCATCATCGGAGGTGTTCTCCCTCCCCACAAAAATCAAAATAAAATTATAGATCAGAGCAGGGACATTTAGTTCATGCGAGGCTATCAAGAAGCTTGTCTGGTATTATAAAACCAAAACATCTTCAAACCTCCAAAATGTGTTAACAACAACAACAACAAAAAAGAAGGAGGCAGAAAATCATCCATATATTTCTTTCCCAATGCCCATGATGAGAGATTCATATGTTGATATATGATTTCACATCTTGGATTTTTGAAAGGCTTTTATATCATTACGATCACACTGAAACCATACTCCTGTAACCTGCTGTTATCACTTCACTTCATAACCTAATCGGATTCTTCAGTTTCTACACTTTTCACAAACATCAGGTGTACTGTGATATATTCAACCATTTTGCTGTAGTTGAATACTGGTTGTTTCCAAATGTTTACTGTTATACATAACTGTTGGATTCAAAATTTTGGGCCAAGAGCCATTGTCCTTTTTTTGATAGTATTGAACCTTTGCACGGTTTCCAAATTTGTAAAAGCCTGAGGTATTATAGAGTCCAGCGACGCAGGGCTGGCTGCCAGCACAGAATTCTGTTGCCTCCTGCTTCCAGGCTGGGTTGTCAACAGCAGCATCTGAAGTTTTCTGTGGATCAAAGCTCTACCAGTGGGGGCATGGCCTCATCACAGCCCTCCCTCCCACGAGAAGATGACGACTCCAATCTCCCCAGTGACGACTGCAAATGCAGCCAGTTCTGCCCCTCCACACGGGGGCCTGTAGTGAGTTGGAGGATTTGGAGGCTGATGAAGAAAAGATGGGACCCCTCAGTATGGCCGTATTACCCAATCAGCTTTATTGGGTGACTCAGGTTTGCTGGAGAGAGGCAGTCCCGCAAAGCGAAAGACCTTCCAGAGACAGTTGGTGCAGAGTCTCCACTCAGAGGGGAAGGGGGTGTGGAGAGAGGGCTTAGTGTACAGGTGAGGCTGTTCCGCAGCCAGGTGAGGAGTCTCGGGATCAGGGTGCTCTGAAGGCCAGCGGCCATTTGAGGTCTTTTATCGCCATTATGTCCATCTTATTTACAGGTAGGCGCTGGTGCAGTTTCATGAGGCGGGTGAACCAGGCAGGCTCTAAATGGATAAAATGAGCTTATCTGGGTTACAGTCAAAACAACTGGATGTGGAAGAATTTGAATTTGGTACCAGCGGGCTTTAAGTCACCAGGCCTAGTGTGTGATGAAGAAGTGAACAATGCATCAGGGCCATCTTTAAACCATTTATTTATCAGTGCCTCGTATTCCAGGTTGCAGACAAACAGTCTGCATCCCTCATGATAAAGGACAAAAGGTCTTTCTAGAAAGGTCTGTTCCTTAAGGCCCAGGATGGCCAACCAGAGATTGTAACACATGTTCTGTAATTAGTGGCCATGACCCAGGGACTCTTGTGAAATGGGCAATTTCCTCTTTTGGCGTAAGGATTAGTCTTGCTCTTTATTTGATTATATTTTAGTGATCTCAAATCTGGGGAGATTACTTTTTTAAATACCAGTGCCCAGGCCCCACCTCAGACCAATGAACTCAGAACCTCTGAGGGTAGGACTTAGACACCGGCACTGTTTTAAAGCTCCCCGTGTGAGTCTAACGTGCCCGCAGCATTGGGTGGGTTGGGCTGCAACAGGGCAGGGGATAGCGCACTAGAACTTGAAGTCTGCCATCCTGGCTTTCCACCTCAGGTGAACTAGAACAGCCCACAGGATCCATCTCTGCATTCCAGGCCATGACTAACAGCAACTGCAGCAACAAAATATACACTTTCTAGAGCAGCCACAGAAAGTCCCTGAACAGAAAATGTAAAACTTTGAGCCGGAGGCAATTTTTATGATGCTAATGAAATTTAAGCTTCAAGGTTCGTGCTCCTTCCAAATGTACATATATTTGCATACCTAATTTTGTAGTCAGAATTTTATATGCTTTAAAAAAAAAAGACCAGCCCAAACTGTATAAGCTTTAGACTCCATCCTTTTTCGACCTTACCAGTTTCTTTTTAAGTTTGACAGCGTAATGTCAAGTATGTAACCCACTGTTCTTTCTTATGAAGCCCTTGGAGCTTGTTAAAATGCAGGCTCTGACTCTACAGGTGAAGCGTGAGGCCTGGGGTGTTGCATTCCTAACAAGCTCCCCCATGGCGCTGATGCTGACTTTCCATGGAGCACACTTTTGGCAGCCCGGTCTCAGGAAAGCTCACAAAACATCAGCCCATATACCCAGCAAAGCTCGCCCTTTAACAGGCACTTCATTTGAGACTACACCCCACAGGGTAATGTCTCTACCTGTGTAGCCACTGACCACGGTCAGCTCCCAGGGTTCCTCATCTAGAGCTGACCGTGTGTTCATGCCTCCAAGCCACACTGGCCATGTTCCCACAACCCCAGAGCCTCTTTGCTGTGAAGGTCTGTTGTCTGCAATCACGCGTGATGATCCCTACGTGCATCACGGTGCTTGGCTGAAAACAACAGAATTCACTTGATCTAGTGAAAGCAGGAAGGAAGTTATCAGAGAGCACAAAGTTGCTTGTGGAAGTCCCATAACAAGCCTCCATGCTACTCTAACAGGAGCAACCAAGCCAGGAGAAACAAAGGATTTTTCTGTTGGAGACCCTGATATCTCAGCTGCCCACCACTCAGCATTTATGCTAAAGGCCAGAAGGTAAGTGCTCAGATCCCGCAGAGCCAAATGCTTCAGCCACCGTGTGTGCCAAAAGAGCCAATCTCCGAACCTCTGGCAGACGCCTCCCTTGGCTCACTTCCTTCTTCCAAGTCTGTAGCCTGCTTCATCTGTTCGATGGAGCCAAGGTCAGAGGCATAACCTGGCCTTCATAGGAGTCTGGAAGTGTGATATGTAGGTACCTTTAGAACAGGGAGACATGCTGGAAGGGGGTTAGGGTGGATGCTATATGAGCCAGGCTGCAGAATCGGGACATTCAACCAATGTTCTTCCATTAGTAATGGGGGTAGTCTGACCTCATGTGCTTGCTCATAGCTCCTGATCTCCACAATAATATCATTTGAGACAGGCCTTTGACTCACTGTGTGCTCATTCTGGCTCTGCCTCCACACGGCTATCTGTCTCTCAAGTCATCACCCATGGGTCAGAGCCTCTGGGTCCCCTTAGTTCAAACTCTCAGAAAAGAGAAAGATTTTGCACTGGCTACCTCATAAATGGATGCTTCCTGGGTCAGCTCTTCCACGCCGACGCTAGTGAGGTCAAAGTGGTAAAATCTGACTTCCTAAACCTATTTCTTTTCCTGGGAAGGTACATTTCTGAAAGAGACACTGAAGTAAGAATCACTCTGGAGCCTGTCAGCATTTAACATCTGAGCTAGGGTTTAAAGGTGGAACAGGCATTCTCCAAGAGAGCAAAGGAGAAGACGTTTAGACGTGGAAGAGACAGACACGCAAAGGCACGGAGACTTGCACCATTTATTGTGGGCATTGTGATGACCTGGGCCTTTCCCCCCTTCCATCTAGTTCCAAGCATGCTTGCTAATATTTGCCTCTCTAAAAATGTTAAAAGCAAATATTAGCCCTCTTTCCAGTGCCTACACACAACCTCCTTAAAAAAACCGTTTAACTCTTATCTCTACCCTCATTCCCTTGATCTTTCTACTTCTTCATAACCCTCTGACTATTCCCAGGCACATTACATCATTCCAGCAAGGGTTTCTGCATCTTGGGGACTTCTAAATGATAGGTGAGAAGCAAATGGTATGATGTATGTGAACACATACAGTGAACCACTACATAAATGGAAGTGATTAAAATGGTGAAGATTGCTCTAGCTCCAATTTTTCCAAGGTGCTAAAGGTGCCTCTTGATGTCTCCTAATTAATCCCTGTGTGTGCCTTAGGCAGCAAGGGACACAATGTGATATGTGGCTCCAGAGAGCGAGAGAGTGTCACTGCCTCTCTCTGTGCTGGCTCAGCGAGTCTGCTCCGAAGCTCGGCCCAGATGCCCGGGCCCTTGCCTCTCGGCCCTCAGCAGGGCCTCACATACACTCAGGCTTTGCTCCTGTGACAGCGGCAGCTGCTCACCAAAGAAAACCCTAAAAAAAAGTCTAGGCTAAATGGGGAGCCATCATTGCACCTGCTTTTGGCTTCTGCTGAGGGTCAAGGGCAGTTAAAGCTGGAAGGACCTTAGATTCTCTGGTCTGACCCAAACCCCAGCAGGCCCATTCTCAGACAATGGCACCAGCAGCTCCTCAGTTACTCAGGCTGAACATCTGGTATCATTCTTCTTTCTTTGCCCGTCAGCAAACCCGGTTAGCTCTACCTACAAATTATATCCCAAATGTAATGACTTAATGCAAATGTCATCGCTGTCCTCTGGCTCAGGTCAAGCCACCCTCCTGCCCAGGCTGTTGCAATGCCCTCCTAACTAGCCTCTCTGTTGCTATGTTTGCCCCTGTAGTCAATTTGGCAGCAGAAGCCAGAGTGATCTTCCTGAGACAGAATCAGCTCAGAGTGCCCCCTGCCTGGAGCTCTGCAATGACGTGCCGCTGCAATGAGATTGAAATCCGTAATCCTTACCGTGATGGTCCCCCACTCCCTCTCTGGTATTCATTCCTCCAGCTCCCCATTCTCCAAACACACTGTCTTCTTCATCTTCCTCAGGTCGGCCAAGCTCACTACAAATGCAGGCCTTTGTACTTTGAGCTTTTTTTGTTTTGTTTTGTTTTGTTTTTGCTCCAGCTAGCACAGGGTAACACTCAAGGGAGTTTGGATGGATGGATGGATGGATGGATGGATGGATGGAAGGAAAGTAAATTGAACTTCTATTACCTCTATCATTTTGTTTTCACAAATACCACTATCTATGGACTAAATTTTAGAGGCATTTGAATCAATAAAGCCAGAGAAAGTCAGAGGATTTGGAGAATACAATTTTGAATAGTTCTGAGAATGAGAGGCCAGATGTTGAGCAGCCCCCCCCATTGACCTGGTAGTTAGGGAGAAGGTGCTGAGATCTTGCCAACCAGAAACTAGAGCCTGCCTTGAGGGACAGGGACTGTTAAAGCCACGGTAAGTCAAGATGGGCTCGGGGACGTGGCTCTGCTCCCCAAACAGCATTCCGTTCCCTCTAAGTGAGCCATTAGGTCATAGTCCTGACAGTGATAAAGCGTCAGAGCCTCTAAGAAGCCATTATTCACCTCCCAATAAAGTCAGTAGGAAACTCTGACCTCATTCTGCATTGCAGAAAGCAGCTCAACATGAGGGATCATCTCGAGTTTTGGCTTCTACACTTCGTTATCTCATTCTCTTTCTTTAGGTTTAACTTATTTTAAAATGGAGCTTTTCACTGCCTTCTCTCAGCACCTTGAGTCAGTTCATAGACTGGAGTGAACAGTCCAGGATAATGGCAATTGTTGGTTTCTGCAAAAGCTAACTAAGGTTTTGCAAGCTTTCCCACCCTCAGTGCTTCTCACTGTCCCTCCCCAAATCACAGTGACTCTGAGAGATGATGCTAAATCTTCAGGATTGGAATCAGGGGAGTCCTTCAAATGGCAAAGCACCAGAGTTCCGAATTACCAAACCAGCTTCCTTTTTTTCCTTTGCACAAGTATGTTCTTCTTTAACTTCCTGGAGTGGACAGGAAGGCCGAGTGGGCTCTGAATTCTGATTCTACCACCGTCTAGCTGTGTGGCCTTAGAACAGCCAGTTTCCCTCCCAGGAGGATAACAGTGGGACCAGGAGGAAGAAAGAGGAGAGACTATGAGAGAAGGCGCACAACATGGCCCCTGGCATAGAGCAGGAATTTTATTAACATCTCATTGCCTCCCAACCACCACCAATTCTAGGTCCTTTTTTCAAAATCCAAGCAAAAGTCCAAATACACAGCCAGGTATAAAAGAATAGCTCTCCCATTCCTAAGTCAGCTTTACTATGAAATGAGCTATCAGCATAGTTGGGGCCTTCTGTCTTTCTTTATCTAAGGCTGATAAGCAGTAATGTCTGAGCACTATCACTCAGCAGCCAGTCCGCCCAAGTTCTAAGCTCTTGTTGGGACTTAACTTTCTGCTAACCTGTGACAGGTTATGTAGCCTGCCTGTGCCTCAGTCTCCCTCCTGTAATGATAACACAACCGTCCACATCAGACTGTTGTGAGCAGCCAAGCGAGTTCTATGCACCATGCTTAACTTAGAACAGTGCCCACGATGTAGTGAGCCCCATATAGGTGTGAGTTGTGATTATGTGACAACTGTACTACAAGATGCTCTGCTTTATTGAAATGCCTTCCTATTGTCCATCTCTCACTTCCTCAAAGGCCCAAATCAGAGCCTCCCATGCCCACTCCAGCACTTGCTTCCAGGCTCTGGACACT
Source organism: Phyllostomus discolor (assembly GCF_004126475.2). Lineage (NCBI taxonomy): Eukaryota > Metazoa > Chordata > Mammalia > Chiroptera > Phyllostomidae > Phyllostomus > Phyllostomus discolor. The sequence goes on from NC_040909.2 coordinate 133,514,373, forward strand.
GTGTCCAGTGGGTGTCCCTCAGCCAGGAGGCAGCCAGACAGAGAGGGGCCCCACATCTGAACGGGTGCTCCTGGGCCTCCCTCAGGCACCTCTCCAGTCGGGAGCCGGGACACGGGGTGACAAGGAAAAGAAAGCTTGGTGCCAACTGCCATGTTCTCACCACCAGCTGTGTGCTCCTGAGCAGGTCAGGCCCCTGTTCGGGGTCCTCAGTTTCTCCCTCTGCACCATGAACCTATCTGGACACAGGGTGCAAAGCTTCTTGTGAGCACAAAGAGCCAATAATTTATTCCGTCACCCATTCAACTGCCACTTGGCTTTGTCCTCACTGCCTTCCTGTCTCCTCTCCCTCCAACTCCTGCTTGTCCATGTGGTTGAGGCTGGGAGGGGCCCATGGCTCATCCCTGACAGAGCGTTTGGCCAAACTAGGCGCAGGGGAAGAGGTCCTGCCGGCCTCTGCCGTCTCCTGCCGTCTGCACTGTCTCCTCGCCCCATTCAGCTGCAGCGGCGGCGTCTGCAGAGGACGCTTTTAGAATGAGCCCTGGGCAGAGAAAGAAGATTGCATAATCGCTGTTTAATGAAGGAGAGAGGAGGAGAGGAAGCAAAGGAGATCTTGGCAGGGTTTTAATGAATCGTTGGAGGAAGAGCTCTCGGTGTGGAGGGTGGAGGCAGGATCCTGGGCGTGGCCGATCTCTCGCTCGCCAGGGAACCATCGGTACCCAAACAAGATTGATTGGTTGATTGAATCAATGATTCAGTGAAGTTAGACAGTGAGTCAATTCAATTCGCCATTTGTTTGTACGATTTTTTTTTCAATCCCAGCTCATTTATCAACTGAGCGGCTGGTTATTTTCCTAAATTGACTGAGTAAACAAGTGTAATCTCCTCAAGGGTGTGTTGAAATGTCATTGTCCCCCTGGTTCCATGGGCTAAACGTGGTGTCTCCCTCCTTAAATCTCCTATAACGGTGTCTAACTAACTACCTCTCTGGTCCCTTGTCACTTCTCCCCCGGAGTTTATCTCCCTTCTTGGTCCGGAAGCTCCTTGATGGCAGGATCCGTGCCCGGTTTACATCTGTCCCCTTGCCAGCAACGTGTAATAACGTCAAGAACACCGTGCACATTTAATAAACAGTGCCGTGAGTGGGAAGTACCACGTGGGCACTGGGGGAGGGTGTCCCTTTAGAAAATTGTTGAGTGGCTATTTACTCATTTCTTCAACAATCAACACTGAGAAGGTACTATGTGCCAGCTACCTCTCCAGGCACTGGGAATATATAAGCAATGAGTCACCGAGACAGGAGTCCTGCCCGTGGAGCTCACATGGTGGTCGACTGATTATTTTGAAACACCGAACACCCCAGAGAGAAAGTCAGTGGGTCTCTGGGAAGAAAATTATATATGACGTGACATTAGTTTATGATTCTGGCAAACACAATGGCTCTCTTCAACCTTCTTAAGAATGGCAAAGCTGGTCCAAACTGGTTTCAAAACCTCTGTTGTTTTCATGTACCAGACACTGTTAATTCCACTCAACTAATGATGTTCACCATCAACTAGGTGCAGGCCCCTAAACTCGGATGGCCGCGTGATGGCCGCTATTTATTAAAGAGCAGGTGTGGGTCAGGCACTGTGCCAGACACTCAGGACACAGGGTGTGGTTTCATCTTTGGGCTGACCACGGGAGGGGCAGGGAAAGGGGGCCCAGAGAAGTGACGTGACTTGTCCATGGACTCAGCTGCTGGATGAAGGAGCCAGAGTCTGAAGGTCTCCGCTTAAAAATGGCTGTGCCACTAAACCTGGAAAAGAAAAAAAAATGCTAGATATTACTGTGGTGGTTAGTAGAAATGAGAAGAATGTTTGTTTTTACCTTCTTTCAATTTTCACTTTTAAAAAATGATCATTCAGGAGCATCTATGAACTTGGAATTTTAAACACAGACACTGCAGCAAAGTCTTGGCTGTCCCGCGGTGGTGCTGCAGTAGGGCTCATACGTGAGAGAGCAACTTCTCAGGAAAGGGCTGCAAACGTTGTGATAGTGCCATAGATTTAAAAGAAAAAACAGGAACGATAACCATCACATTTATTTGAGAGTTTGGGGGCCCACGAGGGTCCTGGAAGTTACAAAGTTTCTAATAATACCATAGATTGTACAACTTACACTTGCCATGGGGCGCCCAGCCTTGGAATGGTGGACAAACATCAGTCTCATTTCTTTAAAGTCTCACCTTGAATATTTCTCCCCACATAGGCCAAGGACCAGGGCAAAAGCAAGCCACTGGCTCAGGGTGATAGAAGAAAGGCACAAATTGAGTGCAGGAAGAGAAAACACAAAAACTAAGTTTGGACCTAATTTCTGGTCCCACGTTCTTGGGAAGACATGTGGTCCCCGGGGAAGAGCACGGATCTGGGCATCATAAACTAAACAGCCCCGGGGCTCAGTTTTCTCATCTGTCTAATGGGAATAACTGTACCGCATTTCTCAGAATTCAAAAACATGCCTCAATTGCCTGGCACTGCACCTGGCACGTGTGGGGAACATTGTTGCCCTCCCAGCCAGCATTGCCTCCTCTGCAGTAAAGAACAGGAACAGGCACATCCTGTTCCTCGCGTCTTCCTGGCTCTTGAGGAAACTTCTAGCTCCCACAGCCTCTGAAAATAACAGAGGTACTTCCTGGGAGAAAACGACCTAGCGCTGTTCTCACGACACCAGAAAAGCCTCACTCCTTAAAACAAAAGGGAGGTGACAGCCCCTTTTTCTCCCAAGGCTAAAACGCAAGTGCCTTCCGTACGATGCACCGGACTCATCAGACCTTGCAAAGTAGATTCTGTGAAGAACAGAACCTGGGAACAAAAGACCTTCTGGGAACAAAATGAGGCCGCTCACTCCTTGGACCCTAAAAAGATGAATCTTAACTGTGTTTTACAGCGTCAAACGATTCTCATTTCTGCTCTGGCGCTTTGCCCATCTCTTTAGAAAACATAAGGGCCTGCGAAGAGTTCCAAGGAACATCTTCCCCTAAGCTCTCCGTGACTTGCCATTGTGTCCTGCGAAAGAGCCAGGCCCCCTGTCCCACGGGATGGAAGCCGGGAGCCCAGATACGCTGGCATGACAGCCAGCCAGACAAGTCCCCACGTTAACGAGACACTTTCTCCAAAGACCCAAATGCTTGTTCCCGCCAGAATGATTCCTGAAAGGTATGCCCTGCCCATGACCATCCTTCCCCCCAAACCTACTTCCCTCTTTGCACTTCGTCTAATGAGAAAACCTCCCTCCCCCACGATCCCCATGTATCCCACGTTCAAGGCTCACTGGACCTTTTGCTGCTCTGCAAACGAGGGGGGCCGTCCTACACCACACTTTCACGCCTGCTGTCCTTCTGCCAAGAAGGCTTTCCTTCTCTTCCTAGTAACCACCAGCTCATCTCCCAAGACTCACCTCCTCCATCACTCTTCTGGGAAATCTCTCTCCAAACCCTCGGGTCAAGTTCATTATTCCCTGCTCTAGGCTCCTACCACTGTTTGTTTTCTTGTTTGAAATCTCAGCCTCATTATGCACCACTCTGCTTAGAGAAGAGGAGGTGAGGGAGAATGAGGGTGTTAATGAGGTTGCTGGGGTGGAAAACCTCTGATCTTAAAACATTCTTCGGTATGCAGGGTTTTTCCCAAACGGCCTTGGCCTTCTGCTTCTGCTCCTCCCGCCATGGAAGAGTGGGTTACATGGTTGGAGGACAAGTCTAATGAAGCTGCAGGCAGCCTATCAAAGGTCATGGCCACCAGTCACTTGGTATCCCCTTCCTTCTCCATGCGGACCAGTGGGAGCAGAGATCTGGGGATCTGTCTCCCGTGTTGAACGCTCACATTTCCGCTCCGACGGGCCCTCCCAAGGGCTGGGCTGGAGGAACTAGCAAGCTCATTTTGACTCTCAAACGAAGCAACACCTTCCAACCTAACCTTTACCATCAACAAAGAGCGGTCCTGTTGCTCCCTATGCTGTCTATTTGGTTTCACTTCACAGCTCGCTGAGAACCCACGTGGGTGAAGAGGGGTGCCATATTTGGCACGACCTAACAGACCTCTCACAAGGAAATAGGTAAGTGGGGGCTACAGACCCTTGTGTGAATACACTTACCAAGGGTTTCTGTTTTGTCTACCGGTCTGGCATGCATCCCATTGTGTCGCATCTACTTGTGATGGGAAACACAAAAGAGGTGGTTGGGAGTAAAGCTGCTGATCCGGGTATGAAACCGGATGTAGGTGAG